>NC_141145.1:53330564-54020564 GCF_053477565.2 Lygodium microphyllum
CTGGTCCTTATGTGACCCACCCACCGAGCAACACTCCCGTACACTACGTGGAGGAGCCCAGTGACGAAGAGACCTACATATACCCTTACGTCTCGCATGACGATGAGGGGCAACGCGGTCCTCATGGATTATCGATCCGTACCGGTGATGGCGTTAGAACGAGGATGGGATAGAGGCCTAGGAGGGCAGCCACAGGATCCGGTCACTTGTTGGACTTGTGGACATCCTGATCATGTCTCATCACACTGCCCTGAAAGAGAGCAGCAAAACAGGGACAAAGCGGACCAAAGGTGCGCAGAATGCGGAATCACCCATCTTTTCATAGACTGCCCAAAGCGGAAGTCATCCTCCGGTTCAGCTAATTTGCCATCCATCCCATTGGGGCTGTTTGGTGTTGAAAACCCCGATGGGGAGGCCACACCTATTCCCTTACGAGTTATGACCCGAGCCCAAATGAAGCAAGCCGGCATCTCTCTGCCAGGACCTAGCAATCTTGACGCGACCTCAGTAGGAAAGAAAAGCCGTAGGAGGAGAAAGAAGCGATCGGAAGCTAAGATTGCACTAAAGACCGACAGTGCTACGACCTTACCTAATGGGAAGAAAGTCTCAGACGCAGAGGTAGAGACTTCAGCCCCTAAAATAGCCCAAAAGGGAAGCGCTAAGATAGGGGAATATCCGCATCCAAAGCGGCAATTAGAGGCCATAGAAAAGATGAAGGAATGGGTGAGGGAGGCTCAACAGCATCTCAAGGATGCTGAACCCATCATAGAGGATGAGATCGATGATCTCTCCAGCATGAGCGTGCCAATGTCGCCACCTCAACCTAAGTCGGCCGAAGCCACTGCGCAACCAGCAGTGCCGCTGAGACCATGTCTAGACGCAACAGAACCGCAGAACAGCTACGGCCAGTGGCCAAGACAGTCTAGACTAAGAGAAGGACGAGTGTCTGATAACCTCTTGACCACGTTAGTAGCCACGCTTGTAATACTTAGCCTAGGGGACCTGCTTAAGAAACACCCTACCCTATGGCAAGACCTTAAGCAATGGGTCGAGGGATTGCAAGAGCAGGCCACGGCAGACCCTCAAGACCAGGATGCGGAAACACAATTGCCAAGTTTGACGCTACACTTCGTACCTAAATCCTTGCACATCAATGCCTTTTGGGAGGGCTCTAAGATGCATGCAATCTTGCCGGTCCTAGCCCTGGGCGACACAACAAGGAAGGGAATTGTAGACACGGGAGCCGGGGTTAGTGTGCTTAGCCATGCAATGCTACAGAATTGGGGAAACCCGCCTGTCGAAGCTGCTCAGTTTAATGTCATGCTAGCAAACAGTATGAGAGTGAAGCCATTCGGGGTCTTGAAGAATTGGCCAGTAAAGATCACAGGAGTCCAGTTCTCTGTCGACTTTATAGTCATGAAGGGAGTGGACTATGATATCCTATTGGGCCGACCCTGGATGCGCAATGCTAGAGTCATCAAAGATTGGGGTAACAGCCTGATCTTCCTTGGCAATAGAACTGTCGCCGTAAGAATAGAGATGGACACTCGGAAGACCTCACTAGTCGACCTAGACACCATCTCTGTTATGCTCAAAGGGAACACTCAGGTCAGGGAACCCTATGGGTCCTTGACTAAGTATATCCCATGCCTAGAGGATGAGCGGGATTGGATGCACGTTCTCGTTACGTTTGACCTGCCATTCTCAGACCATGAGGCGTATGAGTAGGCCATCAAAACAATTGGCAAGACAAACAAAGCACTCTCTACACCCATCTACATGATGGCAGCAAGCCTCCATGGAAAGCCTAAGCCTGTTACCTTCCAGGTACCATCCAACAAAAGGGAACTCCAGGGGGTACTGGAATACCTAGGAGACCAGCTAGCGGGTAACCCGGCTACCAACTTCAAACTGCTCTAGGATCTCTTAGAGGATCCTAGGTGGCAATGGACCAGAGTGCATGAGCTGAACCTCATGTATAACTGGGCCCTGATTCTAGACCAACAAGACGGCACATTCCAAGCCCTAGGAGACGATGGGCAGTTGAACGACAAAGATTCCTGCGATGAATACGAAGACTGCCAATCTTTCAGTGGTGAGAGTGAGGGTGAAGTGGATACCATAGAGTACGACATGGATGGACGAGAAATTGAGCAGATACGAGCAGACACCAAGCCACAGAAAAGGCAGGCCCTTAGACTGGAGCAAGGAGTCATGCACATGGAATGTGATCGTGCATGGTTGGAATGTATGGGGGCCATAGACCTGGAGCATGCATGCCTAGCCCAAGCAGGAACGACATCAATCTTAGAACTGAATCGCCATTCGAATTGCTTCCACGAGGGGAGACCGCCTCTTCCAGCAAAGATGGAGGGTTTGACTCTGAATCAGAAGTTACTTCGGATAGCGACCCAGAGATCCCTAGGCCGCCCATGACCAGACGCACCAAGGGGGACTTACCCGTCCACCTGAGACGCAGATGGTCACACCAGGATAGGGCAAAGCACCCCAAAGATACATGATCAGAAGGGCAGTGAAAGCCGCAGGACCTCCCTAAGCGATTCACTAAATTCAAAAAAGGGGATAGGGTAGTGGTTCTGCTAGGTGCCAAGCATCAAGGGCAGACAAGCGAACCAATCGAAGGACAAGCTAAGGCCAAGGAGGTTAACCTAGCCCTGGAAGGGGAGATACCCCGACCAGTGTTCATTGCCGATGACTTAATTGGTAAGGAAGAGTTGAGTCTTGTCGCTCTCTTGCGCGAGTACATGGACGTATTTGCCTGGTCCTTGGAAGAGCTACAGGGGGTAGATCCGAGTGTTGTGACTCACAACATACCCATGACATCGGATGCAACGTTGATCAAGCAGCGACCGTACCCCATGAATCCAAAATACGCCCATGCTATCAAGGAGGAAATTGACAAGCTAATGAGAGCTGGATTCATTTACGAAATTGAGCACACAGACTGGGTATCACCCATAGTCATTGTGATGAAGAAGAACAGCAAAATCCGAGTGTGCGTCAATTACAAAAAGGTGAACGCTACTACAAAGAGAGACAACTATACCTTGCCGTACACCGAGCACATGCTTGAGAGAGTGGCAAGCAAGGAAGCCTATAGTTTTTTGGATGGCTTCTCAGGGTACAACCAGGTGCAAGTGCATCCTGCAGACAGGCACAAGACCGCCTTTGCCACTGAGTGGGGCGTCTTTGCATACGTAGTCATGCCCTTTGGATTGACCAATGCCCCCGCCACCTTTCAACACCTCATGTGCACCATCTTCAAGGACATGCTTCGTAAGGAGTTAGAGGTCTTTGTCAACGACTTGTGTGTCCATTCGACCTGGATTGAATACCTAGACAAACTCCGCGCAGTCTTTAAACGGTGTCGCTTATATCATCTCTCCCTGAACCCCTTGAAATGTCAGTTTTGGGTGAAGCACGGATGCATCTTAGGACATGTGGTGTCAAAGAACGGCATTGCCACGGACTTCTCAAAGGTCAGGGTTATCGTTGACCTTCCACCCCCAAGTAATTACAAGGGAGTTCAATGCTTCTTAGGTCACACAGGATACTATCGGCGGTTTGTACTGAACTACGCACTGATCGCTAGGCCATTGTACAAGCTGCTAATTATCTTTGAGTGGACCGAGGCATGCCAACGGGCGTATGAAGAATTGAAAAAGGCTCTAACAATGGCATCAATTCTACGAGCCCCAGACTAGACCATTACCTTCCACGTACACATTGACACTTTTAAGTTTGCCATGGGGGCAGTGTTGTGCCAACCTGGTGAGCATAACCTAGATTACCCAGTGAGTTTTGCTAGCAGGCAACTCACTGAAATGGAGATGAATTATTCGACAACGGAAAGGGAGGGATTAGCCATGGTGTTCGTCGTGAAGAAGTTCCGACATTACCTGTTGGCCACCCCTTTCACCTTCTTCGTGGAGCATCAAGCCTTGCTCTATTTAGTGAACAAACCTCGTGCTACAGGACGTTTAGCTCGATGGCTCCTCCTGCTCCTAGAGTTCGATTTCTTCGTGGTGGTACGAAAGGGAAAACATCATTACATGGCTGATCATATGTCCCGTATACCCACAGGAGAAGCCGCTGGACAAGGCATCATGGACGAGTTACCTGACACCCACTTATTCCACCTGTCCAGTGAAGGAGACCTATTTAGGGCCAATCTGACACCATACTGGGCAGACGACATAGTCCAAGTGCTCGACCACGGACTACCCGAGCGACCAATAGAACGGGCATGGCTTAGGCACTTGATCCTGAGAATCCAGCCCTACCAGCTGATTGCAGGCTAACTCTATAGATTGGGGCAAGATGGATTGCTGCGTAGGTGCGTGTGTGAGCATGAGATGCATGATGTGCTCTCAGAGGCGCACAACGGCATTGTAGAAGGACACTTTAGCGGAGACACAACAACACGGAAGGTGCTACAGTCCTAGCTATGGTGGCCCACACTTTTCCACGATGCTAAGCAATTCGTCAAGCATTGTGACGAGTGCCAACAGACAAAAGTCCCGATTCGTACAAGGATCAAATGGAGTTAACCCTTGTTATTGCTCGTCAACCCTGCGAAAAATGGGGGATTGACTTCATAGGACCCATCAGCCTCGCGGCACAATACTCACAAGCCAAGTACATCGTGCTGGCCACGGATTACCTCACGAAATGGGCAGAGGCAAGAGCCACACGAAAAAACGATGCTAGGACGATTGGCAAGTTCTTATGGGAGCAAGTAATCTCGCACTTCGGTTGCCCCATCGAACTGGTTAGTGACCAAGGAACACACTTCATCAACGAAGTGATAGCCCATCTCCTATCCGCCTTTCTTATCATCCATCGCAAATCCTCCCCATACTACCCTCAGGCTAATGGCCAGCGGAATCAACCAACAAAATTCTCATCAACGTCCTGACTAAAGTGGTCTCAGCCTCATGAAGCAACTGGGATAACAAGTTGATGGCAGCCTTGTGGGCCTACCGAACAGCTTATAAAACAGCCATCGGTCAAACACCTTTTAGGCTAACCTATGGGACTGAAGCCATTCTCCCATAAGAATTCTTCATCTCTAGCCTAAGAATAGCGCTCCAAGAATGATGGAAAGGGAAGGAAGCATGGATGCAATGCTTGGTTGAGCTAGAACGCCTATCAGATACTCGTCTTCTAGCCACCCACACACTTATCTGTGAGAAAGCCCGACGCAAGAGCTGGTTTGACAAACATGTCAAGCAACGGGAGTTTGAGCAGGGTGACTTACTGCTCCTCTACTCAGTAAAATGACATAAGCAAAAAATGAAATTCAGAGGTCTCGGACCCTTCAAGGTTCGGGCAATCAGCCGAACTGGTAATGTCGAGCTTGAGACACTGGACGACGATGGAATAGGCTTTTTCAATGGCAGCCGTATCAAGAAGTACTACCCTCCCACTCATCCTTTGCATGAGCCACCAATGTTAGAACCGCCAGTCAAAATACGGGTAGCCACAATTATTGAAATCTACGATAATGAGGAGGAGGCTGTAGAACCCGCCTACCTCCGTGTCACGGTCACTGCCAAGCAAACGTGCTCCTTTAACGCCTTGATTGATGGGGGGGAGATTTCAATGTCTTAACACACAAGCATTGGATCCAACTTGGCAAACCACTACTTCATCCCACGACAGCCAAATTAAGCCCATACGGGGCTCAATCCTACGCGCTTCTGGGCAAATGTAGAGTCACCATTTCTATTGAGTCTGAAACTATCCCCATGCTATTTTACGTATTGCCAAGTACCACGGACGCAGGCACGGAATCATTGCTCGGGCGAACCTTTAAAAAGCAGACCCACTGCAATGTTGATTATGAATTGTAGCGCATCCACTTAGCAATCGGCAACATGTGCATTGTCATAGCTTTCAGCAAGGGCCTCGTAGCACCATCATCGTTCACAAGGCCACCGATAGAAACAGCCGTAGGCAAGACTAAGGAGGGGGTAATGCATATCTGCCGCTCCCAGATTCCCATAAACCGCAGGCCGCAGCAACCAAAGCAAAACCCCAACAGCCTCGCTTGCAATGGGTGCCTAAACAGCCTCGAGAGCCGCCTAGGACTAGACACGCATGTCTGCATACGACCTACAACTCTAAATCTAGGAAACCAAGACGCCATCACCGGAAGCGCCGCATGATTAAGCAAATATGGGTCCCTAAAATCCTCCTACATGCGCAAGGCTACTATGAGGGGAATGCCTCGCTGTGGATCCCTAAGGTCCCTATTGCCAAAAGCACTAGTCCTACGCTGACCTCAAGTCTGATTAGCCCATGTCCCCCGATGTCTCAAGACCATGGGCCGCAGTGCTCTCCAGAACCCCAGCCATCCGACCCCTCTACGCGTCCCCCAAGAGAGTCGCACACACCTATCGGCCCAAACAACGGCCACCACCACAAGTGGCATCATTAAACCAGGTCAACCCGCCTCTCAGCAGGCTAGCTGCTGTGACCAAACCTAACCCACCCAGCTTGCCAACAGCCAGGTCACTGACTCAAAGGGACTCCCAGCCGCAACTCTGTACAGTCAGAACCTCCAGTTCTAGCACACCTCAACCACCCGTCGGCCTTACGCCATCCTATGAATGAAAGTCATTTCTGGAGATGACGTGGTGGACTGCATCAAACAGCTAGATGCCACCTTTATTGCACTGGCCCTCAGCTATGACCGCCTAGACTTGGGTCTATTAGCAGAACCCTTTGCAACAGACATGCGCAATATGCCTTACTCTTGGGAGACTTTTGAATTCGCCTTTGCACAGGCTTCACGCTCTGCCCCGCTGAGTTGCTCGCTAGCGAAGTCTCCAAAGAGCAAGCCATTAAGCAATGCCTCATCACATCATTTGACCCACGGAAAACGTCTGCCATCACTGACTAAGAAATCACAAGGTTATCTCACCTGGCTGATACGGGATCACCCTTCTTGAGGCAGTGGTACGCTCTTAGGTTGCAATGGAAAGTCGACAGATGTCGCATAATGACCAACCCCGAACAATGTCGAGCCATCAAAGAGGCCGAGTATGACCCCACCTACGTCGCGCCTACCTCGTATAGAGTGTTAACCACTCTTCGGGGTCGACCCATGGATGAACATATCACAGGGCACCCCTATCTCGACTGCCTCTTAATAGAGGAAGAGCTCCACATCGCAAGTCGGGTCGACTCCGGTGATTTCCTCACAGATGTCCTCACGTACATCACACATGTAGGAATTTGACCCTTTGATCTGGATTGTGCGGCTCAACTGGAATATAACCCCAACTTCTACACTTGGCTCCTATAGAAATAAAGATGAACGCCTTGGCCCCACAACCTCCAATCCTGGGACGGATTCTTCTTTTCCAAAGGGGGGAAGGGGTAGTAAGGGGATAAACGAAATAAAATCTTAAAAGTAAACCAAGTGTGAAACACTTAAAATTGAAATGCAAAAGTAAAAGGTGGTGATAGAAGTCTGAAAGGCAAAGTTAAGGCTATGTTCAATAAAATCTGCTATGCTTTTGTTTTTTCAGCAAATTAGTTGCCAAAAAACACTAAAAATGGAAATGGCTAAATGTGTAGGTGGCGACCATGGCAAGCTAGGACAAAGCAGGCAAGCTTCCCTTCTCGGAGGAGGAACAAGTAAAGTACGGCCTCACGGTGGAAACAAGAGCTTTCAACCAGTTAAAGTTCCGCCACATCTTCAACCTGGAAGACATAGTCATCGAAGAACCGACGGTACGTCAAATCATAGAGCAGTGCCACCTACAGAGGTACTTGGACGCAGTGGGCCGGAGGATAGACTACACCCTGTGCGTTGATTTCTTGCATACCTTCAACAGAAATAGGGGCACCGTCACACCAGGTAACATGCACATAAGTTTCTCAAAACTATATGTTGTGACCTATCATTGGAAAGCGCTTGAAAAATGGAATCTATTGAGCTATAGAGCGCTCGATTTGGTATTATAGTGTTCAAGTTATGGCAAATCTAAAGATTTGACCACATGTCCCAAACTTATGGAAAATTCCCAAGTTCCCAAATTCCCTAATGAAAGCGTATTTCCCTTTTCATCAGAATTAACATCAATGTCTTCTTGTCCATAAGGATATTGGATTTCTTGTATATCTTCAGTATATGGACAACTCTTCTTCAAATACAATAAGAGAAGAAGACAGAGGATATTGCAAGTAAAGTTAAAGAGGTTGAAGAGAAGGGAGAAATATTTCAGGAGGATGTTAAGAACCAACTAGTGCAAGGATTTGATGTTGCTTTGTTTAAAAAGTGAGAATATTACAAAAGTGGAAGAAAAAGAGATAGAGTTGAGTGGAGAGATTGAAAAAGGTACTCTTGATTGTGTCCCAACATTTCCCACTTACCTCATCAATAAAAAGAGATATGTATTGCTAAATGATATTTAACATCTTTTTGACCTCACAGAAGATTAGTGCTTAGCAATCATTGTAGATGGGGCCAAAATGATAAGAACTTTATAGGTTATGAAGAAGAATTGCTAGTAAGTCTTGATGTTGAGGGAGAGAATTTTCAAGACAGCTCTGTAGCCTTGTATTTATATATAAATCAAATCATGGAATATGTAAAGGAGGGGTTACTATAGAAGAAGAGTTCTCACAGGTTTAGTAGGGACTTGGTATTGTGGACATGGGGTATGAAGAGAAAGTGAAGTCTCTATTAGAGGAGAAACCAAAAAGTTCAATAAATTATGATGATAGTCTTCTTGAAGAAGATGAACCCTAAGATATGAAAAATAATTTTAAGATATCCATTGAGGTCTATATTAGAGTTTGTAATGCATTATAGATAAATATTATAGGACATTTATCTATTTACATCTTACACTATTGTGGTTTATTGTGCATATAGAAATTAAAGATCCAGACAACTTTCTTGGAAGAGCCAAGGGACCAAGGCCATTGAAGCTTGGCAAAGTTAAGGCCTTTGTCATTATATTGAATCTTAAATAATAAAATAGTTGTAATTTATCATAGCAAGTTATCAAGCTCTTCAAACGTGCCAATGATGGCTTTGAAAGCTATCTCCAAGGTCACTACATCCCAAGTTTTCAATATAGAGGATCGGATAAGATAATTTTGGTGGAGAAGGAAGAAGCTATAAGAGTTTTTGGCTTTATTCTTGGATATAGTGGATCTAGGGTAGGCCTTTGGAGTTATTGGCTCTTATTTGCTCTCCCATGTAGGATATGCCAAGAATTTGAAGCTCCTTTCAAGCTATAGGAAACAAGAGCTCTTGAAATGTAGGGGTCATATTGAGTGGAATGAAACAAAAGATTCCTCTAGAGACCCTAATGAGTTGCTTGAAACTAGAAACTCTTCTGCCACAACAGAGTCAGACTAAAAGATGTCAAGGGTTCTTGAAACCCATCTTTTTCCATCTCTTTGTCTAGTTTGTAATCATTCTAAAAATCTTTGCTTTGCACAAGATATTAAATATCACTCTTTTCTTCTTTGGGTGACAGTTTGTATAGTTCTTGCCAAAGATGATGTATTACATGATGTGGTTGTGTCTTTGAGATTGAATTTGTGCCAAATTTGTCTATAGAATCATTGGAAGACCTCTAATAAACAGTTTGCTTTGTATCTATTAACCCTTAGATAAACAAGGTGAAAAATCCAAAAAATCTAAAGCAGAAGACAAGGCCAAGGCAAAAGCAGAATGGAGAATAAAGGCATGCTAAGAAAAATTGGAAAACACAAGAAGTGTGAAAAAGTCCTAAATCAAGGAGAGGCACACAAGAAAAGTGCAAGTCAATACTTTTGTAAAAGAGCGCAAGATGCACTATGATTTATTTTAAGAGTGCCGAGTGCAAATTGTAAATGTAGATGGGTGGTAGGAAGGCACCTAGGAAGATAGGAGAACAATGGAAAAAAGCGCCTACGACCATGTAGAAAGGGGATGACCGCCCAAAGGGGATTTAGGGCTTTGTATATAAAGTTCAAGAAGTGAATGAGAGCTCAATCTTTGGTGTGTGGCAACGAGAGACTCACCTTCTTTTCTTCTTCTCTTCTCTTTGCTTGCTTGTGTGTGCTTCAGGGAGGGAGTGTGAGAGTGTGAGGGAGTGAGTGTGTGGGGGTGAGGGATCGAGGAGGTGAAGCTCTCCACCATCTCCTCTCTTCTTCTTCTCTCCTCTTCTCTTCTCTTCTATTCTCCTGTCTCACGTGCAGCTATGGAGGATGGAGCTTGGAGGTGGAGGCTTGAGGATAAGCTCACTACACTCGTAGAGAAGGATAGCGCGTAGGCTATGTGAGAGGTAGTCATTCGGCCCCTACAATTTGGACATGTTGGGTCAAGTTTGATTTTCCCAATTTTTTTTGAAAATTGGACTAGACTAGCTAGACACCAGCTATCCAAATGCCCAAAGACCATACAGATGCTTGAGAAGCCTTTTTGGCACAAGGAACAAAGGGATTAGTGAGACTCGTGCATAGAGGCAACACTAGTCAACCATCTAGCGATTCAACCTAACAACAACATCCAGTGGAGTCTTAGAGCACTAATGAATCATGATTGAGTGTAGAGAATAGTAGAGAACCCTATAAACCATCAGGGATGGCAAAAAACAGGGCATACAAGCCTATCAGGCTAAACCCATGATGAGAGTGATAGAGTCATCTAGGCACTTTTCTCACTCACTCTGAATTCCAGCCCTCAAAGCACTATTGAGAAAAGCTAAAAGCCTAATTTCACATAGTGCATAGAAAAGAGCACACACGTGCACACATGCACAGAGTGAGGGTAAGTTGATTTCACACAATTGAGAAAAGCTAAAAGCCTAATTTCGCACAGTGCATAGAAAAGAGCACACACGCGCACACATGCATAGAGTGAGGGTAAGTTGAGGATTGGTTGTAATTAACAAGGAACACACCCAGACTTAAGAACTTGAAGGAACCCACTAGTAAGAGAAGACCCAAAGACATAGAAGGGTGATTGAATCCCAAAACACAAGACCAAGTGAAGGACACAACAAGGACAGACAATATCACTGAAGTGGATCTACCCGACCTTATCTACATGATCGACAACTTGGTAGGACATGAAGTTTTCGACATGGAAGAGGGTGGTTCACACCATAGAAGCAATGAGGAGCTTAACCTAGGAGACTTTCCTGAGGCTGTCTAGTAGTTAATGAACAAATACGATACTCAAACCCGGCTGGAGTATCACGGTAGACCTGTAGAGGACATCATAACAGATCTCGAGGAGGAGATGAAACTGGCAAGTAGGGCTCTGCAAGGCCTAGTCGTATACAACTAGGATCAACAAACTAGGAACTTAATCTAGACCTTCGAAATGCGAGAGATCTAAAGAGTTCTAGCCTTAGCGGGCTGAAATTGGTCAGAGAGCGAGAGAGTGCTAGAAGGAGATCTCACACTAAGCAAGCTCTTGACAAAGCAATTGCTAGATAACACGGCCGCAGAACAAAGCGCTGCAGCATTGGCAAACATCATTGCTGATAGGGTTGGGAGTTAACCAAGGCGCCAATCGAAAATCCCCATGGTAGAAAAGTAGTTGGACAAATACCAAGCAACCGATGACCCAATACAGCTTTGTGGAGTGTTTGAGAAGGTCTGCAAAGACAACGGCCTCACTGATCCTACTCAATGCTTCCAAGCCTTTGAACTATACTTAGGCGACAAGGGTTGGGGGCCTGGTACACAAGTCTAGATGTTGCAGAGCATGCCAATTTCAATGGCTTGAAAAATCTCTTCATTAAGAGATTTTCCAAACCTGGATACTTCAATAACCTATTAGTGCGACTCATGAACATCAAGCAGAAAGAGAAAGAGGATATTGGAGATTATGTGACCCATGTGAGGAGCCTCCTCAAGAGAATTCCCATGGGCAAGAGACTAATCGAAAGGGTAGTATCCATGGTATTTATCAACGGAATTTGAAGTGAAGAGCTCTACAAAGCCTTGATTGGCAATTCAAGCTCGCAGTGAGACGCACTAGCAAGGGTCTTTGAAGAAGCTATTAGAGTGGATGACTAGCTCAAGGAAAGAGGCTCCATAGGCTCGAATCAAGAAGAGTCTAGTGCCAGGAGTTTTGACAGAGCCTCAACGCTGAGTGAGAGAGCAGATCCAAGCACTCAGGACAAAGGGAAGGGCACTGAGTTGAGACAAGAACTAGCAGAGATTAGGATGGACATAGCCAAACTACAAGAGATGATGAGATGACCAACACACCCACATGTCCAATGTGTGCATTGTGACTGAAACCACTTGTCAATTGAGTGTCAGGACCCTAGGTCACGACCTTGTGCTAATTGTGGTAAGTTTGGCCATGACACCATGTATTGTCGATTCCCTCGGAGGCTCCCATACCCGCAGCCTTATGGTCAACCCTACCTTGCGAACAGGCCACCAAACTTCTTTGGAAGGGGAGTCCCATTGGCTCTCCTGGCATCTAATGATGCTAAATGGACCATCCCTAGAATGGAAATAAATCCTATAGGTATCCCTAGACCACTAGGACCCTACATGACTTATCCACTATTGATACTCCAATCCACTATGTGGACAAGCCTAGCAACGATGATCCTTACATAAACCCATATGTGTCATACGATGAGGAAGGCAACACTATCCTCATGGACTATGGACTAGTATTGGTGATGGCATTGGGTAGAGGAAGGGGCAGAGGCCTAGTAGCACAAACCCAAGAGCTAAATGTGAGTTGGAGTTGTGGTCACCCCCTGACATATTTCTTCGCGTTGCCCCGAGAGGGTGCAAGAAAATAGAGATAAGGCAGACCTAAGATGCGATGAGTGTGGAATCACTCATCTCTTTGTCAATTGCCCTAGGTGGAGACCATCCTCTAGTTTCGAAAATGAGCCATCGGTTCCATTAGGGTTTTTCGGTGTCGAGATACTTGATGGGGAGGCCACGCCTATCCCATTGCATGTCATGACCCGCGTGTAGATGAAGCAGGCCGGCATATCATTGCAAGGGCCTAGCAATGTGGACACAACCTTAGTTGGAAAGAAAAGTCCCAGACGAAGGAAGAAAAGACCAAACGCTAAGGTCACCCTCAAAATAGAAAGTGCCACGACACTACTTGTTGGAAGGAAAGTCATTGACGCAGAGGAAGAAATGTCGGCTCTTTGGTCGACTGAAAAGGGAAGTGCTAAGGTCGGGGAGTACCCCAACCCAAAACCCTAACTTGAAGACATCAAGAAGGTGAAATAATGGGTGAAGGAGGCCCAGGAGCACCTAAAAGATGTTGAGCCCATACTAGAAGATGAGATCAATGATCTCTCAAGCATAAGCACGCCAATCTCTCTCCCACGATCAAGATCAAGGGAGGCGATGGCACCACAAGCTGGGTTGCCTAGACAAAGCCTAGATGCTCTAGGCCAGCAAGACAATCAAGTCCATTGGCCAAGAACCGTAGACCTAGGAGAGAGGAAAGTGAGTAGCAACCTCCTCAATATACTAGTGACCACCCCGGTAACTTTGAGCTCAGGCGACTTGCTTAGGCAGCACCCATGCTATGACTGGGGCTAAAGCAGTGGGTTGAAGAACCAAATGAGCCAATTGCCACAGATTTTCCTGAGCACGATGCAGAAACCCAAATACCGAGTCTGACGTTGCACTCTATGCCTAAATCCTTGCACGTCGATGCCTTTTGGGAAGGCACAAAAATGCATGCAGTCCTATTAGTCTTAGCATTGGGGGACGTCACTAGAAAGGGGATCATGGACATAGGGGCAGGAGTGAGTGTGCTAAGCCATGCGGTACTCCAAACTTGGGGTAATCCATAGGTAGAGACTGCTAGTTTTAACATCACACTGGCAAATGGAATGAAGGTGAAACCGTTTAGAGTGTTGAAAAATTGGCTAGTAAAGATTGTAGGAAGCCAATTCTCTCTTGACTTCATAGTCATGAAGGGAGTGGACTACGGCATCCTGCTAGGCCGACCCTAGATGTGCAACACAAGAGTAGTAGAAGACTGGGGCAACGACCTTATCTTCTTAGGCAATCAAACAGAAGCTGTAAGAGTAGAGATGGACACTTGGAAGACTACACCACTTGACTTAGATGCCATCTCCACCATGCTGAAGTGTAACGGACACACTAGGGGATCCTATGGGGCCCTTACCCATGCCCTGAGGATGAGTGAGATTGGATGCATGTTCTTGCTACCATCAACCTACAGTTCTTGGATACTGAGGAGTATGAACCAACCATCAAGGCAACTAGCAAGCTCAAGGACATACCTTTAGTGCCAGTTTGCATGATGTCCGAGAGCCTACATGGGAGACCCAACCCTGTTGCATTCCAAGTTCCAAACAATAGACGAGAGCTCCTAGAGATCCTACGGTACTTAACCAACAAGTTGATTCACAATCCAGCAACAAATCTTAAGCTACTCCAAGATCTCTTGGATGAGCCTGAATGGCAATGGTCCAAGGTACATGATTTAAACTTGAAGTACAATCGGGCCTTAATCCTTGACCAACAAGAAGAGAATTGTCAGAACTAGGAGAATGAGGAGCAACTGGACAAAGATAGCTCTGACGACGAATATGAGGACTGTTATTCCTTCAGTGATGAGAGTGAAGGGAAAATCGATACCCTAGAGTACGACATTGGGGGCGTATAATTCAATGAATATGAGTAGACCTCGGACCACGCAAGCAGAGTGTACATAGAGTAGAGAAAGGAGTCAAACACAAGGACTATGATAGAACTTGGTTGGAGCACATGGGTGTAATTGACTATGAGTAGGTAGGCCTAGCCCAACCAAGTGACACACCACTGCTACAAACAGACTCACCTTCTAAGCTACGACCACCAGGAGAGAGCCCCTCTTCTAGCAAAGACAGAGAGTTAAATTCTAAATCAGAAGTCAGCTTAGATAGTGACCTAGAAATACCTCGGCCTCCCAAGACTAGACACACTAAGGGGGACCTACCCATCCACCTACGACACCGATGGGTGGTTAAAGGAGGAATGACAGGTGCATAGCAAAGAAACATTGATAGAAAGATTCACAAAGTTCAAAAAGGGGGATAGGGTGGTGATCTAGCCGGGAGCAAAATGACAAGGGAAAGCAAGCAAACCAATTGAGGGACTTGCCAAGGTCAAGGAGGTTAATTTAGCCAGGGAGGGGGAGACCCCCTGGCCTATCTTTATAGTAGATGACTTGGCTGAGCAAGATGAAGCAAGTCTTGTTACTCTCATGTGAGAGTATATAGATGTCTTTGCTTGGTCCCTAGAAGAACTCAAAAGGGGTAGACTAGAGTGTGGTGACTCACAGCATACCCATGACACCAGATGCAGCGCCTGCCAAGCAGTGACCGTATCCCATGAATCCAAAGCATGCTCACATTGTTAAGGAAGAAATTGACAAATTGATGAGAGTAGGATTCACCTACGATATTGAACACACGGACTGGGTCTCACCCATAGTCATCATACTAAAGAAGAATGGGAAGATTAGAGTGTGTGTTAATTACAAAAGGTAAACGCATCTATGAAGAGAGATAACTAGCAATTGTTGTACACCGAGCACATTCTCAAGAGAGCAGTTGGCAATGAGGCCTATAGTTTTCTAGACTGTTTCTCTAGATACAATAAAGTGAAAGTGCATCCTAACGATAAGCATAAGACTACATTCGTCACTAAATGGGGAGTCTTTGCCTACATAGTCATGCCTTTTGGATTGACTAACACGCCATCCACTTTCCAAGGATTGATGTGTACAATATTTAAGGACATGCTGGGGAAGGAATTAGAGGTCTTCATGGACGACTTGTGTGTTCACTCTACTTAGCGAGAACACAGATCAAGGTCATTGTCGATCTTCCACCCCCAACTGGTTACAAGGGTGTTCAATATTTTTTGGGACATACAGGGTATTATCAACGGTTTGTGTTAAATTATGCATTGATTGCTAGACCTCTATACAAGCTGTTGATTATATTCGAATGGCCCGAGGAATGCCAACGCACATACGAGGAACTAAAAAAGGCTCTAACCACAGCACCAACACTACATGCCCTAGATTGGACACTCACGTTTCACATGCACATCGACGCTTCAAAATTCAACGTAGGAGTTGTGTAGTGCCAACCTGGTGAACACAATCTGGAATACCTGGTGAGCTTTGCTAGTAGACAACTCACTGAGTGATTGAAATGAACTACTCGACAATAGAGAAAGAGGGCTTGGCCATGGTGTTTGCTGTAAAGAAATTTCAACATTATCTTTTGGCTATGCCTTTTACTTTCTTTGTTGAACATCAAGCCTTGTTGTACCTGGTTAACAAACCATGCGCTATAGGATGCATTGCTAGATGACTTCTTCTGCTTTTGGAGTTTAATTTCTCTATGACAGTGCGTAAGGGGAAACATCATTACATGGTTGACCATCTATCTCGCATCCCCATGGGAGAAGCAGCTGGACAAGGCATTGTGGACGAACTACCAAACACACATCTATTCCGCTTATCCATCGAAAAATATTTGTTTAGAGCTGACATGATGCCCTATTAGGAAGATGACATAGTTCAAGTGCTTGAACACAGACTACTAGAATGATCAGTAGAAAAGGCCCGACTTAGGTAGCTTATCATGAAAATCTAGCCCTATGAGCTGATAGCTGCCCAACTTTATAGGCCAGGACAAGACAAGTTATTGTGTAGGTGTGTGTGTGAGCATGAGATGCATGACGTACTTATAGAGACATACAATGGAATCACAGGAGGGCATTTCAGTGCAGACGTGATAGCTCGCAAAGTGCTGCAGTCTTGGCTGCGGTGGCCTACCCTCTTTCGAGATGCGTCACGATTCATGAAGCACTATGATGAGTGCCAAAAAACTAAAGTCCCTATCCATAAATATCGCATGGAGCTAACCCCAATTATCGCACAACAACCTTTCAAGAAATGGGGGATTGACTTCATCAGACCCATTAGTCATGCGGGACAATATTCACAAGCTAAATATATCATTGTGGCACTATCTAACCAAATAGACAGAAGCATGAGCTACGAGAAAGAATGATGCTAGGACCACTGCTAAGTTCCTATGGGAGCAAGTGATCTCATGATTTGACTACCCCATCGAACTAGTCAGTGACTAGGGCACACACTTCATCAACAAAGTAGTAGCTCACCTCCTATCCTCCTTTCTAATCATCCATCAGAAATCCTCACCTTATTACCCACAAGAAAATGGTCAAGCTAAATCAACAAATAAAATTCTAGTAAAAGTCATGACCAAGGTTGTCTTTGCTTCACACAGTGATTGGGATAACAAATTGATGGTGACCTTATGGGCCTATCACACGTCTTAGAAGACCGCTATAGGATAGACCCCCTTTAGATTGACATATGGTACAGAGGCAATCCTTCCCTTGAAATTATTTGTGCCAAGCCTCAGGATCACACCCTTCAAGAAAGATGGGATGGGAAAGGGACATGGATGGAACACGATTGAACTCGAACACTTAACGAAAACCCGACTTCTAGCCACCCATGCGTTCATATGCAAGAAGGCAAGATGCAAAAGCTGGTTTGATAAGCATGTCAAGTAGCAGAACTTCAAATAGGGTGACTTAGTATTTCTTTACTCAGTCAAAGGACATAAGCAAAAGTTGAAGTTTCGGGGGCTAGAACCTTTTAAGGTTCGAACCATTAGCCGAATTGGCAACGTCGAACTAGAAACCCTAGAGGGTGAGGGCATAGGCTTCTTTAATGGAAGCTGTATAAAGAAGCATTTTCCTCCCATGGACCCATTTCATGAGCCCCGAATGCTAGCACCCCCTATCCACATATGAGTAGCCACTATCATTGAGGTGGCCCATGAGGATGAGGAAACAGTACTACCAGCTTACCTACGCATGGTAGTCACTGCTAAACACATATACACCATCAACACATTAATCAATGAGGGAGCTGATTTTAATATCTTGACTCATGACCATTGGACCCAAATTGGCAAACCGCAGTTGTAGCCCACTAATGCTAATCTCACCCCTTATGGAAGCCAACCCTACACGCTGTTAGAAAAATGCAAGGTTGCAGTTTCTATAGAGTCTAAAAGCGTGCCGATAATCTTCTATGTGTTGAACAACACTAAGAATGCAAGCATGGAATCATTGTTAGGAAGAACTTTCAAGAAGAAAACTCATTGTAATGTCAACTATCAGTCGCAGTGTATCCACCTAGCCATGGGCAACATTCGCATTGTTACAGCTTTTAGCAAGGGTAGTGCGATTCTTTCCAAGACCGTGAAGCCACTGGTAGAAGAACCCACTGTCAAGACTAAGGAGGGAGGTCGTAACTTGTCACAACCTACCAAATCTCGATGCTAGCAACCCACTGGAACCAACGTTGAAGCCCATGAACCCCAGTTCAAATGGGTACCTAGACACAGAGTGCAACTTAAGAATAGAAACCCATGGCCTCGCCCGGCTAATAATCCGCACTCAAAACCTAGGAAGCCAAGACAAAACTATAAACATCAACGTATGGTCAAGCCACAATGGGTCCCCAAGGCCTTATTGCATGTGCAAGGCTACTATGCGTGTAACACCTAGATTTGGCTGCCTAAAGCCAAAATAACCAAATGCCCTACTCAAAATGCCACCCTCCATCTTGACCACATGAAACATCATGCCTGAGACATTCATAACACAAGAGAATCAAGCTGCTAAGTCCATAAAACCTCCAAATTCTAGCTCTGAACAACCCTATCATCCAAAATCGCACCCTGCTACTAGCAAAATGCCCAGCTCTAGCGCTAATGCTACCCCTCAGATCTCAAGTGCATCTAGTAGCATGACAATTGCAACTACCACCAATGACAACACTTCGAAACAATGCCTAACATTGCAAAAATTTTAAGCAAAATTGTACACAATTGGCACATTGTTACCGACTTTTCACATCAATTTAATGCATATGCAATTGAGATTTCATCTTTAGAGGGTGTGTCTCTACAGTTTGGCAAGAATCCTGGTTCCAAGGAGTTTTGTGCTAGAGGGTAAACTTAGGAAAATACCAGGTAGAATTTGATAGTTTTATCTAATTAGAAGAGATTAGAATTTTGGCTTGGATGATCATTTGACCTTTCTTCCCATAAAGAATATATTGACAAATCCAAATGAGTTGTTTTTGAAAGGTTAGAGATGATTGAGTGTATAGTCGAATACGACTTAGAAAAATCAAAAGACATGAATTTGATTGCACAGATTGGACAAGTGGTCTTGGTCATTGATGATGATCATAGATAGGAGTAGTAGAACTAGAAAAATTTTCACTACATCATACATATGATAGACATTGGGATATGGTAGGGAGAGAGTTGTATTTCCAAGATGATCACATTAAAGATTAAAGGAGGGGAGGGACAAGTCAAAGAACAAAGGCAATGCTAGTGTGGACGAGGAGTGCCACTACTCTTCAGTGCCAAGTATATGAGACATCTTGGAGTAAGTGGAGTTAATGACATGGATATAACGATTAATGGACCATGAATATTTGAGTTAATGTGAAAAGATACTAACATGGTTACTTATCCATGAAGAAATAAATGCAAATCAATATTGAGTTGTAGTGATCATCCATGCATTTGCCACCAACTTGATGTGCAACTTAGAGATTGGAATATGGAGAAAAAGGGCAAGTTGCATTATTGTTTATAAATGTATCTACAACAAAAACATGCAATAAAAATGTCAATTGTTGGTTGAAGAGGATTAGGAAGGGGAGAGGAAGTCTAAAGGGGGCCAATTGGACAAGAGGAAGGGGGGACTTCGTGGGAAATTGGAGAATTGTGAGGAAGAAAGGAAATGCCATCCTGTAGTGGGAGAGAGAGAGCAAATTTAAGGAAGAAGAGGGCGCCATCATCTTCTTGGGGGCGCCATCAATTGGAGAAAGAGAGAGTTAAAAGGGTTTTCAAAGCCATCCAAGCTAGAGGATTTGAAGAAAATTTGTAATTGGAGAGGGCAATGGCTCTCCCATAGCCATCGCCATGTCTTCTCCTTCCACTTCAAGTTTTGGAGCTTCAATATACCTACCTAATTTGAAGTGATAGAGTAGGATAATTCTTTGTTGCCTTCCAATCGCTCTACTTCACTCTTGATTCTATGGACAGATGATGGAGATATTGCATTACTCTCCTCCATTCTCTTAGTCATCAACATAAAACCATGAAGGCTAAGCTCTTAAGCTTAAAATTTATCAAGATTAAGTCTTAAAAGAGTTACAAGTGGCTATTCCTATGGCAATAATGCAATTGGCCAATGGATCTCTTGGGAGGGGAAATGATGAGCTCACTGTTTGGAATGACTAGATAGAATCCCCTTGGTTGGAGTGCAAAGGACATGGCTCCTAAAGACGCAATTACGATTCTTGTACTTTACATAAGTGCCTTAACTCGTTTAACATAAAAAAGCAATTTCGCTTAAATTCTCTTTGGTTTATAATTTTTATAAAATTTATTTGAACTTCAATTTTAACTCTAGATAGGTTTTTGAATTTTATGTAGGTTTTATTTTATATTTTAAAAATAAAAATACTTAAAAATGCTTAAAAATGACTTAAAATGGCATAGATGATTTTTTATAAAATAATTTGTTTGACAATTATGAGATGTGATATTTTTTTGATAAATTATATACTCTTAGAAGTATTTGAATTTTTTTAAAAAATTTTGGAAGATGTTTACTATGTCTTAAAAATAAAAAATAGTTTTTTAATGAACATTACAATACTTGTTTTGATAAAAATCATGTCTTTAATTCAACAAAAATTAGGATCTTCTATAGAAAACCTAAGAATATAGTTTTGGATGTTTTATGAAATTTTCTTGGAATTAGAGAAAAATTAAATTTATTTAATGTTATTACTTTGAATATTATTAATATAAAATATGATGTGTCTAACTTTATGTAAATTAAAAGTGTTGACGAGGTATTAAGTTATACAATATTGGATAAGGAATTTGTTATTTTTAAAAAAATTAGAGTTTATGTGATTGAGGAATGTTGGTTGATTTGATAATAAAAGGAATTAGATAGAACTATTGGATTTATGCTTTGAAGTTAATTTCTGAAGGGATAAAATTCCTAGTTTTAGTATTTTAATGTCCAATATAGAGATAGAGATGAGGTGCAAGATTAAGCAAACTTACTGAGTTTTTGATATTAGATTAGTTGGGACTACTATAAATGAGTGTAGTAAATATTGAGGAAGGCTAGGATAAATCATGGAAATTAGTTATCAATATCACCTATTCAATGCAACAACTCCTAGGAGTTGGCTTGACAACCTGGTTAAAAGTGGTGGTCATTTTTTGGTGCATTTGCCGAGAGCCAAGTGCACTCGAACGGGTGATTGATTTCCCTAGGATATTAAAATCCTAGGTATTGATGAGTGGATATGAGGTCTCTTTTCAAGGGACTATTTTTTGAATTTGCCCCAAATTTACCAGAGGAGAATATTGGATTTGGCAAGAGATACAGACTTAGTAGGGGGGGCAAATATTTTGGCTTGAAATTAACTATAGAAGTAGAATAGTTATCTTCCTAGAGTTGGGGTTATAACGACGAATGTGTGCAAACCATAGTTTTATTAGCAACGCATTTTAGGCTAATAGATGTAGTGGAAATAAATACAATAAGTGTATCATACCACTTTGATTGGTATTATCATAAAGCTTATCAAACTTTTAGAAGAGTGGTATGGAATGATGTCTTGCCTTGGATATGTGTATCCAGAGGTTTAAAAGTTACTTTCGACACAAAAGACGTTAGAGAGATCACTGAAATTTTAGGCCTAATTCTTGAGCAAGAAGAAAAGTTGCCTTATGGAGAAATAGACCCAAAGTTACTAACCATTCTAAACCTTCTAAGCATGCATGCAAGCAAAAATTAACTCAATAGCTTCAAACAAAACATGTGAAATTTTGGGATATGACAGTAATAGCTATTTCATTAATAGTGGATGAATTCAGAGGAGAGACGGAGATAGAAAAATGAAGCTCGAGATCAACGAGTTAGAGAACGCACAGTGCGACATGAGGCTTGGCTATTAGAAAGGCTTGAGAGGGTGAATGCATTATTAAATTTGGGGATAGATGTTGTGTCTAACTCAACGTAGAACCTTTTAGGCCTAGTATATCAGTCGATCAAATACCATCAACGGGAAGTGAAGTAGACTCATATCAATGGGATTGAGTGGCCTCAGGCACACCAGTAGTGTCACTAGGGAAATGAGTAGACAAAGTAGCGAAAGTAGAGAGAGTGAAGCTAATGCTATAGTAGGGAGTACTGAACCACCCTTTGATTGGGATTTAGAGTCGAATTTTGGATTGTGCCAACTATTTAAGGAGCCTAAGGAACCTGTGTGGTTGGATATTACCCAAGATTTAGGGTTAGAGATATTATTTAGAGAAATAATGGCTCGTAATCTAGTCAGATTAGCTTACTTCACACAATTTGGGAGACTGTGGGATGAGGATCCTGATGCGCATTTGCAAAGATTCGAGGTGACCTGTGTCACCAACGAGATAGTAGACGATGACCAAAAGCTTCAAATCTTACTTGCAACATTAAAAGATGAGGCATCAATTTGGTACGGAAACCTAGATGCCCAACATAAAGTGATTTATGCGGCCTTTTCAAGAGTGTTCTTGGAAAAATTTCGACGACAAGGTTTCCAAGATAGACTAGCCCTTCAATTGGATTATTTGTCCCAAGGAACAATCGAAAGTCTTGAACATTACATTACATGTATGGAGACAATTATTCGAAAGATGAATCCAGCAACCTACACAAAAGCGTAAATTTATTGATGGGCTTAACCCTGAAGTTCATTAGCATGTTAGCCTACAATGACCAGCTACATTGACAGATGCTAAAATACATGCTAGATGGTGGGAAGAAGTGCAACTCAGCCAACAACGATGGAGGGACTTATTTAAAGAACCTCGGATGGAATATCCAAGCACTTCAAGTGGGATATCTAAGAACGTGTCTTATGTGACCGTTCCTTTAAATCCATCAGTAATGGCAAATCCAAACGTATCAAGTGTACCTTTAAATCTGTACACTTCTATTCTAGCCTATATGATGCAAATGGGAATGCCTTCTATGCCGCAATCTCAGTCCCCTCTTGATGAAGTGAAAGTAGCTGATATTATTGCAAAATCACTAGGAAAGTTGAAGGAGGAAATCATGGGTGCAATGCAAGCACCTTTGAAAGAATTTTATTTGATAACAACACAGTCTTCTAGTACACAATAATCCTCGAGGAGTAGCTCAACTCCAAACCCACCTAGATCCAATATCTGGTGTGGTAAGTGTCATGGGTATTGCCATGTGGCTACAGAGTGTCCGATGATGCCTTCAAGACTAATGCCTAACCATCTACCATTCTGCACCTTTTGCCTTAAGACAGGGCATCTAGATACAAATTGTTGGCACAAGATAGGTCAAGAGCAACAACAAGCTCGTTTAATGCAAATGAATTACAATTACATGGATTGTAGTAATACGACTTATGCGATTGGACCACCTAATCAACCCTTTAGGGCGAGAGGATTGCAAACCCAAGGTAGACCCCCAATACCCCGAAATAATTACAATAATGATGGAACAGAGGAAGAGATTCTCATTTTTTGAGAAATAATGGTCCTTTTTGTGATCCAATGGGGAAAGGGGGACCACAAATGCCTAGGGGACCGGTGATTTGTTATCACTACCACAACAGGAAGGTCATATAGCTACATATTGTTCTAATGCACATAAAAATCAAGACTATACTCCTCTATGCAGGAGATGTAGCGGGATGGAGTAAAGGACAAAGAAGTCATACCGGTAAGCTATTTCCAAATTTATTGGATGTCCATATGATAGAAATGACTGGGGGTATTCAGAATGATCTCACTATTGTTCCTTATACGGCTATACCCTTGGTACATATTCTGTGAATGCGAGGAAAGAAGAACTAGAACCAACAAGTGTCAGGAATAGTTTTCTTGAAAATGTATCAATGGGGATATCTGAGGATGTATCTACAATCAACCCTCAAAAAATAGCCTCTTTGTTTCTTGAAGAGTCCGAAGTGGAAGTAGTTAAAATAGAAATAGCAAAAGGGAAATATTTGAATCTCGGGGCTCAATTGGAATCCCAAGATCGAGAAATGTTTGAGGAGGTATTACAAGCACATGTTGGGGAATTTTCTCAGGCTTATATTGACATTAAAGGTATTAAAGTTGAGCTTTGTCAGCATTATATTGATCTAGAACCTGGTACAAAACCCGTACGTCAACACCAACGACGAACAAATCATGTGTATGCAGAACTGGTTAAAACTGAAATTGCTAAACTTTTGGATGCGGGATTTATTTATCCTGTTGCATATAGTGAATGGGTTTCCCCTATTGTAGTAGTACCCAAGAAGAACAGTAAGAAGATTCGCATTTGTGTTGATTATAGAAAGCTGAATAGCAAAACACATAAATATCATTTTCCTTTACCATTTACAGATCAGGTACTTGATAAAGTTATAAGCCATGAGCTATATTCTTTCATGGATGGATTTAGTGGCTATAATCAAGTGTTGATTCATCCTGAAGATCAATCCAAAACTACCTTTACTATGAATGGGGTACATTTGCTTATGGCTTATGTAATGCACCCGTGACATTTCAAATTATGATTTTGGCCTATCAAGATTTTCTTCGACAATGGACGGAAGTTTTTCTCGACAATTTTTGTGTCTATGGGACAACAAAAGAAATGCCTGATCAATTGGCACAAGTGTTTGAACGCAGTGACGAAGTAGGTATCTCCTTGAACCTTGATAAATGTGTTTTTGGAGTGCCAAAATGAATGTTGTTGGAGCATATCGTTTCTAAAGAAAGCATTGCTATGGATCTAGTTAAAATTTCTAAGATTTATGCACTTCCACCTTCAAACCTTTAGCAATTGCGTGGATTTTTGGGGCATCTAAATTATTATCGATGGTTCATTTCTGATTTTGCAAAAGTGGCCTCACCTTTGACAAATTTGCTATGAAAGGATACTCCTTTTAATTGGGTTGCTGCTTGTCAAAAAGCATTTGAATTTCTTAAGCAAAAGTTAATTGAAGGACCATATTGGCACCCCCGGATTGGATGAAAGAATTCCATATTCATGCCGATGCATCTATGTATGCTGTATGAGCTGCTTAATGCCAAGCAAATGATAATAAAGTGGCTCATCCAATTTATTACACAAGCCGTAATTTAAGTGATGCAGAAAGAAATTATATTACCACTGAGAAATAATGCTTATCAATGGTATTTGTAGTGGAAAAATTTTGTCATTATTTATTAGGGAATAAATTTACCGTTTATGTGGATCATGAGGTGTTAAAGTATTTGCTTAATAAAGCAGAACTTTCGGGACATATAATTCATTGGATGTTTTTATTTCAAGAGTTTGATTTTCAAATTGTTACTCATCCTGGTAGAGCTCATGTTCTAGCATATCATCTTTCGCGATTATTAGCATCTGATAAGGAAGAAGGTGTGGAGGATGATTTACCAGATGCATCACTTTTTATTGTGGAGACGCAAGTTCCATGGTATGTTGATATTGAAAATTTTATTAGTACCGCTTGTTATCCACTGGTGCTGATAAAAGACAAAAGTGACAAATTTTAATGCAAGCATGCTCCTATGGAATATTAGGGGGTTACCTATATAAATTCTTTCTACGTGAGGGTATCTATCGACGATGTGTAAGGGAAGATGAAGTCCTTGAGGTTC
This sequence comes from Lygodium microphyllum, assembly GCF_053477565.2. NCBI lineage: Eukaryota > Viridiplantae > Streptophyta > Polypodiopsida > Schizaeales > Lygodiaceae > Lygodium > Lygodium microphyllum. The sequence goes on from NC_141145.1 coordinate 53,356,400, forward strand.
TTGAGGCATTGCATGATGAGCCGTGTGGTGGCCATTTTGCTGGTGAATTAATTGCAAGGAAAGTTCTATTAGCTAATTATTGGTGGCCTACTCTTTTTAAAGATGCTTATTATTACTGTCGGAAATGTGATGTTTATCAAAGGACTAGTTGTCCTTCCAAAAGTTTTGCTACACCTTTGACACCTATATTGGCATTAGCGCCTTTTGAGAAGTGGGGAATTGACTTTGTGGGCCCAATTGATCCGCCTACCAGATATAGATCTAATTGTTATATCTTGGTTTGTATTGACTATATTACAAAGTGGGTAGAAGCGAAAGCACTTAAGACAAATAAAGCCATTGATGTGGCTAAGTTTATGTATGAGAATATCATTACCCATTTTGGTTGCCCACTGGAATTAGTAAGTGACCAAGGTTCCCATTTCTTGAATGATATTATTAGTGAGTTAATGAAAACATATAAAATTAAGCATCACAAATCAACGCCTTATTATCCCCGAGGTAACAGGCAAGTTAAAGTAACCAATCACACTATTTGTGGGATTTTAACTAAAATAGTTACTTCTCACTGGAGAGATTGGGATGAGCATTTATATGAGGCATTATGGGCATATAGAACTACTTATAAGGTGACAGTGCAAAATACACCCTTCAATTTAGTTTATGAAACTAATGCTATTTTTCCAATTGAACAAGAGTTGCCTACTTTACAAATCACCCTCTCATTATGATTAGGTGAGGCTGAATTATTGAAGCAAAGAATTTTACAATTGGTGAGGTTAGATGAGGAAAGACTGTTAGCTTTATAGAGCTTAGAAGCAATGCAGAAACATCATAAAGCTTGGTATGATCAGAATATCAAAATAATACGAGAGTTTAAAGAAAATGATTTCATTTTATTATATGATAGTTGCTATTATAACTTTCATGGGAAGTTAAAAATTCGTTGGTTAGGACCTTTTAAGGCTGTTAAAGTTTATGATAATGGTTCTCTTGATGTACATGATATTAATGCTGAAAATGAGAGTTTTAGAGTTAGTGGCCTCCGCCTTAAACATTTTGTGACTTAGTTTAGTTAGGTATAGTTAGGTAAGTGGTTAGAATGACCCCTTAACTAATCTATATTTGGATTTCTTTTCTATTTTGGGGTTTTTTGAATGGGATGTAGGTATGGATTTTCTATGGATGGATGCACTTTACCTTCGTCTTGATGTTGATAGCTCCGATCCTGTTCATGTTGGGCCTTATAGTATTCTGTGTTTTCAAACACATGACAGGTTCTTATATACATTGAGAGGAGAGACCTGTTTGCAGCTCTTCTTTTGTGATCATTTTTTGTTATGGTACCACTTCCATGTAGGATGCTATATATCAAGAATCGCGTGGTGGAGGGGGTTGCTCAAGATGCTGCACCGAACACACACAGAATGCACAAGGAGAAGCTCACTCAAGAGACAAGAAGAGAGATGGAGGCCAAAACGTTTTCTTGTTGATTTCTTCTTCTTCTTCCACACACTTTTCAATGTACACAAAGTATAGATAAGATACAACTTAAAAGGAAAGTGGCCTACTAAGTCAAACAATGCATAACCGACTACACTAGTCGACTGGCGCTATAACTATGCCAGTGTAACGACCTGAATATAATAAGTAATGAGTCAGTGGCCATGTGAGATGCATAATGACCACCGACGTGCTAAGTATAGACGTGTGGACCCATCTAACCAGGCGGTCCATCATCAATGTCCTCTTCTCTCTCACAAAGTGGTAGTGTACCTCAATATGTTTTGTCCTGGCACGGAACACAGGGTTCCTAGCCAACTGTATACTGCTCATGTTGTCACAATAAATGACAACTGGACCTTCCACCTGGACATCCAAATCAGCCAATAGCTTTTGCAGCCATACTACCTCACATGCTGCAACAGCAGCACCTCTATACTCAGCCTCTGTACTCGACAAAGCAACTGTAGATTGCTTTTTGCTGCTCCATGCAACTGCTGCACTACCAAGAGAGAACATGTATCCGCTGGTAGATCTTCTATCAGACATGATACCAGCCCAATCTGCATCTGTGTATCCAAATATCTGTACATCTGTACCTGCCTCATAGAAAAGTCCATAATGTAATGTGGACTTTACATATCTCAATATGCGTCTAACTGCATCCAAGTGTGGCTTTCTAGGTACTTGCATAAACTGACTCACAAGACCAACAACGTAGCTCAAGTCTGGCCTTGTAATGGTCATGTAGATCAAACTCCCCACTATCCTCCTGAACATAGTAGGGTCTTCTATCTCATCCCCAACATCAGCACTCAGCTTTACATTCTGCTCCAACGGGACTGAAAGTGGTTTGCATGCAGTCATACCATACTTGGACAACATAGCCAAGCCATACTGTCTTTGGGATAGCCATATACCATCATCACATCTGATCACCTCAATGCCAAGGAAGTACCTTAGCTCACCTAAATCCTTCATCTCAAACTTCATCTTCAAACAGCCCTTGACTTCAGCAATCCACTATCACTATCACCTGTAATAATCAAGTCATCCACATAGATGACTATGATGACCAAACCTGCATCTCCCTTTCTCACATAAAGTGAGTGATCAGCATCAGAAACATAAAAGCCAATATTAACAAGATACTCTCTGATCTTGTCAGACCATGCTCTAGGTGCTTGCTTGAGCCATAGAGCGCCTTCTTCAACCTGCACACATACATGGGATGCTCTAAATCTTCATAACCTGCTGGCTGATCCATATACACTTCTTCCTGCAAATCACCATGTAAGAAGGCATTCTTCACATCCATTTGCTGCAACCTCCAACCTTTGGCTACTGCCAAAGAAATCACACATCTGACAGTTGTCATCCGAGCAACTAGACTGAAGGTTTCATCATAGTCTATGACATATGTCTGAGCATAGCCTTTTGCAACCAGCCTAGCTTTGTATCTGCTAATAGAACCATCTGCATTGTGCTTAATCTTATAAACCCACTTACATCCAATAGCTTTCTTTCCCTTTGGCAATGATACTAGATCCCAAGTCTTATTGGCCTCTAATGTAGCCATCTCCTCATCCATTGCTGCATCCCAATGAGCATGACCAACAGCCTCCTCAAAACATGTGGGCTCAACATCCTCAACTAGTTTCACCATATAAGCATAATGGTGAGCTGCATAACCTTCAAAACCAAATCTTTTAACAGGGTATCTCACCCTGCTAGACCTGCGTACCACTGGATCACTCAATGGAGTCTTTGCATTAACGCGTGCTCTCTGCACACCTAGAGTCCTCACTGAAGGAATGCCAAGCTCATCATCCAAGCTTTCTGAGCCACTAGAGTCTCCATCAAGAACTGCATCAATGCCTTCTGACACTTTATTCTTTCCTTTGTCTTTACCTGTAGTGCTACTAGATGCACCCGAAGATGTAGAGGTACTCCTTAGTCTCCCAGACCAAGGACTACCAGATGATGTCTCTGGTCCACTAAGAGTTCGTGATTCTTGCTTTTGAGCCTGCACATGAGTGTCATGATCATCATCATCATCCAATGCATCACCACTAGATGCATACCAACTGCTCATTTCATCAAAGATGACATCCTTGCTCACTCTGAACTTACATGTGACAGGGTTGTAACAACGATACCCTTTCTGCTCTAAAGAGTATCCAATAAAAACACACTTTTCAGCCTTTGGATCCAGTTTCTTCCGTAACTCATCTGGCACATGAACATACGCAATGCAGCCAAACACTTTCAAGTGTGAAACATCAGGCTTCTTACCTGTAAAACATTCTTCGGGGGTCATACCATGAACTGCAGCTGTGGGAGTTCTGTTCATAATATAAACAGCAGTATGAACAGCCTCAGACCAAAAATGCTTAGGCATATTCCTTTCAGCCATCAAGGCACGTGCAACTTCTGCAATATGCCTGTTTTTCCTTTCTGCAATCCCATTTTGCTGTGGGGTATACCTGCATGTGAACTGTCTCTTTATCCCATGAGACCTCAGAAAATCACTGAACTCATTTGAGAGGTACTTGTCAAGATTGTGGGAGAGAAGGAAGGAGTCTCACTTGTAGCTTTCTTGCTTGCACAATGGGGGAATACACACAAGGGTGGAGGCTGAAAACAGTTTTCCTCTTCTTAGTTGTGTAAGCCAAAAAGAACTCACATACAAAGAAATAGAAGAACCCTATATATGGGTCTCAAACCAAACTCAACTAACTAAGGTGGCATACTAACTGAGCCACGAACTAGAGTAGATAAGGATAGCTATCATGTAGCTATTATTCATGGGCGGTGCACCAACCGCGTCTACAACTGACAAGTCGGTGACATAAATACACAACGGTCACCCTGGCGTATCACGAGTGGAGCTCGATATCTCAACACTCCCCCTCGAGCTCAATCCCAATTCCTGCACACCAAGCAGGTCTCTGAACTTGCGCAGCTTCTCTGCGCCCAATGCCTTCGTGAATATGTCAGCTACCTGATCCTCTGTGCTGACATAAACTAGATCAATAAGACCTAGTAAAACCCTCTCCCGCACATAGTGATAATGCACCTCAATGTGCTTTGTTCTAGCATGATAGACTGGGTTATTTGCCAAGTGTATACTACTCATGTTGTCACAATAAATGACAACTGGCCCATCTGTAGGCTGATGCATATCATAAAGTAGCTTATGCAACCAAGCTACCTCACATGCAGCCATTGCTGCACCCCTGTACTTAGCCTCTGTGCTCGACAAGGCAACTGTAGGCTGTTTCTTGCTGCTCCAAGTGACTGCAGCACTCCCAAAAGAGAACACATATCCACTGGTAGATCGTCTATCAGAAATACTACCAGGCCAATCAGCATCAGTGTATCCATGCAACTGTATCTGAACCCCAGTCTTATAAAATAGTCCATACTGCAATGTGGACTTCACATACCTGAGTATGCGTCTAGCCGCATCCAAATGCAGTTTCCTTGGAGCCTGCATAAACTGACTTACCAATCCAACAGCATAGCTCAAATCTGGCCTGGTAATAGTCATATAAATCAAGCTTCCTACTATGCGTCTGTACATAGTAGGGTCTTCCAGAAGCTCACCTGCATCTGCGCTCAGCTTCACATTCTGCTCCAAAGGAACTGAAATAGGCTTACAGCCTGTCATCCCATATTTGGATAGCATGTCCAATCCATACTGCCTCTGGAAGAGCTGTATCCCACTTGGTGATCTGATCACCTCAATGCCCAAGAAATAACGCAGCTCTCCCAAATCCTTCATCTCAAACTTCTGCTTCAATAGCATTTTCACATGAAGGATATCTTCATCACTGTCACCTGTCATAATCAAATCATCAACATAAATGACAAGTAGCATAATACCTTTCTCTGTTTTTCTCACATAAAGTGAGAAATCTGCCTTGGAAATCTGAAAGCCAATAGTGACAAGATACTGTCCTATCTTGTCAGACCATGCTCTAGGTGCTTGCTTCAAGCCATACAAGGCTTTCTTCAACTTGCAAACAAACTCAGGATGAACAGCATGCACATAACCTGGTGGCTGCTCCATATAGACCTCTTCTTGCAAATCACCATGCAAGAAGGCATTCTTTACATCCATCTGATGTAAAGACCATCCCTTTGACGCAGCCATAGCAATGACTGCTCTTACGGTTGCCATCCTTGCAACCGGACTGAATGTTTCTTCATAGTCAATGCCATATGTTTGTGTATACCCCTTGACTACTAATCTTGCCTTGTATCTGTTCACAGAACCATCTGCATTGTGCTTCACCTTATAAACCCACTTACAGCCAATTGCATTTTTACCTTTAGGCAAAGGTACCAATTCCCATGTAGCATTTGCTTCCAAGGCATCCATTTCTTCATCCATGGCTTTCTCCCATTTTTCTTTTCCCATGGCTTGCTCAAAAGAAGTGGGTTCTGGTTCCTGTATCACTTTGACCATATATGCATAGTGAATGGTTGTAAATCCATCATATTTCAGCCTATCCACAGGATACCTAGCTCTCGTAGACCTGCGCAAAGTAGGTACACTCCCAGGTGCTCTCAAAACATCCCTGGTCTTCCTTACTCCAGGTGCAACAATAGAAGGAATACCCAACTCATCATCAATGCTCTGCTCTGAGCCACTGGATTCACCATCCACATAAGAGTGACCTGCATTCACATCAAACATGGGCTGATCAACCTTCTCTTTTCCTTTTCGTGATACCTGCATACCACTATCTGCATTGCTTTGAGAAGATTCTCCTGATCTCAATCTGCCTGTCCATGGCGAAGAATGTGAACCACTGCTAGAGGACGCTCCAGGTCCACTAATATTTTGTGACTGCTGCTGTGAATTATGTGCAGCATTACCATTTTGTGCATCTACAACATCAATCACATTTACTGGTTTATACCAGCTACTCATCTCATCAAAAACAACATCTCTGCTCACTGTAAACTTATGAGTAGAAGGGTTATAGCATCTATACCCTTTTTGCTGCAGAGAGTAACCAATAAAGATGCACTTCTCAGCTTTTGGATCCAACTTGGATCTCAGCTCATCTGGCACATGTACATAGGCAATGCAACCAAAAATTTTCAAATGAGAAATATCTGGTTTCCTACCAGTATACCTCTCCTCTGGAGTCATTCCATGTATTGTTGCAGTGGGAGTCCTGTTCATTATGTAGACTGCTGTAGCAACTGCTTCAGCCCAATAAAAATCTGGCAAGTCTTTTTCATTGAGCATGGCACGAGATACCTCTCCAATATGCCTGTTTTTCCTTTCTGCAATTCCATTTTGTTGTGGGGTATAACTGCATGAATATTGCTGCTTTATGCCATGCTCCTGCAAGAACTTTGCAAACTCATTTGAGAGGTACTCTCCCCCTCCATCTGACCTTAGGCATTTTATTTGCAGACCTGTTTCTTTTTCAGCCATAGCTTTAAGGGTTTTGAAATGCCCAAAAACTTCACTTTTCTTTTTCATAAAATACACCCAAACTTTTCTGCTATAGTCATCAATAAAAGTGACAAAATAATGACAGCCTCCAAGAGATGCAGCTTTAGTAGTCCACACATTAGAGTGGATTAATTCCAATGGCTTCTCACTCTCTTGAATATGTCTAGGAAATGGTTTCCTTGCCCGTTTTCCAAACTGACAGGCTTCACATACCTTATGCATTTCTGCAACCTTGAATTTTGGCAATCCTGCAACAATATTTTGGGCCTGCATTGATTTAAGTCGCTGTACATTAACATGACCAATGTGTTTATGCCAGATATCAATATCTGCAACTACACCGGTCCCATGTGCAAACATTGCTGCACTCAATTCAGACATGTTTGCATCCAACGTAAACATTTTTCCCTTCTTCTTTCCTTTTGTTATCAAGCGACCTTTATTTTTCATATCCTCAACAAAGCATCCATGAGGATTAAATCTGACCTGCAAGCCCTGCTCAACCATTTGATCGACAGAAACCAGATTCTTAATGATATTCGGGACATGAAATACATCGGACAGGTATTTCTTTTTCCCATCCTGCATAGACAAGGGAATTTTTCCAATCTGCACAATAGGATGTGCAGTATCATCACCAGTCTCCACAAATCCTGGTTTTTCCATTTTCCTTGCATCCTCCATCCATTTTGCATGACCTGTCATGTGGTTTGATGCACCTGAGTCAACATACCATACATCATTGCTTTCTTCTGCACTTGTCACAGAATTGTTCATGTGCTGCACCATGAACAAATGCTCATTTCTGTCATCACCCTGTCTGTTAGAAGATGCATAATTCCCTTGTTGCAGTTTTCCATTCATGATGTCATTCTGCTTTTTATAGCAGTCTTTAGCCATATGACCCATTTTACCACAGTAGTAGCATTCAACATTACTGTTTGCATTTTGACCTCTTTGCCATCCACCACGACCTCTTTGGCTCCCCCTGCCTCTAGAGTTACCACGTCCTCCTCCATAGGACTGGTTTTCTTGAGTTTGCTACATATTCTGATTTCTATCACGGCCTCCAAATCGGCCTCCTCTACCTCTGCCTCTACCTCTTCCAGCATTTGAGTAGAAGACAGCTTCTTTTGAAGTTCCTCCTGAAGAAGATGCACCACCATTTCTCTGTTCCTCAGAAATTAGAAGAGCAATCAACTCCTCAAAATCAGGAAATCTTTCACGAACTGAAATGGATGTCCGAAACTGTGCATAATCCTTTCCTAGACCATTCAAGGTCATAGAAACTAAATCATCATCTTTCACTGGTGACCCAATGGAAGCAAGTGCATCTGCAATCTTCTTCACCTTCATGTGGTAGTCGTTGATGCTCATATTTTCTCTTTGCACATTGTGCAACTCTTGCTTGAGCTGCATTTTCCTGGCTTGCGTATTTGTGCTATACATCTTTGACAGAGTATCCCATGCCTCCTTTGGCGTACTTGCATCCTGAATATGCACAATCATAGAGTCTGAAATGCTGATTGACAGCCAGTGCATAACTTTCCTGGCTCTCTCATGCCATGCTTTGAATGCCTGCATTTGCTGTTGATTGGGAACATCAGGAAGAACTGGTTCTTCTTCATTTCCTGCAACAAATTCCCAATATCCTTTTCCCATAAGGAAATTCGTCATTCTAAACTTCCATGCCTGGAAGTTGTTCTTGTCAAGCTTTTCAGTTACAATCTATGAAAGAGAGTCAGACGCCATTACAGAACACTGCAAAAAATTCTGTCACTGCAAAAACTCAGCTTCACCCTCACAAGGGCAAATCTGCAAAACTGGCGAAAGTGGTATTTGACCACACAGTCACTTCCTAGTGACGATTTTGCATAAACAGGAACCAAGGATAATTCTGAAACTCCCAATGTCTCTGCGCACAAGCATACGATGCAATTTCTACAGTAACTTTTCACCGACCTGTAGAACAGTGGCTGCACAGCATAAAACTGAGCCTTTTCCTGAGTGCGTGCAGAAAACTTCCGTCTGCAAAACAGGCCCCGAAATGGCCTCAAATAAAAAAAACAAGGTCGCCAAGGCCTAAAGCCCTCTCCCGCAACATATACTGCCCTCTTGCTTCACCGCGAAGGGCGTCTCAACCTGAGACAATGCACTCTTGCAATTTCCAGCTGTGCTACCTGCAGAGATCTGCTCCCAAAACAGAAAATGAAAGCAACACTGCTCCTCTTACCAGAACACCGCGAGCTTGGCTTGCTTTCTTGAGCTCCTTACCACGAACAAGGCTCTGATACCATGTCAAGATTGTGGGAGAGAAGGAAGGAGTCTCACTTGTAGCTTTCTTGCTTGCACAATGGGGGAATACACACAAGGGTGGAGGCTGAAAACAGTTTTCCTCTTCTTAGTTGTGTAAGCCAAAAAGAACTCACATACAAAGAAATAGAAGAACCCTATATATGGGTCTCAAACCAAACTCAACTAACTAAGGTGGCATACTAACTGAGCCACGAACTAGAGTAGATAAGGATAGCTATCATGTAGCTATTATTCATGGGCGGTGTACCAACCGCGTCTACAACTGACAAGTCGGTGACATAAATACACAACGGTCACCCTGGCGTATCACGAGTGGAGCTCGATATCTCAACAGTACTCTCCCCCTCCATCTGACCTCAGGCACTTTACTTTCAAGCCTGTTTCTCTTTCAACTGCAGCCTTGAAAGTTCTAAAGTGCTCAAACGCTTCACTCTTTTCCTTCATAAAATATACCCACAGCTTTCTAGAACAATCATCAATGAATGTGACGAAGTATGAACTACCTCCAAGAGATACATTTTGTGTAGGCCCCCAAATGTCTGTATGCACAATATCAAGGATATTTCTGCTTACATCTCTGTCATGTGAAAAGGGTTGTCTTGCTTGCTTACCAAACTGACATGCTTCACATACCTTCTGAAATTCTGCAACTTTAAATGTAGACAAACCTGTAACCAACCCTTTGGACTGCATTAATTTCAGCCTTTGTACATTTGCATGTCCAATGCGTTTGTGCCAAATTTCAATGTCTGCAACAACACCTTTTCCTTTGGCATACATAGCAGCATTCATAGTAGGAATTCCAGCATCTAGAGTGAACATACGTCCAACTCTACTTCCCTTTGCTACCAACCTGCACTTGTCATTGAAGTCTTCTACAAAGCAGCCCTTTGCATTAAATCTGACTTGCAGCCCTTGCTCTGTTGAGAATCTGCCAATCACACCCTATGTATGCCCCTTTGTATGGAACAACTAGGCTAGGAAGGTACAGTTCATTCTAGGAAGAGAGACAGATCCCATAGGCACAGTGATGAAATGTGCTACCAAGCATTCCTATATAATGATGTACTTGACTATCACTTTCATATGATGATAATGCAATAGTACTTGTCTCTTTGTGTCAAGTCTTTGTGTCATTGTCAGTCCTACACAAGATTGTGTTTATGAGTCCAAGCCTCAATCTTGGAACCTAATTCACTTGTGTAACAAACAGTGCCCATCCCATCATGAGTCTACACTTCTCTTTCCATCCTCCATAGCTTCCGGTTATGCCATGCTCTAGATCCCGCATTTGTCACATGGTATCAGAGCGCAGCTGAGCATGGCTTAGCATGTTTCAGGTCCTCTCTCTGCTCTCTCAGTCTCTCATAATCTCTATCTAGCTCAGCTCAAGTGTTTGACTTCATCTCCAACTCCATTTTCACTCTCTACCCCTTGGCAGCCATAGCCAACCTGCAACCTACCTCTGTTGGAGGAGCTGGATCTCCACTTACAGGGCATATCTTCACTTGCTTCCTTCTGGGAAAGTGTTCCCCTACTTCCAGAGCTTCTTCTTGACACATCAATCACTGACTTTGGGCAAGCATAGCTTCAGCATTGACAATTTTCTCAATCTCTGCCCTGTGTCTGCCATAGCCAAACTGGACCTGCAGTACTTGGAGCCTCCATATCTTCCTCTACAGACCTTATCTCCTCACGCTTTCTTCTGAGAATATCTTCTACAGTTCTAGGCGCAACTTCCTAGCATGAAAAATGTCAACATTGTGCGCAGTACGGCGTGCCATTGCTGATCTCCCCAATTTGGCGCAGTTTTTCGCAGCTGCCTAAACGACCTGCTGTAGCTCAGCATAGGGGCAGCCATTGAAGGGGCTTTTATGGGGCTTTAGTAGGCCATATAGTGGGCCAACTCCAGCTAAGAGGGCTCTTAAAAATTTTACTCCTACGTGCTGCTATAGTGAAAAGAACAGTCGGATCTAGGAACCCTAAACTCAGGCAGCTATAGCTTTGAGCTTCAAGCTCAGAAATTCATCAGTTACTCTCTCCTCAGGACTCAAACAAAGCTCTTGCCACTCAGATCTGACTAAACACTGAAGATTCTAACAAGGATTACTCATCAAATCACATCAAGGAGGGGAGATTTGTGCTTGGAAGATTTGAAAGAGTTGAAGAAATCAAGCAGCTCAAGCAACAACCACATCAAGCTTCTCTTCCAACTCATACTTCTCACTCAACTGAAGGTTTTGCTACACTTATCTACTCCAAAACTCAGTCTTCAGCAAGAAATAAAAACATCAAAATCAACAAGAAGAAGGTTCAAGAAGATCCAGCATCAACATCAGGCTCATCAAGAACAGTATCTATTGATACTTATCAAGTGTTATTTGACACTATTCTTCTTGTATCCTTTGATACACTTGAGTACAACACTCTTACTGATTTATCTCAGATTTGAAGCTGATTCTTGGTCATATCAAATGAAAATTAGGAAGATTTCTATGTGGATACACTTCATGAAGAGTAACATGACTTGTGTTGCTTATTTACATGACATAGAAGATGTTCTTACTCTACCTACAGAAGGAAATGGAGCTACCTACACCAAAGAGAAATCAATGAATCCATTTGAAGATTCTGAAGACATGTCTACCACTTTGCTTGAGGGGGACAACTGGAAGAGTAAACTCAAAAATGCTACAAGCAAAGTCAATAAAGGAGCAGACCAAGAAGATCATGAAGAAGAGAAGAAAGATAAGAAGATTTTCCATGATGCTGACAAAGAAATAGCATATGCTGAAAAAGACCACAAGGGCCTATCAGTCCTTGTCTCTCATTTTCTGTTTTAAAAGCATTGTACCTGCCTTAATGTTCCTTTCATAAGCTTTGTAAACTCCTCATGTAGCCTTGTACTACAGCCTCTGTACACTTTGTGAGGCCCCTGTTACAGCCTCTGGATGTCCACCATGTTTATGGTACCCACACTTAGCCTGTTCTGCGACAACCTCTGGTGTTTTGCCATGTTTGTGGTATGCCCACACTTTGCAGGTACTGCTCTCACTAAAGCCTCTACACACTTTGTACTTTCAGGTTGTGATTGAGGAGGGGTGTTGAGAATCTGCCAATCACACCCTATGTATGCCCCTTTGTATGAAACAACTAGGCTAGGAAGGTATAGTTCATTCTAGGAAGAGAGACACATCCCATAGGCACAGTGATGAAATGTGCTACCAAGCATTCCTATATAATGATGTACTTGACTATGACTTTCATATGATGATAATGCAATAGTACTTGTCTCTTTGTGTCAAGTCTCTGTGTCATTGTCAGTCCTACACAAGATTGTGTTTATGAGTCCAAGCCTCAATCTTGGAACCTAATTCACTTGTGTAACAAACAGTGTCCATTCCATCATGAGTCTACACTTCTCTTTCCATCCTCCATAGCTTCCGGTTATGCCATGCTCTAGATCCCGCATTTTTAACATGCTCTACCATTTGACCAACTGACACCAAGTTCTTTGTAATAGATGGCACATGTAATACATCTAAAATACTCTTTGTCTTACCATCATGCAAGGACAAGGGAACTTTTCCAATGTGTGAAATTGGGTGGCATGAGTCATCACCCCTCTGCACATAACCTGCATTCTGCAAATCTTGCATCTCTCCAAACCATTCTGCATGGCTGGTCATATGATTGGATGCACCTGAATCAACATACCAAACATCTTCATGTGTTCCCTTTCCTGTAATAGCATTCAGCATATGCTGCATAAAGAACAAACGTTTATTTTTGTCTTCATAGTGTCGTGAAGACGATGCATAGTTTCCTTGCTACAACTTACCACTGTGGATATAATCTCTCTTAGTATAACATTGGGCTGCAATATGACCTGTTTTGCCACAGTAGTGGCACACAATACCAGAGTTGTTAGAACCTCTGTTCTGCCATCCACCTCTTCCTCTAAAGCTCCCCCTGCCTCTAAAGTTACCACGACCTCCTGAAACCTGCATATCGCCAAATTGCTGATTCAATCTGTTTTGCTGGTTGTCACTACCACGTCCTATACCCCGGCCTCTTGAAGAGAACCTGCCATGTCCCCTTCCAGAACTGGAGTAGAAAGCTTGGACCTGTTCACCACTTCTTTCAAATGTCTCACTCTGCATGTTGATCTCTTCAGTGATCATAAGAGAGACCAATTCATCGAAATCTGGAAATGGCTTTCTGACATATACGGAAGTTACAAAAGACTTCCAAGCCTTTTCATTGTTAAGTCCACCCAAGGTAGACGACACCAAATCATCATCATCGGGCATTGCATCAATCGCTGCCAATGCATCTGCAATGCTCCTTACCTTCAATGCATACTCATTGATAGACATCTTCCCTTTCTTCAATGTATTCAACTCTTGCTTGAGTTGAATCTTTCGTGCCTTTGTATTTACAAAAAACATACTTTCAAGTATGGTCCAAGCTGCATATGCATTCTCTGCATTTCTAATGTGTCCCAGCATATTATTGTCAATTACTGCAGACAACCAATACATGACCTTCTTGTCTTTTGCATTCCATTCCTTTCATGCCTTTGTCTCTTCTGCAGTTGGAGGATCACTCATCTCCGGCTCCTTTTCTTCACCTGAAACGAACTCGTAGAGGCCTTTTCCAATAAGGAAGTTCGTGACACAAAACTTCCATGATGGGTAGTTGTTCTTGTCGAGCTTCTCAATGATGGGGCTTCCACTGTTCTCTACCATTATCACAAAATTAATACCAACAGCAAGCAAATCTTCTGCAACCCTGGACCTGTAGTGCACAGCAATACACCAGGCAGCCTTTTTCACTGTCTGCTCAACAATACATGCAATCTACAACCAGTTTGCAGATAAACCTTGTGTTTACTCACTGATAAACACCTTTGAACTTACAGATCTAAAATCTGTAACCTGGGCACCCACATTCGATCAATACAGTCGAAGTCACAGTGTACCCTGAAACTGTTGTCCGCAACCTTGCGGCTCTAAAACGGGCCCTGAAATGGCCTCAAATGCCCAAAATAACAGTGGGGAAGTCCTAAAGGGCCTATCTGCAGATTATACAGCGCTCTTCGCGCACACCAAATCTCACTGCAATCTGAGATTTTTGCTCTGCCCTGCTTCCGGTGCCTCCACAGGCACTATCCAAGAGAAAGAGTTGAAGGATGGGAGAGCTTCTTACCCGTGGCTTGCTTGCTCGAACCTTGCTTCTTCTCCTTTGCTTCAACCTTCGAAATCAGCCTCTCTCAATGGCACGGCTCTGATACCATGTCAAGAATCACGTGGTGGAGGGGGTTGCTCAAGATGCTGCACCGAACACACACAGAATGCACAAGGAGAAGCTCACTCAAGAGACAAGAAGAGAGATGGAGGCCAAAACGTTTTCTTGCTGATTTCTTCTTCTTCTTCCACACACTTTTCAATGTACACAAAGTATAGATAAGATACAACTTAAAAGGAAAGTGGCCTACTAAGTCAAACAATGCATAACCGACTACACTAGTCGACTGGCGCTATAACTATGCCAGCTGTAAATAGGTGTAACGACCTGAATATAATAAGTAATGAGTCAGTGGCCATGTGAGATGCATAATGACCACCGACGTGCTAAGTGTAGACGTGTGGACCCATCTAACCAGGCGGTCCATCATCAATGTCCGCATGTGTTGAGCTTGTCATCTCAACACTATAGGCTACACTTATTAGCGCCATGATTATGATAATGTATTCTCACCTGAGTGTGGTATTGTTCAATCCAAGGTGGGTAGAGAGCAACAAGAATTTTTCCGATATCAAGCTGTTGTTTACCATTTTACTCCATCATACCTCAATGATCAAGTGAATTGTCCCTGTTGAGATTATATATGTTGGTATATGGATGTGATCGAGGGCTACTCTCTATGATGTCTACCAGTGGTACCTATGCCCTATTATGACAATGTAGCTACGGCTCTGCTCCATGATATGATGGAGGTTTTTAGTGATGCTGACCTCTGATGTGTCTATGTTGGAGGCTATCTCTAAGCATGGTTTAGTTGATAGGCTTGACTTAGATAGTGTGGATGATTTTAGATTAGGGTTATTATTTGCAATAGAAGATCTTAGAGAGTTTGAAGATTTTAGTTTAGATATTTTGTTTTCTTAGAGTCTTTTGGGATTTTTACTTTATTCTACATATTTGGAAAAAAAAACATACAAAAAAAATACTCATTTGAAAGGAAAAAAAAGAACAAAACATTTGGCTTGGTTGATACCTTTACATTTTAGGTTTTAGCGCACTTTAGTTTAGTTAGTCTTCAGATGGTTAGGTAGTTAGTTGCACGCACAGTTGGAATACTCTTTTAGTGCTAGGAGCTCATTACAACGAAGTTTGACTAGATGGCCGATTTTCAAAGGAGTTTCACTCGTTATTGATCTCACATATTAATGGGTTAGTGGTTAGTGGTTGAGTTCTGTGCAGGTTTGATGATTATTGCAATTTGCGAAGCACTACGTACTTATCTTTGCAATTATCTTTGAGTTGCAATATCCATATACATAATAGGTTGTTTCATATCTAATTTATCTCTTTATATTCATTTGAAATAAGGAAAAGTTAAAAATATAACTTGATTGCAATCATTTAGAGTTTTCCAAACCTAAATACCTATAGAAGAAACACAAACCTCAATTTTTAAAACACACATACACCGAAATATATATATAAACACAATTCAATCTATATGAGAGTCCACCCACATGGGATGGGGCTTTAGCATGTAAAGGAGGCATGGCTGAAGTAAAATATCGTGTTTGGATGCAAGCATTAGATTGCATGGAAAAGGGAAAAAAAAAAGTCTAAATTGGTTGATGCAAGTCAGAGTATACGAGGGAGAACAGGATGGAGTGCACCAGTGGATTCATTTTTAGCCTATGCTTATTTGGCTGAGGTTCATAATCAAGAAGCTCTTGTGGAAGAAAAGAGAAGAAGAGATGAGGACACTGCTAGTCTTTCCTCTTTAGGCCCATCTAAACACATAACACGAAGTAAAATGGAGGAGCAGAAAGAGGCTGAAAAAGCCATACCTGAGCATGTTATGGAGGATGCATCTCAAGAGAAGAAACAAGAAGGAAAGAAAAGGGGTAAGCAGCCCAGTTACAAGTTATAATCAAATCTTGAGACTGCCGCAAAGCTTAAAAAGGTCTTGGAAGATTGCATACTTGGCGGTAGAGTGGAATTCACACTTGGCGAAGTTCTTGGAATTGTGAAGCATGAATTTCATGATGCAATCATTCATATGCTGAAATGAAAAAGACCGTTTGATGGTGAAGTTTTTTAAGCATTGATGCAGGTTGACAAAGACATAGAGAAACATCTTCAAAGGGAATAAGATGATGCATGTCATGCTATTTTAGAACAAGCTGATGCTGAAAATGGGCTGAATGGGAGTATAGACAGCAAGCTTGTGGCTAAAATTGATCTTATTGGGTAGCACTAAGCATAGTGTAATATATTCCCCCCGTGCCCCCCTCCCCCCCCCCCCAATGAGAACCCCCCTCTAAAAGATTTTTTTTTTAAAGTGTACAAAATTTTTTACTCCCTCTCTCTCCCCGTCGATAGCATCTCAGGGAGAGAGAGAGAGAGGGAGTAAAGAGAAGGGGGGCATGCACCCCCCAGGTGGAGGGGTGGCGGCCGTTAACGGCCGTCTTCCCCCCCATAAAAAACCCCTCCCCCCCACTTTAAAAGGGGAGCCCTCCCCTCCCTTGTGGACAACAGCCCCCCTCCCTCCCCGTGGTCTTCAGAGGCGTCGCCCCCTGGCCGTGATTTCATCCCCCCATCATCATCGCAGATAGATAGAGAGAGAGAGAGAGAGAGAGAGAGAGAGAGAGAGAGAGAGAGAGAGAGAGAGAGAGAGAGAGAGAGAGAGAGAGAGAGAGAGAGAGAGAGAGAGAGAGAGAGAGAGAGAGAGAGAGAGAGAGAGAGAGAGAGAGAGAGAGAGAGAGAGAGAGAGAGCTTTTGGAGGGTTCTTCTTTCCCCTCTTAAAGAGAGGTCATATGCCCCCTCTAATATTGCCGAAAATACACCCCCCTTTCATTATCTTTTCTCCACTCAAGGAAAGGCTGCAAGAATTTACTTATAGTTGCATAGAGAGTGTGAGAATTCTATCACTCGTACACGCGTCTTCGAGTATGGCCTTGAAGCATAGATCCACAAGGATGGTCAAAAACCCTGCAAATGTGGATGGTGGTTCGAATTAAGATGGCATTGCAACCACGAATGGTCTATCATTAGGCGTAAACACCACTCGAATCAAGACTTCACTCCAAACCCAAGTTGCTCTATTATTAAATCATAGATTATAATTATCATGATGAAAATCATATTCACATGCATCACATTGATTGTGCGATTGATGGGTAATTGCCTTGGTATGAATTTAGTTGTGATGTTTGTAACAAACAAGATAAATTTTGTTGTAAGATGACATCACAATAGGTGAAATTGATTAGGTATTTGCATCATAAATTACCCAAAAAATTTCTTGCATGAATTCTTGCATAAAGTGCATTGCTCCTTGCACAAGTTCTTGCAAAATACATTTTAGAGGACATCAAAAGAAGCAAAGTGCATCTCCATATCACAAGATGGATTCTAAGGTGTATGTAATAAATTGCAGAAAATATTAAAGTACAGCTAGACTCATACAATAATCACATAAAGTTATAAAGATCAGATCATTCAAGAAGGTTATAGATCGTGTAAATAATTACATAGAGGATAATGTTAAGATTGCATGCATAGAAAATACATTCGCATGTGTGGCATAAAATATCGTATGGATTACATCAAAATTGTAAGCATTGAAATGAAGGCATGGCACTATGTTGTATACATTAAAGTTGTTGGGAAAATTCAACGTTGTTTGTAATTAGCCAAATGGGACTGAGATCCATGAGTCCCATGTCAAAGTCCTTGGTGACTTCAAGAGGGATAGGTGAAAGCTTAGTGGATGTGAGCATTTCTAAGAGGGCTTAAGAAGATTATACTTAAGACAGAGTAGGAACTGTTCTAAATAGAACCATCTTGACCAGCCATGGCCAAGGGGATAGACAATCTTGATCAATTAAGATCAAAGATAAAGGTACATAGGTACTACAAGGGATCTAGGAGATAACCAGCAAGTTGACCAACTGAGGACGACAAGGTTGTCCATGACCTATTTTACAAGGAGACCTAAGGTAAGGATAATTAGGGTCGGTAGGGTACAAACCCTAACCCAAAGAAAAAGGGGAAACAAGCAATGTAGCTTGCCAAGCCCATGGAATCTCGCCAAGTCGCGAACGATCCAGGACCGAATGCTAGGAGTATTTGGGAGGAAGGAATCACACCTTAGTAGTTGGTCATACGAATGACCACTGAAATGATCGTGATTGTACACTTAGGTACATTGTTGAACTTCTTTGCTCAAGGAACTAATTCAAGAAAAAACACTTAATGCTTTAGGTTAATAGCCTCGAGGGAGAGGTAGGTTCAGTTACCTTCGACTGCCTGCCTAGCCCTATCCAAGGGGGTTGTTAGTTGCGCCGGGTATATGGACATAACCCGCCCCGAGAGGTATCTCCGTGGGTGCTGCTTGGAGTGGGAGGACGCTTGGGTGCCAGGGGAGGCTCTGGCTGTAAATTCCTTGCCTCCAGATCCCGCACAAGAGGCCGACGTGACTTGAGATGGGATCTCGAGGCCCGTGTACTAGTCTACGGGTGAAACTTGGAGCATCAATCCTGTTGATTTTGCTGGGATAGCCTTCGGGCATGATACTTGATGTATTCCAGGACTATGATAAATAAAGATCAGATATTTGAAAAAGGAGCTTGCTTGACATTGTTTTTGTGTCAGTGCCTAAGTTACGTGAAGGAACATGTGTTTAAATTGATTAATTAAGGAAGTTGCTTTTGCATGTCAAACATAATGTGGTAGGTAATTAGATAACTAAGCAAATCAAGGAAAGTGCAGTGGACGTGACTTGGATTCGTCTAAAGATTACAAGGGAACTTAATGGAGGAAAATAAAGGGAATAAGGGGATAAATAGAGGTGAGTAGAATAGAGCAATGTTTTTTGTTGAAAACATTTCTTTACTCACTTATGGATGCTAGGTTGCAGAGTCACGAAGCATGGAGCAAGTTCTTGGTGTTCCAGGTCATGTTCATGACTGCAATGCATGCTTCGAATTATCATCAAAGGCTTGGCATGATGGATATTCTAGACCGCATCTATAATCCTTCGCCCCCTGTATGCGGAGTGGAGATGGACAGGAGACTCAGGAATATACTACATAGTAGCCCACTGACTCGCGTACCTTCAGACCAACTTGAAGAGAATCAAGTGGATGGAGGATCTAAAGATCGTGAAGCTGTTCATATTTGTTGAAGCTCATGTAAATGCAACTTTGCACGTTAGTGGTTGGCGAGTCAAGCAGAACAAGTATGTCTATGAAGAAGTGACTTGGGTAATCTCTACTGACAGAATCAAAGTGTTAGGGTGCTATGAGAAGAACGGGTATCAAAGGAAGGGATACCCCAAGCTTCCTATGACTTATCGTTTCTTGAAAATCCATGACCCCACTCCATATTATTATTCCATCCCTGTAGCCGATTGTAACACAATCCTATTTTTCCCAAACTGATGTATCAATCAGCTTATCCTAGTTATCCAAAATAAATGCACTCAAAGGAATATGCCTTCATGAATAAATAAGACTTTTTACAATTGTCTATCTTGATCGTAAATGTTAGCTAAGGTGTTAAGTGATTAAATCACTTAGCTAAAAAGCTGTGCTAGTCATATTAACATATTATGGGAACGTGTGATAAGATGTTAACATAAAGAATCTTATTGTTCAGATGCAACCCCAAGCGCAAGTTCCAAATCCGACCCTTGCACTAAGTCTAGCTGTGGCTCAAGTGAAGAAATTCCTTCTCAAACAAATTAAGCCACCCGAGTTTGATGGCAAGGGAAGGACTGTTCAAGCCGACGCCGAGATCTGAATTGAGTCCATGGAGGACTATTTTGAGGTAGCAGGAACTGCACCTGCTAACCAAGCCATGCTCACCAAACTTAAGCTTACATGCAAAGCGAGACTTTGGTGGAAACAGTGATGCAAAGACCAAGCGATCTCGGAGGGGACAATCACTTGGGATAAGCTTAAGGAAGCTGTGTGAGGGAGGTATCTGCCACCTGCCTACTGCACACAAAAGATGAATGAATTTTGTGACTTGAAGTAGCTAGGATTATCCCTAGAAGCATATTATTCGAAGTTTGTTTCACTCCTAAAGTATGCACCCCCAATGGATATGATACAACATGTGTCAAAATTCTGTGTTGGGTTGAATCCACCCATAAACACTCGATTGGAATCAATGCGCCCAATGGACCTACAAGATGCACTCATTCAAGCTGCTCCAATAATATAGGAGGTGTAGACCAAACCAAGGGACAATAGGATTTGACCTTACAAAGATCAGAATAAGGGTATGTCTAAGACTCAGACTAAGAGAGTGTAGGGTCAGAATCAAGGCCAAAGAAAGAAAGCTAGGGTCAATGCTGTTAACAACTTTGTTCCAACACAAAGCAATGATCGCAACCCACGTTGCTTCCATTGCAACGAGCCCAAACACTTCAAGAGGGAGTGTCCCAAGCTTGGCAGAGGACATCGCTAGGGGCAATTCCAAGGTCAAAATAGAGCCACTCATGGCCAAGGAACCACCGATATGGCCAGAGGGAGAACCTCCAGTGTTTCCAACAAGGAGCTAGACAATGAAGAAGATCCATCCATGGATGCTGACATTGAGAGGGCAATGGTTCATGCCACTCTTCATAAGAAGGGTCCGAATCACCAATTCTCGGTGATTCAAACTCCATTAGAATATCGAGGTAAAAGCTTCAAAACCTTGATTGACTGTGGTAGTACACATTCATTTATTTCACCAATCTGTGCAAAAAGATTAGGGATAGCCACAATAGAGCACCTACTTGTGGAATTAGCAAATGGTCGTGAGGTCACTTATACTAGGCAAACTGCTAAGGTGAAATTCCTACTGGGTGGGAAGCCAACTTCTGTGAGATTCAAGGTAATGAACCTAGGTGTCCACGAATATTTACTCGGAATGGATTGGCTAATATCCAATGATGCCCACATCCACTGTGGGAAGGGCCAAGTCTCCTTCTGGAATTCTGAAGGGGAACTAGTCATGACTCAAGGTGAGGCTCGTAAGCCAAAAATATAGTTGGCAAAAGCAACACGGATAATAAAAGCTGTTCAAAAGGGTCTACCTGTCTATCTGATTAAATTGAATAAGCTAGATCAAAATCAGGAATCCGGAGAAGAACCTTCATGGTTAAAGGAATACGCAGACGTATTCCCTAAAGATCTGACGGAACTTCCTCCCCAAAGGGAAGTCGACCACGAAATCAAACTTGTGCTAGGAGCTACACCGGTCGCAAAGAGGCCGTATAAGATGTCCATCCCAGAAGCTATCAAACTGAAAGAGAAACTCAAGCAACTATTAGATCAAGGCTACATCCATCCTAGCAGTTCACCATGGGGAGCTCCAGTGTTGTTCCAAAAGAAGAAAGATGGAATGCTTCGCCTATGCATTGACTACAGAGGGTTGAATCAAGCAACCATAAAAAATAAATACCCCATTCCAAGAATAGATGAATTATTTGACCGTCTTCAAGGGGCGAAGATCTTCTCAAAGATAGATCTCAGGTCTGGATATTATCAGATAAGGATCAAAGAAGAAGATATTTTGAAAACTGCATTCAGTACAAGGTATACACTTCGAATTCCTAGTGATGTCATTCGGGCTGACAAATGCTCATGCTACCTTCAACAGATTAATGCAGGATATTTTTAGGCCCTATCTTGATGACTTCGTACTCGTCTTTTTTGATGATACCATAGTCTACTCAAAATAGGGAAAAGATCATGAACCCCAGCTTTGCATTTTTCTTGAAACAATAAGAGCACACAAGCTTAATGACAAGAAGAAGAAGTGTGCATTTTTCAAGCGACAGATTGAATATATGGGATTCATAGTATTAGCAGAAGGAATTTCAGTAGATCTAGCTAAGGTCAGAGACATTCTGGAATGGCCAAGACCAACTTTTGTGAAAGAAATATGAAGTTTTCTTGGGTCGACAGGGTGGTACAGTATTTTCATCAAAGATTATGCTTTGATTGCAGCACCTCTGACTGATCTACTAAAGAAGCAAGTAGCAAATGCATGGTCACTCTGCTAAACAAACCAGCTTTGACAAACTAAAGCAAAGCTTAGTATCAGCACCCATCCTAAAACTTCGTGATTTTAATAAGGAGTTTGAAGTGGTAACTGATGCTAGCACACTTGCTTTAGGATGTGTACTTATGCAAGAAGGTCATCCCTTAGCTTACTCTTCAAGAAAACTGAAGAGCCATGAAAGGAATTATGCTACCCACGACCTGGAGCTATTGGCTATCATCCATGCTCTCAAACTTTGGAGACATTACTTGCTAGGTAACAAATTTTCCTTAGTAACGGACCACAAGAGTCTTAAATGGATCTTCACCCAGAATGAGCTCAATATGAGGCAACGTTGATGGATCAAAGTGCTAGAAGAATACGATTTTGAAATCAAATATAGGCTTGGAAAAGAGAATGTAGTTGCCAATGCACTCAGTCGCAAGGCATTTCTAAATTCTCTCATTTTGCAAGATCCATCAACAGTAAGGTCTCTAGCCACAAAGGTATCAATGCCAAACAACCCGATTCTTGAGCTAGCAAAAGAAGCGGCATATCATGACCCAATCTATCAAAAAATGCTAAGGGAGATCCCCCATCAAGGATCAAGACCCGAAGCTAAAGACAAAGTATCAAGAATTCTCCATGAGTAGTGGACTTATCTACTTTAGGACAGGACTTTATTGTTGGCTTACTTCAAGTTCAGGGAGGATATAACTCTATTTTGGTTGTAGTAGATATACTCACCAAGGTCGCACATCTCATCCCTATCAAGACGATCTACAAAGCTTCAGACATCGCAAGATTATTCATCAAGGAAATATTCAAACTTCATAGGTTACCTAGAAGCATCATTAGTGATCATGACTCTCTTTTCACATCACACTTCTGGAGGGCTTTCTTTGAGGATATTGGAACTCAACTCTGTTTCAGCATAGCTTACTATCCCCAAACTGATGGACAAATAGAAAAAGTCAATCAAGTCATTCAAGATATGCTTAGGGCATACTGCTATTGCGAACCCAAAAAGTGGATTCAATACTTACCCTTGGTTGAGTTTGCCTACAATGCTTCTTACCAACAGAGTATTTAGATGACCCCTTTCCAAGCATTGTATGGGCATGATTGTCATACCCCTTTGAAGTTCTCGGATCCAACTTTGAGGGTGGAAGCTTCAAGACAGATGCTAAAAGACATGGATGATCAAATCAAATCAATAAGACAAGACATTCAAGCTGCAGACAGAAGGCTTATGCTGACTTGAAATGGCAAGACAGATCCTTCGTTGAAGGTGATATGGTCTTCATCCGTGTACGCCCTAAAAAGACTTCACTGTCCTTGGGAGTGTACAAGAAGCTAAGTCCAAGGTATTGTGGACCTTGTAAGATCACCAAGTTCCTAGGGCCTAATGCTTACAGATTACAGCTGCCCACAACTCTAAAGATTCATAATGTATTCCACATTAGCCTATTGAAAAAGTATCTACCTAATCTGAATCATGTATTTGATGATCAGGAAATTGTAATGCCTAGCCAAGGAGTCCTTGAGCTATGGCCTGATAAGATCCTAGATGTTAGGGAGAGGCATTTGAGATCAAGGACCTTGAGAGAATACCTCATCCAGTGGAAAGATTATCCAAAAGAGGATGCCACCTGGATGGACAAAAATACTTTAGCACTGAAGGAATCACACCTTAGCAGTTGGTCATACGAACGACCACTGAAATGAACGTGATTGTACACTTAGGTACATTGTTGAACTTCTTTTCTCAAGGAACTAATTCAAGGCAAAACACTTAATGCTTCAGGTTAATAGCCTAGAGGGAGAGGCAGGTTCAATTACCTCCGACTGCTTGCGTGGCCCTATAGAAGGGGGTTGTTAGCCGCGCCGGGTATATGGACCGAACCCACCGTGAGAGGTCTCTCTGTGGGTGCTGCTTGGAGAGGGAGGGCGCTTGGGTGCCAGGGGAGGCTCTGGCTGTAAATTCCTTGCCTCCTCTGGATCCCGCACAAGAGGTCGACGTGACTCAAGATGGGATCTCGAGGCCCATGTACTAGTCTACGGGCAAAACTTGGAGCAGCAATCCTGTTGATTGCTGGGATAGCCTTCGGGCATGATACTTGATGTATTCCAGGACTATGATAAATAAATATCAGATATTTGAAAAAGGAGCTTGCTTGACATTGTTTTTGTGTCAGTGCCTAAGTTACGTGAAGAAACCTGTGTTTAAATTGATTAATTAAGGAAGCTGCTCTTGCATGTCAAACATAATGTGGTAGGTATTAGATAACTTAGCAAACCGAGGAAAGTGCGGTGGACGTGACTTGGGTCCGTCCTACGAAAGGGTGGTCCCGGTTAGCTGGGAACTTTTCTCAATAGACGTGATAACAAAACTATGAAGACCTAGAGTCGGTAGAGTTAGAATCCCGATTTATGCTGTTTTAGGGGAGTAGAATGGGACTATGCCTTATGGGCAGAGAGGTTGAGCTTCGCATCCCTCCAATTTCCCATTCTCCATGAACCAAATGCAGCATAAATCTGCTTGGACTCTGTTGTTCCTATGCAAAGTGGCTCATCTGGAGCTCAATGCTAGCTACTTCCTAGAGACTTTGTTGATAGGAAAGAAACCCTGACTTCAGGTCGATCCTAAGTGGGAACGGCCGCTCGGGGCAGACACGGGAAGACCTAGATCGCAAACCCTGTGACATTCCTTGCGAGTGCTAGGTGGCACTTTCTAGACTCTCTACCTGATGGGCTGCTAAGACATGTCCCACAAGTGGACGAGCGGACACGTTACACATAGAGAGAAGGCTATGTCTAATGGGGATGTCCATCAACAAGCACATGAAGAAGAAGATGCTCATTTTATTCCAAGCAGCTATTATTCACGAACGCATTGGGCTCGTGCTCCAACAGAGACCATTGTTAAAGTGGGAGAAAGAGAGATGCCTTGCATAGCTCTCTTGGATCATGGTTCCAAAATCAATGTTATGGCACGCAGCTTGTATGAGAGTGGAGGTTGGCCGATTGATGTAGATCCGGGATAGCGCATGTGAGCAACAAACAATTCATCAGGGGATCTTTATGTGGCTTGTCCGAATGTACCTGTAACTATTGGAGATGTTAGGGATAAATATCATTTTTTTGTGTAGGATTCATGTAGTTATCCTGTGATTTTGGGGTAGCCTTATATTTTGGAATCAAGGATAGAAACAAAAGCCTTGGATGATGATTCTTCATATACTCGGGTTCAGAGTAAAGATAATACAAAGGCAGTACAATTTCTCACTATTTTTGTGAATCATCCCCGCAATCTGGATAGGCTGCAGAGTAATCCCATGCCACCTAATGCACGAGAGTTTAAGGGTTTTTAGATAGTACTACTATAAGTGGAGGCTATGGCAGTGCCTCTAGTAAGTTAATTATGCCTCCAAGAAAGGGGAAAACTGTGCTTGTGTTTGGATTGTAGGAATGGATAGCATGTAGTCTTATCAGTTTCAAGAATGTTTTAGCCATGTGTAGGGTTGAAAAGAAATATTTAGGATGGGCTGAAAAAGAGTTGAAGACATATGGATTGATGGCTGCAAATGAAGGTATTTTAGGGCTATTTTCAGGGCTCATTGATGTTGATATAATGGCTGAAATTTTTGCAGTAATTAATGCTGAAAATGAGGTAGAAAAATATGTTATTTATGTTGACACTTTAGAGATGTATGAAGTCATTCAAGAGTTTTTTGAGCATGATTGTTATGGGCTACAAAACAAGGTTAAAGAAAGGGTGGATATAAAGTACAAAATAGTTGCAACTAAGGTTAAGCATGTGGCTTTGCCTTTACTGCCTGAAAGTGATGGGTTGGTTGAAAAGGTGACTCACTAGCCTAGTTTACGAGATCCACATGGAGTAGGATATAAATTTACAGCTAAGACTTTACAAAAACTGAAAATTGGTAATACAAGCTTTCTTTTGCTTGCAGAAAGAGCTTGTTTCTTGCAAATGTTGGCAAGGCATGGGAAAGCCTTTGCATTTCAGTCAGATGAAATCGGATGTGTTGATCTAACCATATTGCACCTATGGTGATCTTTATAGTACCTCATGTGCCATGGAATTTAAAGCTTATTCCAGTACCTCTGGCATATTTGCCTGAACTACTGGAGCTTTTGAACGAGAAGATCAGGATGCGGATTTTCGAGGCCCCTTCAGCTCCATATTTGAATCGGTGGTTCATTGTTTTAAAGAAGAATGGTTCTTTGAGGTTTATACATGATTTGCAACTAGTTAATAAAGTCACCATAAGGAATGTTGGATTAGGCTCGATATGGATGGATTTGTAGAAGCATTTCCAAGCAAGGCAATTTATTCTTTGGGTGATTTATATTTAGGATATGATCAGTTTGAGCTTGCATTGGAAAGCCAAGATATCACTACCATGAAGACACTGCTTGGATTGGTTAAGATGTGTATGCTTCCACAGGGAGCAACCAATTCAGTGGCGCATATGATGAATGCTATGCATAAAGTTTTGAGGGAGTGCATTCCTCAGTTAACCTTACCCTTTCTTGATGATGTGGCGATCAAAGGATGTGATATCCATGAGAAGAATGAAGAGTTGAATGAACAGGGATGCAAAAGATTTGTGGCTGATGCAAAAGATTTGTGGCTGATCATATTGTTGATTGTGATAGGATTTTGAGCCGTCTTGAAGAAGTGCATTTGACTGTGTCAGGAGAAAAATTAGTTTTCGAAGTGGAGGAAGTATTGGTTGTTGGGAACATGTGCGGACCATATGGAAGAAAGCCCTCATCGGTAAAGATTGATGCCATAAGCAGGATGTGGGAGATATGTTCGAATGTATCTAAGGTAAGAAGATTTTTGGGTTCATGTGTCTTTTATTTGATATGGATTCTGCATTTTTCTCATGTGTTATATCAGCTCTTGAGAAAAGGGCAAAAGTTTTGGTGGGGAAAACAACATACGAAGGCAGTTCAGAAGTTAAAGAGCTTATTGATTTCAGCCCCAACACTAAAGAGAGAAAATTATGAAAATGGGCAGTCTATTATTCTCACCATAGATACAAGCCCAATTGGCATTGGTTGGGTAGTGGGTCAGGATGATATTGATGGTAATAGGTATGCCATTTGGTTTTGAGCAAAGGTCCTCAACGAACGGCAACGACGGTACTCTCAAGTCAAAAGAGAGCTTTGGGGTGTAGTGACAACCCTTAAGTGTGATACGGAGTATTTTATGGGAGCTCATGTAGTGGTAGAGACTGATTGTCTACCTCTATTGGGTATGATAGCCAATTTCTCAACTCCTAATATTGCCATGTTACGGTGGATTGCATATATAAAGTCAATTAACCCTGATTTTCAGCATATTGTAGGTAAAGAAAACCCCGTGGCTGACATGCTTTCACCAGTAAGGTTTGAAGATGAAGAGGAGATGATGGAAGATGAAGAGGATGATGTGATAGGTGTTGAAAACAACTTTATAACAATAGGAAATGAGTATGTTGTTACTGCAGGTACTGCTTCAATGAGAACAAAATTTTTGGAAGAGTTGTATGAGGATGATTGGCAATAATAGGCCAATATCTCAGCCTCATGACAAAGAAGAATGAGTGGTCTGAAGTTGAATTCAAAAGGATTAAAAGAAAAGCTTATGGGTTTTTCTTGAAAGATGGATATTTATGGAAGCATGCAAAGAAAAAGAGAGGAGCTCCAGTAAGTGTATTGGGAGATAGAGCTTCTCAACAACAGGTGATACATGAGTTTCATGAAAGCTTATGGGCTAGACATAGAGGAGTTTGGGGAACATTTTCCAAGATCAAAGAGAAGTATTGGTGGAAAAACATGTATAAAAATGTGGAGCATTATGTGGGATCATGCAATGTGTGTCAGATGTATTCCATGGTAAAGCATAGAGATGGATTGCAATCGACCTATCCATTGTCTATGCATTATAAGTGGGTAGTTGATTTGGTTACCATGCCTATAGGTTTATGGAATATGAGATATCTTGTGCTTGCATGAGAAGACTTGAAAAATCAAGTGGAAGGTCAAGCTCTTAGTACAAAGAATACTCAAGCAGTTTGCAGGTTCTTATTGGAATAAGTCTTTTGTAGGTATGGTTGTGTTGGTAAAGTGGTTGCAAATAGAGGAGAATTGGATGTGGATGAGGATCGTGACTTCTTTTCACAATTGGGTATCAAGATGGCTTTAACTTCAGCCTACAATCCTGAAGAAAAGGGCAAAAGTGAAAGAGGTCATCAACCTATCATTAAGGCATTAGCAAATTCATGCAAGGACAGGATGAAAGAATGGCCAAGAATGTTACCCTTTGCTTTGTGGGCTGATAGGACCACTCATAGTATAGTTACAGGGTATATGCCTGCTGAATTAATGTATGGACAATGGCCAATCATGTCTATTGAGGAGACTATTGCTACTTGGAGTGTTCTACCATGGGAAGAGGGTTAAATAGATGGTCCTACACATTAGATAGTTAGAAAGAAGGCCTAAAGACATTGAGACTGCCATGAAAAATATGAAGATTGCAAGGATCAAGGACAAGAAGAGATTTGACAAGCTACACAGACTTCAACCACGAGCTATACAAGAAGGGGACTAGGTGTTGATTTATGACAACAGCTTGGAAAATCAGCTTAGCGCCAGCCGGAAGATGGCAAAGAGGTCGTTTGGTCCATATGTGGTAAGGTTTGTTTTTGATAATGCTACCTATGCATTAAATGAGATGGATAGGACAACTCTAAAGATTGCAGTGGTTGGGTGGTTGGAAAATGTATCAAGCTCTTTAAATGTAGGGAGTCTTCAGTATATGAGTTGAAGGAGTTGGATACTAAGCATGAACATGAGCATATGGAAGGAGAAGAGGTAGAAGATGAAGACAATGACATGATAGAGGATACTTCTTCTAAGACTGCAGATCCATAAGACTTTGGCACATGCTAGAGGATGTGCAGGTTAAGAGGGGATGGATGTCGCATCGCTACATACACATTGTGTGAAAAACTCTGGAGTGTGACTTTCTTATTAATCTAGAGAGCCAATGCCATTAGTGTAAGTATCCGTAGTATGAATGGTCCAAACATATTAGATTTTGGACAAGTTTAGCCAATTTATGATATTTTAGATATTATCTCTTGTAAAAATCCATAAAACTCTAGACAACTTCTAGATTAGGATGACATGTAAAAGAAAGCATGTAGCTTTAAGCCATTTTGAGAGGATTTTATGTAAAAAGAGAGATTGGTGAAATCGTGCAACGCGTGATCGTTGTTTTTAGGCAGTGGACAGCACTCCAAAGTGGGAGATGAAGGAGTGATCTGGCAGAATTCTGGCCAAGTGTGTTGGTATTTACCCCCCCTTTCGACCCCAAATGCTCTAACACCGTACACTTGATCATGGCATGTCCATGACATCACTCTCTTCTCTAGTAATGAGTTCCACGAGGAGTGGCTTGGTGGTTTGATCCAAGCTTTGTTGGATTCCTATTGTGAAATTCTTTAACTTTGAGAGGTGCTCTTTGGAGATATTATGCAGATTCCCAAGTGCAATCATTGATATCATATCCTTTCTAGTGAACAAGGTATTCTAATCGACCTCCAGAGATCCTCGAGTCTAAGACATGCTTGACCTCAAATTCTTCATGATATTCAATCTCGACAAGTGGTGGGGGATTAGATCTCTCCACCCTTAGTGGTGGTGAGATTTGGTATGGTTCGGGAAAGGAAAGATAGAAGACTGGGTGGATCTTCATGGTGTTGGGGAGTTAGAGTTGTAAGCAACTGGGTTGATATGGGCTACAATATTGAAGGGTCCAAATCTCTAGTGGTCTAGCTTAGTGGAGGGCCTTGTTGTCTAGAGGTTATGCTCAGGTAACCATACTTTATCACCGATTTTGTATGCTGGATGTTAGAGATGATGTTGGTCGTCATAGTTCTTGTATTGATTCTAAGCCTTTTGGATTTGTTACTTGAGTTCTTGATGTATATCTACTAGGTGTTAAAGCTTTATCTCGGGTGGTAGGGTTCTTAACTTGATTGGAGAGATGTATATCCATCTTTGGATGCTGGCCATAGTTTGCAAAGAAAGGAGTTTGCTTGGTAGGTGCATGGATACTATTATGATAAGGGAATTTTACAAAGTTCAAGAGCTCATACCGATCATTTTGATGGTAGTTGATGGTGAAACAAAGATATTATTTCAAGACTTGATTTACCCGTTTTGTTTAACCATTAGTCTATGGATGATTGGCTATGGATATGTAACGTACCTACCTTCATTATGTGACGAGTAACATTTTAGTAGTCGCCCAGAGTTTAGCTTCTAGCTGTTGCCATCCACACTCTAACTAGAACGATCGGATTTTTTCCAGCTCTATAATCCTAGGTCTACCACGTAGGAGCAGGGGAAGAGTCCTACCGTTACCCACGGAGGACAAAATCACAAACAAGATTGATGTATTCAAGAAGTTATGACTTTAATCGATCCTGAAAATTTCAAGTGGTGATTAATCTAGTAGCCATCGATACTTGAATTTCACATAATGAACTCTTCCCCTTGGAATTTATTAACTAAGGGCATCTAGATTTTGGGGTCTCTAACTTCCCAGTTTAAGGTTTATTCTTGTGACCAAGTATCTTGGCCTTAAGTTAGTTTCTTTAACTTAGAGATATTTCTGGTCTTAAAATCTTCTATCAAAGCTTCTAGATTAAACTATATCAAAAATCCATTGATATAAGCTCTAAGGTCTCATTAACTCCAAAGTGTCTTGCTGTGTTAGGGTATCATGGTGTTGTTGGAGTACCTGGAGTCTCAAATTTCTTAGAGGGATGTAAAGTAGATCCCTATAGTATAACAATCCATTAGTTTCTTGAAACTCACAAACTTCATTTCCTTTTCCCTCTTGATTTTTTCTTTTGATATTTTTGGCCAAATCATCATGTGGTAGGGATTCATGGATTAACTGGATCAAGGTAGGGTCGTCTTCGTGACCAATTGGAGATGGTTGCTAGTAGCTAGAGGTGCTCTAGCTTGAGTAGTATTACTGATTGTTGATCAAAAGCTTCTTCTCCCTTCTTAGATGCAAGCTAAGATCTTCTTGATAAAGCATTTGATTGCCATTGCTGGCATCTTGGGCGATAGGCGATGACAAAGTGAAACCTAGATAAGAAGTTACTCCAACGAGATTGTCTTCAATTGAGGATGTGGGTTATCATAAAGTATTCTAGATTTTTGTGATCTATATAGATGATAACTTTATGGGTTGCACCCTCTAGATGATGATGCCAAGTATCAAAGGTATCTACAATGATAAGGAGTTATTTATCATGGATCTCATAGTTTATCTCTAGAGTAGAGAACTTTCTTGAGTGGAATGCCACTGGATGCATATGACCATCATCTCCATGCTAGGATAAGATGGCTCCCAAGTCATAGTCTAATGCATCGGTTTCCAAGAAAAATAGATTGGTAGGATTTGGGTGGTGGACTAGGATTTGGGCAGTGGTGAAAGTGGTCTTCAAGGTTAGGAAGGCCTTCTCCGCTTTTGGGGGTCCATGATAACTTTGAGTTTCTAGTGAATCTAGTGAGTGGTGTGACTATCTTTGAGTAATCCTTGATAAATATCCTAAAGAAGTTAGCAAAGCCAGAGAAACATTGGACATTGCAGATACATATGGATGTCTACCAGTTAAGAA
Source organism: Lygodium microphyllum (assembly GCF_053477565.2). Taxonomy (NCBI): domain Eukaryota; kingdom Viridiplantae; phylum Streptophyta; class Polypodiopsida; order Schizaeales; family Lygodiaceae; genus Lygodium; species Lygodium microphyllum. The sequence goes on from NC_141145.1 coordinate 53,388,704, forward strand.
TGGTCTTGATCTTCTTGGGGTCCATGAAGATTCCTCTCTAGAAAACATTGTACCCCAAGAATTCCACTTGTATCTAATTGAAGAAACACTTCTCAAGTTTTCCATATAGTCCTTTTTTCTCTGAGCTTTTCCAAAACTAATTTTACATGATGCTCATACTACTTTGGATCTTTTGAGAATATTAAGATATCATCCAAGTATATTACTAAAAAATCATCTAGATGCTCTCAAAAGATATCATTCATCATATGTTGAAACATTGTAGGAGCGTTGGTGAGAATGAATGGCATAATAACATAATCAAGGTGACCATACCTTGTGCAGAAGGTTGTCTTCCATTTTTCCCCTTCTCTGATTTGACCGTACAAGATTGTAAGCCCCTTGTAGATAAATCTTTGTGAAGATCTTGGCTTTCCAGGGCGTTTCAAGAGATATAAAAGCAATGGCAAAGGGTATTTATTTTTGATTGTTATCTTGTTGAGTCCTTGATAATCCACACACATTTGAAGAAATTGTCCTTCTTGTTCATGAACAGATTGGGGCTCTAGCAGGAGACTTTGCCTAATGAACCCCTTGGCTAAGTTCTCATCAATGTTCTTGCGTAGTTTAGATAGTTCATCAAGGGATAGCCTGTAGATGGGTCCAAAAGGTGGTTGAGCCTCTCATGGAGTTCTATAACACAATCATATGGTCGGTGTTTAGGTAAGAGATCTGCATTCATTTTTTCAAAGACATCTTGGAATTCTTGATACTGGCTTGATAGCTTGATTGACTCATCCTTACTAGATTCTTGAGCTAGTATATGATATATCATGTAGGTCGGTTCCTTTCTTGAAGTGTGCATAAAGGCTTTGGATTCTAGATATATCAACTTTCCTTGATTTTCACAATGTGTAATCTTTTGCTTAACCCAATCAATTTTTGGGTTGTGTTTCTTTAGACAAGGCATCCCAAGGATGATTAGATTTGTGGGGCTGGATATAACATTAAAGCATACACGAGATTTGTAATCGTGAAGAGTTACCATGAGTGGTCTGTTTCATATGCTAGAGGTCTTCCATCCACGACTTTAGCTGGTACATGATTGGTTTTTTGGAGTACTAGAATCTGGTATCTATTCACAAAGCCATCATCAATGAAACATGCGGAGTGTTGACCAGAGCTTTGAGGGAAAGGGTTTTTCTCAATAGTATCATCTGGACTATGACAAGGAAAGTTTCCATGGATGTGGTTGGGATCAAGAGGCCCTTTCTTATATCAAGGTTTGGTTGTGCGGTCTCATTTACAACCATACATGCTCATTTTCTTGCTTAAGGATGGTTGCAGCAACTCTTGGGATTCTTGCACGCTTATTTGGGAAATTTAGGGTGATGTATCTAGGGTTTCCACAATATAAGCATAGACAATTCTCTCTTCGTCTTTGCTTTTCCTATGGGGTCAAGGTTGGAATTTGGGATTATCTATTTGCATCGGTTTGGGCTTGGTCTCTTCTCTGATTAGGGTTAAGTTCCATTTCTAAGGCCTTAGTTCTTCTTGATTTTCTTGCTTATGCTCAAATAGTCTATTATCACATTGGATGGCCTGCATGATATAATCATCAAGTGTTTTTGCCTCAGGCATAGTGAGCATGAGGTCCTTGATGTCATCTTGAAGATCCCATCTGAATTGGCTGATAAAATACTCTTCATGCAAAGTGAGATCATAGATTAATTGCCTAAATTTAGATACAATAAGCAAAGGTAGTGCAGTTACCTTGTGGTAGCTTTTAAAGTATTGTTTCAATCAGTGCTACCTACATCTCTAAATGTGAAAGTGAGCTTGCAAAGAAATGCCTCACAGTCATGAAGTACTCGCATATTCTTTTCCAAGATTGGGGAAAACCATAATAAATCTTGACCACAAAGCAAAGTTCCAATGAATCCCACCTTGGAAGCATCATCTCGATACCTATCCGATTGCATGAGAATATAGAGCTTTAGTTGTTGTAGGAATCCCCTGAACTTCAAATAGTCACCATTGAACTTCTCTCGCATGCTGATCTTGGGTTCTCTGGTTGGGGGTTGATAAACACGTGGAATCATTTGATCACTTCCTCTGTTGATCTACAAGTCTCGAATCTGGTCTTGCATCTCTTGAAGTGTAGGGGCCAAATGCATAGGATGTTCTATTTAAAGTTGCACTAGTTGTTCATTCAAGTCTTGAATTTGTTGTTGGAGGTTTTGAAGGGAGGCCATTATTCTTTCAAGGGTCACCTCATGGTGCTTAATGGGGCTATAAATTAGACTTTCCAAAGTGTTATGAGAGCACTAGATGAGAGACTAGACTAGATGCAAGATTTGTTACAATAATTCTAATTACAAGATAATCCCACGTAAGGACATAAGATACAATAATAACTTAAAAACTTACAAAAAATCACACAACCCGAGACTGTAGGTATAGACAACATGACTCGTTAGGATATGAAGGATTCTACAACCTGAGATCATAGATATGGATACAAGATATCAGGATTACAAGATCTCCCTTGACAGGGATGAACAAGATATCAGACAATACTAGACATGATCTCGTACTACAAGATTACAAAGTGACAAGATAATAGGAGTATAATGGAAGACAATACAAGACTAGATACCATGACTATACAAGAATTAGAACTAGAACTCGAAATTACTTACTTGGAGGTCTCAACTCCTTAAGCTCCCAAGACTGGCATTGGCAAGATTATTGAGGAGTTCTATGGTGAGAACCTCCTTTTATAGGTGTTGGAGGGTGGCTAAAGATTTTCTAGAATATTCCATGATGATATCATCGATGATGTAGGTAATGACATGGCATATCTTCTAGATGGCTCTATGATGACATGGCAAGGGTGGGTTTGCGTGGTTGATTGGAGGATGTCCTATTAAGGGATGGATTCACATGGGATGCATATTCATATGGCATGACAAGAATTAATCCATACACTTGATTGTGGGATGTCTATGAAAATTCATCTCTACTTGGGAGGGTAGAAACTGAGATTTTAAGCTTGAAGCAAATAAGAATAGCACAAAAGAGGTACTAGTGCAACATGTGTTTATGCATAGAGAGCAATATTTGGAATCTAGAACTTCAAATCTTTTAATGCATAGACCAAATTGTAAGAATTTGATTCTTAAAGTATTTCTTTTCTTGAACTTGGTTTAAGGTTTTCCATTATAACATTTTTTTTTCTTGTAGATATCTATCCCTTTAATCTTGAGAATGGCAACTGGTCGATTCTATTGTTGATGTTATGCATGGTTTGATTGGAGAATAAATGTATAAAAGTAGAAAGAAGAGAGAGCTTGCAGAGAATGGAATATTCTTTTATGACCATTCTAATATTATCCCCATGTAGTGCAGCCACCAATGGGGATTAATATCGCCCCTTCATTTGCCAGATTTTTCAAGCTGTGGGTGGCCTTTGCCAAGTCCTGCTACTAGTGAGAGCTACAGATGTAAAATATTTTCTGAGATATAGAGAACATTAAAATCTAATATCTCAATTAGGCTAAGAAAAGTTACTTTGTTTATGTCTATATTTAATATATTTTTTTATTTCTTTTCTAATGTTGAGGTAAGAAGATCAAATGCCATGCTTTTAGTGAAGAGGCTAACATATGATCATATCATATAATTTGTTGATGAAGGATGGGACACTACAACAAAAGGAAAAATTTATGTAAGATAGATCAATACTCTATAGCTTGTAAATATATGGTTGCTACTCAAATTTTCATCCTTAGCTTTTATTATAGTAGATGGCATTACGTTGGTGGTAGTCTGGTTGCTTTAGACTAAAATCTTGATAATTTTAGCAAATATCCTAGTGGATCTTGATGTTTGGTTCAATGAGAACATTACTACAATCTTAAATGTTAGATCATCATGTATACTACATCAAGTGAGGATGGATTTATAGAATGAAGATATTGAACTACCATGCTCATTTGTATTCTAACTCAATAACAAACGAGTAAGTTTTTATATCATATTATATCCATTTAGGTATATATTTGATTCCACTTCATAATTAATAAACATTTATAACATATTTTTTGCAAATATCAACAACGAGAAGAGAGAAGAATATACAATGCAAAGATATTGAAAGAAAAGATATCTTTACTATTAATATAAAATACATGTACAAATTTTGTGGTAAATTTTTGTCAGTGATCTCCATGACTTATACACACAAGGGCTTACAAGCAATGAGGCAAAGCTAATTTTTTTTTAAAAGTACTTTTCTTAGGAGAAGGGACATCCTTTCTAGGAGTCCTTTTTCCTTTCTTTGGATGCTTTGGTAAGTGTTGAAGGCATAGCTTCACCTGCTGTAGTTACATGCACCTCCTCTCTTTCATTGTCCAAGCCCCCACTATTGTGTGTTCTTGATTTCATACAATTGACCATTATATACTTCATGACCTTTGCTCTTATATATCAAACATGCTCACGTATAACAATCCCTTGAAAACTATCATACATTTATAAGAAAAGATTTGTTAGTTCATTATTATTTTTTACAATGGACTATATTATTATCATCAATGGACTATTTTGCAATGAACCTCTATCTTAAAGTTTAGTATCTTTCACATTATCTTTATAGTTTTATCACCATTGAGATAAATAAACTTAACCAATCTTCTATCATTTTCAAATACTCTCCAGTCACCACCACAGGCACAACTATCACCCTGATGAGGACATTGGAACTAATAATATAAAGTAAAACTATGAAACTTGTTTATGGTAGTTTATAGAATAAATTTTCTTATTATGTTCCAACCTTATTAATCAAGAACTTATCACAACTTGTCTATATTCTATTGTTGCAAGTAAATTAAAAGGCATGGGAGGCTTTTTCTCTAGTAATTCAATCAATCTTTTTACATCTCTATACCAAAAAGACAATAACATTTAGAGTAATTGTTAAAAAAAAATAGAGTACTTGCAAAAAAAAGGATTAAAATATCAAGAAGACCCTAGATTATACAACTTATAACTTAGCATCTTCATGGCTTCCTTTCAAAGCATTAATAAGGAAACATTACTTCTCCACACATAATCTATTCAAATTAGGCTCCAATGAGAATTGAAAATAATCATACTTTAATAATTTAGCAAAACAAAAACTCATAAAATCTAATAGAATATCAAATTACTTACTTCTCATTGTATGGAATTAGGAGCTTCAAAACCCACATATTCAATAAATTAGAAATTTTTATAAAGTTTGAAATTTCCTAATGTGATTAATATTTGGACACATGGTCAAATCTTATCTCCTTACTTGAAGGTGAATTTTTTCCTAGATATTATATGAGCAATCCTCCCACTCCCACACTCAAATATGGAGTTAAGATTTAGCCACTTAATCAAATCTTTACTCCTTAATTGAAAGTGAAACTTGGAAGATTCCCAAATTCTCTAATATGGTATTCAATGTTTCAAAGCCGATTGGATTGAACTAATGATCAAATGCACTTGCATTAAGCTCACTTCTCATATAGTATGAGATAGATGGATCAAGAATCTCAATTTTTTGTTGTATATCAAAGGAGAGCTCATGCATTACACACTTAGCAAAGGAATGGAGATAGTGAGCATAAACATAAAAGCCTATTGCTAGAAAAATATAATAAGTAAGAACAAATTCGGAAATATTATATCTCATCCCAACAAGAAGAATAGAGTCACTTGCTTCTCTCATTTTATTCTTGAGGATCTAAACATAGTCAGAGTAAAAAAATATCATATTAGATCTTTTGTTAATATCACCAGGTAAAAAGCAACAAACATTGAAGCCCTCGAGATCAGCCCTTTCAAGAAGGGTAGATAGCTATTTTTTAAAAGATGGTAACTGCTCTACTTCCTTTTTTTATGCCTTTTTCCTTCTATACTCCCTCCATTTATCTGCCTACTCTTCAGTGGCCTTTTCCTCTTTCTCATGTAGTCTTGTGTTTTTTTCATGGGTGATATCTTCAACCTTAAGAGGTGGATCATCCTTCTTTTTTCTATATGGAGGAACATTTAAAATATTAAAAGTTTTCTCATCAGTAAAAGGGGAATGGCTCAAGGACCTTTGAAAACCTATATCTCAACCTCTTAAGAATTATCATGTCTTTGTTCATAAGTGTAAGCCTATGTGCATGAGCAACACAAATATAAGAATCTTGAAAAACTCAATCAAAAAATCTTCTGTAGAGCCTCCTGGATGCAATTGAGAGCTATCCTTGCCCATTTAAAACTATTAAGACTATGCTTGTCACAAATTTATTTGACAATCCTTTGAAAGGGCAGCTTTGGGATTGCATTATCCAGAGCCTTCATTGCATGTCTAATATCCTTCAGGCATCTAACATGCTGTGAAAAATTTCTCATTGTCTTTGATTTCCTTGAAAGTTTAGAAGGCTTGGAGGATTCATGGATCTTTGAAGTAAGGCTTCTAGGATAAACTTTTTGCTTTCTTGCAATAGCCTTAGTTCTAGCCATATGAAATCTTTAGAAAAAACCAAAAAATTTCAAAATTAGAATATCCCCAAGTCAAATAAGCAAAAGGTTGACATAGACAAGGATCTTATGCATCCACGGTTGTTAGCTTGATGTATGCCATAGTTGCTACACATCTTTATATTGCCTATGCTATGGAAGTGGTTATCATGTATATGACAAACCCTGGAAAAAAGCATTAGAAGGAAATATAGAGTATCATGAGGTACTTGATTGACACTGGTGATTGCTTCAAATTGCATGAAAGATCACTTACATAATCTGACGTATGAAACACGAACTAAAAACTTGTGCATGAGAGAGAGAGGCCGTTTTCATATTTCATATTCCCAAAAATAATTTTGGAGAAAATTAAGAGAAAATTTTTTCAAAAAGAATTTGTACACAAAAAAATGATACAGATCTAGCCAAGATATGTCAAAGAAAATTGCATTATGATAGAGAACATGTATTCTTTTTAGCCCAAGCTATAGAAAATACTATGCATTATATGGGACCTTGCATGTGATGGAATCTTACCTTGTGTGCTAGGTGTTGGAAAATTTTGAGTTGTGATAAAGCTACCTCGTGCTGGTGAATCAGAGCAAGAAAAGGGCTTAATGGTTTGAAAATTTGCTTTATGGTTCAAAAATTCTTTTTAAAAGGACATTTTCTTGAAGTATAATGAGTAATTTACTTCACATGTGTAGCATGTATAAGGTTGTCATTTCAAAACTTGTGCCATGTGTGTCACTGACATTTTCGAATGTTATGGTAATTTTATGGCATTATTTTTAGATCAAAGAGAAGATTTTCAAGCCTTCTTTTTTTAGTTTAAATATAGTGTTTTTAACTTAATGTATGGTATCTTTTGAGTAAGTTTCAACGTGACCGTTTATAAATAAATACACGTTGCAAAGCCAAGTCATGCTGGATTTTACACAAACTTTCCTTCTATGCATTTTTTTCTCTCTCCCACAACCACACAAGAATACATGTACTCTTGACGAAACCAGTTTATAAGGTAACAAACTTCTATTGGTCATTTTTCTTATGCATAGGTATTGTGATTTGTTTTTAATTTCACTAACAATAAGAATGATTAAATAATTTATTTTAAGGAGTCAATTGAGTTGATTTTTTCCATTGCTGAATAGTAAATTTTGTATAATGAAACATGATGAGACTCCAAAAAGCTCCTTTCACCTCCATAATCATGTTCTATAAGTCATCATGATACTCACAAAATGCAAATGCCCAATAGAAACGCGAAAGCTGATGCCACAATTTGTTGCTTGAGTACTCAAATCATGTTTCATAAGTCCTTTTGAATCATTTTGAAGGCAAACAAGACTTATACAAATTTAAAGTGCTTATTTGGATGTAAGCAAATGTGGATTGCTTCTTTGTATTCCTAAACTTGTCTTGTTGTTTTAGAATTTGGTTCTGTGAGTAATCATGATGACTAAAGGGAAGATTTCTCAGAGGGAATGGAAGAAGAGGATCTCGAGGATATGTGTGATGAGAAGCTCTGTGATTTCCTCCATGCAACCAGAAATTCATCCAAATTCAACTATATCAAAATTTGCTCAATGTTCCCTTTGATTTGCAAGAGCTCTTGAAGGATCGTAAATACAAACTAAAGGATTATAGGGAGTGTTATGATAGACATGTGCAGGGCCTAGAGATTGACAGTTTTGTCCATTATAGTGATATAGTGGGAGCTACCAATGCAGTTAGAACAACTTTGGAAAAAACGTTTATCCTCATTGATGAGGAGTTCAAGAAGTGGAAAAACACAATATTACTGAGTTTGGGAATCTCCCAATTCCCATTTTTGAATAGTAAAAAGATGGAGTTACCGGTCAATGTGGGATGCCAAGCCGGAGGCCCAGGATTTTTCAGAGCTCAATTCGGAGTCTGTACGGGGAAGGAGCCAAGAAATGGTCAAGATTTGAAAGGGTGGCCACAATATGGACCAAAGGGGGGGTGCCCTTTGGGGACATTTTAACCCCCCAACCAAAAGGCACAAAAAAAAACCGTGATGGAGGAGAGGAGGACGACGCTTGCCTGCGCGCAAAAAATGCGCCCTTCATGATGGAGATGGAGGTGTGGGGCTGCAAACAACCATGCCAATTGATGATTGCCCTTCAGGACCAGAATCCCATATGCACAGTAGGAGAAAGTACCACCACTCAAATCCTATAAAGCATTGTACTTGCACTCTTTTTCTAATGCAATGATAGTACTCTTTCTTTCTAGTAAAGTGTCATGTCATTGTCAATACACAAGATTGTGTTTATGAGTCCAAGTCTCAATCTTGGAACCTAATTCACTTGTGTAACAATTTGTCCTTGTCAAGGTCATTATCTTCATGAGTTTTCTTTTCCTCTTTCAACCTCCATAGCTTCTGCATCTGCCATGCTCTAGATCTAGCAAGTTTTAACAATTAAGGGGAGCCTAAGGGAGGTAACACATCCAATCTTTCATTAAAATATCCTGACATGTAAGATAAGGTGAGACATTAGCTTAAGATGAATACATAACTAAGAATGGAAGTTGAATGCATCCTAGCATTATACAAGAGCAAAATGGTTAAAATCAATCAATTTCTCCCATAAGAAGTCCCATTCAACTATCATATTAAAATTGATCACTTTAGTATGCGTAACATGATAATAACATGCTACCATATACATTACTCATAACTTGGAATTATACGATGCAAGAAGCATGTATGTAATTTTTATGTAGCCTACCCCAATTTTTAATCCTATAGATACATCTAGTAAACAACAAGTATTGTTTTTCAAAGTTTTAATCATATAATGCCATATCATGCACCTCTTAGCATACTTGACATGTCCAAATATATCCATGAGATTTTGCAAATTGTTACTACAAATTATCTTAATTACTCATTATGCCTTCTACCAAAAGCCACTATATTCTACATTTACGAGTGATTGGTCAAACTAAACTACAACCTGTTATGCCATTTGTAAGGCTAGGACTTATATTAGTCACTTGACATAGAGTCACACTTTTCTTTTATTAAATTTCAATGTAGATAATTGGGTAGGCTGTCTGAAACCATGCTTAAATATATTACATGTATGCACTCTACAAAGTATGATAGAAAATCTTCATGACCAAACCAAATATATTCATCAATCATATATGATCCAAAATAGTTCATAATTAGTTGATTTACATGTAAATAGTAGGTATAAACAAATTATGTCCTCTCATAATGATGCACAATAATTTATGAGCATAGTAATGACCAAACAATTGAATCAAATCATACCTTGCTACATGACTTACATTTTTTTGAGTTAATTTTTGTGGCATTTCTCAATAATGAGCTATTATCATTGTGAGAGCAAGCTCAATCATGCCATCATGCCTTCATATATAATGCATTCACGCATGATTTTATATATACCACACTTTAATTGATGATATTCTATTATCACTGCCTTTAGAGATGCCAAATTTTTAGGCTACCATGCATATAGACATTTGCAAAAGCACATGTATATATCTAGATAATCTAGTCATACTAGAACCATCTAACTAAAAGTTATTATTATGAATGGGCTACTGCCCTTGTGAGAGACAATATAGATATTGCATCATTTGATCATATGGGAATATAATCACAATGCATTCAATTGTCTGTCGCCAACAATAGACATAATATATTCTTTTGTTCTTTGCATCCCTGATGCCAGAGATGTGATGTAATACATCATTTGATAGACTCCAAGCAATAATACCTAGAGCTTTGTTGTTCATCTTCTTCCATGTCTTTGTTTTAGGCTAGTCTTCTGTAGTATCTTCTTTCTTGTCATTTGCATCTTCTTCCTCATCTTAAAACAAGTCCCACAAGTTTTTCCGCATAAGGTGGTACATGGTCTTCTCCTTCCAGGCATGAAAGTCTTCACCATTAAACTTTGCTATTTGTTCCACTTCAGTCATCTTAGCAGGAGGTCTTACCATGAGAACTCTCAAGAAGTGTCTATCCTTTTACAAGAAGATTGAGATTTACATGGGATTTTATCAATGTGACTTTAAATCATCACATAGATTGAGAATAATCTTCGAAGCATGAATTAGAAGGTGAGTTACTTCTTGAATGTGCTAATAAGCACAAGTGATCGGGTAGTGTCAAATCCTACTATGTAGTATCAAAAGATACTATGGTTTTGAAGATGATGATTCTTATTGCTTGTGGTTGATCTTACCCCTTCAGCTTGAAACCCCTCATTGATGGTAAATCAGTTCTTGGCCAAATGGATTTTAGAATGGAGTAAAGAAAGAAGCTTGAAGATATGGTGTTGATGCTATTGCTTGAGGTCTTCAAGACTTCAAAACAAATCTTCAAAATATCCCAAATATTTGCTGAGACTCTCAAATCAGTGTGGCCTTGATTTCTTTGAGTAGTAGGGAGAGAAAATGAAAGAAAAATAGAGCTTGAAGTTGCAATGGCTATGGAGGATCTGTCTAGGGCTTCCTAGCCGACTGGCTTTTTGCTTGGCACAGCGTCCACAAGCAATTAATCCGCGAACCCTCTGAGTTGAAAGTAGCTTACATATGGACCTTTAATAGCCTTATGATTGCAGGTTGGATCGCTCTGTATAGAGAGAGGACAAAGTGTACGATAGTGGAGGAGGTGCAGTTCTGCCAGCAACGACAAATTTTAGTAGTGCCAATGAATAGAGTACGCAATGTAGAGCTATAATGTGTCAAGATGATGCGCCTTGACCTAGGCAATAAGTTCCTAGAAGAAAGCATGTTGAGATGAGGCTTGTAGGAGAGGAGATTAGGGAACTCCAAGTGAGCTAGGTATAACATGGCTATGGAGTCACACAGGGCAAAAGCTGAGAAAAAAGGCAATGCTGAGCTTGAGTCAATGCAATGTCAAGGTTCTATGTGATATAAAGAAGCCTTGGAAGTCAAGGAATAAATCTCCAGAAGAGAGCTTGGAGAGATATGCCCTCTACAGAGTGTTATGGAAGCTCAAAGGCAGGGATGTGCAGGATACTGGCTATGGCTGCCAAGGTGGAGTAAGTGGAGATGAGTTGAGAGATGAGCTCATTAGCTATGGGCTTGAGCTAACCTAAGGTTAAGAGGGACCGAGAGAGCAGGGAAGGGAGTCATGTCATGCCCGACTGTGCTCTGATACCATGTGAAAGATGCGGATCTAGAGCATGGTAGATGCTATGGTGGATGGAAGATGAAGACCAAACTCATGATGACATAGACAAGTAGAGACAAACTCTTACACAAGTGCATTAGGTTCCAAGTTGGCAACTTGGAATCATAAAAACAATCTTGTGTAGGATTGACAAAGGCAAGACACTTAGCTTAAAGTACAAAGCATCATGACATTGTATTCATTTTATATAAGAGTGATAGTCAAGTACAATGCTTTATAGAAGTTGGGTTGTTCTACTATCCTCACTGTGCATATGGGATTCAGTACAGCTCTTCTTGGAGCATACATCATTTATCTATTTCTCAACATAATTGAACAGATCATGTCAGACTCTAAACCTTAAGAGATAAGCATGCTCACAGGACACAGACCCCATTCCGACTGACCTCATCGACTGTAAGAGTTGCGACCATCACAGAGCTCGAGGATGCAGATGAGGAAGTAGTAGCACCAACCTACTTGCAGATCACCATGACCTCCCAAATGACATGCACACTTGATGCATAATTGATGAGGGAGCCGACACCAATACCTTGACACATGAACACTAGACCGCATTGTGTCAACCCAATTGCAACCAACCAATGCAAAATTGTGCCCATTTGGAGGGCAATCCTACCCAGTCTTAGGGAAATAAAAATTAATGGTTTCTATTGAGACTGAGAGTCTATTGCTAACTTTCTACATGCTACCAAACAAGCAAAGTGTTGGCAAGGAAACCTTGTTGGGATGAGCATTCAAAAAACAAGTCCATTTCAATGTAGACTATGACTTGCAGCACATCCACCTTGCTATTGGGCATGTTAGAATTGTAACAGCTTTAAGCAAGAGCACCGTGTTATCCCAAATCTTGTAGTGCTACCGATAGCTAAATCTAGTAACCACTCTAAGGAGGGGAGTGGTGTGTTTTGACGTGCTTCCATAGTGCCTAACTTGTCACATCAAAGGACCATGGGCCAAACATGCAAGTGGATTCCCAAGCATAAACCATAGTTTCACAAATGTCAAGTAGCACTAGGTGCATATTTTTTCCATACCTCTTACTCTAGGCCTAAAAGACAAAGTTGGAACTCCCATAGTTCACATGTGATTGAGCATCACTGGGTCCTCAAGGCCTTCTTGCGAGTCCAAGGATACTATGAGGGCAACACCTCACTATGATTTCCCAAATTGGAAAATGCTAACTTGGATCCCAGATCTCAGGCCCCATGCACTAAGTTTCCACAACCTCAATTGAAACAAGGGAGGGGAGTAATTGAGATAAAGAGTGCTCAATCCTTGAGTGCTCGAATGGTCTGCTGACCTAAAGTGCAATCTATAGTCCAAGTGCAACTGAACATAGTCTTTCTTAAAGGTTCTAAGATAATCACCAAGACCCCCGACACCTATGCATCAATAGAGTTGCAACCCACACAATCCAAGCTTTCCACACCCATTATGGATCTTCTAGTGGAAGGGCCCCAAGTCAACTTGTCTTGCTCAACCAAACTCAAACCACCAGAACACCTTAAGTCTCCACCACCATGACGATCAATTCTTGAGGTGGCATCCAACATGGCCATGGCCACAGGGGATGATTTGGCCACATGCATCCAATGGCTGTATTTGACTTTCACATTGTTTGCTAGAAGCTATTAACATTTAGACCTAGGTCTACTTGACAAGCCTATAGCAATCAAAGTATGTTCCTTACCGTGTTCTTGGTAGGACTACAAATTCATCTTCATTAAAAATTCCTCTATTGCAAATGAGATGATTGGTGATGAAATTTCACAAGAGAAGGTTGAAAGCCAACATCTAATCACATCTTATCGAAAAAGAAACATTCCCATGCCACTCCAGGAACTCTCTAAACTCCAATGAAACGTTGAATCTGAGTCCAATTTCATGCGTAGGTGGTATAATTTGCACCTTTCATGGGCCCAAGAGGGACATCAAATCATGACCAATGCAAATCAAAGATGTGCCATCAAGACCTCGGAGTACAACCTAACCTATGTGGCCCCCACCTCCCTTAGGGCGTTGGCCATAACTAGGAATCAACCCTTGGAAGAAAATGTCATGCTTCACCCATGCTTGGATAAGATTTTGACAAAAGAGGAATTCCACCTCACAAGTTGACTCAACTCAGGTGACCTCTTGACTGATGTATTGACGTACATCACACAAGTAGGGACTCGTCCACAAGATTTGGACTGTTATGCACCCTTGAATATAACTCCAAGTTTTATGATTGGTTCTTGAGATAGTAAGACACACCATGGCATATATTAAAGTCCCATACACCTTGATTCCCACAATCCTAGGAAGGATTTTCATCCTTTGAGGGGGAAGGGAGGGTAATGGAAATGGATGAAAACTCAAATGAGAATTGAATTTTAAAGGAAAAGGATGAAGGTATGGATTGATTGGTATGTGAATTCTTAACTTGAGGAGTTTTTTGGGTATTACTCCTCATTGTATGAGAGTTTTTACTTTCAAACCCTGATCTTTCTAGTCAACTTACTTTTTGTGAAAGAGTCACCCTTTAAAGAGAACTAATGGTGGATGTTGTGTGACGATAGGAACCTAAATGGAAGGACATCAGGATGAAGCTAACATGCTTCCGTTTTTGGAGGAGGAGCATAGAAGATATGGAGACTGGCCATGAAAATCAGGGCATTCAACCAATTAAAGTATTGCAGTATCCACAACCTCGACAAAGTGGTGCCAAAGAGACGGTGGCCCAAATGGTGGAACACTACAACTTTACCAAGTACTTGGAGAAGGTGGAACAAGAAATAGACCACAGTAAGTACACTAAATTTCTAAGGACCTTCGATGTCCAAAGGAACTAGAAGTGTGGTAGTTCCCCTTAGCCTAGAGATTGTAGAAAGGTAGTAGGACTAGCAGAGAAGCCAAAAAGAAGACACAAGAGGGATACATATGGAATGCTAGGGATGGACAAGAGAAGGGTCTACACCAATGACAGAACTAGCCTAGTAGATACCCTTGATCCCATCATTCGGTTGAAGGCCAAGATGATCCATACACTCTTTTCAAGCCAAAGATACAATACCCTAATGAGTAGAATCAAAGTGTCCTTACTAGAAAGCCTTGCCAATGTCACTCTGGATGAGGTAAACTGGAATGCCTACATTCAAAAAATGATACAGGTTTGGCAAGGGTGCCAGCTGTAGCACCAAGGATGGCAGGAGTAGAGTCTCTAGTGACCACTACAGAATCTGAAAGGAAGAAATATGCCTCACCACAGGCCTTGACCATAGGCTTTGGAGAAGTACTAATAGCCATCATCTAGGAAGCACTATAGAGAGGCAGAGAGAGAGGTGGTGGAGGAAACCTCGGAGCCATCACCAATCTGTGAGGACCATTGCTCCCCAAAAACAGTGAACCAAACCATTTCAATCTTAGGAGGAGAATAGGAGAGAGAAGAAACCCGTAAGGAGCAACGGGATGATAAGGCAAAAGTTGTCAATGAAGAGGAGCATGACCAACCATGCCAATGCCAAGAAGCCAAGTGAAAGAACAATTAGTGAGCAACAAGTTTCAGAGCACTCAAGCCAAGAGAAAAGAAGGAAAGCTATCCTTAAGATCCCCAAAGGGAAGGCCCGCTCCACCATTGAGGAGGATATAGAGCTCCAAAGGGTAGAAAAGGAGTCAAAAATACTAAAAGAAGAGTGCACCGAAGGAGGCAAGAGGAGGAGGAGGAAAGGCTAAGGAAACAAGAAGAAGATGTGATTTCTTTGGCTATTCGGAGATCCGTGGATTAACCCTCCCGATCTCAAGAAATGGAGATGATGAGCCAATTAGCGAAGGATGTGCCGAGTACAAGCACTGCAATGGAGGAAGCTAGACCAAGATCGGTGGTGGAAGGCAAGGGCCAAAACCCAATGCACCCCGGTCTTGGCCACATCGACAATCGCCCCAACATAGGTTGCTACAGAGGCAACGGTCAATGAAAGTAACCTCATGGCCTCCTAGGTGCAGTACCTAGTCGGAAAGGTAAAAGAGATTGCACCTGTACCCAGCAAAGGAGCCCTCCTTGCAGGAATCAAGAGACCAGCTGCTACTGATGATGTCGAATCATGCCTAGGGCCAAAGGTACCCCACTTGGAAGTCTCAACCACTTCGTTACCTTTGGCCATGTGCCATAATGAAGATCAAGATGCATTTGTGGAGGAATTTCAAAACCAACTCCACAAGGCAACAAATGACAAAAAGGCTACCATTTCTAAGCTCAAAAAAGAAAAGACTCCGTTCAAAGACTATAGGATGGAGCAAGCAAGGGTGATGAAAATTGTTAATAGGAAAATGATTTCATTAAAAGAAAGGATAAGGCAAATGCACTCAAGTCCAATCAAGAACTCCAAGGCAGGTTAAAAGAAACACAATATGAATATAAAAACATCCTGGTGGATTTTGAAAAACAATTGACTAGATGCAAGAGCTCTAGACTCAATTAAAGGAGTGCAACTCAGTGCTTAAGAAGCTTTAGGATCAAATTAAGAAGTAAGACTTGAATGAGCTTCAAGAAAACCTCAAGGAACAAGAGCTAGTTCTCAAAAACCACAAGGTAGAAGCAGCTAAATTGAGCACATAGTGAAGAAACCTATCAATAGCTCAAACTTTCTATATCAAAGTGGCCCACGAGAAGGAAAAATTAAGTTTGCATGAAAGATAAGATAGGATTTAAAACAATAGTAGATATAAGGCCAATGAAATGTCTCATATATAGGTCTATAGGAAACCATATCCACCAACTTTATAAAGGCTATAAGCATGGTAGATAATGAAACAAAAAGACTATACAAAAGAACCTTGATGAAACTCTCCAATGACCTAGGAGGAGCCTCAGAGTAGCCTTTTATAGGTGAAAGCCAGCATAGAGTCCAATTGGAGATCTATAAATTTATCATACTTAAAAGCAAGAGTTGCTTTGGGAAGCTGCAATATTGGCTTGCATGTCTCAAACTAAAGATCCAAGCAAACATAAGGCCTAACTAGGATTGATCTCTAATACCCTTGAAAGAATGGAAAAGATTGGAGAGATCAATCTAATGATGGAGAGGCCATAATCTGATAGCTAAGGAAGAAAGGCTATGAGGATTATGAACTAAAATCAATAGGTCCCATAAATTAGACATACTCCATTCCACCTCTTTCATCATCTTGGAGCCACCCACAGTCAATGAAACCCTCTATGGATATGATTATGCTACTAGAATTTGACATAGGGGAGTTAGAAGAGTGCTTGACCAAGGAAGAGAAAGACCCAGAGTAGAAAGAGGCTTACACAACTAGGATTTAGACCTTAAGATATTACTTGGAGAAATAATAGAGCACCCTATTCCCCCTAATCTCCTACCACAAGAAGAGAAAGAGAATCCACATGAAACTATATAAAAATACTAGGAGAACTAAGAGAATAATCCTAATATGAAGTTTGATTTCAAAGTTAATGAGGAGAGTAGTTTCAAAAGGCCGCTTCCAATGCACATAGTACAGTTAGTCATATGAACAGACGAGAACATTGCAATGAAGTGGTTAGATCCATTAGATGTCAAAGCCTATCAAAAGTCATGTAGAGTCTAATGAAGCAAGGAAAGATACTTAAAACTCAAGCCTAGAGAAGTATGGCCAGGTCTACTAGAATGGTGCTATCCCATTTTGGAAGGCAACAAGAGGGCATGGGAAGCCTTTGTCTACTCTCAAAAAGAAGGGTGAGAAGATCCACTTTTCTATCCCTACCCATAGAGATATAGCCCAGGAGTATTAGGGAAGAGATCATGGCAGGTAAAACTTTTCAAATATTCCTAACATTAGAGTAATCCATGCTGATAAGACCTACTTATTTCATCCCATTGACTTAGCCTCTCCTTGATCCATTTTGTAAAAGAATTTTCCTTTATCACCACCTGAAATTATCTCTGAATCGTCATTGTCGGGAAGAAAAATGGGCTTGACACTAGCTCTAGGGCTCTAGCCATGCCTACTACACTCACCTAAACAACCCCACGGCTAGGAGTATATATACACCATAAATTGATTTATCCAGAGAATGCACCTCATAGCACAAAGAAAGAGAGCATCCCCAACCTATTGTTATGGCCCCACTACAACTCTCCTACACCTCAGGGATTAGCCCCAGGATGATGCACCATGTCAACATAAAGCACATATGTAACATAGTCCTCTGTTTTAATTAAACATTCTAGGAGAGATAACTCCATCCTTACCAAATCAGTGTTGAGATGGCAAGATCAACATGTGTGGAAATTGATGATGGACCGCCTGGCTCCGTCTGCACATCTACACTTAACATGTTGGTGGTCATTATGATACTCACATGGCCATTGACTTATCACTTATTATATTTAGTTTGTTACACCTACCTACAGTTGGCAAAGATATAACCCCAGTCGATTAGTGTAGTCAGTTATGCATTGTTTGACTTAGAAGGCCACTTTCATTTATGTTGTATCTTATCTATACTTTTTGTACATTGTATAGTGTGTGGAAGAAGAAGAAAAAATCAGCAAGAAAACGTTTTGGTCTCCTTCTCTCCTCTTGTGTCCTTGAGTGAGCTTCCTCTTGTGTATGCAGTGCGTGTTTGGCACAGCAGCTCAAGCAAAGTCCCCCACCACACAATTCTTGATATGGTATTAGAGCCGAGTCACTGAGAGAGGCTGATTTTGAAGGTTGAAGTGAAGGAGAAGAAGCAAGGTTGGAGAAAGTAAGCAATGGATAATAAGCTCTCCCATTCTTCCACTCTCTCTCTTGGATAGTGCCTGTGGAGGAACTGGAAGTAGAGTAGAGCAAAAATATCATATTGTTGTGAGATTTGGTGTGCGAGCAAAGCACTGTACATTCTGTAGATAAGCTCTTTAGGGCTTGCATGTAGTTATTTTGGGCCTTTGAGGCCGTTTCATGCCCCGTTTTAGAGCCGCATGGTTGCGGACATCAGTTTCAGGGTACACTATGATTTTGGCTGTATTGATCGAAAGTGGGTGCATATGTTACAGATTTTGAATCTATAGTTTTTGAGGTGTTTGAAGGAAGGAAACATAAGGTTTATATGCAAACAGGTTGTAGATTACATGTACTATTGAGTAATCAGTGAAAAAGATTGCTTGGTGTATTGTTGTGCACGTGTCGTAAAAGATTGCAGAAGACTAGCTTGTTGTATTGTATCCTTGTTTGTGATAGTGGCAGAGAAAAGTGGAAATGCCATTATTGAGAAGCTCGACAAGAACAACTACCCTTCATGGAAGTTTCGTGTGTCCTCATTGGAAAGGGCCTTTATGAGTTTGTCTCAGGTGAAGAAACGGAGCCAGAGCTGGGTATCCCTCCGACTACAAATGAATTAAAAGCATGGAAAGAATGGAATGTGAAAGACAAAAAGGTGATGTACTGGTTATCTACACTCATTGATAATACATTGTTGGGACATATCAGGAATGCAGAAACTTCACATGCAGCTTGGACAATTTTTGAGAACATGTTTTCAGTAAATACAAAGGCACGAAAGATTCAACTCAAGCAAGAGTTGAATGCCTTGAAGAAAGGGAAAATGTTTGTCAATGAGTATGTGTTGAAGGTGAGGAGCATTGCGAATGCTTTAGCAGCGATTGATGCAATGCTTGATGATGATGATTTGGTTTCATCCACTTTGAGTGGCCTTAATAATGAGAAGGCATGGAAATCATGTGTTACTTTAGTATATGTATGGAAGCCATTTCTAGATTTTGATGAGCTAATCTCTCATCAATATGCAGGGTGACTCATCTGAAAAAAATGGTGAACAGGTTCAAGCATTCTACTCAAGTTCAGGAAGGGGACGTGGTAGATCCTCTTTGAGAGGCCGTGGTATGGGATGTGCTGGCGATAACCAACAAAATAGGTTCAATCATCAATTTGGTGAAATGCAGGTTTCAGGAGGCCAAGGAAACTTTAGACGCAAGGGGAGCTCTAGAGGAAGAGGTGGATGGCAGAATAGAGGTTCTAGAAATTTTGCTACTGTTTGCCATTATTGTGGCAAAACAGGTCATATTGTAGCCAATTGTTATGATAAGAAGGATGATATTCGCAGTGGTAAATTGTAGCAAGGAAACTATGCATCGTCTTCACGACATAATAAAGACAAAAATGAGTGTATGTTTGTTATGTAGCCTATGGTGAATGCAGTTACAGGAAAGGGGACACATGATGATGTATGGTATGTCGATTCAGGTGCATCTAATCATATGACCAGTCATGTTGAATGGTTTGGAGAGATGCAATACTTACAAAACCTAGGTTATGTGCAGACGAGTGATGATTCATACCACCCAATTTTACACATTGGAAAGTTTCCCTTGTCCTTGTATGATGGCCAAACAAGGAGTCTGGCAAATGTATTACATGTGCCATCAATCACAAAGAAACTAGTGTCTGTTGGCCAAATGGTAGAGCAGGGGTTGCAGGTCTGATTTAATGCAAAAGGTTGTTTTGTAGAAGACTTTAATGATAAGTGCAGGTTGGTCGTAAAAGGAAGTAGAGTTGGCTGCATGTTCACTTTAGATGTTGGAATTCCTGCAATGGATGTTGCTATGTATGCTAAAGGAAAAGGAGTAGTTGCAGATGTTGAAATATGGCATAAACATATTGGACATGCAAATGTGCAAAGGCTAAAATTAATGCAGTCTAGAGGATTGGTTACACAGGGTTGCCTTCTTTTAGAGTTGCAGAATTGCATAAAGTCTGTGAAGCATGCCAGTTTGGTAAGCATGCAAGACAACCCTTCTCGCATGACAGAGAAGTGAGTAGAAAAATACTTGATGTAGTACATAGATATGTTTGGGGGCCTACACATAATTTATCTCTTAGTGCCAGTAAATACTTCCTCACATTTATTGATGATTATTCAAGGAAGTTATGGGTATACTTCATGAAGGAAAAAGTGATGTGTTTGAGCACTTCAAATATTTTAAGGCAGCTATTGAAACAGAAAAAGGTTTAAAAGTGAAGTGCTTGAGATCAGATGGAGGGGGACAATACCTCTTTAATGAGTTTAGTGGCTTCTTGAGGACTCATGGGATAAAGAGGCAATTTACTTGCAGGTATACCCCACAGCAAAATGGGGTTGCAGAAAGAAAAATAGGCATATTGTAGAAGTCACACGGGTATTAATGGCTGAAAAGAATATGCCCAAACATTTTTGGTTTGAGGCTGTCCATATTGTTGTCTACATTATGAACATAACTCCCATAGCTGCAGTTCATGGGATGACTCCTGAAGAATGCTTTACTGGCAAGAAGCCTGATGTATTGCACTTGAAGGTATTTGGATGTGTTGCATATGTTCATGTGCCAGATGAGATACGAAAGAAGCTTGATCCAAAGGCAGAAAAATGTATTTTTATTGGATACTCTTTAGAGAAGAAAGGGTATCCTTGCTATAACCCTGTCACAGTTGAGTTCAGAGTGAGCAAGGATGTTATCATTGGTGAGATGGGCAACTGGTATGCACCTGCTAGTGATGTATTAGATGATGATAATGATCAGAACAACTATGTGCAAAAAGAAAAATAAGAATCACAGAGTCTTAGTGGACTAGAAACATCATCTGATACTCTTAGTGGACTAGAAACATCATCTGATACTATATCTATAGTGACCCCTTGGTTTGGGAGACTAAGGAGTAGCCCCACATCTTCAAGTGGATCTATAAGTGTTGCAGGGAAGGACAAATGAAAGAAGAAAGTGCTAGATGGTAATGATGCATCTACCAGTTATTTGGGATTTGATGGAGATTCTAGTGGTTTGGAGAGTTTGGATGATAAGCTTGGTATTCCTTCAGTTAAGACACCAGGTGTACAGAGAGCTCATAGTAATATAAAGGCTCCATTGAGTGATTCGGTGGTACACAAATCTAGCAGAGTCAGATACCCTGTTAAAAGATTTGATTTTGAAGGTTATGCAGCTCACCATTATTCTTATATGGTGAAACTAGTCAAGGATGTTGAGCCCACTTGTTTTGAGGATGCTATTGGTCATGCTCATTGGAATGTAGCAATGGATGAGGAGATGGCTGCATTAGAAGCCAATAAGACTAGAGATTTGGTACTCTTATCTAAGGGTAAGAAAGCTATTGGCTGTAAGTGGGTTTAAAAAGTCAAGCATAATGCAGATGGTTCAGTTAGCAGGTATAAGACTAGGCTAGTTGCAAAAAGGCTTTGCTCAAACATATGGCATAGATTATGAAGAGACATTCAGTCCAGTTGCTAGGATGGCAACTGTTAGATATGTGATTGCCTTGGCAGTAGCCAAAGGTTGGAATTTGCAGCAAATGGAGGTTAAGAATGCCTTCTTGCATGGTGAATTGCAAGAAGAAGTGTATATGGAGTAGCCAGTAGGTTATGAGGATTTAGAGCATCCCATATATGTGTGCAGATTAAAGAAGGCACTCTACGGACTGAAGCAAGCACCTAGAGCATGGTCTCACAAGATTGGAGAGTATCTTGTCAATATTGGATTTTGTATTTCTGATGTTGATCACTCACTTTATCTGAGAAAGGGAGATACAGATTTGGTCATCATAGTCATCTATGTGGATGACTTGATTATTACAGGTGATAGTGACAATGGGATTGCTGAAGTTAAGGACTTCTTGAAGAAGAAGTTTGAGATGAAAGATTTGGGTGAGCTGAGATACTTTCTTGGTATTGAGGTGATCAGATGTGATAATGGTATATGGTTATCCCAAAGGCAGTATTGCTTGGATATGTTTTCCAAGTATGGTATGACAGCATGTAAGCCTCTTTCAGTAACATTGGAGCAAAATGTGAAGTTGAGTGCCGACATTGGGGACGAGATAAAAGACCCTACTGTGTTCAGGAGGATAGTAGGGAGTTTGATTTACATGACTATGACAAGGCCAGAATTGAGCTATGCTGTTGGCCTTGTCAGCCAATTTATGCAGATGCCTAGAAAGCCTCACTTGGATGCACTTAGACATATATTGAGGTATGTGAAGTCCACTTTACATTATGGACTTTTTTATGAGGTAGGTAAGGATGTACATGTCTTTGGATACACAGATGCAGATTGGGCTGGTAGCATGTCAAACAAAAGATCTACTAGTGAATTTAT
Organism: Lygodium microphyllum; assembly: GCF_053477565.2. Classification (NCBI taxonomy): domain Eukaryota; kingdom Viridiplantae; phylum Streptophyta; class Polypodiopsida; order Schizaeales; family Lygodiaceae; genus Lygodium; species Lygodium microphyllum. The sequence goes on from NC_141145.1 coordinate 53,411,579, forward strand.
GTTTTCCCTTAGTAGTGCAGCAGTTACATGGAGCAGCAAAAAGCAACCTAAAGTTGCTTTATCGAGTACAGAAACTAATTATAGAGGTGCTGCTATGGCAGCATGTGAGGTGGTATGCGTTGTCGTGTTGCTGCGCATCTGAGCCGTGAACACCTCCATTTCTGTTGTGCATTTGTGTTAATTTCTGCGTGTGATTCACTGTTTGTGTGGCGCATTTTAATAAACTACATTCAATGTATGTATATATTCCCTTAACTGTCTTGCATATTCGATGCTTGTAATAGGAAGGAAAACCTATCCTACCCTTTGTAGACCGTCCTGTTCGTGGGAGCATCCGAGACTTGGGGCAAGCTTACAATGAGTCCTTCACTGAACCAGATGGTAATCAGGACTCTAGTGATAAGGTCCCTGATTTTGTTGAGACTATGATATACTGTCCAAACGAGGCCGTTCGTATGGTTGGTCGCTATGCATCGAAGGAGGAATGGATACATATGGAAACATCCAAGGATTTCTTATCAATAAAGATTTTAAAGCACACATTACAATTTGGGACTTCAAAAGAAAGAGATCAAGGGGACAAGTGTGTTATGAATAACATACTTCAGTTTATTCAAACATTTGTTTGCTGAAACATATACGTGTGAAAACAACAATGAATCAAGGTTTGCTACCCATGTTTATGGAAGAAATCTCATCTTTCTTAAAGAAGGATTTGAATGGCGAAAGGGGGGGGAAAAAGTTCATTGAATCCAGGACCTCCCGTGCTCGAAATGGGAGAGCTATTTTTGAAATGGGTTGTTATTCTTGGAAAAGGGGGGAATTTCGGACGGGACTGAGGAGGATCAGAGTGCTGGATTGGAGGCGAAAAGGGGGGGGTACAGCGCATCAATGCAGGGTTCGAATCAGCTGCTTTGTGGCAGGAATTCAGGCTCCATCTATGGGAAGGCGAAGTCTAAATACAGAAACTCAGGCTTCTAATGAGGCAGCCAGTGTGGAGGTTCCGCGAGATCCTTATGCAAGGGCAGCGTGGAGGTTCCGCGAGATCCTTATGCAAGGGAAGCAAAACACTTCACTGAAGTTCGAGTTCTGCACTGAGATATCTTGGTCCGGAGTTGCTTAAGAATGGGTTGGCAAAAGTTGTTGAATGGAGTGCCAAATTACTTGAAGAAGAAGCACGACGGCGGTTAAAGTCTACTGAGTTGCTGGCAAACTCTACTTACTTGTCTCTTTCGGACACTCTCTGCGGAAAAGGAGCCGACCCTCCTTTCGTTCTGATCCTTTCATCTATGCAGCTCACAATAGCATCCTCTCGTAGCTGTTCCAGTTATACAAGCAGCCCGAAGTCCAATATCCTCGAAAACAGGGAAAGAATCCCTTTCCATTCCATACCATGGACTGCGATGTTTGTGTTCTTTATGCAGGACGATAAGTTCAACTGATAATCATCATCAGTGTTCCTTATAGCATGGAATCTCTCGTAGCCGTCCCAGTCAAACAAACAGTCCGACCGCAGTCAACGGGCTAAACAACCTGAATGGAGATGCAAGTATTACGGTGTAAAATATGGTGGAAGTGCTTGGATGCTCGTACACTTTGCTGCACCAAGTCATGAATTCTTCCTGATCATCTCAGATTAGGACGATTGAATATGGCCTTTATGTACCCAATTGGCAATTTGAGGCCCCTTCAAGTTCTGATTTTGGGACATTGCCAACCAACTCTTCATTAATACTCTCAGTTCAATGCAATGTTCGGTGTAGTTTGACCCCAGGCTGCAATGCAGTGGGTTATATTGACCGCTCTATCCTGGGCTTGCTCATCTATACCAGCGGCCACCTTATCGAAGAACCAAGGAATGCAGTTTAAATTCTCCCTACGGGGGACCACTTCCAGCCAATGCCCCAGCCTGGTGCTTGGCAGCATTTGACCCTGAGGGTCTTCTGAGTTCACTCCCAGCTGAATTGACTTGCTTGATTGGGACTCACTATGGTCATGTGCTATTGTATGTTAAGGGCCACAAGAAGCAACTCTGGCAATGGACTTCCTCAGGATTAGTGCTGCTGCTAGCTGGACTCTTGTTGAATTTTGCAGGAATGCCCTTAAACAAGCAGCTTTACACATTGAGCTATACATTGGTGACTGGTGGTGCAGTGGCATTGGCATTTACCGCTGTCTTTGTACTGGTGGATATATTCAAGTGGAGATCATCAACTGCTATTTTCAAGTTTATTGGGGCCCATTCTTTAATGGTCTATGCGCTGTTTGCATGTGATGTGCTGCCCATAGCTTTGCATGGGATCTACTGGAAATCATCAGAGAAAGATCTGGGTAATACAAGTGGCATTCATTAATCCTCCTAGATCTTATAATGGTTATGGATATGGTTCTAGATGCATTCTTTGCAAAGATCTCTTCACAAACAGGAAACTGAATATGTTCAGATTTTTCTGAACATGAGCTTCATGTATCTCATTTTGACAATAACTTTGACTTCCAATATTTGAGATCTTCTTGTTAGTCTTTATTTCTTGCTGTACCTGGAACCCCGTGTTCTGCAGCTCTTGCACGATCTCTTTGACAGCGTGCAAAAGTTATTAGGTGATTTGGACGTGAAGAAAATCAGCAAGAAAACGTTTTGGCCTCCATCTCTCCTCTTGTGTCTTTGAGTGAGCTTCCTCTTGTGTATACAATACGTGTTTGGCGCAACAACTCAAGCAAAGTCCCCCACCACATAATTCTTGACAATCAGTATCCAAAGGAAATGATAACACTAGAGTTATGACTTACGAAGCCTCACACTCAACATGGGTCAATCGTTCAAAAACAAGCGCTATGCATTTAGGAGATAATACTCTTAATACCATGCATAAAAATACAAATGCAAAGTGAATGTGTTTAAGTGCACAACCAAATAAAATTATAGATCAAATAGTGTGGATGTGCACAAATAGCCATTTAATGATTTCGCTCTAGCATAACGTATCATTGCTAAGGCAGCATCGAAATAATTTGTGCCACTATCCTTTCTTTAAAGACTTAAAATAATTAGATCTTATATGATAGAACATGTACAAAATCAAAATTTGAATTACATTTAACTTCCACAATCCCTTTCTCCCTACCATTTAAAGTTTTACATGATCGTAGGTGTAATGCGTATTTTTATGTGTTTTTCTTATGTGAAAAGCGATAAATACGCACTTTGACATAAAGAATGGGGATAACTTGAGGCTAAACCTCTTCCCTAAGCCCCACCATACATTCATGGATACATTCATAATTTTTTGTAATTTATTCATGCATAAAATATTTTTTTTCTATTTGTCTTGAATTATCTTATTATTTAATATTGATTTTTTTAATTTTCAAACATGTAAAGCTTGTATGGATGAAGATATAGCATTATATTCCATATGAACACTATAAGAGCCATGAAAACTCATAAAACCCTCAATTCTTTCAAAATCCCATGAGTCCTACATTGTGGGTACTCTTAGTTTTCATTTTAATTATATGAATAGCAATAACCAATTGATAATTTTAAATTTTCAAGCGTGCTCAACAATGGTACAGAAAGTGCATCAATCCAACCCATGGCATGGAAGTAATTGATCAAATTAGGAGAGACGACCCTCGAGTGCGGTGTATTCGACAAGTGCAATGTGAAGTGCTTGTGAATCCAAGAATCCTCATGATGTGCAAAAATATTGGCAAGAAATTATACCTGTTTTAGAATGTCTAGTAACTACCATCAAAGTTATGCTCCAATCTATCCAAAAACCCACCAATCTTGACTAAGACTATCAAGTTTTCAAACTCAAAAAATCCAAAATAACAACACAAACAATTCTTACTCTAAACACAAAAATTCCAACTACAAAACAACAAAACAAATAGTTATGCAAATGCCTAAGCTACAAAAATCCTACCTACCTAATGTTTCTCTAAGGGTTTTTCAATGCAAATATGGCTAACATATTTAGCCCCCCCTAGTCTGCAAGCATTCATGTGTAGAAGTTTCTAAATTCATAAAATGATGAAACATATAAGCCAATCAAAAATCAAATCCAATGATCTATCCCAAAGCTCCTCATCAAACTCTAGAATCGAGAAAATCAACGTTACATCTTTCTCAAGCACCTCCTCTATCAGTGAACAAAAATCATCCATGAAATTCTCGTCAAAACTGAGACAATCCTCGCCATTTAAAAAAACACCACAAAAATCTTTAAATACCACCCATCCACCCTAGGAGAAAACATGTTAATTCTAGAGTTTCTAAACAAACTTTCGACCCTTTCTTTATTGCCAAACTCAAACTTATCCACAGATTTATCAATGCAATCATGAACAACTTCTTCAAACAATTCTATGCAAGGGTCTCCCACCTTAGTATCCAAATCATACACAACATCAAAAGGAGTCACACCACAGGAACCAAATACATCAAAACATGGGGACGCTCCAGGATACCCAACCACACTTCTTAACTCATCTACAATACATGACTCCATTGACACTTTCACATACAAAGAGTGGTAAACACCTTCCACAATATCCTTACAAATAAGCTTAGGGAAAACCTCACAAGAAGCTGAAGAAGCTTCCACGTCAACAACATCACAAATAACATCATCACAATGCAACAAATTCGGGTCACAAGCTTTAATTAAATACTCATTAACTCCCAAATCCTTAATTACCACCTCACAATTACTTTTCAACTCCGTCTCCATATTTTTAAACCTCTTATCCCTCAATATTTCAATTCTTTTCAAAGCCTTACTCAAATTTCTTCTCACACTCTCATCAGTGTCACTCTTAGGTTCCTTAAAACCCCAATCAAAATCATCACAACCATCATTTAAAACTCTAGAAGAACTTACAGAAATTGCAAAACTTTCAAATGAAGTTTTCTCTTCTTCATTGTTGCCCAAATCAATTATACAATCATCCACACAAATATTAAGAAGTATGAGGTTAGGTCTACTCAAAGAAACATCAACAACTTTGCAAACAAAAGCCTCTTTAGGGCTACCCAAACCATAATCATTCAACTCACAAGACTCCCAAAGTCAATAACAATTACACCATCACAATAAGAGTCAGAATCCAACCTCTACTTCTAGAAGCTCACATCCACACTCAACCATTTCAATTTCATCAAGCAACAAATCTAAATCCTCAAGTTTATATTCAAACCGTCCAATTTCCAAGCCCTCCCCCTGGTCTTTTAAAAAAACTCAAAAAATCCTCCTCAACTCTCTCTTCATCTCTCAAACACTTAGGTCCATCTATGCCTCACTACTATTATCAAGAAAAATAGGCTCGGTCTCTAAGTTGTCACTACTCTCTTCAATGCTCTCAAGACTATTAGAACTATCATAACTCTTTTCTTCATCAAAACTACCTTGACTCTTAGACTCCCCCAAAGAACATGAAATATCTAGGCTCTTTAAACAATTTGCTCTCTCCCTATCTCCCCTAAGACTCAACTTCATCTCTGTCTTTTGAAAACTCACCCTTATAGCCCTCATGCTACAAAGTAATGTCAATATATCCCTCCTCAGCAGATAAGTCACTAATCACTCGACTAGAATTATCTAAGGGCAATGGATAAGAGCTCACACTTCTAGATTCTTCACTCCAATCTTATTTAATCAAACAAGTATTTTCTCCTCAATCACCCTAGGGATTTTCTCCTCACGGACTTTGATTGATTCTTCACAAGTCAACTCATCTCTCTTATATAGAGAATATAGTAGACCTCTTAGGATATGTATAGCTAACTCTCTTCTCCTCAAATATTTTTTTCTCAAATCGCATTGAACTCAACCTCTCCCGTGGTTCCTCAAACCCCAAGGTTAATTCTAACTCTTTTTTTCTCTTGATATTTTGTTGTCTTAACTGCCTCCTCAAAGGTATTAGGGTTCTTAACCTCTAATTTCACTCTCTAGTCTTTTGATTTTAACCCATTTACAAAATACAATATCTTCAATATACCTGGGGCTATCTCACCTTCTAGCAATGTCAAACTCCATCATTCCCATAACCATTCAAACTCCCTTGCAAAGTCCTCAATACACTAATTCTCTTTTTGCACAGAAGTTTCTATTTTTTCCCAAATCTCACTGTGGCTTTCTCTCTTTTTAAATCTAGATAGAAAGGCAGTTCTAGTGATCTCATAGTCCAACTTTTGTGAGGGTTTTTTCAATTTCAAGCTTTTGTCAAAGCAACAAACCAAGTTCATGCTTCTTCCTTGATGTTAAGTATCTGAAATTTATCCTTAGGGTCATTCTCTAGATAAAAAAACATAGCTCAATTGTATCTAAAAATCTTTGAGGATCCTTGGTCTTTGATTACCATGAAACTCAGGAAAATCATCAACCATCTCAACCAATCAACAATCACAAGAAATAAAAACTAAGTCGCACTCTAATCAGACAACCAAAGACAAAGTCAATTTCGGCACTCCTCAATGGGGGTACTAGAAAATATGTTTTGTGAGCAGTGATTAAAGATAATCCTCTCACACAACTTGAGAATGTGACAACAAGGAGTGCCAATAAATTGATTAACTTTGTCAGGGTGCTAATTTCATCTAGAAAACTTTGACAATACAAGCACCAGCACATTGAATCCACCAAAAAAAAAAGACACTCAAAGTAGGAGCAAAGGCCTCCTTGAAACTCAAACATGCTAATTCATTCTAGCAAACACGACAATACCCTAATGAGATTTTGGTTCCCTCTCATCATGATTGAATCTTGTACAATAAAGAGATCTCTGCTTCACAAAGACTCCCTTTACTTCTTAAAATAGACCTATTTTTCATCATCAATATGTTTGAGTTAATTTGACATACAAACTCTTTGAACCTCTAGTAATCATGGTGTTTTCTGTATATGGCTTCTTTTCTTGCACCATCTCTTGCTTTATTGCAATATCTATCTATCATATTTCAGATTTTACAAAGCATTATGGAAAACCTCATAGTATTTCTGACATGCAATAAGAGCCATTCCACTATGGTATACACACTCTTTGAATCTTCAAAACTAATATTTTCTCAGATGTACCTTCTTAAATACCATGCAATGTGTCCTAACTGAATATATGCTATAAAAAATTGAATGTTACACTCAACCACACATGATTTGAAAAAGTGCAAGCCCAAAAATACATACCATGCATTTACCCAATCAATGCTACATGCGAAAAGATGAATGCACTAAAAAATAGTGCCTAGCCTAGCTACAAGTGCTCGTGCATTATGCAAGATGCAAACACAATTCCTTGAATACTTAAGATCCTTATCCTCACCTCTCATCATTCAATGAAAAGATTAACTGTTGCATTCTACTCCACCCTCCCAAATCTCACAAACACTCATAAAGTAGCAGTCCCGAGGATGTTAACCAAGTTAAAAAGAAACCATCTCACAACTGTAGGCATCCTTCAGGACCCTCAAAAATCACCCATATTGTAATAGGTTGCCGTTTTGTGAGTGCCGTCAAGATCCCCCCCTTAAATTTTTTTTGAATTAAAAATAAAAATAACGATATACTTTTTAATTACGTCTCTCTCCCCCTTGGCAACGTCGTCGGTTGGTGCCAGGAGGGGGAGATGAACCAGGAGAAAGTGAAGCTCATGCGAGGGGTGGAGGAGGAGATCATGATGGTTGACGTGGTGGGCAGAGAAGGTCAAAGGTTGTGAAGACAATGATTGCAATGGGGGGAAAGGCACACGTGTGCCACCTCGCATCCCACTAATCTCTCCTTCTCCTTCCAAGAGGTGTCGTCTACATGTTGGGAGGGCCAGTTTGGCCGTTGATGTAAAGAGAGGGAGGGGGCCCCGTGCCAATACCCCCATAACACCCTTCCTTCCTCTCCCTATAAAACCCCCCTTCCCCTTAAGAAAGTATGCCAATTCTCTTCCTCCCCCCCCTTAATTATCACTAACTTTCCCTTAGAGATCATTTCCCCCCCTTCCTTTCAGTGAAGTCATTATTTTTCTCCCCCCCCTTCTTGTTGCCAGTTTGAGAAGGAGAGAAGGAGAGGGAGAGGTAGTGAAGGAGAGCAAGAGAGGAAGAGAGAAGGAAAGAGAGGGAAGGAGAACCTAGAGTAAGAGAGAAAGAGAGAGAGAAAGAGAGAGAAAAGAGGCCAAGGACAACTCCTCTCATGTGGGCGAAGGCTCGAGTACCCTCTCTCCCATCACGATTCTTGTAACCTCTCCATCCGTTGCTTCTAATTGACAAGGAGACCGCGAAAGTCAAGACTAGGCCTAGGGAACTCCGACACCAAGGACTCCTCCGAGAGAAGTGAAGGTCACTATCCAGCTTTGAAATGGCCCTAATGTAAAATATTACACGGCGCAGCGAACAGAATCTGAGAAAGAGATAGAGAGTACACAACAGATAAGAGGAGAATCAGTAAATTCTTTAACTTCAAACAACTGATACAAAGATGGCTCTGTCCACCCGTGCGCTTCCACTGAGTGAAGCTTAGATGGCGATCTAGATAGAAGATAGGTGAAGAGCTTAAGGCTAGCTGGAACAACAACTCTGACTGGGTGAAAGATGAGTGAGAGATGGCTGCGAAGGGGTTTAGCTTTTATAGCCCGCGAAGGTCGTTAGGTCGGCTTGCTGACCGACCTACCATATGAGCCTCCACTAGTCGGCCAGGGAATATTCCCTTTACCATCAGGCCGGGGGCGTTGCCCCCGGACCCCCGCCAGGGGGGCCGCTGGCCCCCCTGGGACCCCCCAGCCAGGGGCCGCTTCCGCAGCCCCTGGACCCCACAATAGGGGCCCCTTTTAACTCCCTTACCACACAACTCAATGCAATGTGCCTCGAGTTGCTACCAACTTAACCACTCCGTCTAACCCAAAGATTAGACCCACAACAGTCACCTTTTTGCCATCCGGTCACATAGACCTCATCTGATAAACAAGTCAGGACTCAACCAATGTCCGGGCTCACATTTGGCTTCTCCTCATAATGGGGGCCTTACAACTTTGAGCACCATGGATCATTGGTAGCACCTAATGAGGGTGGGGCATTGATCATATCTAACACCCCCCCTCAATGTCCACCCATAGAGGTGAACTATCTCCTCGGCCCAATGCCGAGTCTCTGAAGATGAACTTGAAGCAGATCCTTCATAAGTGCTTTGGTGAAGATATCTGCTCCATTCTCCTCTGTTGGACAGTAGACCAATTCCACTATCCCATCCTCCATCAAATCACGCACATAGTGATACTGGATCTCTATATGTTTGGTGCGTGCATGAAACACTGGATTTTTGGCAATGGCGATGCAACTCTGATTGTCACATCTCAGCACAGTTGGTTCTTCATCCTGCACTCCCATATGCCATAGAATCCTTCTCAACCATACGGCCTCACAGGCAGCAAAACAAGCTGCCTTGTACTCTGCTTCGGTAGAAGACAATGCCACTGTTGGTTGCTTCTTACTAATCCAAGAGAAAATTCCTGAACCCAAAGAGAAACAATAACCAGAAATTGACTTCCTGGAATCAATGTCTCCTGCCCAATCTGAGTCACAGTTTCCCACAAGAGAAGTTCCGAAACTGTATGTGATACCATAGTCAAGAGTTTTCTTCAAGTATCTGAGCACCCGCATCCCAGCCTTCCAATGACTCTCATGAGGTTTGTTTGAGAACCTGCTCAAAACACCAACAGCAAAACTGATATCTGGTCTGGTGTTACACAAGTAGATCAGACTGCCGACCAACCTCCTATACCTCCCAATGTCTGCTAGTGCTGATGTATCCTCGACGGATAACTTTGCATTCACCTCCATAGGTGTAGCTATCTCCTTGCACTCGGTCATGCCAAATGCCTTCAAGATCTCCCATGCATACTTCTTCTGAGAGATGAAGATCTTTCCTGGCTCTTGCCAGACTTCAATCCCCAAACAATAGTGCAGCAAGCCCAAGTCTGTCATTTCAAACTCAGAACTCAAAGCCTTTCGAGTTTGGTTGATCATATCTTCATAGTCACCTGTAATAAGAAGGTCGTCCACATATAGGACAATCACTATAGACTTTTTACCATCCCTGTAAACATACAAGTTAGCATCTGAGGCACATCTTTTGAAGTTTAGGTTTAAAAAGAACCTATCTATCCGCTGATACCATGCTCTGGGGGCTTGTTTCAGCCCATACAATGCCTTCTTCAGTTTACACACTTTGTTCTCAGAATGGGGGGCCTCAAACCCTGGTGGCTGAGCCACGTACACCTCCTCCTTGAGGTCACCATTTAAGAACGCTAACTTAGCATCCATTTGGTACACTGGCCACTTCTTGTGGGCAGCCACTGCAAGTACCGTGCGAATAGTGGTCATTCTGGTAGTTGGGGCAAATGACTCTTGAAAATCAAACCCTTCAACTTGTGAAAATCCTTGGGCAACCAATCTAGCTTTGTACTTTTCTAAGGTACCATTAGCCTTGTACTTTACCTTCCAGATCCACTTGGTGCCAATAACCTTCTGCTTTGTTGGTCGCTCCACTAGCTCCCAAGTGTCATTCTTCATTATGATGTCATACTCCGCCTGCATAGAAGCCTTCCATGATGGATCTGCAAGTGCTTCTTCTAAGTCAGTTGGCTCCTTTACTTCTCTCATAATCTCAACCATCAAGGCCATATTGACTATGTGAGCAGAAGCCCTCCTTTGCTCCTCTATTCTCTGAGACCTCCTTGGTCCGTCTGCCTTCTCCTCAACAGATGCGGGCATAGGATTATTGTGGTCATAGAGCTGCTTCACCCAGCGCGGCAATGGCTTTTCCGGTGGGGTGATGTCAGGTTGGTGAACTTTTTCCTCATCATCTGAAGATGATGCTTCCTCCTCCTTAAGGATAGGGATAGCTCTCGGGACAGGTTCATAGTGGACTACTTCTTCGCTTGATGATAAAGTGGAAGAACTTGCCTTCTCCTCCTCCACTGTATGCGGCTCCTCCTTGAACACCACATCACGGCTCGCGATGATCTTCTTTGCCTCTTGGTCATATAATTTGTAAGCCTTCTGCTCATCACTATAACCCAAGAAGATACATTTTCTGCTTTTTGGTTGTAACTTGTTTCTCTTCTCATCTGGAACATGTGCATAACATTCACATCCAAAAATTCTGAAATGTGAGACAGATGGTTTCTTACCAGTGTAAGCCTCATGAGGTGTTTTTCCCTTGAGAGCCTTTGTATAGCTCCAATTTAGAATGTAGACTGCAGTATTAACTGCTTCAGCCCAAAAATGGTTAGGCAATCCCTTGCCCTTTAGCATGCATCTTGCCATCTCCACAATGGTGCGATTCCTGCATTCCACAACACCGTTCTGCTGAGGTGTGTGAGGCGTCGTCAATTGACGCTTGATCCCTTTGCTCTTGCAAAAGCCTTCAAACTCCTTTGAGTTGAACTCACCACCACCATCTGTTCTAAATTTCTTCACACTTTTCCCTGTTTCATTCTCAACAAGTATTAGCCATTCTTTAAACTTACCAAAAGCTTGAGCCTTATCACGAAGGAAGTACACCCACATCTTCCTACTGTAGTCGTCGACAATCAACATAAAATAAGAAGATCCCCCCAAGGCCTGTGTAGGCATCTTACCACACAAGTCAGCATGCACCAACTCTAGAGGAGCCTGTGCTCTATTCTTGCTTTCTTGTGGAAATGCCTTTCTCTGTTGCTTGCCCATCATACAAGCTTCACATGGTTCCTTCAATTCAGTTATTGTAGGTAGGTGAGCAACCATACCTTGCTTTTGCATCTCCTTCAATACTGCAAATCCGATGTGTCCAAACCTTTCATGCCAAAGCTTACTTGTGCCCACTCCAGCGGTGGCTGTAAGAGCACTTAGCTCATACAGGTTGTTCCTTCTTTCTCCTTTGCCAACAATTGTGCCAGCACTATCAATAATTTCTGCACCTGTCTTCTTGAACCTCACTTCATGACCAAGATCAGTTATGGCAGCAACTGATAAGAGATTTCTCCTGATTTCGGGAACATACAACACATTTGAAAGCTTTTTGACTTCACCATTTGCAGCAACAAAAGAAATAGTACCTGTGCCCGCAGCAGGGCATTTAGCATCATTTCCAACCGTCACAGTGATGGATTCTTGTAGAGGCTGCATAGAATTGTATAGACCTTTCTTGTTGGTCATGTGACGGGAGGCCCCACTATCCAACACCCAAGAGTCAGTGGTAGATTCTTCTTGCGCCGAGGAGCACACTTCCTCAATGGTCGCCATGAATAATTCCAACTCTACTTCAGCCGTATTGGTTGTCTCTTTCCCTTTACTTTTAAGGGTACCATTCTTTTCATCTGCCTTCTTGACACGACAATCTGCAATTGCATGTCCTTTCTTCTTACAGTAGAAGCACTCTCCTTGAAACTTCTTCTTGCCGCCCTTCTTCTTTTTGTCACCATCATTTTTGGTGGAGGAAACACCTTTGCCTTTTGCATTGGCAGAGAATGCAGCATCTCCATTGTTGCTTCCTTCTCGGGCTTTCAGCCTCAACTCCTCCTCCTTTAATAATGCACAAAACTCCTCAAAAGTCAAAGCTTGAGGTCTCACCTGAGTATTAAGGGCAGTTACTAGTCCATCAAACTTTTGTGGACAAATCCGAAGACACCTCCGAGCTAGCTCTTCGCTAGTCTTTTGTATCCCAGCGCCAGCCATCTGGTCGTGCAGATTCTTAATCCGAGTGATGAATGCTTCAACCGTCTCTCCTTCAGCAAACTTCTCCGCTGCTAGTTGATTCTCCAAGTTTTGAATCCTTGTTTGGTTTCGTGTTTCATACTGACTCCTTAGTACATTCCAAGCCTCTGACGCTTTGGTTGTATGCTGAATCAGAGTCAAAACACTGTCAGAACAACTTGTAACTAAGGCACACAATGCATCTGCATTCCTTCATTTCCAAGCTCGTAGAAGATCTGCATTTGGAGGAATCATCACACTAGGATTTGATGGGTCGGGGGTAGGCTGTGGTTCTGCGTCAGTCCCCAGCACAGTCTCCAGAAGCTCATAAGAATCAAGGATAGTTGTAATTTTGAACTTCCACAAGGTGTAGTTTGTACCATCTAACTTGCCTTCGCTGAAGGTTGGTGGACGAATCCTCAGTGTTTGAATAGCCGGTACAGTAGCACCATCTCCTGCACCACTTCCTGATGCGCCAGAACTGCTTCCCGGAGTCGACATCGTTTCTCTTTGCTGTTAAAGCCTTTGCCTCTTGCACGCTCTCCGATCTCTAGAGCCCCCTGGGCTCTGATACCATGTAAAATATTACACGGCGCAACGAACAGAATCTGAGAAAGAGATAGAGAGTACACAATAGATAAGAGGAGAATCAGTAAATTCTTTAACTTCAAACAACTGATACAAAGATGGCTCTGTCCACCCGTGCACTTCCACTGAGTGAAGCTTAGATGGCGATCTAGACAGAAGATAGGTGAAGAGCTTAAGGCTAGCTGGAACAACAACTCTGACTGGGTGAAAGATGAGTGAGAGATGGCTGCGAAGGGGTTTAGCTTTTATAGCCCGCGAAGGTCGTTAGGTCGGCTTGCTGACCGACCTACCATATGAGCCTCCACTAGTCGGCCAGGGAATATTCCCTTTACCATCAGGCCGGGGGCGTTGCCCCCGGATCCCCGCCAGGGGGGCCGCTGGCCCCCCTGGGACCCCCCAGCCAGGGGCCGCTTCCGCGGCCCCCGGACCCCACAATAGGGGCCCCTTTTAACTCCCTTACCACGCAAATCAATGCAATGTGCCTCGAGTTGCTACCAACTTAACCACTCCGTCTAACCCAAAGATTAGACCCACAACAGTCACCTTTTTGCCATCCGGTCACATAGACCTCATCTGATAAACAAGTCAGGACTCAACCAATGTCCGGGCTCACATTTGGCTTCTCCTCATAATGGGGGCCTTACAACTTTGAGCACCATGGATCATTGGTAGCACCTAATGAGGGTGGGGCATTGATCATATCTAACACCTAAAGCGTAAACTCTCCCAAGTAACTGGAAAATCTGTGACTACGAGAGAAGGATCGTGCAAAGATGCCACCATCAACATGAATGGTTTATTAGGCATGAACACTAACTCGACACTCCAAAACCAGGTACCACTATCGTGTCTAGAAATTGAAATCGATTATTTAAGCATGAGCATCATTAAGAAAAAGTCATACCTTGCATCGAGTAACTTGCATATTTTTGAAAGCTAGCCGAAAAGGGTTTAATAACCATGAGTTTTCGAGAATAGATTAAGCATCTACGGCTTATTGCAAAAATTAAGTCAAGTATTAGGTTCGAACTTTCACAGATGCATCATAGATTGCTGGGGTGCATAAATATTCCGTATAGGTCAATTGCATCCCGCATACCATCGTAGTGAATTAACTCGCATTTACAATGAATGCATGAACTCTCGCATTTGAATAATTAGGTCACACCTTTTGAGTTGCATAAATGCACTAGAAGGGATTTTTATGAATGGGGATCTCGCATCGCATTGACAACTCAGGGAAGGCTTGCATTCTAGATTTGCATGGCGTCATAAATAGCCTCAATTGCACCACATAATAGGGAATGCACCTAAAAAGGTAGGTTTAAGATGCGCATGTCAAGTGCTAAACTTAACTGCAAGGGCCAGTCTAGTAAATGAAACCTTACATGACAAGTGAAGCTAAGATTTAATTCGACTCCACTAGGGTTCTAATTGCAAATAGGTCAAGTTGCCTTTACATCCATATTTTAACTTAAAGTCAACATGCTCATTGGTTTGTACCCCAATAGCCAACTACAATGGATCCAAATTACTCTTGGGTATATCATTTTCAAAATATGATGCATCTCGCAGCTAACACAAGAAAGCTTGAATGTTGTACCCACAAGAAGAGCGACTATTCGCTAAGTTACACTCGGTGCTCACAACTATTTCAGAATGGTAAATAGACTTAGTTTATGCTTGATTTGCGAGGGAAGTGAACACTAGTTCCTGCTATCTTAAGGGAAGGAAACCCTAGGGCAAACCTAGAACCCTGACAAAATTCTAAGATGGGAGAATGGTTACCAACTAACCAAATAAAATCCTAGACCAAGATCTTATGATAAGAACCAATGGATAGTAACCTAGGGAAGTTGTCGTCCAAAACTATAGCTTAATTGCCTATCCCTATTACATAGAAGAGAGGTCGAAAAGAGGGTACTCTCTATCCCTTAGAAGATAATGGAAAATGACACCAAGGAAAAAAAATACCTAAGAAAGGCAACACTAAGCGTTCGAAGATGGGGACTCCACCTTAGTAGATGTCCTGAGCACTCGCCTTCATTGTTTGTTTCTGCTTTGTAAATCTAGATTCAATGTCTGTGGAAGGAATGTATGACCCAAGCTCATAACATAAATTTGAATAATGAATCAGGTTGAATTCAAGGAGGGTGTGCCAAGCTACCCCCAACTGGCCGCCAACACTAGCCAAGGGGGTTCCAAATAACAGTGACAAGAACGTGGGCCAAACCCACCACGACAAGTCTCTGCGTGGGTCATTTTGAATGTAGGAGGATGCTTGGATGCTAGGGGGACTCTAGCTGTAAATTCCCTACCTCCGGGTCCTACTCCAACGATTTATGTGACTCGAGATGGATGCTCGAGACCGTGATACTAGTGCAAGGGCAGAAGCTCAGAAGAAATAAGATGCATCCTCATGGATTCTGGAATCCATCCTTTTTTGGACAAAACTTGTATTTCAATTAAGATGCTAATATAAAGTTTACTTCCAAGGAACTTGTCTGAATTGTTTTTCTAAAAGGCTTAATTAAGGAAGCTAATTTTAAATATCACACATAAATGTGATAGGACCTAATTAGATAACTAAAGAATGCCCATTGAGGGAAGTGGGCAGGTGGAACCCCTAACGGATCCGTCCTATGGAAGGGTGGTCCGAGAGAGCTAGGAGGCTTCTCACAAGGTTCTATAGATATACGACCTTTAGGTAATATTAGGTTAAAACTCGATTCATGCCATTTTAGGGAATCGGAATGGAACTATGCTCTATAGGCAGAGAGATTGAGTGGTGCCTCCCTTTCGTTTCCCATTCTCCTTGAACCAAGTGTGGCATGGGTCTACTTCATCTTAGGTATCTTTGCATAAATTTGGATGTCCAGGATCCAACACTAGAATACTATTAGAAGACCTTGGCCACTAGGAACCCCGATTTTAGGTCGATCCTAGTGGGTTCGGCCGCGAACATTCCGTTGCAAGGTTGACTCGGGAAACTCTAGGCGACAAACCTCAAAACATTCCGTGGGAGTGCCGCGGGCAGCGACGCTTAGATTCATTTCTCAATGGACCGCTAAAAGTGTGCCTGAATAGCCATTAGTTGGGAACATTACAGTTGGTATCAGAGCAAACCAATGAATAAAACAATCTGGATAGAAATAAATTGGGAAGGGAGAAGTGATATATCCACTAGGAAAATATTTTTTTATGTTACTCATTTGTGGATTGTTGTCACTTGCAGACTTACGAGACATGGAGCAAGTTCCTCATATTTCACATCATGTTCAAGATGGCTATTAACTCTTTAAGTTATCACTGACGATCTGACATGATGGGGATCCTAGATCGACTCTACAACCTTTCGCCATTGTATGTCAAAAGGCATTGGACTTGGAGCGTGGGATATTGCGACATTGATGCCAATCGACTCGCCTACCTTCAAAACAATCTGAAGAGGCTAAAATGGTTGGAAGACTTTATCAAGTTATTAATCTTCCATGAGGCCCATGTAAATTCGATCCTACACATCGGATGCCGACAAGTAGAACAAATTGCTATATCTATGAGAAGGTCATCAAAGTCTTGCCAACTGACAGAATTAAAGTAATGGGACGAAATGAATGTCATGGCTATCAAAAATGGGGACTTCCTAAACTTCCCATGACTTACCGCTTCCTGAGGATCCATTCTCCCAATCCATATTACTATTCTGTCCCTGTAGCTGAATCCAATAGGGAATTATTAACTTGTCGTTGATGTATCTATTGAAAAAAAAATCATCCCAGCCAATCTCTATCTATTCCTGAATAATTGTACTTGAAGCTTATGCTTCTTTATGGATAAATAAGAATTTTGTGTTATTTGATTTGTCGTACAATAGTAATGAAAAATAAATTGCAGATTGATTCAAGATGTGTAGAGATATGTAAATATTATCTTAACACAAAGGCTTTAATCCAAAACCAGATTCAACCCCAAGCGCAAAATTAGAGTCTTGTCTCTGCACTAAGCCCAGCAGAGGCACAAGAGAAGAAATTTCTTCTCAAACAGATTAAACCACCAGAATTTGACGGAAAAGGGAAGTTTGTTGAAGCTGATGCTGAAGTCTAGATTGAATCGATAGAGGATTACTTCAATGCAGCATGAACAACACTTGTAAGCTAGGCTATGATTGCCAAGCTCAAGCTTTTCCGTGAGGCTAGACTCTGGTGGAAGCAATGGTGTAAGGACTAAGTAGCCTCTAAAAACACAATAACTTGGGATAAACTAAAGGAAGCAGTGTAGGGAAGATACATGCCATGTGCATACAGAACTCAAAAGATGAATGAGTTCTTCAAGTTGAAATAGTTGGGCCTATCTCTGGAGGTGTACTACTCGAGATTTGTCTCCTTGTTGAAATACGTCCCGACAATGAGTATTCCCCAACAAGTCTCAAAGTTCTGTGATGGGTTGAACCCACCATTGAACACTCAGTTGGAATCAATACATCCCTCGGTTTTTCAAGATGCATTGATAAGAGCAGGACCCATTGCCTAAGAAGTTCGAGCTAAAGCCCAGGAATAGTAGAACTTGGTCTCACAAAGATCGGAATCCAGGAATGTTGAAAGCTCAATTCAAAAGGACACAAGGAAAAATTCAAGGCCAACGAAAGAAGGCAAGGGCAAACGTAATCAGTGACTTTTTCCTCACTCAAAGAAGTGATCAAAGCATGCGATGTTTCCACTGTAATAAACCTGGACACTTCAAAAGGGAATGTCCCAAACTTGGTGGAGATCATCGCCAAGGAAAATTCAGTGGCCAAGCTAGAGCTACCTATGGCTGCGATCATGGAGCAATGGAAAGGGAAAAAAAATCCAACATCTCCACTAAGGGAATCAGCGAAGAAGAAGACCCGTCCATGGAAGCTGAGATTGAGAGGGCATCTGTTCATGCCGCTCTCCATAAAAAGGGGCCAAACCATCGATTCGTGGTGATCCAAATACCATTGGATTACCAAGGTAAGAAATTCAAAACCTTGATTAGTTGTGGCAATACTCATTCTTTCATTTCACCAACTTGTACAAGAAGGTTAGGGATAGCCAGTATAGCTGCACCCACTTTGCTTGTCGAACTAGCAAATGGGCGAGAAATCACTTGCACTAGACAAACTGGTAAGGTGGAATTTCTACTCGAAAATGAGCCCACATCCATTAAGTTCAGGGTAATGAATTTAGGAGTCCATGAATGTCTACTCGGGATGGATTGGCTAGTCCCCAATGATTCTCACATTCATTGTGGGAAAGGACAAGTCTCCTTCTGTAGTCCTGAAGGCGAGCAGGTGACAACACAGGGAGAAGCAAGTAAACCAAAAATCTAGCTAGCTAAGGCAATGCAAATAGTTCAAGGGATAAGGAAAGGATTACCCGTCTACTTGATCAAGCTAAATAAACTGGAATAGGTAGAGGAAACCAATGAAGGACCATCATGGCTAAAAGAGTATGCAGATGTGTTTCCAGAAGAGTTGATTGAATTACCACCACCTAGGGAAGTGGATCATGAGATTAAGCTAACACTAGGAGCTACACCAGTCATGAAAAGGCCCTACAAGATGTCCATTCCTAAAGCTATTGAGTTAAAGGAACAACTCAAACAGTTATTGGACCAAGGGTACATACACCCTAGCGGTTCTTCTTGGGGGGCTCTAGTCCTGTTCCAAAAGAAGAAGGATGGTATGCTTTGCCTTTGCATCAATTATAGAGGCCTAAACCAAGTAACCGTCAAGAATAAATATCCTATCCCAAGGATAGACGAATTACTTGATTGATTACAAGGAGAAAAAATATTCTCCAAGATCGATTTGAGGTTAGGATACTACCAAATCCAAAGAAGAAGATATTCCTAACATGGAATTCAACACAAGATATGGTCATTTCAAATTCATAGTAATGTCTTTCGGATCGACTAATGCCCCTGCCACCTTTAACATGCTAATGCAGGACACATTAAGGACTATGCCTTAATTGCAGCACCCCTCACCAAATTGCTGAAAAAGCAAGTTGCCATAGTCTAGATGCCCCCTGAACAATCAAGTTTTGATCAACTCAATCATAGCTTAGTGACATCACCAATTCTAAAACTCCTTGACTTGAGCAAGGAATTTGAAGTTGTCAAGGATGCTAGCTCACTTGCACTAGGCTGTGTACTAATGCAAGAAGGTCATCCTATAGCATATTCTTCGAGGAAGCTAAAAACCCATGGACGGAATTATGCTACCCATGATCTAGAGCTACTAGCAATTATTCATACTCTCAAGCTTTGGCGACACAATTTTCTTGGCAACAAGTTCTCTTTGGTCACAGACCGTAAGAGCCTTAAATGGATCTTCATCCAGACCAACCTCAATATGAGGCAATGTCATTGGATTGAGGTTCTGCAAGAATATGACTTTGAGATCAGGTACCGTCCTGACAAAGATAATGTAGTCACCGATGCCTTAAGTCACCAGCATTCCTCAACTCTCTTATTATGGAGAAACCTGCGATGGCAAGATCATTGGCAACCATGGTGTCAATGCCTAGCAACCCTATCCTTGAATTAGTAAAGGAGGAAGCTAGCCATGACCCAGAATATCTGAAGATGGTGAAGGATATTTCGTCAAAGGACCAAGACCCTAAACTCAAAGTCAAGTATCAAGAATTTTTTGTCAATGAGGGACTTGTCTATTTTAGGACAAGATTGTGCATACCCTGAAGCAAGAAACCCAAACAAAGGATACTCTGGGAAGCACATGACTCCCTCTTTTCATCAAGCCATCCCATATATGTCAAGACCCTTAACATAGTCAGGAAGAACTACCATTGGGAAAGGCTTAAGGGAGACATGCTCAAATATTTCATAGAATTTTTGTATTTCCAGTGCATTAAGGCAAAACATGTCAAAATGCCTGGGAAGTTGCAACCTCTTGACATCCCCCAAATGAAGTGGGAATTTATCAGCATGGACTTTGTTGTCAGGTTACCTTCAGTTCAAGGAGGGTACAATTCAATTATGGTTATAGTAGATATGCTCACCAAGGTTGCACACCTCATTCTAGTCAAGACAACTATAAAGCTTTAGATATTGCCAAACTGTTCATCAAGGAGATATTCAAACTCCATGGGTTTCCTAGAAGAATTGTTAGTGACCACGATTCCCTCTTCACATCTCATTTCTGGAGAGGGATATTCGAGGCCATTGGGACTCAACTCTGTTTCTGTACAACATATCACCCTCAAACCGATGGCCAAACGGAGAGAGTCAACCAAGTCATTGAAGACATTCTTAGGGTATATTGCTGTCGCAAACCTAGGAAATGGATCCAATATCTACCATTGGTAGAGTTTTCTTATAATGCTTCTTACCAACAAAGCATTCAATTGACACCTTTTCAAGCATTGTATGGGCATGGTTGTTGTAATCCATTGAACTTTTCAGATTCTACCTTGAGGGTAGAAGCTTCAAAAAAATTCTTGAGGAGATGGATGAGCAGGTCAAGGCCATTAGACAAGATATTGGAGCCACCAAGGATAGGCACAAAGCCTATATAGATCTAAATAGACAAGAACGACTCTTTAAAGAAGGGGATATGGTTTTTATTTGTGTATGACCCAAGAAGAGTTCCTTATCACACTGGGAGAATTTAAGAAACTATGTCCAAGGTATTGCAGGCCCTACAAGATCCTCAAGTGTCTAGGGACCCAATTCCTATAAACTCCAACTCCTTGAGAACGTAAAGGCTCACAATGTATTCCATGTTAGCCTCCTAAAGAAATAGGTATCCAATCCTAACCATGTACTCAATGATCAACAAGTTGTAATGCCAAGCCAAGGAGTCCTTGAGCTCTGGCCAAATAGAATCTTAGACACTCGGGAAAAGAGATTGAGGAGTAGAACCCTCAAAGAGTATCTCATCCAGTGGAAGGACTATCCAAAGGAGGATGCCACATGGATTGATGAGAGTTCTCTCAACCAACAATACCCCCAATTCCTTTTGAGATGAGGACATCTCAATTCCTTAAGGGGGGAAGGATGTAATACGTTGCCGTTCTGCCATAGTGTCGTCAAGATCCCCCCTTTTAAAAAAAGAATTAATTTAAAAATAACAAGATACTTTTTAATTACGTCTCTCCCCCCCCTTGGCAACGCCGTCGATTGGCGGCGGGAGGGGGAAATGAACTAGGAGAAAACGAGGGGTGGAGGAGGAGATCATGACATGAGAAGTTGTGATGTGGTAGGCAGAGGAGGTCCAAGATTGAAAAGATGATGATTGCAATGGGGAGAGGGGCACACATGTGCCACCTCCCATCCCACTAATCTCTCCTTATTGCAAAGATTTAATTCGACTCCACTAGGGTTCTAATCGCAAATAGGTCAAGTTGCCCTTACATCCATATTTTAACTTAGAGTCAACTTGGTCATTGGTCTCTACCCCAATAGCCAATCACGATGGATCCAAAATACTATTGGGTATATCATTTTCAAAGTATGATACATCTCAAAGCTAACAAAAGAAAGCTCGAAAGTCGTACCCACAAGAAGATCGACTATTCACTAAGTTACATTCGATGCTCGCAACTATTCTAGAATGGTAAATAGACTTAGTTTACACTTGACTTGCAAGGGAAGTGAACACTAGTTCCTGCTATCTTGAGGGAAGGAAACCCTAGGGCAAACCTAAAACTCCAACAAAATTCTAAGATGGGAGAATGGTTACCAATTGACCAAATAAAATCCTAGACCAAGATCTTACGATAAGAACCAAAGGATAGTAACCTAGGAAGAAGAGAGGTCAAAAAGAGGGTACTCTCTATTCCTCAGAAGATAATGGAAAATGATGCCAAGGAAAAAAAAAGGCCCAAGAAAGGAATGTATGACCCAAGCTCACAACAGAAATTTGAATAATGAATCAGATTGAATTCAAGGAGGGTGAGCCAAGCTGCCCCAGTTGGCTAACAACCCTAGCCAAGCGGGTTCTAAATAAACGCGATGGGAATGTGGGTTGAACCCACCAAGAGAGGTCTCTCTATGGGTTTGTTTGAATGTAGGAGGATGATTGGATGCTAGGGGGGCTCTGGCTATAAATTCCTTACCTCCGGGTCCTACTCAAATGATTTACGTGACTCGAGATGGATGCTCAAGGCTCTGATACTAGTGCAAGGGTAGAAATTTGGAAGAAATAAGAAACATCCTCATGGACTGCAGAATCCATCCCTTTTTTGTACAAGACTTGTATTTCAATTAAGATGCTAATATAAAGTTTACTTCCAAGGAACTTGTCTGAACTGTTTTCATATTAGTGCCATAAGTTATGCAAACAAACCCTATTCCCTAAAAGGCTTAATTAAGGAAGATGATTTTAAATGTCACACATAAATGTGATTGGACCTAATTAAATAACTAAAGAACGCCCATTGAGGGAAGCGAGCGGGCGGAACCCCTGACGGGTCTATCCTATGGAAGGATGGTCCCAGAGAGTTGGGAGGCTTCTCACAAGGTTCTATAGTCATACGATCTTTAGGTAATATTAGATTAGAACCTGATTCATGCCATTTTAGGGGATCAAAATGGGACTATACCCTATAGGCAAAGAGGTTGAGTGCTGCCTCCCTCTCATTTCCCATTCTCCTTGAACTAAGTGCGACATGGGTCTACTTCGGCTTGGGTATATTTGCATAAAGTAGGATGTCTAGGATCCAATGCTAGAATACTGTTAGGAGACCTTGGCCACTAGGAACCTCGATTTCAGGTCGACAATCCTAGTGGGTTTGGATGCGAACGTTCCGTTGCGAGGTGGACTCAGGAAACCCTGGGCGACAAACCTCGGAACATTATGTGGGAGTGGCAAGTAGCGACACTTAGATTTGTTTCTTGATGGACCACTAAAAATGTGCCTAAATAGCCGTTAAGTGGGCATGTTACACATCCACCTTCCCACTCAACCAACGGTTCCTATTTTGGTTATGAATATCCTAGCTCTCATGTGTGTAAAGAATTGTGCATGCACAATGAAAGGTACTCTCTTAAGTGTGCATGTATCTAGGGTTTGCTACATATTGACAAGTGTAGCATGAAGTGCTTGTGAACCCAAGAATCTTTGTGATGTGCAAAGATATCAACAAGAAAATATGCATATCGACAAGTGTAACGTGAAGTGCTCGTGAACTTTGTGATGTGCAAAGAAATCGACAAGAAAATATACATGTTTTAGGATGTCCAATAACTACCATCAAAGTTATGCTCCAATCTATCCAAAAAAACACCAATCTTAACCAACGCTATCAAGTTTTCAATCTCAATAAATCCAAACTAACAATACAAATAATTCCTACTCTAAACACAAAAATTCTAGCTACAAAACAACAAAAAAAATAGTAATGCAAATTAAGCTACAAAAATCCTACCTACCTAATATTTCTCTAGGGGTTTTTAGTTTACACAAAAATGTCTAGCAACGTCCCAAAGCCTCTTGCTAGTAGCAACACCATACATTTGGTGTAAGTGCCATGGAACTAGTACTTTTTTAAGAGGGGGGATAATATTAGTTGAAAGGAGGAGAGAACAAAAAGAATCTCATATTTTTTTAATAATGTAATATTTTATGCTATTATTTTGATTAGATTTGGGCTCCTATCTCTAAGGCTCCTACTTGTACAAGTTGTAATAGCTCCTTGACACTTCAAATATGTCAAGTATATTAACCAAATTTTGTTTATGAAATGAGGTTTACAAGCATGCAAATAGAGCCATGATTGGCTAGAAGGACCAGAAAAGGGACATGGTATCTAAGGGGGATGGGGAGACCCTAATCCTAAATCTTATATATTTGAAGGATGACAAAGAATAAAACAAGTTATTCATGTGTGCAAACTTTTTATACTTTCTTTCTTGCTTCCATTGAGAGAGAGAGAGAGAGAGAGAGAGAGAGAGAGAGTGTGTGTGTGTGTGTGTGATATATATATATATATATATATATATAGAGTGAGAGTGAGGGACAGAGTGAAACTCTTCCATTTTCTATCCAAGCTCTATCTCTCGCCATATCCATGCTTTCTCTCATGCTTGTGAAGGCTGTAGAGGGTTGAGAATCAAAGTACACTCATTTAGATCATAGAGTTTTCCATGTGCTTCTATCATGTTTGATGGAACTTCTTACAAGAAAATCATCGAGTTCATTAAATGTGAAATTTGCTAGGTGAGAGCTAGCCTAAGTGCCTCATATGTTGAAGCTCATGAAATAATAGGAGTACGTCCACCATCAACCCCAATGTTGAGTTCATGTAGTATAAGAAACATTATACAATTAGAGTCCCATATTGATGAAGGGAAATCCCATTTATAAATTTCATTAATCATAGCTAAATCCCTTCTAAGGAAGGCATTAGGGAAGATTTATACTCTTTGTTGGGCTTTATAAGCTCTTTGGGATTCTAGGGAATATTCCATAGGGACAAATGAGAGTGAGGCTATTGCTTATAGAACTTTTGAGGTTACTTTTTGGTTGAGAGGTTGTAACTTGAACATATAAACTCCAAATTTATGGAATGTTGGTGTGTTAGAATCTTCTCATCAAGAACTTTCCAATGATATGTTACATGATATAGTTGTGATCTACAATGTGTCGGGGGTAAAGGCGCCTCCGCCGTGCCGCCCCGTGTATTACTACACTGACAGTACCCACCACTGCACACTGCAGGTGGCGGGCGCCCATCACGTCACTTTATTCTTTATTCTTTTAGTGACAGTTTGAATAAAGGAAGGCCCGGTCACACATTGTGACTGTTGGAGTTCCCATTTCTTGTCTCTCTCTTTTCTTGCTCTTGCTCTCCCGCCATAGCTCGCATGCAAGCTTTGATCCTTCTCACCTTTCAACTGGTATCAGAGCTTGGCATTCTCTTGCTCGAGCTCGACTTGGTGCTTCCCGACCTTCGCATCGACTCGCTTCACACATTGGATCTCCATCCCGGCAGCCATATCCGATCTCCTCGAGCTCCCGTCACTCCCCGACTTCCCGAGCACCTTCCCAGCCTATTGAGGCACCTTCAAGG
The DNA here is from genome assembly GCF_053477565.2 of Lygodium microphyllum. Taxonomy (NCBI): domain Eukaryota; kingdom Viridiplantae; phylum Streptophyta; class Polypodiopsida; order Schizaeales; family Lygodiaceae; genus Lygodium; species Lygodium microphyllum. The sequence continues at coordinate 53,436,944 of NC_141145.1, forward strand.
CATTGATACTGAGGTATTTGATCATTCTTTTAGGGTTTTATTTCAGTCTACAGGTTGCAAATAGCAAGGGCAGCCATGGCTTCAAACCCTTGAAGCTTATTCCCCTCATATTGTGCCTTACACCTATCAAGGCTCAAAGAGGCTTGTCATAGGCCTTTGATAGGCCCTTCTTGAGCCCCCCATTACCCCCTTTTCAGCCCATGTGGAGTAGCAGCAAGTTCGACACCAACAGGGCAGATTGCATCATTTTTTTCCAAGCAGTGAGCACTCATCTACTTCAGCTCCACACTTGGCCATTGCTTCTTGCTCTCTACCTTGATCAAGAGGGCTATAGACTTCATGTTTGATGTCATTCAAGCTTTGGGCATTGGTCTTTATCATTTGGGGCTGATTTCTTCAGATTTGGGACTGTCATAAACTATCATAACAGGCTGAAAACAGGGCAGCACCATTGGCATTAGCATTTGTTGCTTATACTCCATTCCGGTTGTGCTATTTGATGCCCGTATGCGGTCTACATGATGCCTAGTGCCTTGGGAATGTATGCATATGATTATGGCATGATTTTGGCTTGAAATATTGGCTGATTTGGGATTGTTATTTACTATTATACAATGCTGGAAACAGGGCAGCCACACTTGGCATTGGCATTTGATGCTTATACTCTACTCCGGTTACATTATTTGATACCCGTATGCGGTCTACTTCCTACCCGGATGTATTGGGAATGTATGCATTTGGTTTGACCATGATTTTGGCTTGAATTCGGGGCTGAAATCTACTATTTAGAACAGTAAATACATGCTGGAATAACAGTGGGCTGAAGGTACTTTACATGCTTTGGCACTTACCTACCGATACTGGATGTATGCTTTGAGCTTTGGCATGATGTCTCTGACATTTGGGGACGGCTTGGAGCATATGTATGAGATTATGGGATGATTTTGAGCTTCACATTAGCTCCGTCTTCACTGGCATTTGGACCGACTTGGCATGCTCGTGGACCGCCTATGCCTCATGTCTCTGCTTGACAGTTAGGCTTTTGCATTACATGCTTTGGTTCGTGACATATGCTATTTGGTTCGTGTATGCCATACCGACATTTGGAGCTTGGATTTGGATGTATTTGAGCATTCCCGGCTTACTTGATCACTGATCTTGGTTGCTATTTGGATGTCATTGAGTTGACCGAGAGCTTATTTGGGCTTATGTATTGCTTCATGGTTAATACGACCGGTGCTTCATGTATGTCATGCTCTCTTGGATGCGCTTGATGCATTGACAGGGTCACTTATCACTAGTGCTTTCTCTTGGGTTGTTTGAGCTTCTGAGCTCGCTTTGTATGCCTTTTGTGCCAGTGGGAGCATTTTACATGCTTGCTTGACCTTTGACAGTTGCATGCTATTGGAGCACTTACATGTATTTGGAGCAGTTTATGTCTTGAGCAGCTACATACGCATTGAGACTTTGGGATCATACTCCGATCTTTATGGATATGCATTGATGTACTCTTGGTTCACAGGATGCTTATGAGCTGAGTCTCATATTTGGATCTTTCTCTTTGAGCAGACACCTATTTTTGTCAGGTTTTGGCAGTTACAGGAACACTTTGCCTAGAGTGTCGGGGGGTGTGCCTTTCACTGGCAGATGTTATTTTGACATGCTTCGGTGTTGAGCTCATGTTCTTTTCACTGTCATTGGCCTTGCTTATGTCCGTTTCATGCCGGCTTTGGACCTAGCATTGTTTGCTTGACATTGGATCCTATTTTGGGACAGTTTGCTCTCTAGACTGCATACCTGCAATTTATTACAGCAAGCAGTTATTGGTGGACTGAGGTGTACTTTTCATGCTGAAATATCCTGATTTGGTGTACCGCACCTAGTACTAAGTGGGCAGTGTTGAGATGACAAGCTCAACACATGCGGACATTGATGATGGACCGCCTGGTTAGATGGGTCCACACATCTACACTTAGCACGTCGGTGGTCATTATGCATCTCACATGGCCATTGACTCATTACTTATTATATTCAGGTCGTTACACCTATTTACAGTTGGCATAGTTATAGTGCCAGTCGACTAGTGTAGTCGGTTATGCATTGTTTGACTTAGTAGGCCACTTTCCTTTTATGTTGTATCTTATCTATACTTTGTGTACATTGTAAAGTGTGTGGAAGAAGAAGAAAAAATCAGCAAGAAAACGTTTTGGCCTCCATCTCTCTTCTTGTCTCTTGAGTGAGCTTCTCCTCGTGCATTTTGTGTGTGTTCGGCGCAGCATCTTGAGCAACCCCCTCCACCACGCGATTCTTGACATGGTATCAGAGCCGCGCCATTGAGAGAGGCTGATTTTGAAGGTTGAAGCAAAGTAGAAGAAGCAAGGTTCGAGCAAGCAAGCCACGGGTAAGAAGCTCTCCCATCCTTCAACTCTTTCTCTTGGATAGCGCCTGTGGAGGCACCGGAAGCAGGGCAGAGCAAAAATCTCAGATTGCAATGAGATTTGGTGTGCGCGAAGAGCGCTGTGTATTCTGCAGATAAGCCCTTCAAGGCTTTCCCGTAGTTATTTTGGGCATCTGAGGCCGTTTCAGGGCCCGTTTTAGAGTCGCAAGGTTGCAGACAGTAGTTTCAGGGTACGCTGTGACTTCGACTGTATTGACCGAACGTGGGTGCACAGATTACAGATTTCAGATCTGTAAGTTCAAAGGTGTTTATCAGTGAGTAAACACAAGGTTTATCTGCAAACTGGTTGCAGATTGCATGTATTGTTGAGCAGACAGTGAAAAAGGCTGTCTGGTGTATTGCTGTGCACTACAGGTCAAGGGTTGCAGAAGATTTGCTTGCTGTTTGGTATTAATTTTGTGATAATGGCAGAGAATAGTGGAAGCCCCATCATTGAGAAGCTCGAAAAGAACAACTACCCTTCATGGAAGTTCCGTGTCACGAACTTCCTTATTGGAAAAGGCCTCTACGAGTTCGTTTCAGGTGAAGAAAAGGAGCCGGAGGTGAGTGATCCTCCAACTGCAGAAGAGACAAAGGCACGAAAGGAATGGAATGCAAAAGACAAGAAGGTCATGTATTGGTTGTCTGCAGTAATTGACAATAATATGCTGGGACACATTAGAAATGCAGAGAATGCATATGCAACTTGGACCATACTTGAAAGTATGTTTTCTGTAAATACAAAGGCATGAAAGATTCAACTCAAGCAAGAGTTGAATACATTGAAGAAAGGGAAGATGTCTATCAATGAGTATGCATTGAAGGTAAGGAGCATTGCAGATGCATTGGCAGCGATTGATGCAATGCCGGATGATGATGATTTGGTGTCGTCTACGTTGGGTGGTCAGAAAGCCATTTCCAGATTTTGATGAATTGGTCTCCCTTATGATCACTGAAGAGATCAACATGCAGAGTGAGACATCTGAAAGAAGTGGTGAACAGGTCCAAGCTTTCTACTCTAGTTCTGGAAGGGGACATGGCAGGTTCTCTTCAAAAGGCCATGGTACAGGACGTGGTAGTGACAACCAGCAAAACAGATTGAATCAGCAATTTGGCGATATGCAAGTTTCAGGAGGTCGTGGTAACTTTAGAGGCAGGGGGAGCTATAGAGGAAGAGGTGGATGGCAGAACAGAGGTTCTAACAACTCTGGTATTGTGTGCCACTACTGTGGCAAAACAGGTCATATTGCAGCCCAATGTTATGCTAAGAAAGATGATATCCGCAGTGGTAAGTTGCAGCAAGGAAACTATGCATCGTCTTCACGACAGAATGAAGACAAAAATGAACGTTTGTTCGTTATGCAGCATATGCTGAATGCTGTTACAGGAAAGGGAATACATGAAGATGTTTGGTATGTTGATTCAGGTGCATCCAATCATATGACCAGCCATGTAGAATGGTTTGGAGAGATGCAGGATTTGCAGAATGTAGGTTATGTGCAGACGGGTGATGACTCATGCCACCCAATTTCACACATTGGAAAAGTTCCCTTGTCCTTGCATGATGGTAAGACAAAGAGTCTTTCAGATGTATTACATGTGCCATCTATTACAAAGAACTTGGTGTCAGTCGGTCAAATGGTAGAGCAAGGGCTGCAAGTCAGATTTAATGCAAAGGGCTGCTTTGTGGAAGACTTCAATGACAAGTGCAGGTTGGTAGCAAAGGAAAGTAGAGTTGGACGTATGTTCACTCTAGATGCTGGAATTCCTACTATGAATGCTGCTATGTATGCCAAAGGAAAAGGTGTTGTTGCAGACATTGAAATTTGGCACAAACGCATTGGACATGCAAATGTACAAAGGCTGAAATTAATGCAGTCCAAAGGGTTGGTTATAGGTTTGCCTACATTTAAAGTTGTAGAATTTCAGAAGGTATGTGAAGCATGTCAGTTTGGTAAGCAGGCAAGACAATCCTTTTCACATGACAGAGATGTAAGCAGAAATATCCTTGATGTTGTGCATACAGACATTTGGGGGCCTACACAAAATGTATCTCTTGGAGGTAGTTCATACTTCGTCACATTCATTGATGATTGTTCTAGAAAGCTGTGGGTATATTTTATGAAGGAAAAGAGTGAAGCGTTTGAGCACTTTAGAACTTTCAAGGCTGTAGTTGAAAGAGAAACAGGCTTGAAAGTAAAGTGCCTGAGGTCAGATGGAGGGGGAGAGTACCTCTCAAATGAGTTCAGTGATTTTTTGAGGTCTCATGGGATAAAGAGACAGTTCACATGCAGGTATACCCCACAGCAAAATGGGGTTGCAGAAAGGAAAAATAGGCATATTGCAGAAGTTGCACGCGCCTTGATGGCTGAAAAGAATATGCCTAAGCATTTTTGGTCTGAGGCTGTTCATACTGCTGTTTATATTATGAACAGAACTCCCACAGCTGCAGTTCATGGTATGACCCCCGAAGAATGTTTTACAGGTAAGAAGCCTGATGTTTCACACTTGAAAGTATTTGGCTGCATTGCGTATGTTCATGTGCCAGATGAGTTGCGGAAGAAACTGGATCCAAAGGCTGAAAAGTGTGTCTTTATTGGATACTCTTTAGAGCAGAAAGGATATCGCTGTTACAACCCTGTCACATGTAAGTTCAGAGTGAGCAGGGATGTCATCTTTGATGAAATGAGCAGTTGGTATGCATCTAGTGGTGATGCATTAGATGATGATGATGATCATGACACTCATGTGCAGGCTGAAAAGCAAGAATCACGAACTCTTAGCGGACCAGAGACATCATCTAGTAGTCCTTGGTCTGGGAGACTAAGGAGTAGCTCTACATCTTCAGGTGCATCTAGTAGCACTATAGGTAAAGACAAAGGAAAGAGTAAAGTGTCAGAAGGCATTGATGCAGTTCTTGATGGAGACTCCAGTGGCTCAGAGAGCTTGGATGATGAGCTTGGCATTCCTTCAGTGAGGACTCCAGGTGTGCAGAGAGCACACGTTAATGCAAAGACTCCATTGAGTGATCCAGTGGTACGCAGGTCTAGCAGGGTGAGATACCCTGTTAAAAGATTTGGTTTTGAAGGTTATGCAGCTCACCATTATGCTTATATGGTGAAACTAGTTGAGGATGTTGAGCCCACATGTTTTGAGGAGGCTGTTGGTCATGCTCATTGGGATGCAGCAACGGATGAGGAGATGGCTGCATTAGAGGCCAATAAGACTTGGGATCTAGTATCATTGCCGAAGGGAAAGAAAGCTATTGGATGTAAGTGGGTTTATAAGATTAAGCACAATGCAGATGGGTCTATTAGCAGGTACAAAGCTAGGCTGGTTGCAAAAGGCTATGCTCAAACATATGGCATAGATTATGATGAAACCTTCAGTCCAGTTGCTAGGATGACAACTGTTAGATGTGTGATTGCTTTGGCAGCAACCAAAGGTTGGAGGTTGCAGCAAATGGATGTAAAGAATGCCTTCTTGCATGGTGATTTGTAGGAAGAAGTGTATATGGATCAGCCAGCAGGTTATGAAGATTTAGAGCATCCCACATATGTGTGCAGGTTGAAGAAGGCACTCTATGGGCTCAAGCAAGCACCTAGAGCATGGTCTGACAAGATTAGAGAGTATCTTGTCAATATTGGCTTTTATGTTTCTGATGCTGATCACTCACTTTATGTGAGAAAGGGAGATGCAGGTTTGGTCATCATAGTCATCTATGTGGATGACTTGATTATTACAGGTGATAGTGATAGTGGGATTGCTGAAGTCAAGGGCTATTTGAAAATGAAGTTTGAGATGAAGGATTTAGGTGAGCTAAGGTACTTCCTTGGCATTGAGGTGATCAGATGTGATGATGGTATATGGCTGTCCCAAAGACAGTATGGCTTGGATATGCTGTCCAAGTATGGTATGACTGCATGCAAACCACTTTCAGTCCCGTTGGAGTAGAATGTAAAGCTGAGTGCTGATGTTGGGGATGAGATAGAAGACCCTACTATGTTCAGGAGGATAGTGGGGAGTTTGATCTACATGACCATTACAAGGCCAGACTTGAGCTACGCTGTTGGTCTTATGAGTTAGTTTATGCAAGTACCTAGAAAGCCACATTTGGATGCAGTCAGACGCATATTGAGATATGTGAAGTCCACATTACATTATGGACTTTTCTATGAGGCAGGTACAGATGTACAGGTATTTGGATACACAGATGCAGATTGGGCTGGTAGTATGTCTGATAGAAGATCTACCAGCGGATACATGTTCTCTCTTGGTAGTGCAGCAGTTGCATGGAGCAGCAAAAAGCAATCTACAGTTGCTTTGTCGAGTATAGAGGCTGAGTATAGAGGTGCTGCTGTTGTAGCATGTGAGGTAGTATGGCTGCAAAAGCTATTGGCTGATTTGGATGTCCAAGTGGAAGGTCCAGTTGTCATTTATTGTGACAACATGAGCAGTATACAGTTGGCTAAGAACCCTGTTTCCATGCCAGGACAAAACATATTGAGATACACTACCACTTTGTGAGAGAGAAGGTACTAGTAGGTGAGATTGACTTGGTGTATGTCAGCACACAGGATCAGATAGCTGACATCTTCACGAAGGCATTGGGTACAGAGAAGCTTCAAAAGTTTCGAAGCTTACTTGGAGTTGCAGAGATGCAATTGAGCTTGAGGGGGCGTGTTGAGATAACAAGCTCAACACATGCGGACATTGATGATGGACCGCCTGGTTAGATGGGTCCACACGTCTACACTTAGCACGTCGGTGGTCATTATGCATCTCACATGGCCATTGACTCATTACTTATTATATTCAGGTCGTTACACCTATTTACAGTTGGCATAGTTATAGCGCCAGTCGACTAGTGTAGTCAGTTATGCATTGTTTGACTTAGTAGGCCACTTTCCTTTTATGTTGTATCTTATCTATACTTTGTGTACATTGTAAAGTGTGTGGAAGAAGAAGAAGAAATCAGCAAGAAAACGTTTTGGCCTCCATCTCTCTTCTTGTCTCTTGAGTGAGCTTCTCCTTGTGCATTTTGTGTGTGTTCGGTGCAGCATCTTGAGCAACCCCCTCCACCACGCGATTCTTGACAGGCAGCAACTTTTGGCTCACTTTGCTCGCCCTTTGGACCCCGTTTTGGTCATTTTTGGGCAGTTTCTGCAGTAAAACAGCAAGCAGTTTTGGATTGTTTGGGCATTTCCAGCCTGCACAATGGCGTCATCTTCGCATGATAGTGCCATCTTTAACATTGCAAAGTTGGATGGTACCAACTACTCTTATTGGAAGAGTCAAATTTGGCAGGTCTTGGTGCAGAAATCTCAGATTAAGCCACTTCGGTTGAGTGGGGAGCAGCCTGAAACTATGGACAATGACGACTGGCTTGAACTTGATGAGCTATGCAAGTCCACGATTGTATTGTCTCTCACTGAACAGGTACATTATAATGTATTTGAGGAAGCACAGAGTGCATGGGATCTATGGAATAAGATCAAGAATCTTTATGATAAGAAAAGTTCGGCGAATCAGATGTACTGGTTGAAGCAGCTTATGGATCTACGCATGAAGGATAATGCGATTATGTCTACTCACTTGAGCCAGTTTCATGCTATACTGAAGAACCTGACTTCGCAGGATATCACCTTTGGAGAGGAAGTAACTCCTCTTTTCTTGCTTGGGACTCTGAATGAGTCATGGGATGTTTTCCGTACTGCTCTTTGTGCCTCTAGTGCTACTCTAAAATTGGTAGATGTTGAGAGTGCTCTTCTTCAAGAAGAGGTGAATCGCAAAAACTTGGATGCCTTTCGTGGTAGTCATGCTTTGACAGTTAGAGGCAGGAATGACAGGAATGATTGTGGTAATAACCGTGGTCGTGACTCGCAGAAGGGTCGGTCTAAATCTCATGGCAAGTCGCGTAGTAAGTCGCGTGGGCGCAATGCAAATGTCACTTGTCATCATTGTGGGAAAAAGGGCCATATTAGACCATAGTGTCATGAGTTGCGCAATGAGAAGCGCAAGGATAAGGGGAAAGATAAAGTGCAGGAGAAGTCCTCTGATCGCAGCATAGTACCTGCGAAGTCCAGTGTCAAGATTGAGGAAATTAATGTCACACAGACTGAGGAGTCCGATGGTGGTGATGAGTTTATACTTGCAACTAGTTCTTTTGATGCTTCACACTTGACTGAGACATCTAGTATGTATGCACAGTGCTGGTTATTGGATTCCGGAGCATCCTTCCATGTGACACCTTACCGTGAGTGGTTCCACTCTTACCGCACTATATCTGGTTCAGTCAGACTTGGAGACGACAAGTCTCTTGACATTGTGGGCATGGGTGATATTTAGTTGCAGTTTTCCACTGGCAGTTCATTTTTGCTTAGGGATGTACGTCATGTACCTGCGCTTACGCACAGTCTTATGTCTGCAGGATAGCTAGATGATGCAGGATTTCATGTATGTTTTGGGGATTCTACCTGGAAGATTACTCGTGGTAGACTTGTGCTTGCTAGAGGCGCCAAGTCTGGCAGCCTCTATCCTCTTGTTGTATTTGGGTCCTCAGTTGACCATGTTTTGGCAGTGGGTTCTATCCCACATGTATCACTTTGGCATGCTCATTTAGGGCACATGTCTTTGAAGGGAATGAAAATGTTATCTGGTTTGCAGTATCTACCGCCTTTGGATTATGCATGTTTTGACTCGTGTGATCATTGTCTTTATGGTAAGTAGAATAGGTCTACGCATAAGAAATCGGGTAGGCCATGCATGAGTGAGCCCTTGGCATTGGTGCATTCCGATGTTTGTGGGCCTATGCCTTGCATGTCTATGGGTGGCGCGAAGTACTTCGTTACCTTCATTGATGATTTTTCTAGGAAAGTGTGGGCTTATCCCATAAAGCAGAAGTCCGATATCTTGGCAGTTTTTCAGAGATGGCTTGCTCTTGTTGAGAACCAGACTGGGTATAGGCTGAAATGCCTTAGGACATATAATGGGGGAGAATATGTCTCGCATGCTTTTGAGCAGTTTTGTGATGACAGGGGTATTAAGCGTCAGTTGACCGCCCCTTACACCCCACCCCAGAATGGTTTGGCTGAGCACATGAACAGGACTATTCAGGAGCGTGTGCGCTCTATGCTTAGTCATGCAGGCCTACCCCAGAGTTTTTGGGCTGAGGCAGTTAGTACGGCAGTGCATGTCATAAACCAATCGCCTTCCAGTGGATTGGATTTCCAGGTTGCAGAGGAAGTTTGGGCTGGTAAGCCACCCTCTTATGCGCATCTCCGTGTCTTTGGATGTGAGGCATTCTGCCATGTGCCCAAGGACAAGAGGAGCAAATTGGATCCAAAGGGCATTAAATGCATATTCCTTGGCTATGGTGAGTCAGGAGAGATGGGCTATCGCCTATGGGATCCGCAGGCGCGGAAAATAGTACGCAGCCATGATGTCGTCTTCCATGAAGACAAGATGCATAGGCAGCCTGAGAAGGTGGTTGAGATCCGCAGAGTGATCTTTCAGGAGGAGCCTAGAGCTCCAGCACAGCCAGTAGTACAGCCTGCAGCAATTCCTCCACAGGGCCAGGGTGTTGGACAGGCAGTTAGACAGGCAGTAGAGCTTGCGGTGAGACAGTCTGCTAGAGACAGACGTCCACCTGACAGATTTCAGCCCTCTATGCATTATGTTTTGGTTACAGATGCAGGAGAGCCTTTCACTTATGATGAGGCTATGCGCAGGGGTGACAGTCACTCCTGGGAGAGGGCTATGCAGTCTGAGATAGACTCCCTGCATAAGAATGAGACTTGGGATTTGGTTGCCTTGCCTAAGGGCAAGAAGGCTTTGCCATGCAAGTGGGTGTACAAGCTGAAAAGTACCCCTGGATACCCCAAGCCGGCATACAAGGCTAGATTGGTAGCAAAGGGTTTTAAGCAGGAGCATGGTGTGGAATTTGATGAGGTCTTCTCTCCTGTGGTTAAGATGACCACCCTGCGCTTAGTCTTGGCTTTGGTTGCACAGCTTGACTTAGATCTATATCAGATGGATGTCAAGACGGTTTTTCTACATGGGGACTTGCATGATGAGATCTATATGGATCAGCCTAAGGGCTTTGCAGAACCTGGCAGGGAGCACCTAGTGTGCAAGTTGAAGAAGAGCTTGTATGGCTTGAAGCAGGCACCTAGGGAATGGTATCATAAGTTTGATGCCTTTATGTAGTCACAGGGCTACAGGAGTGCTATGGATCCGTGTCTTTACACGAAGAAAGCCCGTGATGGCAGTTTTCTTATCTTGGTACTCTATGTTGATGATATGCTGATAGCAGGGAAAGCTCATGATGAGCTAGATGCTCTTAAATCTCAGCTGAAGAAGAGCTTTGAGATTAAAGATTTGGGACAGGCCTCACATATACTTGGGATGCGCATTAAGCGCGATAGGCATCAGGGCCTTTTGTATCTCTCACAGCGGGAGTACATTCATAAAGTCCTTGAGCGCTTCCGCATGGAGGACGTAAAGCCTATTGGCTGTCCATTACCTTCTTATGTGAAGGTATCACAGGCCAATTGTCCGCAGATAGATGCGCAGAGGGCCGAGATGGCCAAGATCCCTTATGCTTCAGCTGTGGGCAGTTTGATGTATGCCATAATAGCCACTCATCCAGATATTGCGCATGCAGTTGGTGTTGTGGCACACTATATGGCTACACCTGGCACAGCAGACATTGGGATGTCGTGAAGGGTATCATGAGGTACCTGAAGGGCACAACAGATATGTGTATTTGCTATGGCAGCCAGGATACAGGGGTCGTGGGGTACACTGACTCCGATTATGCAGGACATGCAGATAGTAGGAAGTCCACTTCTGGCTATGTATTCACCTATGCTGGAGGGGCTGTCTCTTGGATGTCCAGGGTTCAGAAGTGTACGGCTTTGTCTACCACTGAGGCCGAGTATATTGCAGCCACTGAGGCTTGCAAGGAGGCCATATGGTTAGGCCATCTAGTTGCTGACCTTGGGATTGATGCTATACCTACACTGCATTCGGATTCTATGAGTGCCATTCAGTTGGCTAAGAATCTGGTCTTCCATGCGAAGACGAAACACATTGAGGTGAGGTACCACTTCATACATGGTGTCGTAGAGGACATGTCTGACCTTGTCAAGATCTCCACTGATGAGAATCCTGCAGATCTGCTCACGAAGAGCCTCACTACTGAGCGCTTTGCCTTCCTCAGGAGGTTGATGGGCGTTGGATGAGATGTCGCCTTTCCTCATCCCTTGTACCTATGTACATTTGTAATGTCTTTTCTTTTTCTTTTCTCTCTCACTAGGGCAGATTCGCCTTTAAGTGGGAGGTTGTTGGGGGTAAAGGCGCCTCCGCCATGCCGCCCCGTGTATTACTACACCGACAGTACTTGCCACTGCACACTGTAGGTGGCGGGCGCCCGTCACGTCACTTTATTCTTTATTCTTTTAGTGACAGTTTGAATAAAGGAAGGCCCGGTCACACATTGTGATTGTTAGAGTTCCCATTTCTTGTCTCTCTCTTTTCTTGCTCTTGCTCTCCCGCCATAGCTCGCGTGCAAGCTTCGATCCTTCTCACCTTTCACAATGGATATAGTTATCATTGGGGGTCTCCTCATCTTAATGGGACAATGACATGGCGATTCTTACAAGATCCAAAGCTGATTCTAAACCTCCCCTAATGAGGAATTAGTTGAAGTTGAGTATTTTAGGGGTTGGCAATTGAACACAAAATAAATAGACCCACCCAATAGACCTTTCTTAAAAACAAAACAAGTGATAAATGGTACATTTACTAGGGGTTACTACTATTAATAGCAACTAAAGTTCCAAGGTCTAGTCTTTGTAAGTTTAGACCATTGCTATCAATTTCAATGACCCTAAAAGTCCTAGGGATGACTTGTCAATCCTTTGTGGGTTGGCAATGACTATTATTGGCCAATGGTCCATGCTATTAAATTGGTACCTCACTAATGATCTCATGATTTAATATGAGATATTATGGATTGAATATTGGCCATGTTATTAATATGAAATATTTATGATTGAATTTCCATTTAACTCTCATGAAAGTAGATCAATGAAGTGCCTACTAGGAACATTACTTCTAAGGATGATCATAGAACCAAAAAAATACTTTCATCCCAAAATAGGAGTGCTCCTAAGTATCCATGCATGATTTATTATTGCTTGACATGATCGTCTTATGGATGTGTTAGGATCAAGATTCATTTTCTTATGGATGTAAGAAAATTTCCTTCTATAGAAGGGGGGGAGGTACCAACTTTCAAATCTAAATGCCTTTGACTAATAAAGGCATAGCTTTAAGTAACATGGCCACTTTTCCACACCAATATAATGGATATAGTGGAAAAGGAAGAGGTGGCAATAGAGTCCATTTATGTGGAGCAAAAAGCATGAGTCCCATATAAATGTGTGAACAATTACAAACCAAGTCACTCATGAGGACTTTTTATAACATGAGGATTAGATCTAAGTGCCCTCCTATATTTAGAAATTTCCCTATATTTTATGGTCGTGACATTCAATGAGATGGGAGTGGTCTCACCATCCATTGTTTTGACTCCAAAGAGCCCCACGGGAACCGAAGGAACGATGGCTGAGCTAGCATGAGGTTTTCACTTGGGACATTCTGCATATAAGTGAGTGATTTCACACTCATGGCATCTCAAATCAACCTTTTCCCAGTAAGCTTACTTCCATTTAGGGCAACGAGATGAGATATGCCCTGGGTGGCCACATGTCCCAGCATGAGATTGGGTCATGGCTTTGCCCTCCTAGGCCTCTACCCCTTCCCCTACTTACTTGACACCATCACCGATACTAGTCTAAAATACATCAACATGGGATTTCCCTCATCATCATACTAGATTTAAGGGTTTACATATGTCTCGTCCTCGTTCGGCTCCTCCATGTAATGTATTGGATCGTCACTCGTCGCGGATGGGTCATGAAGGGTCCAAGCGGTCTATGTATGCATGTAGGGTTGACGTCCATTCTGGAGACAGTCGACTTGGCATTGAGAGTGAAGTTTTGAGCTCGGGATGTGCCAAAAAATCTAGAATTTAGGGGAAAAATATTTAACATCGAAGGCGGCGGCTCCAGCTAGGATGATTTTAAGAACCAAGTGAAATACAACTTTTAAAAGGCATTGGAGCGACACTTGTGGATTTTTGATAGTTTTTTAGACTGCCGTGCGGGATATCAAGAGTTGCCGATCAATACGGGATGACAAGCCGGACGCCCAAGATTTTTCAGAGCTCAAATCGGAGCCAGGACGGGGAAATGGCCACAAGATGGGCAAGATATGAAAAGGTGGACACTTGGGAGGCCAAAATTGGGCATGCCTTTTGAGTTTGGACCCCCCCACAACCCCCCCTTTCAAAATTTTAGGCATACAAGATGAAAAAACGTGGAGAGAGAAGATGAAGGAGGAGATGGAGGCGCCATCATCTTCACGCCAAATTTTGCGCCCTCTCTCCTCTCTCTCATGATTGGGGGGTTGCATACAGCCCATGGAACAGATCTTGGGCCTTGATTCCCCCCTGTGGGCCGAGCATATCGCCGTCCTTCGCTCGTCCAATGGTGGCCTGAATGGAGAATTCAGATTTTCGTCTTTCTCTCTCCTCCCTGTCTCTCCCCTAAGGGGCTGTTCTTGTGTGAAAGAGGAAAATGAAGAATGGTGAAGGAAAGCTTGTCCGGATGAGACCGGATTGCTTCCAGATCAATGATTGCTGATTTTGAAGATGCTGGACATTGAATGAGGGTTGACATGCAGTCCCGTAGCAAAACTGAGATCCTCAGACACAAAGCCTAAGCGGTAATTCAAATTTTATGAAGAAAAAATGAGTTTTTATGCTATTTGGTTGATGAAATATTGTTCCCATGCGCTGATTATGCATCATAATGTTGTTTGCTATGAGTTTGATCAGTCTATGCTCTGAAAATAAAAAAATCATAAATGATATGGCTGAAATTAATGGTATAAAACCCGTAAAACACGCGTTTAAGGGGTAAAATGGGGTTTTTTTGCAAAATAAAGGAAAAGTACGAGACATAATATCAATAAAACCTGAAATTTTTACTGTCAAGAAACCTAAGGGCCACAGGCCACAATAAATCTTAATTTCTAGTCATTTTTATTGAAGAAAATAGAGGAAAAATACCAAAAATGGTGAAAAATGGGTATTAAATGGGAGAAAATTAGGAAACGATAAAAAGAAAATTCCAGAAAATTACATAAGTGTTTGTGCAATGTATAACGATGGCAAAGCACAAGGTTGGCCTCAGTTTACCCTTGTTTCTATGTTTTCGTTCGTGTTTATCGCTTTCTCTATAAAGAAATACACATAAAACGACTCTTACACCTATCAACGAATGCAAAACATTAAATGGTAGGGTGAGAGGGGAGTTTGAGCATCAAAGTATAATCTTAAATCTGATTTATGTATTGCATCATGCCTATAGGCCGTTGTTTTAAAATAAAGGAAAAGGCAGCATGAGCGTAAGGCTCGGTGTCTTTTCTCTTTGCAGTACATAAACGTTAGTATGGGAATCATGGAAAGATTTGTTTCCATGATGCACAATGCTGATTTTCTTCTGTTTGTGCACTAAACCATTCACATTCTGCACTATGCATGGTTCATGGTATCAAAGGAAAATCTCCTGGACTGCATAGCAATTGTTTTCTTAGGACTTTGACCCACGATTGAGAGTGTGAGGTTATCCCTTGCCGTAGGATAGAGGGTCGGTTTCCTAAGGGACTGTGAAGTGAGAAAACATGGTATATCTCCTGGAAATACGAGAAATATAAAAGAGATGAGTCTATGTTCGGTTGTGTTATATGTTTAGCAGCGCATCAAGGGGCCAATCCCTGTGATGTAGGAGAGTTGCAGTGGGGCCGCGGTGTTTCTACCGAGAGGTTGCCTCCATATGTGTGTGATCGTGGCATTGCCAACGTGTATGGGTTCTCCCTTTGAGGATTTTAAGGGAAACGTTGGACTATAAACTATAAACGCATGAATTAAGCTTTAGGGCAATTTGTCCTTAAGCATTAGAATGACGCTCCTGGTCTGCGAGGCCGTGAGGGTGTTTGTCTATCATGAGCATGACGTCCGGCTAGTGCCATAGCCAGTGGCGGCCCATTTCAGGTCCCATTAGTGGTGCGTCTGCCGGGAGCTACCGATAAGTGGCGGTCTCCAAATCTTGGTCTCATAAGGGACTTGTTAGCTTTATTCTATTGGTTGATAGCCACCTTGAAGCGGTGGATATCAAGTAAGTCTGATAAAAACCTTGGTCATCAGTATGACGGTCAATCCAAGAAATTCCCAACACCCAAAGGATATTTTGTCTATCTTGAACAGTCTAGTGGGATCTTTGACACGTCGGGTGATTGACTATTTTACCCTTTGCCCTGAAAGTGATACAACGCTTGAGTTTGGATCACTATGGGAAAATACCCATGGAGCTACCTCTAAGATTAACAGCCCATGGAGATTAGAGAAAAGGGAAAGTGAAAGTAGTGCTACGATGACACAGTCATCTATGATCATTCATGATGATAATGTCATAGAAAAGACTGTGACAACGATGGTTAATATGCACATAGGAGGACATGATGATTATGATCTAAAGATACATCCGATGCTAGTGCCCGACGCACTTGGGTACCGTAGTGTGATTGCCAAGATCCATAAAGCAGTGGATGATGTCCATGTGTGTGGAAAACGATTATTAGTGAGGAAGACTTCATTAGGACCTATCCTAAGTTCTAGCAAAGTGGTGGCAGATGAGAATAGGCTTACTAGAACACCACTAGCAGATGATGGGATAGATTCCCTATTGCATAGTGTTGGACTCCCTAAACCACTTTGTGAGTTGGCGGAAAGGGAAGTTCATGGAATTAGTGACTCTTCCACACCAATAAAGGTGGAAATGGAAGAGATTAAAGACCCTAACACACTGGTATTAGGTCAAGAGGAATACGAAGATTTTGATGACCCAGTCTTGATCCCAAAGGAGAGGACTAAATGCCCTCCTCTTTATAGGGATCTCCCAGTGTTTTATGGGTTGCCAAATGAGGATCCGATGGTGCATTTGAGAGAATACGACCTAACTTGCTTGGCAAGAGGGTTTAACAATATACATTGGATGCTCGTATTCCCAAGTACCCTAAAGGGAGAGGCAAGGAAATGGTACTGGAGCCTCCCAAGAGGGTCGATCAAATCATTTGAGGAGTCTTGTGATAGATTTCTAGATGAGTATGAAAAGAAGCTCCCTATGATTCAGGTCTTAGGGCAGCTTATGCAGTTTAGACATGAGACTTATCCTTCTGTTAAAGAGTATGCTAGAGCCTTTGATAGTACTCTTAGTCTTTGGCCAAGAAGAGCCAGTGCACTACCAGATGATGTGCTACGTGAGCTCTTTCTGAATGGCTTAGAGATTAATACGAAAATCCAAGTGGAATTGCAGAATCCTAAGTCGTTAAGGGAAGCAAAAATGCATGCCATTGATTATGAGGGTCATATTCAGAGATGTTGGGAAAACTTTTGGAGTTTTTCCCACTCAATACAAGTGCATCCTAGCTTCCAACCATTTCTGCAAGAAGATAGCTCACTTGTTGATACTAAGGCAGCCTATGAGGGGAACCTTGGTGGCCAAAATCTCAAAGCAGAAAATGGCCATCCTATGCGTAGTAATGACATGCCTATCAGTGAAAAGGTTCCAAGCCATGTAAGCCCTAGTAAGGCTTGCAACACTCCCACGAAAGGTAGTTGTGATGGCAATATGGATCGCACCAATGGGCCTATGAGTATTGATAAGCATTCTGTGTGTGGTTCTAATTTTGTTGCTAGTAAGGCTCTTGAGAGACCTTTGGTGTTGTCAGAATCATGCTTCCGGGTGGATGTTGTTCCCTTCAGTGAAAGCATGGTTCTTATGGGAAAAAGTTTGTAGTATGGACGTAAACAAGTAACGGCATCTTTTGTAAAGAGGATGCAAAATGCTAAAAGTCCACCTGTGCTTCACAAAGGTCATAAGGATGTGAGGCCATTTGGCCATAGGGATAAGTTTGCATTGAGTTCGTTAGACCAGTGCAGCAAATTGAGGGAATGCAAGAATATTAAGGGAAATGTGAGATGGGTTTGGAGACCCAAAATCTCCAAAAGTATGGCAGGAGTGTGAGATGCAAGGACAATGATCCCATCTGGATATATTCTGTTGAACCCCCAAGAGGATCAGACTGGATATACATCTGACAATATACACTGGCTTGGGATACACCCATGTGATGTGCCTAGGCTTGGAGCTCTACCTAGTTTGGGTCGCAGCATTGATTTATGTGAAAACCCAAATAGGGGAAATTCGAATGAGTACAAAGCTATGATTCTTTCTCCCAAAGGAGCCACTCATCTGCTTGAATGACTAGTTTATTCGGATTACAATAAATGTGGGACATGCGAGCCCACAAAGGCCGTTCATTCAGCTCATAGTGCCCAAGAAGGGATCGGCCTTATTGATGAGTTATTTGTGGAAAGGCTTGGACTTGTAGCTCTACAAAAAAAAAAAAGACCTAAGATAAAAAAATACAAGATCAAGCTTTTAGCTAACTTGCATGAGTAGCATGGGGTTAGTCGACCTATGATATGCTATCCTTGGCACCCTGGGTAGTCTGATAGGGTGTGATGTTTATGCCAAGGACACCAGTATTACGTGGACTAAAATGATCTATCTAGGTTTAAGCTACGAAGGCTAGTTGCTTTGGATATTACGTCCAGATTTCGTTAGCCCAAGAGGGCTGCTCAGTTTCTTTAGAGGAAGTGCTCTATTTCGTTAGGCCAAGAGGGCCAGTTTGTTGAGATATCGAGCTCCACTCGTGATATGCCAGGGTGACCGTTGTGCATTTATGTCACCGACTTGTCAGTTGCAGATGCGGTTGGTACACCGCCCATGAATAATAGCTATATGATAGCTATCCTTATCTACTCTAGTTCGTGGCTCGGTTAGTATGCCACCTTAGTTAGTTGAGTTGGTTTGAGACCCATATATAGGGTTCTTCTATTTCTTTGTATGAGAGTTCTTTTTGGCTTACACAACTAAGAAGAGGAAAACTGTTTTCAGCCTCCACCCTTGTGTGTATTCCCCCATTGTGCAAGCAAGAAAGCTACAAGTGAGACTCCTTCCTTCTCTCCCACAATCTTGACATGGTATCAGAGCCTTGTTCATGGTAAGGAGCTCAAGAAAGAAAGCCAAGCTCGCGGTGTTCTGGTAAGAGGAGCAGTGTTGCTTTCATTTTCTGTTTTGGGAGCATATCTCTGTAGGTAGCACAGTCGAAAATTGCAAGAGTGCATTGTCTCAGGTTGAGACGCCCTTCGCGGTGAAGCAAGAGGGCAATATATGTTGCGGGAGAGGCTTTAGCCCTTGGCGACCTTGTTTTTTTTATTTGAGGCCATTTCGGGGCTTGTTTTGGAGGCGGAAGTTTTCTGCACGCACTCAGGAAAAGGCCCAGTTTTATGCTGTGTGACCACTGTTCTACAGGTCGGTGAAAAGTTACCACAGAAATTGCATCGTATGCTTATGTGCAGAGACATTGGGAGTTACAGAATCATCCTTGGTTCTTGTTTATGCAAAATCGTCACTAGGAAGTGACTGTGTGGTCAAATACCACTTTCGCCAGTTTTGCAGATTTGCCCTTGTGAGGGTGAAGCTATGTTTTTTGCAGTGACAGAATTTTTTGCAGTGTTCTGTAATGGCGTCTGATTCTCTTTCACAGATTGTCACTGAAAAGCTTGACAAGAACAACTTCCAAGCATGGAAGTTTAGAATGACGAATTTCCTTATGGGAAAAGGATATTGGGAATTTGTTGCAGGAAATGAAGAAGAACCAGTTCTTCCTGATGTTCCCAATCAACAGCAAATGCAGGCATTTAAAGCATGGCATGAGAGAGCCAGGAAAGTTATGTATTGGCTGTCTATCAGCATTTCAGATTCTATGATTGTGCATATTCAGGATGCAAGTACGCCAAAGGAGGCATGGGATACTTTGTCAAAAATGTATAGCACAAATACGCAAGCCAGGAAAATGCAGCTCAAGCAAGAGTTGCATAATGTGCAAAGAGAAAATATGAGCATCAATGACTACCACATGAAGGTGAAGAAGATTGCAGATGCACTTGCTTCCATTGGGTCGCCAATGGAAGATGATGATTTAGTTTCTATGACCTTGAATGGTCTAGGAAAGGATTATGCACAGTTTCGAACATCCATTTCCGTCTGTGAAAGATTTCCTGATTTTGAGGAGTTGATTGCTCTTCTAATTTCTGAGGAGCAGAGAAATGGTGGTGCATCTTCTTCAGGAGGAACTTTAAAAGAAGCTGTCTTCTACTCAAATGCTGGAAGAGGTAGAGGCAGAGGTAGAGGAGGCCGATTTGGAGGCCGTGGTAGAAATCAGAATATGCAGCAAACTCAAGAAGACCAGTCCTATGGAGGAGGACGTGGTAACTCTAGAGGTAGGGGGAGCCAAAGAGGTCGTGGTGGATGGCAAAGAGGCCAAAATGCAAACAGCAATGTTGAATGCTACTACTGTGGTAAAATGGGTCATATGGCTAAAGACTGCTATAAAAAGCAGAATGACATCATGAATGGGAAATTGCAACAAGGGAATTATGCATCTTCTAGTAGACATGGTGATGACAGAAATGAGCACTTGTTTATGGTGCAGCACATGAACAATTCTGTGACAAGTGCAGAAGAAAGCAACGATGTATGGTATGTTGACTCAGGTGCATCAAACCACATGACAGGTCATGCAAAATGGATGGTGGATGCAAGGAAAATGGAAAAACCAAGATTTGTGGAGACTGGTGATGATACTGCACATCCTATTGTGCAGATTGGAAAAATTCCCTTGTCTATGCAGGATGGGAAAAAGAAATACCTATCGGATGTATTTCATGTTCCGAATATCACCAAGAATCTGGTTTCTGTTGGTCAAATGGTTGAGCAGGGCTTGCAGGTCACATTTAATCCTCATGGATGCTTTGTTGAGGATATGAAAAATAAAGGTCGCTTGATAGCAAAAGGAAAGAAGAAGGGCAGAATGTTTACATTGGATGCAGACATGCCTGAATTGAGTGCAGCAATGTTTGCACATGGGACCGGTGTAGTTGCAGATATTGATATCTGGCATAAACGCATTGGTCATGTTAATGTACAGCGACTTAAATCAATGTAGGCCCAAAATATTGTTGCAGGATTGCCAAAATTCAAGGTTGCAGAAATGCATAAGGTATGTGAAGCCTGTCAGTTTGGAAAACAGGCAAGGAAACCATTTCCTAGACATGTTCAAGAGAGTGAGAAGCCATTGGAATTAATCCACTCTGATGTGTGGACTACTAAAGCTGCATCTCTTGGAGGCTGTCATTATTTTATCAGTTTTATTGATGACTATAGCAGAAAAGTTTGGGTGTATTTTATGAAAAAGAAAAGTGAAGTTTTTGGGCATTTTAAAACCCTTAAAGCTATGGTTGAAAAAGAAACAGGCCTGCAGATAAAATGCCTAAGGTTAGATGGAGGGGGAGAGGTACAAATGAGTTTGCAAGGTTCCTTCAGGAGCATGGAATAAAGCAGCAATATTCATGCAGTCATACCCCACAACAAAATGGAATTGCAGAAAGGAAAAACAGGCATATTGGAGAGGTATCTTGTGCCATGCTCAATGAAAAAGACTTGCCAGATTTTTATTGGGCTGAAGCAGTTGCTACAGCAGTCTACATAATGAACAGGACTCCCACTGCAGCAATACATGGAATGACTCCAGAGGAGAGGTATACTGGTAGGAAACCAAATATTTCTCATTTGAAAATTTTTGGTTGCATTGCCTATGTACATGTGCCAGATGAGTTGAGATCCAAGTTGGATCCAAAAGCTGAGAAGTGCATCTTTATTGGTTACTCTCTGTAGCAAAAAGGGTATAGATGCTATAACCCTTCTACTCGTAAGTTTACAGTGAGCAGAGATGTTGTTTTTGATGAGATGAGTAGCTGGTATAAACCAGTAGATGTGATTGATGATGTAGATGCACAAAATGGTAATGCTGCATAGAATTCACAGCAGCAGTCACAAAATATTAGTGGACCTGGAGCGTCCTCTAGCAGTGGTTCACATTCTTCGCCATGGACAGGCAGATTGAGATAAGGAAAATCTTCTCAAAGCAATGCAGATAGTGGTATGCAGGTATCACGAAAAGGAAAAGAGAAGGTTGATTTGCCCATGTTTGATGTGAATGCAGGTCACTCTTATGTGGATGGTGAATCCAGTGGCTTAGAACAGAGCATTGATGATGAGTTGGGTATCCCCTCTATTGTTACACCTGGAGTAAGGAAAACCAGGGATGTTTTGAGAGCGCCTGGAAGTGAGCCTACTTTGCGTAGATCTACTAGAGCTAGGTATCCTGTGGATAGGCTGAAATATGATGGATTTACAGCCATTCACTATGCATATATGGTTAAAGTGATACAGGAACCAGAACCCACTTCTTCTGAGGAAGCCATGGGAAAAGAAAAATGGGAGAAAGCCATGGATGAAGAAATGGATGCCTTGGAAGCAAATGCTACATGGGAATTGGTACCTTTGCCTAAAGGTAAAAATGCAATTGGCTGTAAGTGGGTTTATAAGGTGAAGCACAATGCAGATAGTTCTGTGAACAGATATAAGGCAAGATTAGTAGTCAAGGGGTATGCACAAACATATGGCATTGACTATGAAGAAACATTCAGTCCGGTTGCAAGGATGGCAACCGTAAGAGCAGTCATTGCTATGGCTGCATCAAAGGGATGGTCTTTACATCAGATGGATGTAAAGAATGCCTTCTTGCATGGTGATTTGTAAGAAGAGGTCTATATGGAGCAGCCACCAGGTTATGTGCATGCTGTTCATCCTGAGTTTGTTTGCAGGTTGAAGAAAGCCTTGTATGGCTTGAAGCAAGCACCTAGAGCATGGTCTGACAAGATAGGACAGTATCTTGTCACTATTGGCTTTCAGATTTCCAAGGCTGATTTCTCACTTTATGTGAGAAAAACAGAGAACGGTATTATGCTACTTGTCATTTATGTTGATGATTTGATTATGACAGGTGACAATGATGAAGATATCCTTCATGTGAAAATGCTATTGAAGCAGAAGTTTGAGATGAAGGATTTGGGAGAGCTGCGTTATTTCTTGGGCATTGAGGTGATTAGATCACCAAGTGGGATACAACTCTTACAGAGGCAGTATGGATTGGACATGCTGTCCAAATATGGGATGATAGGCTGTAAGCCTATTTCAGTTCCTTTGGAGCAGAATGTGAAGCTGAGCACAGATGCAGGTGAGCTTCTAGAAGACCCTACTATGTACAGACGCATAGTAGGAAGTTTGATTTATATGACTATTACCAGGCCAGATTTGAGCTATGTTGTTGGATTGGTAAGTCAGTTTATGCAGGCTCCAAGGAAACCACATTTGGATGCGGCTAGACGCATACTCAGGTATGTGAAGTCCACATTGCAGTATGGACTATTTTATGAGACTGGGGTTCAGATACAGTTGCATGGATACACTGATGCTGATTGGGCTGGTAGTATTTCTTATAGACGATCTACCAGTGGATATGTGTTCTCTTTTGGGAGTGCTGCAGTCACTTGGAGCAGCAAGAAACAACCTACAGTTGCCTTGTCGAGCACAGAGGCTGAGTACAGGGGTGCAGCAATGGCTGCATGTGAGGTAGCTTGGTTGCATAAGCTACTTTATGATATGCATCAGTCTATAGATGGGCCAGTTGTCATTTATTATGACAACATGAGTAGTATACACTTGGCAAATAACCCAGTCTATCATGCTAGAACAAAGCACATTGAGGTGCATTATCACTATGTGCGAGAGAGGGTTTTACTAGGTCTTATTGATCTAGTTTATGTCAGCACAGAGGATCAGGTAGCTGACATATTTACGAAGGCATTGGGCGTAGAGAAGCTGCGCAAGTTCAGAGACCTGCTTGGTGTGCAGGAATTGGGATTGAGCTCGAGGGGGAGTGTTGAGATATCGAGCTCCACTCGTGATATGCCAGGGTGACCGTTGTGCATTTATGTCACCGACTTGTCAGTTGCAGATGCGGTTGGTACACCGCCCATGAATAATAGCTATATGATAGCTATCCTTATCTACTCTAGTTCGTGGCTCGGTTAGTATGCCACCTTAGTTAGTTGAGTTGGTTTGAGATCCATATATAGGGTTCTTCTATTTCTTTGTATGAGAGTTCTTTTTGGCTTACACAACTAAGAAGAGGAAAACTGTTTTCAGCCTCCACCCTTGTGTGTATTCCCCCATTGTGCAAGCAAGAAAGCTACAAGTGAGACTCCTTCCTTCTCTCCCACAATCTTGACACAGTTGTTTGTTTAGTACAGGTGCGGTTAATGGTTTCTTGTTGTAGTTCTATGCTAGACAGGTTCAAAGAAGAGCTGGGAAGGAGCCTTGTTTGGAACCACAAAGTGAGGGATAAAGACTTGAATTGGTAGATAAAAGAAGGAATTTTTGATGATGATGATTCTTATGCTTGTATGGAGCCTATGGACTAATAATGATGACTCCACCAATTAAACCTCTACTCTAATATCAACGTTGTTGAACAGAACCTTAAACCAAAAATTGATGACCCAATTGCACAAATTAAAATTTCACACAAGAGGAGAATAGAGAGGAGAGAGAGGAGAGGAGAAGAGTGAAGTAGTAGGCTAGTTGTTGTTCACATTGAAGGAGGGAAAGAAGACCTAAGAGGAGTCAATAACTAATTGAAGGGAGTTCATCTCTTCTGGGTACACAACCAACATGTATGCTCTCATATGATCTCTATTCTTCCTTATCCATATTTTTTTGGGACTATCTTGAAGCACACTTTTCTTTTTTGTTGTTCTTCTCACCATGTAGGCCTCTCGACTTGAAAGAGACTCCTGAAGCAAATAGGACACTATGGATTGTTTGCCCTTAGCTTAGACTACTTGAGATCTTGAACTACCTACAAACCCTAACCCAAAGAAAAAGGGGAAACAAGCAACCTAGCTTGCCAAGACCTTAGAATCTCTCCAAGTTGGGAACGAATGCTAGGAGCATTTGGGAAGAAGGAATCATACCTTAGCAGTTGGTCATACGAACGACCACAGAAATGATGGTGATTGTACACTTAGGTACATTTTTGTAACTTCTTTGCTCAAGGAACTAATTCAAGGCCAAACACTTAATGCTTGAGGTTAATAGCCTGGAGGGAGAGGTAGATATAGTTACCTTTGACTGCCTGTCTGGCCCTATCCAAGGGGGTTGTTAGCCGCGCCAGGTGCATGGACCGAACCCGCCGCGAGAGGTCTCTCCGTGGGTGCTGCTTGGAGAGGGAGGATGCTTGGGTGCCAGAGGAGGCTCTGGCTATAATTTGCTTGCCTCCGGATCCCTCACAAGAGGCCGACATGACTCGAGATGGGATCTCGAGGCCCATGTACTAGTCTACAGGCAAAACTTGGAGTATCAATCGTGTTGATTATTGGGATAGCCCATGATACTTGATGTATTCTAGGATTATGATAAATAAAGATTAGATATTTGAAAAAGGAACTTGCTTGAGATTGTTTTTGTGTCAGTGCCTAAGTTACGTGAAGGAACCCGTGTTTAATTTGATTAATTAAGGAAGCTGCCTTTGCATGTCAAACATAATGTGGTAGGTAATTAGATAACTAAGCAACCCGAAGAAAGTGCGGTGGATGCAACTTGGGTCCGTCCTACGGAAGGGTGGTCTCGGTTAGCTGGGAACTTTTCTCAAAAGACATAAAAACGATACTGTGAAGACCTAGAGTCAGTAGAGTTAGAATCTCGATTTATGTTGTTTTAGGGGAGCGGAATGGGACTATGCCTTATGGGTAGAAAGGTTGAGCTTCGCATCCCTCTCGTTTCCCATTCTCCATGAACCAAGTGCAGCATAAATCCGCTTCGACTCTGTTGTTCCTATGCAAAGTGGTTCATCTAGGCTCGATGCTAGCTTCTCCCTAGAGACTTGGCCGATAGGGAAGAAACCTTGACTTCAGGTCGGTCCTAAGTAGGAACGGCTGGATACTTCCGCTTTGAGACAGATTCGGGAAGACGTAGATCGCAAACCCTGTGACATTCCTTGCGAGTTCCAGGTGGTGCTTTCTAGACTCCCCTCCCGATGGGCTGCTAAGATATGTCCCGCAAGTGGTCAAGCGGACACGTTACAGTTGGTATCAGAGCGAACCAACAAGATCTAAACATTACAAGGGTACTTAATGGAGGAAAATGAAGGGAATAAGGGGATAAACAGGGGAAGGTGAGTAGAATAGAGCAGTGTTTTCTCTTGAAAACATTTCTTTACTCACTTATGGATGCTGGGTTGCAGAGTCACGAAGCATGGAGCAAGTTCTTGGTGTTCCAGATCATGTTCATGACTGCGATGTATGCTTCGAATTATCGTCAGAGGCTTGGCATGATGGATATTCTGGACCGCATCTATAATCCTTCGCCCCTATATGAGGAGCGGAGATGGACGGGAGACTCAGGAATATACTACATACCAGCCCATCGACTCGCGTACCTTCAGACCAACTTGAAGAGAATCAAGTGGATGGAGGATTTAAAGATCATGAAGTTGTTCATCTTTGTCAAAGCTCGCGTGAATGCAACTTTGCTCGTTAGCAGTCGGCAAGTCAAGCAGAATAAGTATGTCTATGAAGAAGTGACTGTGAGAAATACGGGATCTAGAGCATGGAAAAGGCGGAAGCTATGGAGGATGGAAGGAGAAGTGTGGACTCATGATGGAAAAGACACTGTTTGTTACACAAGTGAATTAGGTTCCAAGATTGAGACTTGGACTCATAAACACAATCTTGTGTATGTGGACAATGACATTGACACTTCACTTAAAAGAAAAGAGTACTATCATTGCCTTTAGAAAAGGAAGCAAGTACAATGCTTTATAGGAAAGTAGGAAACTGCAGTAGGCACCATTGTGCATATGGGATAGGTTAGCCTGCATATCCTTGAACCTGAAGCTCCATACAAAGAGGCTGTTTGAGTGAGTGTGATTGCTGATTCTCAACACCCCTTCTCAATCACAACTAGAAAGGCACAAAGTGTGTAGAGGCTGTAATGAGAACCACCTGCAAAGTGTGGGCATACCACAAACATGGTAAAACACCAGAGGCTGTCGCAGAAAAGGCCAGGTGTGGGTACCATAAACATGGTGGACATCCAGAGGCTGTAACAGGGGCCTCACAAAGTGTACAGGGACTGTAATGCCAAGTTACATAAGGAGTTTTACAAAGCTTATGGTAGGAAGCATTAGGGCAAGGAAGTACAAGGCTTTTTAAAATAGTCTATCAGAGTTATGAGAGTAGAAGGACTGATGAGTCTTGTCCTTCCGATCCTGGTGGTCTTCATCTTCATCTTCATCTTCATCTTTTGGTCCATGGTCTTCTTCTTCTTTTACAGCTGCAAGATAGGCCTTTTGGGACCTCTTCCTAGCATGACATAACTTTTCAGTTTGTCCGATCCTTTTTCAGAAGTCACAGAAGAGCGGTTCCTTTTTACCTTTGTATCTGTTGTTTACATATAGCATTTGTTCATCCTTTGAAGTGCTGGGCTCTTCTTTGCTTTTAAGTTTCTTTTCTTCTTCTAACAGAGATGCGTGGATATCAACAAGTTTAGGATTTGGCATGTTGATTAAAGTTGTTGATACATTATTATATTCAGGAGGCAAACTCTTAAGTAGAACACCGATGCAAACATCTTCATCCATTTTAATGTTGATTCCTGCAAGTTGGGTTAGGAGTCCTTCCATGTAATTGAGATGTGTGACAAGTGATGTGCTGGACTTCATTTCAAGCCTGAAGAACTCAATCAAGAGACCATACTTTGATGATTTAGATTATGCACCGAACAGGGTGTCAAGTCTTTTCTATGTATCCTGTGAGGTCTCACAATTATCCACATGGTGGATATAACTGTCGTCTAGCTCCAGTTTGATAATGGCCTGGGCTCTCTCATCATTCTTTTGCCAAGTAGTTGCAAGGTCCGTGTCCCGAGGTTTCTTCTCTTTGCCATTTGTGATGGCCCAGAGACCCTTTTTCATCAAGATGAGCTTGATGCGGGTTTGCCAGGTGTGAAACCCGACTCCTTTGAATCGAGCATTTGGAGAGTCTTTTCCCATGTTGAGGTTGCAAGATCAGTAGCAAATCAACACCAGAATTCTGAGATTTTATCAGTAGAAGAGCAGAATGCAGTGTGTCAAGAGACACGGTTAGTGACAGTGTGAAAACACACTATGTCAGTGTTGATGTTGAGCTTGAATCTTCTTGTTCGGGATCGTTTGGTCATTCTTCAATCTTCTCAGGTCCTTCCCCTCCTTGATTTGATGCTGGGTCAATGGATTAGAGTGACAGAGGCTTGGGTTGAGTGTCAGGAGAGATAAAAACTGAGGGAAAAAAAACTTGAGAAATTTTGGCTATGGTGGAATTAGGGTTTTTGAGACAGGGGCCTGGTTTTTTCAACATTGCAGGAGCTATACTTGATCATTTTCAAAAATTTTTACATGCCTAGGAAGCTGACTTCATGGGCCCATGATAATCGTCAAGATCGTTGGTTGTATGAAGCACGCAGAGGGCGCGAACAGATTCGGCACAGTTTGGGGCAGCGACGTCGAATTTGTGCAATGCCAGGGCTGTAGCTTACCAATGTGGTTGTTTGTTGTGCCAGGAGGGAGCACCCTGAGTGAAGGAAGATATGTCTAGAAGAAAGTTCCTGAAGATATGCTCTACAGAGAGAGATATGAAGGCTCCATTGAGGGTATGTCCTACAGGTCACAGTTGAAGACTATCGCAGTGACTCGGAATTTTCACAATGCTGAGCTCCAGATGGTCAAATGTCCTGGATTGATGTGATATATGGAAGCTTTGTGAGTTGGGGAATACTTTTCCAGAAGAAATCTCCAAGAGATTTGACTGTGGAGTGAGATATAAGCAGCTCAATCTGACAGGGTGCTGCTTGCTATGGCTGCCATGGAAGCTTCAGTGAGAGTAGAGTTGGGAGATGAAGTCATGAGCTGACATTGAGCTAGACTGAGGTTGAGAGGAATCAAGAGAGGCTGGAGAAGCAATGCCATGCCTAAGTGGGCTCTAATACCATGTGAGAAATGCGGGATCTAGAGCATGGAAAAGGCGGAAGCTATGGAGGATGGAAGGAGAAGTGTGGACTCATGATGGAAAAGACACTGTTTGTTACACAAGTGAATTAGGTTCCAAGATTGAGACTTGGACTCATAAACACAATCTTGTGTATGTGCACAATGACATTGACACTTCACTTAAAAGAAAAGAGTACTATCATTGCCTTTAGAAAAGTAAGCAAGTACAATGCTTTATAGGAAAGTAGGAAACTGCAGTAGGAACCATTGTGCATATGGGATAGGTTAGCCTGCATATCCTTGAACCTGAAGCTCCATACAAAGAGGCTGTTTGAGTGAGTGTGATTGCTGATTGTCAACACCCCTCCTCAATCACAACTAGAAAGGCACAAAGTGTGTAGAGGCTATAATGAGAACCACCTGCAAAGTGTGGACATACCACAAACATGGCAAAACACCAGAGGCTGTCGCAGAAAAGGCTAAGTGTGGGTACCATAAACATGGTGGACATCCAGAGGCTGTAACAGGGGCCTCACAAAGTGTACAGGGACTGTAATGCCAAGTTACATAAGGAGTTTTACAAAGCTTATGGGAGGAAGCATTAGGGCAAGGAAGTTCAAGGCTTTTTAAAATAGTCTATCAGAGTTATGAGAGTAGAAGGACTGATGAGTCTTGTCCTTCCGATCCTGGTGGTCTTCATCTTCATCTTCATCTTCATCTTTTGGTCCATGGTCTTCTTCTTCTTTCACAGCTGCAAGATAGGCCTTTTGGGACCTCTTCCTAGCATGACAAAACTTTTCAGTGTGTCCGGTCCTTTTGCAGAAGTCACAGAAGAGCGGTTTCTTTTTACCTTTGTATTTGTTGTTTACATATAGCATTTGTTCATCCTTTGAAGTGTTGGGCTCTTCTTTGCTTTTAAGTTTCTTTTCTTCTTCTAACAGAGATGCGTGGATATCAACAAGTTTAGGATTTGGCATGTTGATTAAAGTTGTTGATACATTATTATATTCAGGAGGCAAACTCTTAAGTAGAACACCGATGCAAACATCTTCATCCATTTTAATGTTGATTCCTGCAAGTTGGGTTAGGAGTCCTTCCATGTAATTGAGATGTGTGGCAAGTGATGTGCTGGACTTCATTTCAAGCCTGAAGAACTCAATCAGGAGACCATACTTTGATGATTTAGATTGTGCACCGAACAGGGTGTCAAGTCTTTTCCATGTATCCAGTGAGGTCTCACAGTTATCCACATGGTGGATATAACTGTCGTCTAGCTCCAATTTGATAATGGCTTGGGCTCTCTCATCATTCTTTTGCCAAGTAGTTGCAAGGTCCGCGTCCCGAGGTTTCTTCTCTTTGCCATTTGTGATGGCCCAGAGACCCTTTTTCATCAAGATGAGCTTGATGCGGGTTTGCCAGGTGTGAAACCCGACTCCTTTGAATCAAGCATTTGGAGAGTCTTTTCCCATGTTGAGGTTGCAAGATCAGTAGCAAATCAACACCAGAATTCTGAGATTTTATCAGTAGAAGAGCAGTGTGTCAAGAGACACGGTTAGTGACAGTGTGAAAACACACTATGTCAGTGTTGATGTTGAGCTTGAATCTTCTTGTTCGGGATCGTTTGGTCATTCTTCAATCTTCTCAGGTCCTTCCCCTCCTTGATTTGATGCTGGGTCAATGGATTAGAGTGACAGAGGCTTGGGTTGAGTGTCAGGAGAGATAAAAACTGAGGGAAAAAAAACTTGAGAAATTTTGGCTATGGTGGAATTAGGGTTTTTGAGACAGGGGCCTGGTTTTTTCAACATTGCAGGAGCTATACTTGATCATTTTCAAAAATTTTTACATGCCTAGGAAGCTGACTTCATGGGCTATCAAAGCCCCATGATAATCATCAAGATCGTGGACTGTATGAAGAACGCAGGCAGCTCGAACAGATTCGACGCAATTCAGGACAACGATGACAAATTTGTGTAATGTTGGGGTCAGGGCGCAGCAATGTGATCGATTTTCATGCCAGGATGAAGCGCCTTGAGTAGAGGAACAACTTCCTAGAAGAAATCAAGAGCTGAAGTGGCCTGGTTGAGAAGTTATTGAAGCTCCAAGTGAGGTAGGTCGTGTCTGGCTATGGCAGACACAGAGCAGAGATTGAGAATTTTCACAATGCTGAGCTCCAGATGGTCAAATGTCCTGGATTGATGTGATACAGTGAAGCTTTGTGAGTTGGGGAATACTTTTCCAGAAGGAAGCTCTAAGAGATTTGACCTGTGGAGTGAGATATAAGCAGCTCAATCTGACAGGGTGCTGTTGGCTATGGCTGCCATGGAAGCTTCAGTGAGAGTAGAGTTGGGAGATGAAGTCATGAGCTGACATTGAGCTAGATTGAGGTTGAGAGGAATCAAGAGAGGCTGGAGAAGCAATGCCATGCCCAACTGGGCTCTGATACCATGTGAGAAATGCGGGATCTAGAGCATGGAAAAGGTAGAAGCTATGGAGGATGGAAGGAGAAGTGTGGACTCATGATGGAAAAGACACTGTTTATTACACAAGTGAATTAGGTTCCAAGATTGAGACTTGGACTCATAAACACAATCTTGTGTATGTGGACAATGACATTGACACTTCACTTAAAAGAAAAGAGTACTATCATTGCCTTTAGAAAAGGAAGCAAGTACAATGCTTTATAGGAAAGTAGAAAACTGTAGTAGGCACCATTGTGCATATGGGATAGGTTAGCCTGCATATCCTTGAACCTGAAGCTCCATACAAAGAGGCTGTTTGAGTGAGTGTGATTGCTGATTCTCAATAGTGACTCGAATGATCTCTGCTGACAAAATCAAAGTGTTAGGGCGCTATGAGAAGAACGGGTATCAAAGGAAGGGATACCTCAAGCTTCCTATGACTTACCGTTTCCTGAAAATCCATGACCCCACTCCATATTATTATTCTATCCCTGTAGCCGATTGTAACACAATCCTATTTTTCCCAAACTGATGTATCAATCAGCTTGTCCTACTTATCCAAAATAAATGCACTCAAAGGGATATGCCTTCATGAATAAATAAGACTTTTTACAATTATCTATCTTGATCATAAATGTTAACTGAGGTGTTAAGTGATTAAATCACTTAGCTAAAAAGATGTGCTAGTCATAATAACATAACATGGGAACGTATGTTAAGATTTTAACATAAAGAATCTTATTGTTCAGACGCAACCCCAAGATGTTAACATAAAGAATCTTATTGTTCAGACGCAACCCCAAGTGTAGGTTCCAAATCCGACTCCTGCACTAAGTCCAGGTGCGGCTCGAGAGAAGAAATTCCTTCTCAAACAAATTAAGCCACCCGAGTCTGATGGCAAGGGAAGGACTGTTCAAGCTGACGCCAAGATCTGGATTGAGTCCATGGAGGACTATTTTGAGGCAACAGGAACTGCACCTACTAACCAAGCCATGCTCGCCAAACTTAAGCTTACAGGCAAAGCCAAACTTTGGTGGAAACAATGGTGCAGAGACCAAGCAATCTCGGAGGGGACAATCACTTGGGATAAGCTTAAGGAAGCTGTGCAAGGGAGGTATCTACCACCTGCCTACTACACACAAAAGATGAATGAATTCTGACTTGAAGTAGCTAGGATTATCCCTTGAAGCATATTATTCGAATTTCATTTCACTCCTAAAGTATGCACCTCCAATGGATATGACACAACAAGTGTCAAAATTCTGTGTTGGGTTGAATCCACCCATAAACACTCGATTGGAATCAATGAGCCCAACGAGCCTACAAGACGCACTCATTCGAGCTACTCCGATAATACAGGAGGTACAGACCAAACCAAGGAACAACAGGATTTGACCTTACAAAGATTAGAATAAGGGCATGTCTAAGGCTCAGACTAAGAGAGCACAGGGTCAGAATCAAGGCCAAAGAAAGAAAGCTAGGGTCAATGCTGTTAACAACTTTGTTCCAACACTAAGAAATGATCGCAACCCACGTTGCTTCCATTGCAACGAGCTTGGACACTTCAAGAGGGAGTGTCCCAAGCTTGGCAGAGGGCATCGCCAAGGGCAATTCTAAGGTCAAAACAGAGCCGCTCATGGCCTAGGAACCACCGTTATGGCTAGAGGGAGAACCTCCAGTGTTTCCAACAAGGAGCTGGACAATGAAGAAGATCCATCTATGGATGTTGACATTGAGAGGGCAATGGTTCACACCACTCTTCACAAGAAGGGTCCGAATCGCCAATTCTCGGTGATTCAAACTCCATCAGAATATCAAGGTAAAAGCTTCAAAACCTTGATTGACTGTGGCAGTACACATTCCTTAATCTCACCAATTTGTGCAAAAAGATTAAGGATAGCCACAATAGACGCACCTACTTTACTTGTGGAATTAGCAAATGGTCCTGAGGTCACTTGTACTAGGCAAACTGCTAAGGTGAAATTCCTACTGGGTGGGAAGCCAACTTCTATGAGATTCAGGGTAATGAACCTAGGTGTCCATCGGAATGGATTGGTTAATACCCAATGATGCCCACATCCACTGTGGGAAGGGCCAAGTCTCCTTCTGAAATTCTGAAGGGGAACTAGTCATGACTCAAGGTGAGGCTAGTAAGCCAAAAATATAGTTGGCAAAAGCAACACGGATAATAAAAGGTGTTCAAAAGGGTCTACCTGTCTATCTGATTAAACTGAATAAGCTAGATTAGAATCAAGAATCTAGAGAAGAACCTTCATGGTTAAAGGAATACATAGACGTATTCCCTAAAGATCTGACGGAACTTCCTCCCCAAAGGGAAGTCAACCATGAAATCAAACTTGTGCCAGGAGCTGCACCGGTCGCAAAGAGGCCATATAAGATGTCCATCCTGGAAGCTATCAAACTGAAAGAGCAACTCAAGCAACTATTAGATAAAGGCTACATCCATCCTAGCAGCTCACCAATCTGTACAAAAAGATTAAGGATAGCCAGAATAGATGCATCTACTTTACTTGTGGAATTAGCAAATGGTCGTGAGGTCACTTGTACTAGGCAAACTACTAAGGTGAAATTCCTACTGGGTGGAAAGCCAACTTCTATGAGATTCAGGGTAATGAACCTAGGTGTCCACGAATGTTTACTCAGAATGGATTGGCTAATACCCAATGATGCCCACATCCACTGTGGGAAGGGCCAAGTCTCCTTCCGAAATTCTAAAGGGGAACTAGTCATGACTCAAGGTGAGGTTGGTAAGCCAAAAATACAGTTGGAAAAAGAAACACGGATAATAAAAGGTGTTCAAAAGGGTCTACCTATCTATCTGATTAAATTGAATAAGCTAGATCAGAATCAAGAATCTAGAGAAGAACCTTCATGGTTAAAGGAATACGTAGATGTATTCCCTGAAGATCTGACAGAACTTCCTCCGCAAAGGGAAGTCGACCACGAAATCAAACTTGTGTTAGGAGTTGCACTGGTCACAAAGAGGCCGTATAGGATGTCCATCCCGGAAGCTATCGAATTGAAAGAGCAACTCAAGCAACTATTAGATAAAGACTACATCTGTCCTAGCAGTTCACCAATCTATGCAAAAAGATTAAGGATAGCCACAATAGATGCACCTACTTTACTTGTGGAATTAGCAAATGGTCGTGAGGTCACTTGTACTAGGCAAACTGCTAAGGTGAAATTCCTACTGGGTGGGAAGCCAACTTCTATGAGATTTAGGGTAATGAACCTAGGTGTCCATCGGAATGGATTGGCTAATACCCAATGATGCCCACATCCACTGTGGGAAGGGCCAAGTCTCCTTCCGAAATTCTAAAGGGGAACTAGTCATGACTCAAGGTGAGGCTGGTAAGCCAAAAATATAGTTGGAAAAAGCAACATGGATAATAAAAGGTGTTCAAAAGGGTCTACATGTCTATCTGATTAAACTGAATAAGCTAGATCAAAATCAAGAATCTAGAGAAGAATCTTCATGGTTAAAGGAATACGTAGACGTATTCCCTAAAGATCTGACAGAACTTCCTCCCCAAAGGGAAGTCGACCATGAAATCAAACTTGTGCTAGGAGCTGCACTGGTCGCAAAGAGGCCATATAAGATGTCCATCCCGGAAGCTATCGAACTGAAAGAGCAACTCAAGAAACTGTTAGATCAAGGCTACATCCGTCCTAGCAGTTCACCATGGGGAGCTCCAGTGTTGTTCCAAACGAAGAAAGATGGAATGCTTCACCTATGCATTGACTACAGAGGGTTGAATCAGGCAACCATAAAAAATAAATACCCCATTCCAAGAATAGATGAATTACTTGACCGTCTTCGAGGGGCAAAGATCTTCTCAAAGATAGATCTCAGATCTGGATATTATCAGAGCAAAGAAGAAGATATCCCAAAGAATGCATTCAGTACAAGGTATGGACACTTCGAATTCCTAGTGATGTCATTCGGGCTGACGAATGCTCCTGCTACCTTCAACAGGTTAATGCAGGATATCTTTAGGCCCTATCTTGATGACTTCGTACTCGTCTTTTTTTATGATACCCTAGTCTACTCAAAACAGGGAAAGGATCATGAACCCCAACTTTGCATTGTTCTTGAAACAATGAGAGCACACAAGCTTTATGCCAAGAAGAAGAAGTGCACATTTTTCAAGTGACAGATTGAATATCTGGGATTCATTGTATCAGCAGAGGGAATTTTAGTAGATCCCAGAGATGTTCTGGAATGGCCAACACCAACTTCTATCAAAGAAATACGTAGTTTTCTTGGGTTGACAGGGTGGTACAGGATTTTCATCAAAGATTATGCTTTGATTGCAGCACCTCTGATTGATCTATTAAAGAAGCAAGTGGCAATTGTATGGTCACCTGCTAAATAGACCAGCTTTGACAAACTAAAGCAAAGCTTAGTATCAGCACCCATCCTGAAACTTCCTGATCTTAGTAAGGAGTTTGAAGTGGTAATTGATGCTAGCGCACTTGCTTTAGGATGTGTACTTATGCAAGAAGGTCATTCTGTAGCATATTCTTCAAGAAAATTGAAGAGCCATGAAAGGAATTATGCTACCCATGACTTGGAGCTATTAGGCTATCATCCACGCTCTCAAAATTTGGAGACATTACCTATTAGGAAACAAATTTTCCTTAGTAATGGACCACAAGAGTCTTAAATGGATTTTCACCCAAAATGAGCTCAATATGAGGCAACGTCGATGGATCGAAGTGCTGGAAGAATATGATTTTGAGATCAAATATAGGCCTAGAAAAGAGAATGTAGTTGCCGATGCACTCAGTCCCAATGCATTTCTAAATTCTCTCATTTTGCAAGATCCATCAACAGCAAGGTCTCTAGCCACAAAGGTATCAATGCCAAACAACCTGATTCTTGAGCTAGCAAAAGAAGAGGCATATCATGACCCAGTTTATCAGAAAATGCTAAGGGAGATCCCCATCAAGGATCAAGATCCGAAGCTAAAGACGAAGTATCAATAATTCTCCATCAGTAGTGGACTTGTCTACTTTAGGACAAGACTATGTATCCCTACAAGCCAAACTCTCAAGCAGAAGATACTTTGGGAAGCCCATGACTCCCCTTTCTCAGGACATCGTGGTTATGCCAAGACCCTTAACACGATTAGAAAGAGCTATTTTTGGGAAAGGCTCAAGGGAGACATACTCAAATATGTCACGAAATGTTTGCCTTGTCAACACATTAAGGCAGAACATGTTAAAATGCTTGGGAAATTGCAACCACTTGACATTCCACAAATGAAATGGGAGTTCATTAGTATGGAATTTATTGTTGGCTTACCCCAAGTTAAGGGAGGATATAACTCTATTTTGATTGTAGTAGATATGCTCACCAAGGTCGCACATCTCATCCCTGTCAAGACAAACTATAAAGCTTCAAACATCGCAAGATTATTCATCAAGGAAATATTCAAACTTCATGGTTTACCCAGAAGAATCATTAGTGATCGTGACTCTCTTTTCACATCACACTTCTGGAGGGCTATCTTTGAGGCTATTGGAACTCAACTCTGTTTCAGTACAGCTTACCATCCCCAAATTGATGGTCAAATAGAACGAGTCAATCAAGTCATTGAAGATATGCTTAGGGCATACTGCTATCGCGAATCCAAAAAGTGGATTCAGTACTTGCCACTGGTTGAGTTTGCTTACAATGCTTTTTACCAATAGAGTATTCAGATGACCCCTTTCCAAGCATTGTATGGACATGATTGTCGTACCCCTTTGAACTTCTCGGATCCAACTTTGAGGGTAGAAGCTTCAAGACAGATGCTAGAAGACATGGATGATCAAATCAAATCAATAAGACAAGACATTCAAGCTGCCAAGGATAGACAGAAGGCTTACGCTGACTTAAAATGGCAAGATAGATCCTTCGTCGAAGGTGATATGGTCTCCATCCATGTATGCCTTAAAAAGAGTTCACTATCCTTGGGAGAGTAAAAGAAGCTAAGTACAAGGTATTGTGGACCTTATAAGATCACCAAGTGCCTAGGGCCTAATGCTTACAGACTATAGCTGCCCGCAACTCTAAAGATTCATAATGTATTCCACGTTAGCCTATTGAAAAAGTATCTACCTAATCCGAGTCATGTACTTGATGATCAACAAATTGTAATGCCTAGCCAAGAAGTCCTTGAGCTATGGCCTGATAGAATCCTAGATGTTAGGGAGAGGCATTTGAGATCAAGGACCTTGAGAGAATACCTCATCCAGTGGAAAGATTATCCAGAAGAGGATCCACCTGGATGGATGAAAATACTCTCAATACCCCCAGATCTTCTCGAGATAAGGACATCTCGAATTCTCTAAGGGGGAGAGGATGTAATCTCCCCCCATGCCTCCCCCATGACAATCCTCCCCTTTTTATTTCAAATTTTTTAATTTTTTAAAATTTTTTAAACCTCCCTCTCTCTCTCCCCACCAACAGCATGTCAGGGGGAGAGAGAGAGAGAGGGAGTCAAGTGAGAGAAAAGGGGGCATGCAGCTCCCCAGGTGGAGGGGTGGCGATCGTTAGATAGCCATCTCACCCCCTAATATACCATCCCCTCCCTACTATAAAGGGAAGCCCCCTCCCTCATCGCCAGGCAACGCCTCCCCCCTCATGATCAGAAGCGCCCCCCCTGGAACGCAGCGCCCCCCCTCGTCATCAAGAAACATCGTTTCTCCCCCCTCCCGTTTTTCAAAAAACAAACAAGTTAAAGAAGCTTCTTAAGCTTCCTGGAAGCTTCCAAAGGAAAAAGCCTCCTAGGAGGTGTTCACCTACAGACACGAGAGGACACAATTCGTCCACGAAGGGAGTTCCCTTGTAGGAGGGAAGGACTGCCAGTTGTAGGGAATTTCAGCACACCCTCCACCTGCCCTAGCCCCGATTACGATGGCCCCAAAGCACCACACCAGAGGAGCACATGCGGGAGTAAGAGGCCCACATGTAGGAGTCGCCACCTAGAGTGCGAAAGCCAATAATACCCCTCTTGCTAAAGTTCAGGTTCCATCAAATTCATCATTTTCGTTTCCACATGATATGGGTGCAATAAATATGAATTCGCATAGGGTAGTCTTAATCGCATTGAGAATTTACTAAAATTGAACGCTTTGTTTTAAAAAGATCGTAGGAATGTTCGAGAAAGTTTTAAATCACATCACACAATACTTATAATTCCCGCACCCTCTATGTGAACGGTTGTGTATTTAGAAATAGTTTGATGGCACGAGTATTGATGGTTGTAGGAGAGGGTTTGAAAATGATAAACCCCTCCCTATTTGGCTAAATCACATAGAGTACATCTACATTGGTTGCTTTCACTTTTTTTAAAAATATTTTTTAAAATTGAAAGGGGCTTTATACCTTCCCCTTCTATGTGGATAGATATGAAATCAATCCCCCATATAAACTTGATTACTAGGCTTGAGATAAGCCTTTGATTTTATGAATGTAAAGGATGTTTGTCTTGGGAAGAGGATTGTAATCCCGAGTTAAATATGAGAGAGAAGTTTGGAAGCATAGAGTGTGGGATAAAGACTTGAATTGGTAGATAAAAGAAGGAATTTTTGATGATGATGATTCTTATGCTTGTATGGAGCTCATGGACTAATAATGATGAATCCACCAATTAAACCTCTACTCTAATATCAACGTTGTTGAATAGAACCTTAAACCACAAATTGATGACCCAATTGCACAAATTAAAATTGCACACAAGAGGAGAATAGAGAGGAGAGAGAGGAGA
This sequence comes from Lygodium microphyllum, assembly GCF_053477565.2. Taxonomy (NCBI): domain Eukaryota; kingdom Viridiplantae; phylum Streptophyta; class Polypodiopsida; order Schizaeales; family Lygodiaceae; genus Lygodium; species Lygodium microphyllum. The sequence goes on from NC_141145.1 coordinate 53,475,865, forward strand.
GGAGAATAGTGAAGTAGTAGGCTAGTTGTTGTTCACATTGAAGGAGGGAAAGAAGACCTAGAAGGAGTCAATAACTAATTGAAGGGAGTTCATCTCTTCTAGGTACACAACCAACATGTATGCTCTCATATGATCTCTATTCTTCCTTACCCATATTTTTTTGGGACTATCTTGAAGGCACACTTTTCTTTTTTTTGGTTCTTCTCACCATGTAGGCTCTCGACTTGAAAGAGACTCCTGAATCAAATAGGACACTATGGATTGTTTGCCCTTAGCTTAGACTACTTGAGATCTTGAACTACCTACAAACCCTAACCCAAAGAAAAAGGGGAAACAAGCAACCTAGCTTGCCAAGCCCTTGGAATCTCGCCAAGTCACGAACGATCCATGATCGAATGCTGGGAGCATTCAGGAAGAAGGAATCACACCTTAGCAATTGGTCGTACGAACGACCACAGAAATGATGGTGATTGTACACTTAGGTACATTGTTTGAACTTCTTTGCTCAAGGAACTAATTCAAGGCCAAACACTTAATGCTTCAGGCTAATAACCTCTGAATCTGCCTCTCCCTCCAAGTTATTAGCCTTATGGGCAGAATGGAACTATGTCTTATGGGCAGAGAGGTTGAGCTTTGCATTCCTCTTGTTTCCCATTCTCCATGAACCAAGTGCAGCATAAATCTTCTTCGACTCTGTTGTTCCTACGTAAAGTGGTTCATCTGGGCTCGATGCTAGCTTCTCCCTAGAGACTTGGATGATAGGGAAGAAACCTTGACTTCAGGTCAATCCTAAGTGGGAACAGCCGGATACTTCCGCTTCGGGGCAGACTTGGGAAGACCTAAATCACAAACCCTGTGACATTCCTTGCGAGTGCCAGGGTGACACTTTCTAGGCTCCCCTCCCGATGGGCTGCTAAGACGTGTCCCACAAGTGGTCAAGCGGACACGTTACAGTTTCTTTCTGGTCTGTTTGGTCTTCTTCTTCATTATTGACTTTGCTTGCATTAATCTTCATGTCCATATCCCCCTCAAGTAGAGGTATTATCATCTTTGAGGCAACATAAATATCTTCAAATTCTTCAAATGGATTCATTAATTGCTATTTGATGTAGGCAACTTCAGGTGTTCCTGCAAGTAGAATAGACATTTTCCAATGTAGTATAAATGAGTAACAATAATCATGTTACTTTTCATGAATGAGTTACACATTAGGGTCTTCATAATTTACATTGAGAATAAGCTTGAAACTCTGAAAATTTTCAACAATAGAGTTGAAATCTAGTGTGTTAAAAGACACAAACAATGGAAGTGTGAAAACACACTATGTAAATACTATGCTTTAACTTCATGTTGAGCTTGAAGATGACCCTTTTTAACTTTCATTTTGAACTACAACCTATAATATATAAATTCCATTATCTTCAAGATTTCTACAAGAGAAAGAACTTACTTAAAAACTCTTAGTCCATATTTAATTTCTGTTAATACCTTAATACTATCACTAATATTTACTAATTACTATATCAGCCTTGAATTATATTAAACAAAGGAAGTACATACAAATTAAGTCCATTCTTAATCAAATTTTATGAATGGGTTTTAAACAATAAATAAACTATAGTCTCTTTTCAATATTTATTCTAAGTCACTCATTATCAAAAGTTATTATTTTTCATTACTACTATCTTGAAAAATAAAAAGATTTATAATAATTACAATCTGATCATAATATATCAAACATTATTAACCAAACATTCCTTATACCAAATGTAGTCTTAGTATCAAATTTTATCAATAAATTTTTCTATTTACTCTTAACATTTACTAATTACTACCTAAAAACTATGATTTTCACAATTAAAATTCAATAACTTTAATTTGAGAAGTCCGTTTATGTTAAGATTTAGTAGAGAAATCCATCATGACCTAATTTAACTCTATTTTGGGTTCTCATCCTTAATATTTCACTAACATTTTAAATTATCACTAATTATAGAAAAAAAACTACCATTTTTATACTAAAATACACATATATTTTAGTAGATTTAGCTCTAGCATATAAAACTTCATTTTTAAGTTCCTTTCACTGCATTCTAACTCTTTTTTTATTTACTTCTTATCCACATTATACAAAACTCTTAAATTTTCCTAATTATGGCATAAAAATACAATTTTTACCTTAATTTCAGCCATTTCTCTACCATTTCAATCATTCTAATGTAAGAACTTTAATTCTTCTCTTCCATTTTACCTTCAAAGATCATAAAATGAATGTAAAAAACCATAAATCATACATTCTATCCATTTCTTATTCACTTTTTAATGAAAATATTCATATTTGTTTAAGGAGATAATTAAGGATGATCCACAGTATTTGAGAGTGCTATCTTTGCTTCTCCTCTCCCTTCACTTCCAGTAATCTTCAAAATCTTTAATCTTTCACTTCTCCCACTAATACACACTAATCTCTCCTTAACCTTGCTAAAAACTTCTCTCTCTGCACTCAAGAATCATGATCAAGAATGGTATGAGGTTGAAGGAGATGTAAGAGAGGATCAAATGCAACCAATCCATGCTGGAAAATGAGGCAACACCTGCAATAAATTAGCAAGAAACTCCCAAAATGATGGCACCCATTTTTCTTATCTTCTTTCTCTCTCTATAACTCCTCTCTTCATTTGATAGCCCCCCCTCAACTTCTTGAATAACGTATTTTAAAAAATTACCATTTTTCCACCTAAAATAGTTTCTTTAACATATCTTCCCATCTCTGGACCTAAATTTTCCTTGCCCACCACAGCTTCTTGACTCAAACTCCATGTATGCATGCTAAATTATACCCATATTTCTACCCATTTCCAAAATATCTACGCTTTTCACTACAAATTTTCTCGCATCCACCTTCTATCACTTATTATTTTTCCACTCCCTAAATTATTCATCTAAAAATACCCCAACTCTCAACTTCTAGTTCCACCTCAACATAGCCCAATATGGCTTTACAACCTTTTTTTAAATTAAATTTTATGAAAATAATGCATAATACAGAGTTAAAGCCCTTAATTTTGCCAAAAAATAGTGTAAAAATGGCACAAAAAAGAAGTTATCATTCCTCTCTCACTAGCTTAAGTGATCTCCCGCGAACTAACAAAAGGACAACTATTCCAATCTTCAAAAACAACTTCAACAGCAATAACATCCAAGAAAGCTTCAACTAGTCATGTGAAAAAAATAATTATTCTCCCCCTTCAAACTGTGAGCACAGGTACATCTATAACAATCCTGCAATGAACACAAAGGAAACATGTATATTCCAACAAATAATAATCTATGCTGTCTACAATTAAGAACTAACTTAATGTGACAATAAAACCAGTCCCCAAACCACTCTGTCCACTAACATACATGACATTGCAAATCCCAAGCAAGAATCCAACAAAAAAGAAAACTATAAGAGCTACTAACAAACAAAAAACCTCTCAAAGCAAAGAAATGCTACGCTACTCTCCTTCCAGATATCCATAACAAAGTTTTTGCTTACTCTTGCAAGACCAACACTAGACCTCAACAAAACTGATATAGGACACTTCACAAGATAGAGTCTCTAGGGCAGAACTGCTAACCCTCCATGAAAGAAGAGACAATGTGTCTAGCTACTAATTGGTACAATATAGAATATAAGTATTAGTACACCTCTATCTCCTTTTATAAGAGTTTTTTTTTTTCAAAGACTAGTTTTCATCCATGCTTAAAATATTCCACCCCAAAGAGATGCAAGGCATCGGATGTAGGGCACTCGTCAAGGAAATCACGACAGCCTACCAGGACCTCACAAGAGATGGATATCTTCTTTTGAGAGTTTTTTTTTCTTTCGAGTCATGGCTTTGTTTTAATTTTTTCAATTCTTAATTTAGGGGGTTAAATATATTTAAGAGTCTTTTTTTAAATAGTACATGCGTAGTTACTATTCAAAATTTAACATTCAAACATTTTAGCTCAACAACCCTCCTCGAGAAACTAAATCAAGAAAGCTATACTAACCAATCAGTTAACAACTAGGCTAATCTCACAAGGCTCAACACAAAGTAACTTTAGCACAAACAAACTAGTCAAAATTTCGTGGTGTCGGAGCATTTAGGTCGAAAGTCTACCACAGGAGTAAGAGACAACAGGGTGAAGGGAGATTCAGGGAGAGGAGTAGACTAAAGAGAAGGGGCTTAAAGAAATAGAAGATGTAGAAGAATACTCACAGAGGTGAAGCTTGTCAATTTATTTCTGCATTATGAGAAGACAAATCTCTTGTAGACAAAAATGTGCATAAAACAATACCTTCCTCTATGATGCTCAGAACGCCAATCTGATGCTTCCATTGGCTTTGAAAGAGGGGTAAAATACTTGGACACTTGACAAGAATTCTGTTAGATCACTTCTTCTTCATCTCCCCATTCGGAGTGTTGTTCATTGCCTGAAAACTACGATCGCGCCTCGCGTGATTTTGCCTATCCTTCTTTTTACATAAAATCCTCCCATAATGGCTTAAAGCTATATGCTTTCTTTTACATGCCATCCTATTCTAGAAGTTATCTATAAATTTTTGGATTTTACAAGAGATAATATCTAAAATATAAAAAATTAGCTAAACTTGTCCAAAAATCTAGTATTTTCGAACCATCCACACTACGGACACTAACACTAATGACTAATATGGCATTGACCATAGATGATTTTAACATCCAATGTATACTTTCATGTTATAGAATATGTGGTGAAACTTGTATTTTAGACTTTCGAAAGTGTGGCAATTTGTTCTCTAAACCAAATATATCCTATAATTGGTTGGCTAATATTTCTTATGAAAATAATAAAGTAATAAAAGGTTTAAAGTGTTATTTTTGAACTCAATATGATAAAGTTTTCTCAATAATAACGTAGAAAAATCATTGAATGAAATATCATTCAACCAATGACCGTGTTATTGTAAAGAAAATAGTACAATTAAAGCAAGGTAAATCAAGTCAATACACATTGATCAAAGCTCAACTTTCCTGTGAGAAAATACCTATAAATAATGTATTGATAAGCCATAGTGCAACATTCACTTGGATTGTCTATACAAAAGCTTCACCATTTAGGTTGATTACACAAAGTGCAACTTGATTATCTTAGGCTTGCCATCCATTAGTACTAGAAACTTCATCATTTTCATGTAGTTTTGTTGTTGATGATGATGATACTAATGTCAACCCTATGTTGATATCCGATTGATTTTGCGGAGTATTGACTAATATCCAATATGCCAAAGCTCGTTCATACGAAAAGTTCTCTACTGAGTACTCATGGGAAACATACAATCTCATGCAAGTATCTAAGTTTGTACTCCACTTGTTGCGCACCTTGTTTTTTAAAAACGCCTTAACACTAAATATTCTTTCATCCTCCATGGATCTTAAAATTATTGTTTGAGCCAAGTCAACAAGTTGAAAATATTTAGGCATACGATCTTGGAGAACTTGACTCATGCTCAACCTGTTCCATAATCGAGTAATTGCACTTGATTTTGTAGGCTCTATAAGTTCTGTAAATTGATGCCACATGGTCTCTCCAAAGCATTGTGATTGTTGCAAAAGCTCATCTCCATCTATTACCGAGAAGGTTGCATCAGACCCTTGCAATTGTAACATTTTCCCAAAGTGATATTTAAGAACATGAACTCTTTTCACTTTCCACTACATTATTAAAAGTTTCCATATTTACAAGCTGTCTTCTAACAAGCCGTCCTCAAACTCGCTTCCTGGAGACATAAACATGTACCAACCTTGAATGTACTTTGATGCATACTATACCATTTCTGTTTATCTTTAAAAAGCTCTTGCTAGGTTCTAATTGAAAGTTCATGATCTCATGCCATCTTTTGAATCTCTCCTTGTCCAAATAATGATTCATATATGCATAAAAAGAATCTAATGCCAAGCATATCATCTTTCAAATATTGCTATATTCAATCATATACATTGTTCTCTTTTCAACAAGCTTCACAAGGACATTAAGCTCCGCAAGTAGAGGAACAATTCCTATAAAAAAAGGATACAAAATATTAGATATCAAACTAGAAAAAAAAAGTACAAGCAGTATATTCACTCCAAAAACATTGAAATACCTATCAATGTAAGTAATGTCTCTAAATTTGTCAAAGTTGTTAAAAGCTCTAATGCCTTGTCAGTCTCCTTCGACTTTTGAGCTGCCAATCTATCCATGAGTCCTACTAAAGATGGGTACCTCTTTAATAATCTCCTGGCTAGCAAGTACAAGCTAATCCACCTTGCATTCACATGCTTTAGTAATTTTCTACCCTGTGTTAAACCCTTTGCCATCTCTTGGAACTTTAAATATCATTTGGAACTCCTACAAAAAAAACTACTAGATGTACTAACCAATTGCTCCACCTTTGCAACACTATCAAACTCATCAACTATTTTATAGGCCAAGTTCATTCTATGTGTCATACAATGAATTCCTAACATGAAAGGCACTATAAAAGTTTGTATGTGGACACAAATTCCTGAGCCATGGCCTTGCATAACTGTTGCTCCATCAACTCCCACACAAATTAGTTTTTTTGCAATCTCAACCCTTGATAATTGCAACATACTCATCAAGATTTCTTCAACTAACAAGAATAGATTCTCTGCTGTGGTATCTTTTTGCATTTTGTTTATTGTAAAAAAATATGCATGACGAACATGATTTTCCACAATATAAACAGTCATGCAAACCCAACTAGTAGTATCTCTAGATGTGGCCTCATCTAGCGAGAGAGCAAAAATTTGAGAAATTTTGATTTTTTCTCTCAAATCTTGCTTGACAACCTCATCTAATGCTTCTGCCAAATCCCATCCACTACTGTGTGACCAATGCGATTGTGGAAAATTATCAATAGGAAATTGTGACAAGAATTCCTTATACTTGAGATAGTCCACCATTGGTCTTCCTCACCTTAAGATATAAAAGACAGTCTGCATGTAAAAAAGCCATTACAATTTGATATTACACATAATATAAAATATATTATAAATAAATTAATAATTATAAATGATAAAAAATACCTTCAATTGTAGGATTTTACTTTGTAAGGTCTTATCTTGCATTTTTTTGAACATGTTGTTAATTGATAACTTCTCATGTTGTGCTTGCTCAAGCAAATGTTTCTCATATAGTCTTGCATTCTTTAGATGTAGACACTCCTCACTAGAGTTCCATCTTACTTGACTTACTTCTTGCCCATCAATAATGGTTTTTTCATATACCTTTCTTGCATGCTTCTGTATAGTGTCAATTTTGAGCTGAAGTGTGTAATCAATTCCCCTTTTCCATGAGTAACAAATACATCGAGCGTTTTTTGGAGTAGAATCATCTGCTGGTATAACTGGCTCAATGAATGGAAATTTAATAACCTAATCTAGTTGAAATGTAAGCTTTGCAAGGCTCCAAATTCTTTTATTTTTCTTCTCGCTAGCTTGTGTGCTTTTCAGGGAACTTGACATCTCTTCTTCATTTGTTTGTATAGGTTGACAAGAAGCATTTTGTACAGTTGGTGTAACTTGTGTTTCAACTACTCCAATACTAGTAGTGGCACAAATTTGTTGATCTCTTGCTATTTGATATGGTGTTTCAGTCTCACTATTTACTTCATTTCCAAGAATAGATGCATCTCGTTGATTTGTTGATGTCTGTGAATCATTAATAACATTTGTGGTTGCATAGGTATTTAATGGATGGCTGAAAAATGATATAATATCTCCGTTTGAAACCTCACAAATTTTTTGTTTCTTTAATCTACCCATGCCTTCAGAAAAACACATGAAACAATACCTAAGATTTTGTTTCTTCACAATGCTACTACAAAATTATATCAACTTTTAAAGAATACCAATTGCACATAAATCCAAATATAACTTGAAAATCAAAGAAACATACAAACAATTACCACTTAACTATGACTCACAAAAGATTGGTTTCAAGCTTTTAGATTAAAGCAACTTGTTTGCAAGAAAACACACACACACACACACACACACACACACACACACACACACACACACACACACACACACACACACACACACACACACACACACACACACACATGCAATGTCATACACACACACATATGATCATATAATACATTTTATACCAATTGCACATAAATCCAAATATAACTTGGAATTTAAAGAAACATATAAACCATGATCCATTACCAACTTAACCACGACCCATAAAAGATTGGTTTCAAGCCTTTAGATTAAATAACCTTTTTTGCAACAAGGAACAATACCCTTAAATGTGTGCACATACACATCCTTGCACTTTTTGTACCATTTGCACATAAAACAAAATATAACTTGAAATTGAAAGAAACATATAGACCATTACAAACTTAACTACGACCCATAAAAGATTGGTTTCAAGATTTTAGATCAAAGCACCTTATTTGCAGGGAATAACACACACATACTCATGCATGTACACATACATCGTTGAACATTTTTAAAAACCTTACTAATAAATAATGACACTAGTTCAATAGAGATAAAATGTGATATGGTTGTTAATCTAATATCCAAGTTTATCATGGAATTAATCGCAAAGTAGCTATCAAAGGTTCATAAAAATCTCTCAGTGGTTCTAGTGACTATGAAATTTTCTAAGTGTTACCTTTATTAAGTGCAATATGATAAGCATTGTGGTCTATTATGTAAATATCAAGATATGATTATTCACACTTAGAAACCTCGTGTATACATTAGAATACTCACGAGTCACCAGTGTTTCGCATTTGCTAATAACTAGAAATAATTTATAATATAAAATCTTCACCATGATATAAATCATGACACATTGCAAATAATGAATTTCAAAACTTGAAAAAACTATCAATCATACAAAACAAATTGTGAATGAGATATAGACATGAAATCTTGGAATAATTATTCCTAAAAATTAAAAGCACTTAACTAACTTAATCTATAGGTATAAATTACGAGTCTCGTTCCATGGAGTATAGAGTTTTACAAAGTTGCCAATCTTTTCAAGACATGTTTGGATTCACAAGTCATGGAAACTCCAAAATTTGATAGGTTGTTTTACAAAATGCAAGTAGAGACTATAAGAGTCGGGTTACTCAAAAGAGGCTAGCTAAGATAGGACCAAGCTCTACAAGGGGTCTCTGTGCCTTTGCAGGATCAATCCCACACTCTACCCTCAAAAAGTCATCGAGGTCTACAAAGGATATACGTGCAACCTTGTCATTTACCAACATGCGATCACTTGCCTTTAACTCTATCAAACACATGATCACTTCATCTGGGGCATCCCTTGGCTTCCTGCACAACCACAAGTTTTGGCCTAGGCACCAAAACTCAACAACACAGATGATGAGCCAGCCAATTGTATACACATTTGACTCCTTGCTACAGGTAGACTGGCATAGTGGGTCATAGATCTCAAGTGCAATCCGAGGTCTTCTTCTCCTTTCCAACTCCCCTTTCCACCGACACTCATCTATGAGGTGCATGGGATCATTTGGACCACCACAATTGATTGCTGATCTTCTCATGCCAGAAATGAGCATTAGACCCCAGTCTATGATGCCAACCCTAGGGATGTTCTCTTTGGTAAAGTCTAGTACCATGTTCTTGGCATGCAAGTCTGAATGGATGATGCCGACACTATGCACAGCCTTCATCCCATCAACTAGTGCACGAATAATGTTCCGCATATTATTGATAATGCCCACAATCCTAGCTTTCTCCTCTACATTGGGCACCTTGTTAGGATTAGGGCTGAATCCCACTGATGGCTTGCGCAAGCGCTCAATTGTTCTTCTATATCTACATTCCTTAAAAGGACCCCACATCAATACATCATTCAATGTAAAAATTGAATAAGGGGAAGATTGTAACCCAAGGGGGCTCAAAAGTGAAGGCAATGGATCTCACAATCGATGCATTGACCTTTTGCATCCCACGCTCCACTTGAAACTATTGTAACTTGGCATTATTAGAGCCCTTGTACATTTTGGCACAAAATTTCAAATTTCAAGGAAAATAACTGATGTTATCTATTGTGGCTTCCACACACTACCCAAAGGAGCCTTCATCGATGTCTTTGCCTAGCTTGATTACATAAAAAGGAATGCCAATTGTTGGCGCACATTGGTGATTCCTCAATGTCCATCACATAGTTCTTTCCCCCGACGGATCATTTTGCTGTCTTGTGGTACCAGGACTAGGACTTGCACCTATTGTAGTCTTCAAACGCTTTGGCAGAGAGGAGGCACCAGACAAGTCATTTTCCCACTTTGAACGTGCCACCTCCTCTCTCCATTTTGTGTTCCACAAGGCCAATTTCTCATTTGATACAAATGATGGTGCTAACTCCTTAAGATCTTCAAGCATCTTAGGTGCATTTTCGAGCAATGTGCAACAAAGAAGCAAGTTCCTCTCATGATCCATGACTGCATCAGTAACTAAGTGCAAAAGCCCTTTGTTGTTGCAATAAGGCACGCATAGCTATACATGCTCGATTGCAAAAGTTGACAAAGGAAACATCATTGCTATTAATGAATGATATTTGATCTTTTGTATTGGATGATATGGCCTCTATCATGCAAATGCGGAGTGCTTTGGCAACGTTAAGAGCTATCTCGACAAGGCCAATTCCCCCTAGTTTGTGACAAAGGAAAAAAAGTGTATAAGCATGGCTCCCAAGACCCCACCTCCCAATCGTAAGTTAGATTGCATCACTTGAATATAAACATTTGATAACAATCCTTGATTATTTAAAAAAATGCATGATATTAATCTTGGGTTATACTAGTGTTGTATATAGATTTCAATTGAGTTAAAGTTGCATGATATCATTTAGAAATTGAATAATGAAGATGCAACATCGATTGCATCAAAGTTGTTTCCTCATGAAAGCACAAATACATAAAAAGATTGCTAGAGTTTTAAAGATCTACACATGTGAGGAGTCAGGACACTTTATGTCGAGTGTACGACCTAAATGCGGCAATGCCCATCCCATCAAGCAACACCAAACAACTAGCATGTCTAGGATATTACATAGCTAAAAACACGACCAAATGTCCATCACTTATTTATTCATTTATAGCCCATCAGGACACTATCTAGCCAAATTCACGACCAAGTGCCCATCCATACCCAAGGGGGAAGGGAGGGTATCACAATCAAAATGACACATCTATGTCAAGTTCACAACACAATGCCAAGTCAATTGTGACATACTTGTCAAAAGGCACTCACTTGCCGACTTCACGATTGGGTGCCTACTTGACAAGCACCTTTCAGCCCTACACACACACACACCCATCACGAGACAAGTATCATGACATGTATATGTCGAATACATGACACATGCCAATCCACATATCTCACAAGTGACTAAAAAATACATATACACAAAGACTCAAATATACAAATAATGCATGGCAAGAGACCCATCTCATGACATGCATACATGCCAATCAACGACCCCTTGCCATACACATGCATATGAAGAGTATACACCTTCGCACAATGAGTGATATGAGAGGATTTTCTTATCGGTTCTTGTGACATGGATATCTCAAATTCATGATGCATGCCAGGTCAAACGTCCTCTCCTATCACACACGTGGATGTGTGCACACATACGCACATGCACACATTTACATGCACACATTGTGACAAGAAAGGATTGTCTCATGACATGCATATGCCGAATTCACGACGCATGCTAATCAATGGGCCTCTCCTACCACACACACCATACCACCTACTTTCTAATATTTTTTAAATGGTATTCTTGAAAACAATTGGCATGTGGTAAGGTATCCTATCGTCAATGGTAAACACCATCTCACATTAGCATTAAGTCCCAATCCAATCCCTACGTGGTTTGCTTCAAAATGCTTGTGTGTACTTCAAATTGTTTCAAGAGTCCCTTACATTTAAAGAGCATAGAATGAGTTTGTGCTAACAATACTAACACACACACAAGTTATTTAAGTATATGTATATATGCATTTCCATTCATCATTTTCAAAATTGCAAAAAAATTACCAACCTTAGCTTATTGCTAATGCAAACATTTCTTTTTGTTATATTATCAATGGAAAACTCTGGCTATCCTATACTTCCATTTTCATTCTAAGCCTTGACACTCATGCGCAAGCAAGAGGACATGCCTAGTTTTGGGAACCTTCTAATGAAAGCTCCAGTAGGCCACCATATCCAACTACCTACTCCCTTAGTTGAATTGTGTTGATGGAGTGGCCATTCTACTTGGTACTGATCAATGATCATACATGGATTTTAGTCGTGTTCTTCCCACATTACTTCGCTGCTAAAATATCCTATGGTCTTAGCTAGTCAGGCACTACATATTGTTTGCGGTCCTCAGTAGTTTCACATGAATCTTTTGCCTACTAGCAAATTAACCATACTGAATCCGTATTTCTTTCTCATTTCCTCTCATTTGTGAGGTGCTTACCATGACCATGTTGTCATCTATCCTCCTAGGAGGTGTTTGTCCTATATCAATATATATCAATATCAAATACACACTTAGAACTCCAATCATTTTTGGTGCGAAGTGCAAAATAGCATCCATGTGGCATGGACTCATAGAAAGGTCAAGTGAATGGCACTGACCTAATTTGTCCTAACATTTTGACCTCATTTGCCCTCATTCATCTAGGGCCTCACCATCACTACGCTCACCTGACAGCATCAACACTGCATCAGCATGCTGACTTGGGTGGTGGCCTACGAGCATGCATCTTTTTCCTTGTGCATGACATCTACATGACATCTCGAGGGGGCCTACGATCACTCATCACTGGTTGCATGATGCATCTAGTGCACGACATCTCCCTGGTTGCATCTAGTGCACGACATTTCCCTATGGTTGTAGATCGTTGGTCGCATTGCAGATGACATCACTGGTTGCATCACAGACTGCAGTGTTGCCAACTGCTGGACCTATGGCCTACTAAGTCCTACTGGTCCCATCGCAGACTGCAGTGTTGCCAGCTACTGGACCTGCGGCCTACTAAGTCCTACTGGTCGCATCGCAGACTACAATGTTACCAGTTGCTGGACTTGTGGCCTATTGAGTCATGTGACCTGTTACCATTGTTTCCAGATGTGCAATGTGACCAATGATCATACGCTCACTTGCAATGCCCATTTCACCACCTGCATGCAAGACCAACACGCAATGGAAAATAGAGTGCTAGTGGCCACAGACCTATGACCACTGACTAGTACGTAGGGAGAGAAGGAGACGAGTCACAAATTGGCACCACTTGGAGCGAGCGAGAGAGAGAGAGAGAGAGAGAGAGAGAGAGAGAGAGAGAGAGAGAGAGAGAGAGAGAGAGAGAGAGAGAGAGAGAGAGAGAGAGAGAGAGAGAGAGAGAGAGAGAGAGAGAGAGAGAGAGAGAGAGAGAGAGAGAGAGAGAGAGAGAGAGAGAGAGAGAGAGAGAGAGAGAGAGAGTCACTTGCTATTGCCTAGAGTTAAGCTACCTGCTGCTTGGGAGCGATGAAGATTGTTGTTGCTATCTGGAGTTGCTTGGAGTTGCCTGGCTGAGCTGCTTCTTCTGAGCGGGAGAAGTGAAGAGAAGCATAACTTTCCAATCAACCTAATCATGTGCAATCAAAGTGAGAGAGAGAGAGACCCGGTAAAGAATCATAGCCATGGAGTTACTATCATTTGGAGAACATTATGGGTGCACACACCTATTAATCAATAGTCATGCAAGGTTTTTTCACATTTTTTGTGCCACGTTGATGTCCAAGCTTAAAATTAGGGGTTGGTATTGCTATTCCAAATGATGCAAGGATCAATGCATTCATAAGAAATAGGAGAGTCATGACCCGATGTAGAACATGTGTCATTATATGGATCATCGATCAATAACATTATTCTTGTAGCATGTCATTATTTCTAATATTTGAGATGGAAACATCTATGTCATATGATATTGATGGTAGAAGATGTGTAAAACATCTATATGTAGCTAGAAGAACTTTAGGGGTACACAATTGCCCTCAATTTAATAGCAACTTTGCACAAGGTTATACATCTACATAGACATGTTACCCATTCACAAATTGCAAAAGATTATGAGGTCAAATGGCATTAGGTACTTGTGGTTGGCTTGAGTCACAACACTATCATCTATTTAGCTACAGGACAAAGGATTTGTTCAAACTAAGAAACGAATTGATGATGTCTAGGACATGTTTAGGGTCATTCACATGTATTCTAAACGATTGAGATAATGTTTTTTGGTAAGTAGGAATGGTTTGTGTCATTAGATTGCATGATCCAAACCATAGTTAGAACTATGATGATGCACAACTCATCTCAGATTATGGTATATGCATAGAATTTGTTAGGGTAAAGAATGAGCATGAATCCCTATTGCATAGTTTTTAAGGATTGGTAAAAAAGGGTTGAATGACAACAACTCAAGGCCTAATGTTGCAATCAACAAAGACCTAGAGATAGGAGATAACTATTGTAGGACTTTGGGTAGGAGGCTTGAAGGTTCATTTGAAAGCTTAACTCTCAATTAGATTTTGAGAAGTTGGAAGGTGCTAAATTCTCATGTGCTTCTATTGTTGTGACTTTAGCAAGTTCCTAAGGAATGATTTAACGGCGAAGGCTTGCAACATGGGTACTTTACACTCCAATAGTTTTCTTAATCATGCTGCTTGAAAAGTGCCACACAGGATTTGGACTCACGCACCCATCAAGCTCAACCTACACTAAAACCAACTGAGAATATAAACCCTATTGGCTACAACATAGATATTTCTACAATGTCAAACTCCCCTCGTTTGTAACTTTAGGAAAAGCAGGTGACACCAAACTGATCAAAACATTATTAATAGCATAGAGATATTAATCGATACAAACACTATCTAGACAGATGCTTTTAATGGCGGCAGGCGTGAGTACCTGGTGTTACAGAAGTGGCAGAGCTTGCCGATGGCTAAGAAGTTGATGATTTCCAAGTGTGCCTTGCAAAGCATGGAGAGCTCCTGTGCCTTGTTGAGGAGGCAATTCCGGTGCTTGCAGTACGTGACCTGGTGGCTGCTAGGGTTTTGGATGTGCCGAATCTGGATCTTGCCATAGGGTTTAACCAAACTAGGACAACATTTTTTATCAGTACTTGCTCATAGGATTATGTTGTTTTTGGCTTAGTAGCTACCTCTAACATGTTCTTAATCACCTTGTTAAGGTCAAAATTGAAGTCCTGATGATTATCAATCTTGAGGCCCTTTTTTGTGAGAGCACGCTGGCTACCATGTGCTAGCTTCACAGTACCATGAGAAGACATAGGCGGTTTGATGCCTACTGCAATATTGTCATCCATTCTGATAATACTACCATGGTTGATATGGTCAAGACTAGTATACCTTGTGGAGAGAGGAAACCCTAGCTGCTGCTATTGCTGGCATGACGTGATTCTAGACTGCTTCTCATGCTTATGGTTAGACTCCTCAAGTGATGTGGAAGGCCAGAGTCGATCATAATATGAATTAGGAGAGCTCATGATTCCTACTTCCAGTTGCGCTTGTTGTTACAGTAATATCTGATTCACTTGCTCAAATTGCTGAATGTGGTGCATGTGCCAGGCGAGGCATAGTTATAGTGCCAATCGACTAGTGTAGTCGGTTATGCATTGTTTGACTTAGTAGGCCACTTTCCTTTATGTTGTATCTTATCTATACTTTGTATACGAAGAAGGGAAGTCCCTTAGCATTTATCGGTTTTAGGTAGAGCTTTGTCTTGCTTTGCAACTTTCAAGATGCATGCTTCAAAGATCTGACTATCTCAAGTTATTGGACCATGAGTACTTCAAACATTTTGGTTCTAAGAATTGTATATATTTATGTTTGAATACAAGAGTATATGTAATGCTGAGTAATGTGTGTGTGTAGAGGGGTGTGTGTGAGTTATGTATTTGAGTATGAAAAGAAGGAGCAAGGATAAGTAGTATGTGACATGTGTCTATGTATGTACTATGTGTATGAGTACATATGTATATGTGGCAAATGTTTCTATATATATCCCATAACTTATAAATATTGTGGAAAATTTAATATATTTGTTTCACATGAATGGCGAAAGAGCCTTCAAAATCTCGATATACCTTAAAAATATTGACGAATAAAATTTTTTGGAGTTATAACTCAACCTACTCAAGTTTTGAAAAAAAAATCCAAAAAAATAAAAGTATAGCCATTTGGCGACATATAGCCACTAAAATCATCTATGGCATTGACTCTCTAGATCAATAAGAAAGCTAGACTCTAGAGTTTTTCGCACTGTGACCGCATAGCCACACAACATCTACCCCCTCCTAACCTGCACATCCTCTGGCATGTGCTAAAGTCTTATGGATCTGCACTGTCAGAAGAAGTATCCTCTGCCATGTCAATATCTTCATCTTCTATCTCTTCTTCTTCCATATTCTCATGTTTATGCTCAGTATCCAACTCCTTCAACTCAAGAAAAACACATAAGCTTTTCTTTTAATTGTTTTGAATTCAACTTTAGACCACTCAACCTTATTTGTCATGAGGCTGAGATATTGGCCTATTTTCAGCCAATCATCCTCATATAACTCTTCCAAAAATTGTGTTGTCACTGAAGCATAACATTGATGATGCTTTCTCTCTCCTACCCATCTCTTCTCCATGGTTGTAAGATCTTTTCTTACTAGTGAAATCCATGTTACAATAGTTGTACCTATAGTAACAGCAATTGTATACTCATTCCCTGTTGTCATGAAATCATTTTCAGCACTTATCATATCATCCTCTTCATATTCCATCAACTCCTCTTCATCTTCAAACCTTGCTTGTGAAAGCATGTTAGCCGCAGGGTTTTCTCTACCTGGAATATGCTGAAAATCAAGGTTAAGTGACTTTATATATGCAATCCACCATAACATGGCAATATCACGAGTTGAGAAATTCACTATCACGACTAATAGAGGTAGACAATTAGTCTTCTCTACCACTACATGAGATCCCATAAAATACTATCTATCACACTTAACAGCTATCACTACACCCCAAAGCTCTCTTTTGAGTTGAGAATACCACTATTGCCGTTCACCGAGGATCTTTTCTCGAAACCGAATGGCATACCTATTCCCATTGGCATCATCCTGACCCACTTCCCAAGCAATGCCAATTGGGCTTGTATCCACGGTGAGAATAATAGGCTTCCCATTCTCATAATTTGCTCTCTTTAGTGTTGGGTTGAAATCAATAAGCTCTTTAATTTTTGAATTGCCTTCATATGTTGTTTCCCCCACCAAAACATTAGCCCTTTTCTCAAGAGCTGATATAAACTTTCAACCACATGAGCAAAAGGTGGAATCCATGTCAAGTAAAAGACACATGCACCCAAAAATCTTCTCACCTGTTGAGAAAAGAAAATGATGCTTGCCCATAGAGGCTAGATGTATGCCCTGATTATTGAATTTTGACATTCGTGAAAAGAAAAATCTTCTTATTTGTAGACAGTGAAAAAATGTGTGGCTGGCCAGACAACCAGGGGCTAGACAAGCTGGGAACTGTAGGAACATTAATGAAAGGTTAAAAAACAAGATGGACATTGGAGTGCAAATGTGCCACTGCTTCTCAATTGGTTCTGGTCCAATAGATTCCCTTCAAACTCAATGGACTCTTTGATGGAATTATCTTTCAAATGGATTGGGTTTCTCAATGCAATGACTTCTAATGTTGCATTTACCTATAGAAGTGTGTACTCCAAGAAAGGATTGACAGGGATGAACAAGACAAACCTCTATGCATATATATCAATCATAGAATTGATTTTATGCATACCACTAGCAATATTGATTGACGACCCTACCTTAATGCGGCATGGATTTGCTGATGCCATTGCTAAAGTTGGTATGAAAAAAATTTGTGACAATAGACCTTTTCTGGATTGGAATGTTCTATCATCCTTACAATCAGGTGGCAACAAACACTTTGGAAAGAATTTTACCTCTCACTCATGTTGTTGGCGATGTTTTAAAGCAAGAAAAATGAAGGACAAGATGTTGTATGGTCTCAGAAGAAAATCCAATGTAATGTCAAGACATGAATCAAAGCCATATGAAATCCCAAAATCTATGTATCCCAAGGTTTATGTCATATCAAGCTACATCAATGTACCTATTTCCATCCATCTCAAACTCACTGAGAAAGAAGATCAAAAGGATCTCACAAGAAGACTGAAGCAAAAAGAGAAGTACCACACATCAACAAAAGGGATAAAGAACACAACAAAGGAAAAGAGCATGAAGACAAAGACAACCAAGAAAACCTGGAAAATTGAAAAAAGCAAAGAATGCCAAAGAAGCATAAAGAAGATAAACAAATTTCTGCTGCTGACAACAAAGAATTTCCCATAGTGGATCTCCCTTATTGGATCTTTTTTCCCATAGTGGATGTAAAAAAAACTAAGATGTAAAGTTTCGAGCCTTAACTTGACTAGGCTGCCAAAGAGCTAGTCTCCTGGTCCATGTTCACATGCAGGGGGGGCAAAAGCCAACAAGGGTAGACTCATCATTTGAGGGGGGTGTTGAGAAAGACAAATGATGGTTTCCCATATATGGTCCACACATGTGCCCAGCAACTAATACTTCCTCCACTCCAAAAACTGACTTTTCTCTTGATAGAGTCAAATGCACTTCTTGAAGGCGACTCAAAATCCTATCACAATCAACAATATGATTACCCACAAATCTTCTACATCCCTGCTCATTCAGCTCTTCATTCTTCTCATGGATATCACAACCTTTTATTGGAACATCATCAAGAAAGGGTAAGGTCAACTGAAGAATATACTCCCTCAAAACTTTATGCATAGCATTCATCATATGCTCCACTGAATTGGTTGCTCCTTATGGAAGCATACACATCCTAATCAATCCAAGTGGTGTCCTCATGGTAGTGATATCTCGGCTTTCCAATGCAAGTTGGAACTGATCATATCCTGAATATAAATCACCCATAGAATAAAATACCTTACATGCAAATGCTTCTCCAAATTCATCCACTATTAGGCCTGATCCAACATTTCTTATGGTGACTTTATTAACTAGTTGCAAATCCTGTATAAACCTCAAAGAACCATTTTTCTTTAGAACAGTGAATCACGGATTCAAATATGGAGCTAAAGAGGGCTCCAAAATCCGCATCCTGATCTTCTCATTCAAAAGCTCCATCAACTTAGGCAAATATGCCCAAGGTACTAGAATAGGATTTAAATTCCATGGCACATGAGGTACTTTAAAGATCACCATAGGTGCAATTATGGTTGGATCAACACATCCCATTTCATTTGGCTGAAACGGAAAGGCTTTACCATGCCTTGCCAACATCTACAAGAAACAAGCTCTTTGTGCATGCAAAAGAAAGCTTGTATCACCAATTTTCAACTTTTTAAAAGTTTCAGTTTGTAAATTTATGTCCTACTCCATGTGGATCCCGCAAACTAGACTGTTGAGACACCTTTTCAGCCAACCCATCACTTTCATGTGTTAAAGGCAAAGCCACATGCTTAATCTTCTTTGCAACTATTTTGTACCTTGCTTCAACCCTATTTTTCAGCCCATAACATTCATCCTCATCAAACTCTTGAATGAATTCATACATCTCTAAAGTGTCAACATAAATAACCTCTTTTTTTGCCCTGTTTTCCGCATTAACTGTTGCAAAAGTTTTAGCCACTGTATTAACATTGACTACCCCTGAAAATAGACCTAAAATACCTTCATTTGTAGCCATCAAACCATATGTCTTCATAGCCCATCCTACATATTTCTTTTCAACCTTGCACATGGCTGAAATATTCATAAAACTGCCAAGACTACATGTTGTCCATTCTTACAATTCAGACACAAACACAGTTTCCCCCTTTCTTGGAGGCATAGTTATATTCCTAGAGGGACTGCCATAGCCTCCACTTATAGCAATACTGCCTAAAAACCATTAAACTCTCATGCATTAGGTGGCACAGGATTATCCCGCAACCTACTATCCTGATTGTGAGGATGATTCACACAAACTGTGAGAAACTATAATGCCTTTGTATTGTCTTTTTGCTTCAAATCCGAGCATATGAAGAATCATCATCCAAGGCTTTTGTTTCTAGCCTTGATTCTGAAATATAGGGCTACTCCAAAATCACTGATAACTACATGAATTCTATACAAAAAAATGATATTCATCCCTAACATCTCCAATAGTCACGGGTACATTCGGACAAGCCGCATAAAGATCCCTTGATGAATTGTTTGTTGCATGCATGCGCCATCCCGAATGTACATCATTCGGTCAACCTCCATTCTCATACAAGCTATGTGCCATAACATTGATTTTGAAACCATGATCTAAGAGAGCTATGCAAGGCATCTCTCTTTCTCCCGCTTTAACAATTGTCTCTATTGTAGCACGAGACCAATGCATTTGTGAATAATGAAATGAGCATATTCTTCTTCATGTGCTTATTGACAAACATCCCCATTATACATAGCCTTCTCTCTATGCTTATTTTTGCCCATAAGACCAATTTTAGCCACAAGCTTGCTATCTACAATTCCATTTAACCCATTTTCAATATCAACCTGCTCCAAATTAGGATTACATGAATCATCCTATTCCCTATGAAGTTGTTTCTCTATGTCTTTGTCAACCTTAATCAATGCTTGTAAAACTTCACCATCAAATTTTCTCTTTCATTTCAGCATATCAATGATTGCTTCATGAAATTCACGCTTCACAATTCCAAGAACTTTGCCAAGTGTGAATTCCACTCTACTACCAAGTATGCAATCTTTCAAGACCTTTTTCAGGTTTGTGGTAGTCTCAAGATCCGATTGTAACATGTAATCGGGCTACTTGCCCCTTTTCTTCCCTTCTTGTTTCTTCTCTTGAGATGCATCCTCCATAACATGCTCAAGCATGGATTTTTTAGCCTCTTTTTGCTGCTCCATTTTACTTCATGTTCTGCATTTAGATGGGCGTGAAGAGGAAGGACCGGCTGTGTCTTTTCTTCCACAAGAGCTTATTGATTAGATGGGCGTGAAGAGGAAGGACCGGCTATGTCCTCATCATTTCTTCTCTTTTCTTCCACAAGAGCTTATTGATTAAGAACCTCAACCAAATAAGCATAGGCTGAAAATGAATCCAATGGTGCACTCAATCCTGTTCTCCCTCATATATTGTGACTTGCATAAGACAATTCAGACTTTTCTATTTTTCCAATTTTCATGGAATCTAATGCTTGCATCTAAACATGATATTTTGCTTCAATCATGCCTCCTTTATGAGCTTCATCAGTCCTTTCAATTCTCAACCCATATGTGGCTGCATCTATGGCAACAAATGTTGTCCTTGCATCCATATCTTCTAACCTCTTCTGCATGCCACCATTTCCAAAATTTTTCTCCATTGGAAGACTATTTTTAGTTGCATGTATTTTGCATCATTCCAAAAGACTAACCTTTTCACTTCTGTTTCATGGTAGGCTATACAGTCTCGCTTTTCATGCTATCAATTGTCACACCAAATGCATCTCCTCTTGTATCTTTCTCTATATAGCCCTTGGGTTGTTACTTGGCCCTTCTCTTCTACCTTGACATCCAAATTTTTGACCTTTACATAGATTTCTATCAAATTTAGTCTCAAATCATGCATGTCTTTGATTAATTCATCCACAGCATCACCTTTAAGATTTGGACCAATAGGTATAGCTGGTTGTTCTGCCATAGCTACAGGCGCCCTCACTACAATTTTAGCCCCCTTCTGAGCATTGGCAGGTGTGGTTCCTATACCCCATCTTAATTGTATCCTCTCTCTCTTTACCAACATATGTGCTGCCTCAATTACATTGGCCCAATCTAATTTCAATCCTATTTTAGAATAGGCATCTTCTAAAATGATCAGTCAGCTGCTCCTGCAAGACATGATCTGCAACCTTTAAAAACAAATCAAATTGTTGACTCTCCAATTATTTTTGCTCGTTGGCATCCAATTGCACATACCGACTTTCAAATTCTCGGAGCAAAGCTGTAGTAGCCAACCCTTTATTGGGGTCTTCAATCCAATCTGTAAATGCCTTTTTAGTTACCAATCTTGCATCTTCTAAGAAAAACTCTTCTCTCAAAGCTTTCTTAAAAGCTACCCAATCAGCATCTCTTCTAAGTAACTCATCAATCCGAGCATGCAATGCATGCATGGCCAAATGGGAGAAATACCGACTCCATGCATATCGTGGTAGCCCACAAAACAACATCTTTTCTTCATATAATCGAATGAAGGCTGAAACATTGTAACCTTGAAACTACTTCAAATCTTGTCCCACTACCTGCAATGCATTCAGAGCTAAGGAATCAATTCTTTTTGCTTCATGTCGAGTTTGCATCTGATGTTGTAACAACAACTGTAGACGTTCTTGTTGCTACAACAAATCAATCATCTGCTGTAAAGCATCACCACCACTTGAACTTAAAGAATCCCCCATCTTTACACACCTATTGCTGACTATCATGTCGGGTTCACCATTGTCAGAGAGTTTGGGGTTGAAAGTCTACCGCGGGGGTAAGAGACAGTAGGGTGAAGGGAGATTCAAGGACAGGAGTAGACAGAAGAGAAGGGATTCGAAGAAATAGAAGATGTAGAAGAATACTCACAGAGGTGAAGCTTGTCAATTTATTTCTACATTATGAGAAGATAAATCTCTTGTAGACAAAAACATACATAAAACAATACCTTCCTCTATGTTGCTCAGACCACCAATATGATGCTTCCATTAGCTTTGAAAGGGGGTAAAATAGCAAGAATTTGACCAGAATTCTACCATATCACTCTTCTTCATCTCCTAGTTGAGAGTGATGTTTACTACCTGAAAACTGCGATCACGCGTTGCGCGATTTCGCCAATCCTTCTTTTTACATAAAATCCTTTCAAAATGGCTAAAAACTACATGCTTTCTTTTACATGTCATCCTATTCTAAAAGTTATCTATAGTTTTTGGATTTTTACAAGATATAATATCTAAAATATCAAAAATTGGCTAAACTTGTCAAAAATTCTAGTATTTTTGAACCATTCACACTACAAACACGAACATTAATAACTAATATGGCATTTGCTCCCTAGATCAATAAGAAAGCCACACTCTAGAGTTTTTCACATTGTGACCGTGTAGCAACAGGACAACGCTCTACACTAGTATAATCGTGGTGATGATAAGTGTACCCAATAGCTTGTTGTATGGGAGTGGTACCATAACGTCGAAGATAAGTTCGATATTGCCAACACAGTTCCTAGGCGTGCACATAAAGATGCTAGTGACAAGGCCAACAACTTATAAACCGAGGATGGTACTATAAACAAAAGAGAACCACACAAGTTGTACCACAACATGCCTCACCTCGCAGAGCATACAAAAACCTATTATGTGTTTGAAAACAAGGAATGTTATAAGGCCCTCTATGCATAGGATCAGGACTATCATCATCAAGATGAGGTCTGAGGGCATCCATCCACAAAATCTCCATACCTATATCCCATAAATAATATTTTTTTCCCAACAAAAAAACAAAATACCAAAATAAGAAAGAAAATTATTTTAATAATTTATCTGCACCATTCAACCCAAACTTTTCAACTAAGTCACAAAAGGTTTCAAATGAAGACCATTAACTTGAAAACATTCATGCACTGCCTCTAAGTCTTGAATTTCAACAGAACAATTATCATAAACCTCCTTAACTTGAAATGGACCCAACCATCAATTACGAAGTTTTCTTGGAAATTTATAATAACGGTTATCATACAATAGAACTAAATCATTCTTCTAGAAATCCTTAAGCTTTAAACATCTAGCATGCCAAGCTTTGCATCGGTTATAACGGGCTTCAATACGTTGTAAAGTAAACATACGATCTTCATCAAGCTTAGCTAACTTACACAAGCGATTGGTAAGAGATTCCTGCTGATCTCCAAGGCAATTAGACAATGCAACACGCAAAGTGGGAACTTCTAACTCAATAGGAAATACAACCTCAGTCCCATAAACCAAACTAAAAGGTGTATTATTAGTCTTCACCTTGTAGGTAGTCTGATACACCCAGATTGCTTCTGGTAAACACTCATCCCAATCACGCCTATTCACAGCAACTATTTTGGTTAAAATTGCCATCACAATAAGATTAGTAACTTCTACAACACCGTTGGCTTGTGGATAATAAGGAGTAGACTTCCAATGTTTAATTTTATAAAGATCCATCAATTTCAAAATTAAATTATTCAAGAAATGAGATCCACAATCACTAACCAACTCTAGGGGATAGCCAAAGCGAGTAATAATATTCTCATAAAGGAATAGAGCATCGACATCCTTGCCTCAATCAGTTCTAAGCGCTTTAGCCTCTACCCATTTAGTTACATAATTAGTGCACCCTAAAATATATCTATTAGAACAATACTGTGTAGGTGGATCAATTGGACCAACAAAATCTATACTCCATCTCTCAAAAAGTGTCAATGCCAATACAAGAGCTAATGGCATTGCAAAGTGCTTAGAGTCAGTCTCCCAGTACGTTGGCATTTATCACACTTTCTACAATGTTCATATGCATCTTTGTATAAAGTAGGCCACCAATAATGAGCAAACAATACTTTCTTCTCTGTCAAATCTCTTGCAAAATGACCACCACAAGGTTCACCATGTAATGCAGTTAAGATCCATGGTACCTCATCCTCTCAAACACACCTTCCGTAAATTTCCTCACGAGGAAAATACTTATATAAATAGCCTAACATCAAAACATAGGACCGCGACTACAATAAAATACGACGACGTTCATGCTTTGGTGCAGTTGGTGGATACTTAGCCATGCTAAGAAAATTAGCAATATCAACATACCATGGTATTGTGATAGAAACCTCAAACAATTGAGCCTCAGGTAGGTCATCATCTACACCTTTCTCTATATCATCATGTAAAGTCCCCGCCTGCCCCTGGATAAACTCCCCCCTTTATTAAAGTTAATATATATTTTTTCAAACCTTTCCCCACTTGTAGTCACCCAACAGGTGGCGGGGGAGGGAAAGGAGAATGACGACTACACCGATGCCAAGGGGAGGAAGAAAAGACGATAGATGATGGGAGATGACATCGACATGAGGAAGAAGGACGTGACGACTTTGGAGAGGGAGTTGTCAATGATGATGATGAAGTGGGAGTGGAAGAGGAAGTTGATCATGATGATGATGGAGGAGGGAAGGCAATGTGGCCAGCACACCCCTGGGCATATCACCATATCCCACAGCCACCTCGCCTAGTCCCCTGCCACCATGCTATAACAAGTGGTGGGTGGGGGAGACCACCACTACTCCATGCTCCCCCCCCCCCCAATAATACACCACCAAACCCTTATAAAACTCCCCTCCTTAAGTGAAGGCAATACCACTTCTCCCCCCCTTGTTGTTGAGAGAGAGAGAGAGAGAGAGAGAGAGAGAGATATATATATATATATATATATATATAGAGAGAGAGAGAGAGAGAGGGAGAGAAAGGGAGAAGAGAGAAGAGAGAGAGAGAAAGAGAGAGAGAAGAAGAATAAGAGAGAGGAGAAGAAGAGAAGAGAAGAAGAAGAAGAAGAAGAAGAAGAAGAAGAAGAGAGAGAGAGAGAGAGAGAAAGAGAGAGAGAGAGAGAGAGAGAGAGAGAGAGAGAGTCTTTGAAGAATCCCATTCCTCTTCCCCTCCTTAGAGGGTGACCACACGCAATTACCCTTAGCCTCATCTCCGCGAGTTTATATCTCCCCCTTTTTTTTGCAATAAAAGAGAGTCGCCCCGAGAGGCTATTCTCTTTGATGAGAGAGAGGGAGATAGAGATTTATAGGCCAAAGATATGGCTTCGAAATGGAGGAAGGCGCGCATCAATGGCAATCCCACATCAAACAATGGAGCCACCGGCCAGGGCATTACCATTCATGCAAATACAATGTTATGAATGGATAATTCATCTCCAAATACCCAAGTGTTAATTGCCATCTTCTCTATTCGTGAGTCATAGGCTATATCACTTCGTTATGCGCATGAATTCATGTAAGGTAGCAGCTTGAATTTCATCCTATTATTATGATTTGGCATTTTGATTATTCCTTTTAACCCAACTTAGTTGCATATGGCTTATTTGATGATAGGACAACAACAAGGAAGAGTTAGTCAAGGGACAAAAGTCGCATAATTGCTTTAAACATATATATAATTAAGAATCATGAATAGGAAAGCCCCAGTTTAAAGTTTGGATACTTCAAAAGTACTTAGCCTGAGCCCAAATATTAAGAAACCCTAGATTCTAGCTCAATGCAAGGCCTATTAGAGTCCAATTTACTTGAGATTATCTAGCACTTATCTTATTGAGTGCTTACACATTATGCCTATAACATGTTCGATATATGGGAATAATTTCCTGTTGCTTCATGGCTTGACTAGGGCCGACTAGGGGCTAGTACAAGAAATTAATAATAAGGATTGAAACTGAGATGTCTTAAGATCTGTTTGTTAACTACGACTTCCACCAATCCAATTCAGGGTTGGATTATCAATCAATGTAAGTGACCTATAGAACTTACGTCACGTACAATGTTTGAACCCTTAACCTATGCCTTAGCCCGAGGAGGGGAAATAAGTGTTAGGAAACATTTTGCATAATATCACTCTTTGATCCCAAGGGGGAGAGCAAATGTCCAAATGAGATGTTATTTCGTCTATTCTTGCAATGTTTGGAAAGGAATACCATTTTTCTATTGGTTAATCGAACATCATGCTAAATGCTTTTACCATCAACTGATTGTTGGATTGTGGTTTGGATGATTATTCCAAGTACTTGTGTTTGATGGTAAATGCATGGCAGGGGTCAGTGATATGACAAGTTGCCATGGGGAAAAAATGAATGTTTTCCTTGAAGATGATATTAGGCTAATTGCCTTGATTGTGCTTAATTCTTAATTAGATTAATTAAGAAAGGATACTTTGCGCGAGTAGGTCATCTCCAAGGTCATGCCACGCTTCAACCCAAGAGGGCACTGCTTGATTCACGGGCTAAAGGTTGAGTGGTGAAACGGTCAACCACAGAAGTTGTGTCTCACTCCTAGGTTGCTTGGGGTCAATGGAGCTCTGGACACCCCTTTCTTAGTCCGAAACAAAGTTGAAGACTGCCGTGAGCCCAATGTCTAGGGCATTGGAAGATCCTATTCTGGATACTGGATGGAAATTATGGTGCCATATGATTTGGACCGGGTGCTTCTGTTGGACAAGGGATACATAATTTCTCTTGTATGGCTAGGAGACAAAGATCAGCATGAAGATAAGTTAAGGAATTTGTTTGAACTTGTTTGTGAAAGGATTGCTTGATCTGTATTTGTGTCTGTGCCATAAATTATGTAAACAAACCCCGTTTCTAAAGGCCTAATTAAGGAAGTTGATTTTGAATGTCACACATAAATGTGATAGGACCTAATTAGAAAGCTAAAGTTATCAAGGGAAGTGGGTGGGCGGAACTCCCAATAGGTCGAGAGTGATCTGAGAGGACTGGGAGGCTTATCACAAGGTCTTACATCATTCGACCTTTAGGTATTGTTAGGATAGGACTCGATTCATGTTGTTTTAGGGGATTGGAATTGGACTATGCCCTACGACAGAGAGGTTGAGTGGCACATCCCTCTCGTTTTCAATTCTCTTTGAACCAAGTGTGATATGGATCTACTTTGGATTGGGTATCTTTGCATAAAGTAGGATGTCCAAAACCCGATGCTAGGAGACCTTAACCCCTAGAAACCCTGATTTTAGGTCAATTCTAGTGGGTTTGACCGCAAATGTTCCATTGCAAGGCGGGGACTCGGGAAAACCTAGGTGACAAACCCCATAACATTCCATGGGAGTGCTGGACAACAATGCTTATATTTGTTTCTCAATGGACCACTAAAACATGATTGGACAGTTGATAGCTGGGCACGTTACAGTTGGTATCAGAGCGAAACTTTGTAATGATATGTGATTGATTAATGTATGGCTCTTAGATATATCCTAAACAAAAATAACTTAAGTGGTATGGCTTGATTTCTAGGCACCTTCTACAACCACGAATGTTGACATGCAAGAGAACAGATTCCTTCTCAAGCAGATTAAGCCACCCAAGTTTGATGGAGAAGGAATAAACGTCGCACCGGAGGCGGAGATATGGATTGAGTCGATGGATGATTATTGTTAAAAGATAGGCATAAGAACCCACTGTAAGAAAGGGTGTATGAGGGCAGATGGGTGTGCCTTAGGGGCAGGGGAAACCCTAACCCTAGCTTGGCAGAGGCTATATCAACAGCCTATGGATCATAGAGTGTACCCAAGTTGTACCTTGAGCAACTTATTAAACAAGATTTTGTTCTTGTACTTTGAGCCTCTTTCTCCCTCTTGTCCACACATTCCAATGCTGCAACTCTAATTTCTAACATGGTATATCATCACTCAACCTCATTAAGTGCACATGTTTGTCCATCATCTTCATCTTTTACCTCTTACCTCCATAGCCAAACCAAACCCACCTCTGATGGAGGACTTGGGGAGGAAAATGTGAGAAATGTGGGATCTAGAGCATGGCAAAGGCGGAAGCTATGGAGGATGGAAGGAGAAGTGTGGACTCATGATGGAATAGACACTGTTTGTTACACAAGTGAATTAGGTTCCAAGATTGAGACTTGGACTCATAAACACAATCTTGTGTATGTAGACAATGACATTGACACTTCATTGAAAAGAAAAGAGTACTATCATTGCATTAAGAAAAGGAAGCAAGTACAATGCTTTATAGGAAAGTAGGAAACTGCAGTAGGCACCATTATGCATATGGGATAGGTTAGCCTGCATATCCTTGACCCTTAAGCTCCATACAAAGAGGCTGTTTGAGTGAGTGTGATTGCTGATTCTCAACACCCCTCCTCAATCACAACTAGAAAAGGCACAAAGTGTGTAGAGGCTGTAATGAGAACCACCTACAAAGTGTGGGCATACCACAAACATGGAAAAACACCAGAGGCTGTCGCAGAAAAGGCTAAGTGTGGGTACCATAAACATGATGGACATCCAAAGGCTATAACAGGGGCCTCACAAAGTGTACAGGGACTGTAATGCCACGTTACATAAGGAGTTTACAAAGCTTATGGCAGGAAGCATTAGGGCAAGGAAGTACAAGGCTTTTAAAACAGTCTATCAGAGTTATGAGAGTAGAAGGACTGATGAGTCTTGTCCTTCCGATCCTGGTGGTCTTCATCTTCATCTTCTTCTTCATCTTTTGGTCCATGATCTTCTTCTTCTTTCACAACTGCAAGATAGGCCTTTTGGGATCTCTTCCTAGCATGACAGAACTTTTCAGTGTGTCCGGTCCTTTTGCAGAAGTCACAGAAGAGCGGTTCCTTTTGACCTTTGTATCTGTTGTTTACATATAGCATTTGTTCATCCTTTGAAGTGCTGGGCTCTTCTTTGCTTTTAAGTTTCTTTTCTTCTTCTAACAGAGATGCCTGGATATCAACAAGTTCAGGATTTGGCATGTTGATGAAAGTTGTTGATACATTATTATATTCAGGAGGCAAACTCTTAAGTAGAACACCGATGCAAACATCTTCATCCATTTTAATGTTGATTCCTGCAAGTTGGGTTAGGAGTCCTTCCATGTAATTGAGATGTGTGGCAAGTGATGTGCTGGACTTCATTTCAAGCCTGAAGAACTCAATCAGGAAACCATACTTTGATGATTTAGATTGTGCATCGAATAGGGTGTCAAGTCTTTTCCATGTATCCTGTGAGGTCTCACAATTATCCACATGGTGGATATAACTGTCATCTAGCTCCAGTTTGATAATGGCCTGGGCTCTATCATCATTCTTTTGCCAAGTAGTTGCAAGGTCCATGTCCCGAGGTTTCTTCTCTTTGCCATTTGTGATGGCCTAGAGACCCTTTTTCATCAAGATGAGCTTGATGCGGGTTTTCCAGGTGTGAAACCCGACTCCTTTGAATCGAGCATTTGGAGAGTCTTTTCCCATGTTGAGGTTGCAAGATCAGCAGCAAATCAATACCAAAATTCTGAGATTTTATCAGTAGAAGAGCAGAATGCAGTGTGTCAAGAGACACGGTTAGTGACAGTGTGAAAACACACTATGTCAGTGTTGATGTTAAGCTTGATTCTTGATTCTTCTTGTTCGGGATCGTTCGGTTGTTCTTCAATCTTCTCAGGTCCTTCCCCTCCTTGATTTGATGCTGGGTCAATGGATTAGAGTGACAGAGGCTTGGGTTGAGTGTCAGGAGAGAAAAAAATTGAGGAAAAAAAAGCTTGAGAAATTTTGGCTATGGTGGAATTAGGGTTTCTGAGACAGGGGCCTGGTTTTTTCAACATTGCATGAGCTATACTTGATCATTTTCAAAAATTTTTACATGCCTAGGAAGCTGACTTCATGGGCTATCAAAGCCCCATGATAATCGTTAAGATCGCTGGTTGTATGAAGCACGCAGAGGGCGCGAACAGATTCGGCGCAATTTGGGGCAGCGACGTCGAATTTGTGCAATGCCAGGGCTATAGCTTACCAATGTGGTTGTTTGTTGTGCCAGGAGGGAGCACCCTAAGTGAAGGAAGATATGTCTAGAAGAAAGTTCCTGAAGATATGCTCTACAGAGAGAGATATGAAGGCTCCATTGAGGGTATGTCCTATAGGTCACAGTTGAAGACTATGGCACTGACTGGGAATTTTCACAATGCTGAGCTCCAGATGGTCAAATGTCCTAGATTGATGTGATACAAGGAAGCTTTATGAGTTGGGGAATACTTTTCCAGAAGGAAGCTCCAAGAGATTTGACCTGTGGAGTGAGATATAAGCAGCTCAATCTGACAGGGTGCTGCTTGCTATGGCTGCCATGGAAGCTTCAGTGAGAGTAGAGTTGGGAGATGAAGTCATGAGCTGACATTGAGCTAGACTGAGGTTGAGAGGAATCAAGAGAGGCTGGAGAAGAAATGCCATGCCCAAGTGGGCTCTGATACCATGTGAGAAATGCCGGATCTAGAGCATGGCAAAGGTGGAAGCTATGGAGGATGGAAGGAGAAGTGTGGACTCATGATGGAATAGACACTGTTTGTTATACAAGTGAATTAGGTTCCAAGATTGAGACTTGGACTCATAAACACAATCTTGTGTATGTAGACAATGACAATGACACTTCACTGAAAAGAAAAGAGTACTATCATTGCATTAAGAAAAGGAAGCAAGTACAATGCTTTATAAGAAAGTAGGAAATTGCAGTAGGCACCATTGTGCATATGGGATAGGTTAGCCTACATATCCTTGACTCTGAAGCTCCATACAAAGAGGCTGTTTGAGTGAGTGTGATTGTTGATTCTCAACAGAAAAAGGAGGCCATATTAGGTCCTTGTTCCTTTTGAGAAACTCTTTCCCATCTCAGGGCATAGATGTCTAGCACCATAGACTGTGAAATAAGGTAGGCAGAAGGATGACATTACGTTCTGAGTCAGAACGGCGCAGTTCTGGGTAGGCGACCACTTCGTGCTGAAACGCGGGCTATAGGATGCATTGATAACAGCCACCATAGGGCTTTTGTAGCTCCCCTAGTGGGCCATCTACTCCTAAGAGGACTTTGGGAAATTCAACCTCTACTGGCTGCTACAAGCCAAACCCTAACTGTCAGTCACCAGCAGCCATAGCCAGGAGCTTCAAGCTTCATCCATTTTCAAAAATTTTCAATGTTGGTCATCAACAATGATTGTAATCATTGAGTCAACTCTTCCAGAGAGTGTTATTAATTTGGGAACCTCATTTCAGAGGTTCTTCTACTTGAAGGGTCAACATCAAGTTCATTAAGACCGACATTTACCATCTCTAGCAACATGAGCTACAGATGAGTGCTTGTAAGCACTAAGGCACTTTGTTTAAATCATCATTAATGCTGCTAATACCTACATAATCTAAATTTTTTATCAAGAAATTAAAATAACTAAGTGCTTTGCTTCAAATTGTAAGGCTATGTGTACAATTATTAACACATAGACCATCATACACTAGAATTGTATTACATATCTTGAGTGACTTTGTTTCAAGTACACTGGTCAATGAAATCAAAAGGATGAGTGTCATTGTACTCTCCTTGGAATCATCAGCAATAAGCATTGAGATCATAGACCAACCTTGTCTAACACAAGCTTCATCCACTAAGCCATACCACAAGGAGGAGCCTAAAGTCCAGTCTAGGTTTACCTCATTAAAACCTAAAAAGACTATTAAACCTCGGAAGAAGATTGCACATAAGAAAGGACCACCACAGTCATACCTTGAAATATTACATTTGTATGATTGTCAGGCTTTCTCCTCATTACAACTTTGATTTCAATTGTTTGATTTGCTTCCGCATTTAGTGGCAAATTTGTAAGGGACTAGACACTGCCCTTGTCCTAACAAGTGGTAAGACCTT
Source organism: Lygodium microphyllum (assembly GCF_053477565.2). Lineage (NCBI taxonomy): Eukaryota > Viridiplantae > Streptophyta > Polypodiopsida > Schizaeales > Lygodiaceae > Lygodium > Lygodium microphyllum. The sequence goes on from NC_141145.1 coordinate 53,508,502, forward strand.
CCCAATGGCCACAACATATGCTGATGTTCATCCTCAAATTCAAAAGTTTGATGGAAAAGATTTCCACCCATGGCAGGTACTAATAAAGTACAAAATGATGGAGAGAGGGTATTGGCCTCTCATTCAAGGCACTAGAGTTGTAAACTCTGCAAATCTAGTTGATGTAGAAATTGACCAATGTGCCCAAGTAATCATAATGTTACACTTAGATGAGTCCTTGATTCATCATGTTGATCAACTAAACACTGCTAAAGAAAAATGGGATGAGCTTGAAAAGCTCTATGGGGCCACGGGTAAAAATACTAAAATCTTCCTTAAAATTGAATTCTTTAGCTTGGAATATAGATCAGGAGAAGATTTGGGAAAATTCAACTCTCACATGAAGGGACTTATGGCACAGCTTGCCTCTGTACAAGCTCTAATACATGAAGAAGATGCTATTGCTATTCTCCTAAAAGCTGTAAAACAGGTGTTTCCTACTCTTGTAACCACTCTCACCAACATTCCAGATCCTACATTGGCGAGTACCATCCAATCCTGTTTGGATGAAGAAAAGAGGAACCACAAAGAAAGCAGCAACAGTCAGGCATCTTCAACTTCCCATGATCAAGTATTGGTACATACAGCTCTCACTAGATGTTCTTTCTGTAAGAAAAAATGACATCTTGTAAACAACTGTTGGAAGAAGTATCCCGAGAAAATGAAATGTAACAAATGCAAAAAGACAAGGCATATCACTAGTAAATGCCCCAACACTCTTGATGTACCCGAAGAATTGGTGGCCAACTATGCCTCCAATCTATCTGAAGATCGACTTTTTTAACTCTTTAAATCATCTATCTACAACACTCTTGTAAGCCTGATTTATAAAGGCATCCTTGGGGGGGGGGGGGGGACATCTTACATACCTTGTAATCCAATGCCACCCTGGCATTGAGGGGGGGTGTTAAAAGGTAGGCATAGGAACCCACTGTAAGCAAGGGTGTATGAGGGCACATGGGTGTGAATAGCCTCAGGGAAAACCCTAACCCTATCTTGGCAGAGGCTATATAAATAGCCTATGGGTCACTATCAAACTTGAGATAGAGTGTACCCAAGTTGTACCTTGAGCAACTTATTAAACAAGAATTTGTTCTTGTACTTTGAGCCTCTTTCTCCCTCTTGTGCACACATTCCAATGCTGCAACTTTGATTTCTAACAATTATTTCTCTGCTTGTGAATTGCCTCCACAAATCAAGCAATGATAGCCAAACTTAAGCTAGTTGGCCAAGCTCACATATGGTTGATGTAATGGTGCAAAGACTGAGTTGTTTTTAAAGTTGCTATCACTTGGACTCAACTGAAATATGTTGTACCCGGACTATATCTTCCACCAACCTACTAGACTTTAAGGATGAATGAATTATTCAAGCTCAAGCAGCTATAATTAACCTTGGAAGCCTACTGCTCAAAGTTTGTAACCATACTAAAATATGCACCGCCTATGGATATTGTGTAGAAAGTATCCAAGTTTTGCCATGGCCTGAACACTCCTCTAAACCATCATTTGTAAGCAATGCGACCAACAGACTTGCAAGATGCGTTACTTCGAGCAAACCCAATTGTCCAATAACTATATTTGGGAAATTGTGACAAGGAGGATTCCTGAGATCAAGGCAAGAGATGCCATACGTGCAGAGAGATAGGGCACATCCGTAGGAGATGTCCCTACCGTCGATGCTTCCACTGCAATGAGCTAGGACATGTCCAAGTAGACTACCCGACTTAATTCTGAAAGACATTGAACCCCCAAGGAAATGAAGCTACACAAGTACAGTCTATGGATATATAGAGGAGTCAGATGAAGACAAAGACCTAGAGCCTACTACACCTCTTCAGGATGATTAGAGATCCTAGAAGTTCTACCGTCATCATGTAACACAACTTGTGTTGGAATAAAATTTACTCTTGTAACTATAGTTAACCTAAGTAATACGAGTTGCATCAATTTTGAGCTTAAAACATACAAGTGATCAGAGATACTTTAGCAAGTATGACAGTTATAACTTTCAATGAATTTCTCTTAAGTCATTTCTTCTCAACTAATATAGATTGGGTCTTACCAGAATGTCAAAGCATGGAAGTATTATTTAGTATTACAAGCAAAGTTGATTGTCCATGGAGCTTAGTCCCAAACTAAGGAAAGGACAATCTGGGAACAGAGTTTCTCATATAAAGGACCACTTTGATCCACTAAAAGGATCCTAAGGCAATTTGGTCTAATGAGGAAAATCCTACCAAGGACGACCAAGAATCTTGTGACCGTAGGTGATAAAGCTCCGTGTTGTTTTTATTGCAGGGAGTTAGGTCATTTGAAAAGGGAATGTCCAAAGCACCCTAAACATCGATGCTTTGAGTGCCACAACATTGGACATAACTATGTCAATTGTCCCAACATTTACAAGGAACGAAATTGTACGAGCTCCAGTGATCCAGAATATACCAGATACTTAGGAAAAACCTAGAAGATATTTGTGAGATGTAGCTACAATAAATTTTCTCTTGTAATCCACACTCAGATATATCTAATAGTTGTTGTTTCAAAAGACCGCATACTTATGAATGACCAGAGTAGCGCAGTGGACGCATGGTGGGTCCTAACCCACAGGATTTAAGCCCCATAAATGCTTATCTTCCGTAGTTCTTCCGAGATGAGAACATCTCGAGTTCTCTAAGAGGGAGAGGATGTAAAGTCCCAATCCGCCCCTGCATAAAACCCCTTTGTTAAAGTTAATATAAAATTTTTAAACTTTTCCCTCTCTGTCGTCACCAAATAGGTGGCGGGGGAGGGAAAGAAGGATGATGATGACACTGACGCCAAGGGGAGGAAGAAAAGATAGTGGATGATGGGAGATGATGTCGACATGAGGAAGAAGGACATGATGACATCAAAGAGGGAGTTTTCGATGATGCTGACGAAGCAGGAGTGGAAGAGGAAGTTGATGATGATGATGATGGAGGGGGGAAGGCCATGTGGCCAAGCACCCCCCCTTGGGCATATCTCCCTGTCCCGTGGCCACCTCTCCCGATCCCCCGCCGCCATGCTATAACAAGTGGTGGGTGGGGAAGACTAGCACTACTCCACATCCCCCCTCCCTCCCCCCAACAATACACCCCCAAACCCTTATAAAAAACCCCACTCCTTAAGCAAAGGCGATACCACTTCTCCCCCACTTGCGTTGAGAGAGAGAGAGAGAGAGAGAGAGAGAGAGAGAGAGAGAGAGAGAGAGAGAGAGAGAGAGAGAGAGAGAGAGAGAGAGAGAGAGAGAGAGAGAGAGAGAGGGAAGGGAGAGGTGAGAAGAGAGAGAGAGAGAGAGAGAGAGAGAGAGAGAGAGAGAGAGAGAGAGAGAGAGAGAGAGGAAGGGAGAGGTGAGAAGAGAGAGAGAGAGAGAGAGGAAGAGAGAGGGAAATGAAGGGAGAGGTGAGAAGAGAGAGAGAGAGGAAGAGAGAGGGAAAGGAAGGGAGAGGTGAGAAGAGAGAGAGAGAGAGAGGAAGAGAAAGGGAGAGAAAGGGAGAGGAGAGAAGCGAGAGAGAGAAAGAGAAGAGAGAGAGAAGAAGAAGAAGAAGAAGAAGAAGAAGAAGAAGAAGAAGAAGAAGAAGAAGAAGAAGAAGAGAGAGGGAAGAGAGAGGAGAAGACGAAGAGAGAGAGAGAGAGAGAGAGAGAGAGACTCTTTGAAGGATCCCATTCCTCTTCCTCTCCTTATTAGAGGGTGACCACATGCGATTATCCTTAGCATCATCTCCGCTAGTTTATCTCCCCCCCTTTTTTTCGCAACAGAAGAGAGTCACCATAACATGCTATTCTCTCCGATGAGAGAGAGGGAGAGAGAGATTTATAGGCTGAAGGTATGGCTCCCAAAAAAAGGGAGACGTGCACCAATGGCAATCCCGCCTCAAACAGTGGAGCCACTGCAAATACAATGTTGGGCACAGATAATTCATCTCCAAATACCTAGGTATTAATTGCCATCTTCTCTATTTGTGAGTCATAGGCTATATTGCTTCATTATGCGCATGAATTCATGTAAGGTAGTAGCTTGAATTTACTCCTATTAACACAATATTAGTGAGTTTGGGAATCTCCCAATTCCCATTTTTGAATGCTAAAAAGGTGGCACCTGGATAACATGCCCATGAGCTTTTCAAAACCATATGATGCGACCTATCATTGGAAAGCACTTGAAAAATAGAATCTATTGAGCTATAGAGCGCTCGATTTGGAGTTATAGTGTTCAAGTTATGAAAAATCCAAAGATTTGACCACGTGTCCCAAACTTATGGGAAATTCCCATATTTCCCAATATGGTGTTTATTGTTATGATTTGGCATTTTGATTATTCCTTTTAACCCAACTTAGTTGCATACGGCTTATTTGATGATAGAGCAACTACAAGGAAGAGTTAGTCAAGGGATACCAGTTGCATAATTTCTTTAAAAATACATCATTAAGAATCATGAATCGAAAAGTCCTAGTTTAAAGTTTGGATACTTCAAAAGTACTTAGCCTAAGAGCCCAAATATCAATTCAAGAAACCCTAGAATCTAGCTCAATGCAAGGCATGTTAGAGTCCAGTTTACCTGAGATTATCTAGCACTTATCTTATTGAGTGCTTACACATTATGCCTATAACATGTTCAATATATGGGAATAATTTCCTATTGCTTCATGGCTTGACTAGGGGCTAGAACAAGAACTTAATAATAAGGATTGAAACTGAGATGTCTTAAGATCTAACAACTTCCACCAATCCAATTCAGGGTTGAATTATTGATCAATGTAAGTGACCTATAGAACTTACGTCATGTACAATGTTTGAACCCTTAACCTATTCCTTAGCCGAGGGAAAGAAGTGTTAAGAAACATTTTGCATAGTATCACTCTTTGATCCCAAGGGGGAGAGCAAATGTGCAAAGGAAATGTTATTGTGTCTATTCTTGCAATGTTTGGAAAGGAATACCATTGTTCTATTGGTTAATCAAACAACATGCTAAATTCTTTTACCATCAAATGATTGTTGGATTGTGGTTTGGATGATTATTCCAAGTACTTGTGTTTGATGGTAAATGCATGGTAGAGGTCAGTGATGACAAGTTGCCATGGGGAATAAAGGAATGTTTTCCTAGAAGATGATATTAGGCTAATTGCCTTACTTGTGCCTTGATTCTTAATTAGATCAATTAAGGAAGGATATTTTGCATGAGTGGATAATCTCCAAGGTCACGCTGCACTTCAATCCGAGAGGGCATTGCTCAATTCATGGGCCGAAGGTCGAGTGGTGAAAAGGCCAACCACAGAAGTTGTGTCTCACTCCTAGGTCACTTGGGGTTGGTGGACCATTGGACACCCCTTGCTTAGTCCAGAATGGTGTAGTCCAGAACGGAGTTGAAGACTACTGCAAGCCCAACGTATAGGGCATTGGAAGATCCTATTCTAGATATTGGATAGAAATTATGGTGCCATGTGATTTGGACTGGATACTTCTATTGGACAGAAGGGATACATAATTTCTCATGTATGGGCAAGAGACAAAGATTAACGTGAAGATAAGTTAAGGAATTTGTTTGAACTTGTTTATCAAAGGATTTCTTGCTCTATATTTGTGGTTGTGCCATAAATTACCAGAACGAACCTCGTTCCCTACAAGGCCTAATTAAGGAAGTTGATTTTGAATGTCACACATAAATGTGATAGGACCTAATTAGAAAACTAAAGCTATCAAGGGAAGCGGGTGGGTGGAATTCCTGATGGGTCCAGGGTGGTCCCAGAGAATTGGGAGGCTTCTCACAAGGTCTTATCGTCGTTTGACCTTTAGGTAATGTTAGGATAGAACCTAATTCATGTTGTTTTAGGGGACCGGAATGGGACTATGCCCTATGGCAGAGAGGTTGAGAGGTGCATCCCTCTCATTTCCCATTCTCTTTGAACCAAGTACGGTATGGATTTGCTTCGGATTGGGTATCTTTGCATAAAGTAAGATGTCCAAAACCCGACACGAGGAGACCTTAACCCTAAGGAACCTGGATTTTAGGTCAATACTAGTGGGTTTGGCCGCAAACGTTCCGTTGCAAGGTGGACTCGAGAAACCCTAGGCGACAAACCCTAGAACATTCCATGGGAGTGTTGGGCGGCGACGCTTAGATTCATTTCTCGATGGAATGCTAAAACGTACTTGGACAGCCGATAGGCGGGCACGTTACACATCAGCAATTAATCGAGACATATGGTCCGCAATAACATGTGATCGGGCCGAACGAGTAATTATTTCAAAATCAAATTCTTGAAAAAGCAACATCCATTTGGTAACTCCACCACTAAGTTCATGTTTATTTAATAAATATTTTAATGCTTCATGATCCACATAAAAAATAAAATTGTCGCCTAACAAATAATGTCTAAACTTAGTAATAGCAAACACCATCGATAAACACTCCTTCTGAGTTGTCGTATAATTTTTCTCAACATCACTTAAATTACGACTAGCATAATAAATCATATGATCTATATTCTTATCATCTGCCTGACAGAGAACAAATCCCACTGTATCCATAGAAGCATCATCATGAATATGAAACTCTTTAGTCTAATCAGGTGAAACCAAAATTGGACCTTCAACCAACTTAGTTTTCAGTTTCTCAAATGCACCTTGGCATACTAAATCCCAATCATAAGGTTGATTCTTCTTAAGTAAAGAAGTTAGAAGTGAAGCTACCGCTACAAATGACTCAATAAAGTGTTGATAAAAATTTAGATGGCCAAGAAACCCTCGTAATTGCTTCAAATTTTGTGGTGAAGGTAAATTAGTAATTTTTTGTATTTTTTCCATATCCATTACAATACCATCATCTGAAACTACATGGCCTAATAATACTCCACGTGCTACTCCAAAAACACCCTTCTCAGGGTTTAAAGAAACACCTGTACTCTCACAACGTTGGAATACCTCTTCCAATCAATCAGCCATATTATCCTCGTCACCATACACACAAAAGTCATCTAAGAAGACTTCCATCCATTTAATCCAAAAATCTTGAAAGATTGCCATCATTGCTCTTTGAAAAGTAGCTAGGGCATTACACAAACCAAATGGAATTACCTTATAGGCAAAGGTCCCCCACTTTGTAGTGAAATTAGTTATGGGTTGATCTTCAAGGTTAATTAGAATTTGATTATAGCCACTAAAACCATCCATAAAACAATATAGTTGATGTCCTACCACACGATCTAATAATTGATTAGAGAAAGGCAAAGGAAAATAATCCTTATTAGTGTGCTTATTTAGTATGCGATAATCCACACATATGTGAATTTTATTGGAATTCTTCTTAGGAACAATGACTATAGGCGAAACCCAAAATTGTACGCAACAGGATAGATAAAACTCACATTTAATAATTTAGTACTTTTAGCATGTACTTTATTTGCATAGTTAGGATTTTTATGTCGTTGACACTGGCGTATAGGTCTACACCTGGTTCAATATCAATATAATGTTGCCACAATTCAGGTTTCATGCCTTTCAAATCCTCATAGCTCCAAGCAAACACATGGGAATATTTATTTAAAACATTATGTAACTTCTCCAAAGCAACACCTAGCAACTAACTACCCAATAATAAAAATTTATTAGGTGCCACTTCAAATCATGTTGTTTCAATTTTTGAATTGTGCACATAAGTTGTTTGAACCCTATTAGGTCTAATAATTGGTACATCTGTGGATTTCATCATGGGTACATGACATAGCCGATTACCCATTCCCACATTTTGCCCATCATTAACTTCAAATTGTGGATCATGAGATGGTGATTTGCAAGATGTTTGATACACAACTAATGAACTGGAAGGTTCCTTTGGTGGAGAGAACTCAATGATCTCAACCATATAATGATCCAACACATCTTGCTTTCCCATTAATGCTTGCAAGTCCTTTGAATAATACCATGTACTTTTATTAGTATTCTTACTTTAATCATGTAAACCTTGGCAATAACGTTGCAAATTCTAATTATGAAACTGAAGACATCGTTGATCTTGAAAAGTCTGCTTCCATCTCTTACGTTTCACCTTAAGTATCAACAAGTGAAGATTTTCATTTTCTTCTCCTTGTATGCAACAACCTAAATAGTGAATAATTTTCTTTAGCTCTGTAAAATTTTTTGAAGCCACTAGTTCATGCCATGAGAGGTGTGGTTCAATCACCATAAACTGTAAAGTACATAATATTTTTGGCGAGATGTGGAAAAATCTTTCTCTTGCCACACTCGTCACTTACACATAAAAATAAATTTCCCATCCTAGATCTCAAAGAAACTCGTCCTTTTGGATGGTCTATTCAATGTAGTTGATGATAGAGCCAAGGGACATTTGTAGCCCCTAGGAGACACTAGGACGCTTTCACTTTTTCTCTCTGAAGACAAGTTGTTACGAGATGTCAAGCTCGCCTCCACTTGCAAAACACTAATGGTTGCATCCCTCATAGCTAATTGTTCCATCAATTGAAATTTTACCTGTTCTATATGTCACTTCTCTTGTAACACCAGCTCGTGGAAAAATTCTCAGTTTGACTTACAATCTCCTCTAGATAATTTATCTCCTCACTATAATATAATTGTAAAGATTGAGCCAATTTCTTATTATTTAATGCTTCATGCTCTGCAACATCTTTATCTACTTGTAGTTTAGTGATTTTATTCAACAACCATTGAATAAGATCACTATCATATGCTACCTCATCTTTATTACATAAAATTTCCTCCAATGCATCCATTGAGTAAAACACATTCCCTTGAGGCATCTCCATAGCTTTACTATGATAACTGAGCTCATCCCCACACTTCTCTTCCCAATCTATCATAGTAACATAACAGGAGACAATTCCACCATTGGGAGAATCATCGTCATCTTCTTGACAATATAGAGACTGGAAACACCTACAACTCCCATTACCATGAGATTCTTGTATTCTTTTTCTCCAATAATGGAAGTAAAACTATTGAATAGACAAAGGTAATTGGTCAAACCCAAATGGAATCTTATCCATCCCCAGAGAAGAAAACGTAATAGGTAGGTTCTCCATTTCCCTTTCATTAACCTCCAACAACACTGGTGTAAATTCTTCAATGTCTGGTTCATCACTCATCTCCTCTATTCCATCCTCTAATTCTTATTCGTGCATACTGACTCGAGAATTAAACTTTAAGAAAAAATCCTAAAAAATGATTGGTCTCTTGTATTCCGCTAATATTTAACCTTGGGATCTCCCTCACTAAGCTTCTAGCATCTAAATTAGTAATCCTCCATTCGTCTCCAGCATTTTCCTCATCCACTAAAATTGCCAATAGATTGGATAAACTACTGTAAGATAAACCACTATCATAGCTATATCACTATCACTATCATCTTTAGAAGGATAGTGCACAGAATATTCCTTCATACCCAATGGCTTCGCCGTATTCTTTTGATGCACCATATTGATTGTTGTCTTATCCCTGTCTAAAACGAGGAACGATGACGTAAATCTCTATATAACCAAGCATAGTATTGCTTAGTCTCTAAGCTCTCATTAAATTCATCCTCTGTTCTAGGGCCTTCAGAATGACTTGTATCCGTGCTTTCCTCCATAGGTTCATGCAAAAACTCCCTAGCCACAACTCTCAACTGTACCCTATCATGCTTGGGTCCTATCATTATAATGCCTTTGTGCTAGCTTTGGTTGCACTGTGATTGCAACAACCAAGGTCTCCTCAAAAGAAGTGGATATGAAGTAGCTCCTTGGATAGGTCGCACTACCAAAAAATTAATGCTAAAGTCCAATCCTGCAATCACAATTGGAATTTGACGTAAGAGACCTAAAGGAGTCACTTTTCATTGATTAATTAATCGCAAAACAATACTTGTAATCTCCTTCTTATCATGCAACCCAAATTTAAGCATTGTCTCTTCTGTCATTAAATTCATTGCTGCTCCGCTATCCAAATGAGCCCTAAATATCATGTGCTTCATCACCTCCATGTCTACCACTGGAGCTCTCGAATCCAAGAATAAATCAACAATTCTTATAGATTGAACACCCATATTTTTAGTATCACTTCATGCATTAGGAAAGACAATTGTGGGATTGCTCCTTTTATCCCTTCTCTATATTAATCTATGATGGCAAAACAGGTTGATCTTCCGAATTGGGTGGCGAATCTGTCGCATCTTTTTCTACATCCTGATATTTTGAATGTTTCGGTAAAGATGTTTCTTATTTTGGAGTCTTAGCCTTGGCACTAATAGTTTCATTCAACCCCACATTCTCCAAAATAATCATAGGATTTGATTGTGAACGTGTGATTGCCCCAATCATTACATCCGAGTTAAAAGTTACATGTTTTTTCTTATTTGGTCTCACCTCCAAATCCTCTATGATTTCTACTAAGTTTGATGTTGAGTTAGCAATGCCTTTACCCTTTTCTTGGCTTTGTGAAGATGTACTTCCTCCTCGACAATCCTTTTCATAACGACCATTACGTCCACACTTGGCACACAGAGGGACATTATCCTTCCTCTTTTGCTCGTTTGGGCAAAATCTAGCCACATGTCCAGGTTGCTCACATCTGCAACAAACTACACTTGTTCATGCGTTATTATTCCTTTTGAAATTGGGATCTCTATGTGGTGAGGGCATCCTCTCATTCCCTAAATATCCTCCCTATCCTTGATTCCTTGGAATAGGAGGTGTCCCTTGGGTCGGCATGCCTCTTGGCATAAATGGCTTGTTAGGAGGTCCTATTGGATAAGTCACATTTTGACTATCCATATAAGTATAATTTGTTTGCATTTGGGCTGCTTGCTGTCGTAGATGAGCTTGCTTAACCTAGCATCGATTCTCCACATGATTGTTTCTCAGACAATACCTGCAAAATAAATTTCTCAATTGATCAAGAACTACTCTACTTGGTGTGGGGCATTCTGTTGATAAATTATCAAAACTATGGCATTTTCTACACCAAGTATTAGACCTTCGTGGTGTGGGATTCCTTTGACCAGATACTAGAGTTGGTCTTGTTGTACTAGCAAGCTGGCTAACATTATAAACACCCTTCACATTGGGGCATTTACTTCAACTAGAATCTCTTTCTTCATATCTGCCAAGGATTTGGCTATCAACCCAGCCACCTTAAACTCATCTAAACTCTGTACTGTAGAGGCAGTTACTGTCAATGGTGGTGGATATATAGGTGGTACCAGATACAGATTTAATTCTGAATATGGCATTGATGATGGTGCTACATCTACATTTGTCATGTAAGCAGCTTGAGGAGCTACCAAGACTCCTACATATGGAGTACAAGCCACCATGGGTGGTGACATACTTGAAGGAACTAATCCAGTGTTACTGTATAACCCCTTCCTCCTCAACTATCCTAATTGTACTTCCTCCCACCATTGTGCTTCTGTCTTTACATCTACTAAATTAGCTGGTCGCTTCACGCTCACATGTTCCCTCACTACTTCCTGCAATCCTTCAAAAAAAATTTGTTTTTGCATATCCTCTAAGGGAGCATTTTGTCCCATCTTCCTAATTAATGCCTTCATCTTCTCAATGTAATGTTCCACAGTTTCTCCTCAATTCTATGCTAAATAGTCAAATTCCAATCCTAAATAGTATTGGAACCCTTGTCACCTAAACTTAGTTAAAATTTCCTCTCTTAATACTATATAAGTTGCCCTTGTGGTAGCAGGAAGGTTCCCATACCACAAGGCTACTTCATCCTTCAAAGTTGCTAGAAATATATGAAGTTTTTGGTCTTTATCAATGATCTCATTTGCTATGCATGTAACCTCCAACTACTGCATATGCATGTCAGGATCATCATCCCAATAACCAGAGTATTGCGTGAAATCTGTAAGTTGCACAGGTGCTCTCACAGCCATATAGAATATTCTTAAGACTTCTAAATCTTCTAAGATTAGAACCCGCTCTTTTGGGTCAGCAAATAATCTACTAAGATCCCAATATTTAGCAAAACTGTCTATTTTGTTATCTTCTATCATATGATCAATAGGAGTGTCATCTGTTCTATGTCCTACCGTTATTGTGGAAGTGTAACTAGAACCCACACCCTCTTCCTTTCTATCTTCTTCTTTCTTCTTACTAGCAGTTGACCCCTTCTTCGAGCTACCCTTATTGGTACCACTCGTTCCCTCAGAACTTCTTGGTTGCCTCTCCCAATTGTAATCTGACTCAGTTCCAATAGAAGATGTCTCTCTAATGACTTTTTTAGTTTCTAATGACAAATCCAGCCCACGTTGCAAGGTTTTTTGCAGTCCAACATGCAATTGTTCTAATTGATCCACTATTTTCTCAGTTTTCTTTTCCAATCTTCTCCTCGCTCTCTCTTCCATGCTAACTTTTAGCTTTCACTTATTCACTCTAGTGTGTGATGATTTTCTCTATGAAACACATCCTTCTATCAGTCCCTACTGTCTATTTGTGTAAGAGTCAACTTCCGAAGAATGTTAGGTAGTTCCTTATCTTCAACCCCATAGGGTATGCCCTCACTAAGATTTTCTAATAAACCTAAAATTTCAGCAACTTTCTACGCTTCCTTTGTATCAAATGTTACGTTGACTCCCTTTGTTATTACCACCCACTGAGACACTTGAGCCCCTAGTCTATTCTCCTAAAAGTATTATATGACTCTCTACAAAACCAATTGTAATGGTGGTTCACACCAATGGTATTAAATTGAATTTCATCGACTAACTTAAAATGTGATGCTAAAAAGACAATCCCAATTGTTCGACGTCAATCCACAATTGAAGTCCAAAATGTTTACCCCCATCCACTAAATCGGTGTCCCGTGCCTTATTAACGATAACGCACTGTATATCCTTTGGAAATTTAGGAAAGAAGCTTCATAATAAAGCTTGGTTATATCTGTACATCACAGTCTTGTTAGATTGGATCGAAAATTCGTTGGGTAGGTCTCACAGTCACAAGTTAAATCTTGTGGCAAGGTCAAATAGGCGTAATATTCTAATCCTAGGCTCTATAGCTTATCCCCATTTCTCAGAGAAGACTCCTTATATGTTGCTCTTGCCATACTTGTGGCGGTTTATTATGTGCCCCTTTTGGGATGTTGAACTTTTGAAGAGAGCGTGGTTTTCAAGTGATTGAAAGATCTATTAGATATTTCCTCCCCATTTTTGTTCCTTGTTAATATCTTATCTCCGACTTAAAATTTATTTCATTTTTTAGCTTATTTTTATATTTAAAACTAGCCAAGACCACCCCCACTTCTCCTTAATTAACACACTTGTCTCTCCCAGCAAACACACCAAAAATGACGGCCCCTTAGAAAGCCCCCAGATATGCATGTAAAATGGCTATGTGTAAAGCCATTGTATTAATTAAGGTTTAAGGTGGATATTCATATATTATTCATCTTTAAATTATCATCATAAAATTCATCTTATCCTCTTTCTTAGTAGTCCAACTAATAACCTTCTTTGCTTACTTACAATTCACTAAACATTACTTTTTAACTTTCATCTTGAACTACAATCTATAATATATAAATTCCATTATCTTCAAGATTTCTACCAAAGAAAGAACTTGCTTAAAAACTCTTAATCCATATTTAAAAAAGGAAGTACATACAAGTGAATTCCATTCTTAATAAAATGTTATGAACAAATTTTGAACAATAAATAAACTATAGTCTCTTTTCAATCTTCCTTCTAAATCGCTCATTAGCAAAAGTTATTGATTTTCATTACTACTACCTTGAAAAATAAAAATATTTATAATAATTACAATTTGATCATAATACATCAAACCCTATTAACAAAAAATTACTTATAATAAATTTAATTTTAGTACCAATTTTTATCCATAAACACTTCCATTTACTCTTAATATTTACTAATTACTATCCAAAAACTGTTCAATAACTTTAATTTCAAAAGTCCATTTAAGTTAAGATTTAGTAGATAAATCCATCATGACCTAATTTAACTCTTTTTTGGATAATAATTCTTAATTGTTTACTAATATTTTAATTATTACTAATTACAGTAAAAAACTACCATTTTCGATACTAACATGCATATATCTTTTAGTAGATTTAGCTCCAGTATATAAAACATTGTTTTTAGGTTCCTTTCAATGCATTCTAACTCTATTTTGATTTAATTATTATCCATATTCTATAGAACTCTTAATTTTCCCTATCTATGGCCTAAAAATACAGTTTTTACCATGATTTTAGCCATTTCTCTACCATTTCAAACATTCTAATGCAAGAACTTTAATTATTCTATTCCATTTTACCTTCAAAGATCATAAAATGAATGCATACAACCATAAATCATACATTCTATCAATTTTTTATTCACTTTTCAATGAAAATTTTTATATCTGATTAAGAAGATAATTAAGAATGATCCATCATATTTGAGAGTGCTGGTGCTTGCTCCTCCTCTCCCTTCACTTCCAACAATCGTCAAAGTCTTTAATCTTTCACTTCTCCCACTAATACACACTAATCTCTCCTTAATCTTGCTGAAAACTTCTCTCTGCACTCAAGAATCATGATCAAGAATGGTATGAGGCTGAAGGAGATGTAAGAGAGGATCAAATGTAGCCAATCCCTGTTGGAAAATGAGGCAACACCTGCAACAAATTAGCAAGAAACTCCCAAAATGATGGTGCCCATTTTTCTTGTCTTCTTTCTCTCTCCACAACTCCCCTCTTCACTTGACAGCCCCTGCCCTCCTCAACTTCTTGAATAACCCCTTTTCAAAAATGACCATTTTCCCACCTAAACTAGTTTCTTTGACATCTCTGGAACTAATTTGTCCCTGCCCATAGCTTCTTGACCCAAACTCCATTTGATAACCATCTTTAAAACATCTATGCTTTTCACTAAAAATTTTCTCACATCCACCTTCTATCACTTATGATTTTTTCGCTCCCTAAATTCTTCATCAAAAAATGCCCCCACTCTCAACTTTTGATTCCACTTCAGCACAACCCAAATATAGCTTTGCATCCTTATTTTTAATTAAATTTTATGAAAAATAATGCATAATATAGAGCCAAATCCCTTCAATTTTGCCAAAAAAAGTGTAAAAATGGCACAAAATAAGCAGTTATCACTCCTTACTGATAACTCCTTATTTTATGCCATTGGAGTTCCTACCTTGCCTTTGGCTGAGAGCTCCATCTAGCCTAGGGAGTGCTGGATCAGTTAGTTTTCAGGTTTTCATTAGTGAGTCCGATTCTCAGAGGTCCAAGTCCCAGAATCGGACTGTCTAATTTGGCCTTATTCGAGTGCAAAAATTGGATGATCCGTGTCAAAGCCGAGGTGTCTGAATTGGTTGTCCGACTCAAACAATTTGATCTTGGGCCTGTCTGAGTCCGAGTGCAAGCCCGCAGACTAGCCAATGACATCCGATCGGATGTAATATTGTGGGTGTGAGTAGACAAACTTGGATTGTCTAAGTCTGAGTGTTTGACCCTGGGAATGGAGCTCGATGATGAGTGTCCGATTCTGGTAGTGCAAATGACCTGTAAGCAAGGTGCGATTTTGATTCGTTTGGCTCCTATGGTTGCTACCAAATGCTAAAAATTTCCAAAGTCAATGCTTATATGCAGAGGAAGGTTTTGCATACCAGGAATAGCCAAAAACCTTTGAATTAGTGTGCTCAATCTCTTCTTTGCCCTGGAGCTCAAACACACACATACACATTCTCTCTCTCTCTCTCTCTCTCTCTCTCTCTCTCTCAAAGCTTAGAAACTAAAAATGAACTCACTTTTTCCTTCCTCAAAGTTTTAGACCCCCTCTCCAACACTCCTTGGATGTGTTTTCCTCTTTTTTTCTAGATTAAAACCCCGCTTTCCTTTGATTTAGGCTTGTTACACAAAACACTAAAGTGGTTTTCTTAATTTTTCCTTATTTTTTCCTACCTAAGTGCCTATAAATCCCTAAGAACCACAAGCAAATGCTAATGAACCAGCTCATTCAAACTTCAAAAATCCAAAACACTTACATGCATCAAAGATCAAATGCCCTTTCTTCCTACCTATCTACCTCAAGCACCAGTTGGGGTAAAAACCCTCCAATGCTCAATTCAAAGCGCGCAAGCAAACAAGGCTCAAATCTATTGGTCTTGGTAAAGGAACCAAAATATGCGAGATTTCACTTGACGCCAAGACCCACAAACCGCTTATTGCTCAAGCATTTCAAGCCAAATGCTAATGGCTACCTCTCTCACATTGACATATGCGCTCTGAAGCCTATGAATGTAGTGAGCTTACCTCAATGTCCGATTGAGTACCCTCCTCTCTCAAGCACATTGGTAGCTCCATGATTTGAGATGCAAGCTCAATCCTCCACCTTCAAGCTCCATCCTCCATATCTATACATAAGAAGAAGAAGAAGAAGAAGAAGAAGAAGAAGAAGAAGAGAGGAGAAGATGGAGAGCTTCTCCACCATGGTCCCTCACCCTCACACACTCACTCCCTCAAACCCTCATACTCCCTCTCTCAAAGCTCAAGCACAAACAAGTAAGGAGAAGAAGAAGAAGAAGAAGAGCCACTTTTTCCACTCACCAAGAATGAGCTTCTCTATTCACTTTTTGACTTTTATACATGCCATTATCCCCTTGGGCACCCATCCCCTTTTTTACATGATCGGCCATCTTGCCAAGGTCCTCTTTTTCTATTCCCTTCTACTTACATTATGCCTTCACCTATGCCTGTTTACTCTTTACAACTTGCATAGGAGGGATCCTAAAGCTCTTTCACAAAAACTTAGGGGCACTTTTACATTTTAAAATACGCCTTTGCCTTCGTCTCAACTTTCAAGGCTGCCCTTGTGCTTTTGGCCTTTTCTTCTCTTATTCTTTAATTGGGCCACCTTTTTTTGCCTTGCTTCACATTCTTGCGATTTTTTTAAACTTTTCTTTTGCTTTATTTTTCTCTGTGTTGTGATGAGGTTAACATTATCCCCCGCCTAGTCGAGTGCCAGT
Organism: Lygodium microphyllum; assembly: GCF_053477565.2. Lineage (NCBI taxonomy): Eukaryota > Viridiplantae > Streptophyta > Polypodiopsida > Schizaeales > Lygodiaceae > Lygodium > Lygodium microphyllum. The sequence goes on from NC_141145.1 coordinate 53,525,564, forward strand.
TGGCACTTGTGGGACTTTGTTGATGAGGGCTTGGGTGAGTGAATGGTGGTCATGCGAGTCAATGATGGGGCTTTCATGAGATTTGGGCATGGAAGAGAAGCATGTCAAATTGGTTGAGGTTGTGGAGGTCGAGGGTACATTGAGTGGATGAAGGGGCCCTCTAAAGTCAGTGGTTAGGCGCAGGTTGTTGGATTCTCCTGAAAAAGAAAAGAGATTGCGCTACAAGGGGGTGTGCCTACCTCACCATGCCATGCATCGTGTTCGTGCTAGTGGAATTGGGAGTTGGGTCAAAATCTTGGGGTGTTTTTCCACACTTGAGGATCCATTTCGCGCATGTGAATAGTGCGGTGATCGTAGCTTAGGCAGATAGGTATAACCATAGGCTAGCATGACCTCCTTAGGTGTATCCTACCCTTGATGTGCCCTAAGCGTGGAGTGAGGGAAAAAGGGCTAGGGGGTTAGTAGGAACGAAGCTAATCGCCGACCAAGGCCATTAGACATGCCTAACTTGAGAACCCCTAGGTGTAGTGATAATGGCACTCATCAAGTGAGGTGTGTTTTCTCATTTTTCATTTGATCTTCTTTTCCCTTCTTGCTATTGTCTTTCTTTTTTCTCTTTTCATTCTCTTTTTCTTTTTCATGTTTCCTTATCTTTTTTCCTTTTTTTTCTTTTTTTTGGTTTTCTCTTTCTCTCTTTTTTTTGAATGTGTACAAGGAACTAATCCTCAGATTCCAGGTTGTGAGTGGAGGAGGCTAGGAGCTTAAGTGATTTACTAAGGAAGTTCCTACTTTGCATATAGTCCTTTAGGTTCATGGGTACATTCAGAGAAGTTGTTGACAAAAATGAATGACTACACCTAGTGAATTGACTATCATTCATGTCTTCTAGTAAGGCCACACAAAAGGATGTGAGGATGATGGCTCTCATCATGAGCCTGCAGCGCAACTATCTATGCTGGCATTCAAATCAAAAAATAGGGGTGGTAGGCGGTATTCATGGGAGGTAGGCAGTTGCTTAAGCAAAAACCTAAGTAGCCTAAGGTAGTTACAAGTTATGATAAAGGTAGGATTGGGGCAGGAGGAAAATTTGCTAAGGAAGTGAGAGATGGAGGGTCATAGGTCATTTTCGGGAGAATACAAGAGCTTCCTCTGGCTTAGTAGCATTTACATTGTAGATTTTGGGGAAGTTGTTTGCGACCATGGATGTCAGGGTTAAAGTCCACCCCTACCTACACTTCTTGGATATGGCATGCGCACTAGGTTGTTTCTTTTGTAGGGTAGGGTGCTGCAAAATGACATCCATGCATCTACATTCCCATCCTAGATTCTCCACCTCAATTTTAGCAATGATTTGTACCCTTTGACAATCTTGGGTACCATGATCTTGTCTTCCCAATAGTCATGTGCCTTTGTCCCCCATAGTGTTGGATGTGTCTCTCTTTTTGTGCTCCACATCTCCCCAAGCCTTTCTGCCCATGCTGATCACTTCCTCCACCACTTTAAGGGATAATACCTAGCTTAGTGTGGGTGGGTATCGAAAGGTAAATTCAAAGGGCTTGCACTTGTTCTCCCATTGCTCCCATACTACAAGTTCTAGATTCCAGTTGACTAGAAATCATTCTTCTCTTTGTTGGATGGGGGCTTCTAGGGTTATTAGGAGTCATGCCCTTAGCCTTCTATGTGCTTGCTCCACTATATTCTTCCTTCTTTTTGTGATCTCTTTTATTTCCACTATGGCATCGAGGTGTGGCACTTTTTGTTGGGCTTCCGGTCTTGGAGAGGGTGGTTGGGGGACTTGTTCCTCATCTTGTTACCTTACTTCAAAATCTTGCCTCTCTTCTGGTGGTGGTGCCTGCTGCTCTTCCTCTCTCATTGGCTCTTGTGGTCCCTGCTTATCTACATACCCTAGCCATTCCATATCTTGTAGAGTTAGTCCTGCCCTTAGCAGGTACTCCCTTTGCTCTTGAGGCTTAGGCTTGGTTCTCCTTTGTGAGCTTGAACACATAGGTTGTGCCTTATGACCTTGTAGGTGATTTCAAGCTTCTTTTGCAAGGCTTCAATAGCCTCCTCCTCCTTTGGAAGGTACGTTGCTGTGCTTCGATGATCATCTTTATAGCCTCTATCCACCCTACTTTTTTCCAACACTTTGTTCCTTTCGGCATGGGCTAGACGGCCTGCTAGTTCCCTTACTCTCCCCTCACTTTTGGTCACCCATTCTTCTGCTCTTTGCTTCATTTCCTCTAGATTTTCATTCAGTCTTCGTGCTAGGGCCGCCATTCTCGGTTCCAGCTCTCTCCACCTTTAGGTTTCTTCTTCTTTTTCCTTCTCCATATGCTCAATTTCCCTCTCTAGCCTTTCCTACTCTTTTAGCTCTACCAATAACCTATACTCCAATTTTTTCATGTTTCTTTAAAGTTGTTCCTCCCTCTAGGATTTCTTTGCATTTGCCACTTCAAGTTTCTCCATCACCTTCTCTATTCTCTTCAGCTACTCTCTCAACTCTTTGTGTTGCACAAGGGTGAGCTTTCACTCCCTCTGCAACCTTGTGAGTTATTGTCACTCTTCTTTGAGCCCTCCTTGCCAAGTATCTTCTTCTTTCTTTCTAGCCTTGAGTTCCTCCTTAAACTCATAGATCTCTCTTTGATAACTTGCCACATGGTGAGTCCTTTCCACATGGCGAGAAGCTCTATGACATATTTGTCATAGTCCATGGACAACAGTGGTGATGTCACCATGATCGTTGTAGATTTCTCTATTCTCTACCTATTGGGGTCTTGCCTAGATTCAACATTTGTAGCTCCTGCCAGTCTCTTTGTCCCAGTCATTGGAGATCCCCCACTCAAATCCGGGGCTATTTCTTGCACCTTGTTCACAAGGTATTATACCCAGGCCATAAGTCTACTCGTGTCCACTGTGCTAATGGTGTCTTGGGTGGTTGTGGGAGTTGTAGGTTGGGCCACTAGAGTAGGTAGGAGTGGATACAACATGCCCATGCCCTTGCCTTTTGCCGTTGGTGGTTGTTCGGTCTTGGCCACTTTGGTGATGGTGCTTGGGTCTTCATCTCTCGGTGGACTCATCATAGCTAGTTCCTTCTCCCTCAAGGGTTGTTCCACCGACATGCGGATAGCACAAGCTAAATCCTCCTCTTCCTTCTTTAGTATTTCTTCTACATCTATCTCTGCCCTCCTACTTCTTTCTTCTTCAAGCCTCTTCAACTCTGCTTGCCCCTTTGTAACTCAGCCTTTTATTCCTTTGTCATCCTTTCCCTCTTTTCTTGTTGCTATCTTTGAGGGGTTGTCTTCTTTGGCCTCTTGGGCCCTCCTTGGCCAGATGGTACCTCTAGTTCTCTGCCCTCACTTATCATCCTCTCACTTGATTGATCATGCTCCTAGAGTGGTGACCTTTTGGGTGTCTCCCCCCCACATCCTCTTCATCTTCCTCCTCCCCCATAGCCTCTCGAATTATGGTGGTCAACTCCTTGCCAAACCCTATGATGGATGCCTTCGATGACGACTTATTCCTTGCTGTCCCAACTATGGAAGTCGGGGGCTCCCCGCCCATTAGTTTTGTCCCTATGGCTAGTGCCTTTGCCAAAGCTTTGATTGTTTTTCGCACATAGCCATTCCAGTTTACCTCATCCAGGGACTTGGCCGCAAGGCTCTCTAGTAGAGGCACTCCAATTTTGCTCATCAAGGCATTGTATATTTGGCTAGAGAATAGGGTGTGGATTACCTTTGCTTGCAACATGATTTTGGGGTCAGAGATGTTGGCTAGGCTGATGCCATCATTAGTGTGGACTAGGGCTTTATCCATCCCTAGCATGCTGTGGACGTCCCTCTTGGGTCACCTCTCAACCTTGTTGGCTAGGCCCAAAGCCTTTTCCATCACTTCCAAGCTCAACTCCACCTTGACCATATGGGGTTCTTCTCCTCGCCATGCCGTTACGGTGCTATGGTTCATATTGGCATCAAAGGTCCGTAGGAACTCTATGCACATATTGTAGTCCATAGCCTATCCCACTTTCTCCACATACTTTCCAAGGTTGCATTGGTAAATAAGCCACTTCACGCTTGGCACTTCCATAACCAAGTCATCCAAGTTCATGATGTTTTTGAACTTGAATTCAGTTAAAGGCCCTGATCTCTACTGTTAGGCCATACTTTGCATGTTCTTCCTCTGTGAATGGAAGCTTGTCTTTGTCTTGGCCCACCATCATAGGTTCATGCCACAATACCACAACTTACCATTAGTTTTCTCAAGATAACTCTTGCAAAACAATAAGCAAATAATGACTGTAAGCTATAGAGAGGAAAAATGATTAAGTACAAAGTAAAGACTTCGGCTTCAAGCAGCCCATGCAATCCAAAAGAAATTATGACACTTTTCCTCAATCATAAGTTTAGTTTTATTCCTTTAACCACTGGTTGAGGTTTATTTTCTAGCTTACCCCCTCCTCCCTCGAGAATGATAGGAATCCTTCCTAGGATTGGAGAGCAAATGTTTAAGGGCATTAAGTGTAGGTTTCAGATGGTTTGCTGTTGCATTAGCCAAGTGTAGAAGTATGGGTTATATTCCAAGTGAGCATGATGATCCATGTTCGTGAGGTCTAATGCCTACGTGCATGATGTTGGTGAGGACATCAATGAGGAAATCACTAGAGTTGATCCTGTTGACAATGTGTAGCTCTTCCTTGGTAAGAACTCGATCTTTTGTCAAAGGTTTTGATGGCATGCCTTTGCTCGGCATTGGTCCTAATTGGGCAGCCCTCTTGTTCCCATTGAAGATGGAGAGTGTACCTTTTTCATAGAAGGGAGGAGTCAGTGATGGCCAACCTTTTAAGTTCCTCTAGCTCTTAGTCTATACTAGGGACTTAGCTCTTGCTATAAGAGGTGATTAGCCTTTGTCTACGAGCTTGCTTGCATGACATCTTGGTGACAATCAATTCCTCGACTACCATGGGGACTTTAATGAACATGAACTTGGATTCTTCCCAAGTATATGGCATCGTGCGTACATCAGTTTGCTAAAGAGTCATTGTAATGTACCCGCCTTGATTACGTGGCGAGTAATGCTTTATTAGTCACCCAGATTTTACCATCTAGTATAGCTGTCGCCATCCGTACTCTAACCAAAATGATCGGATTTTGTATGGCTACTTAACCTCGGGTCTCCTTGTAGGGAAAGCGTCCTGCTGTTATCCATGGAGAATCAACCTGAATGTTCCTAATTGACCTAGCAGTCATCTATCACCAACTAACTCACATTCGGAGAGGTGTCCTTTGAGAGGCTTCTTGTCCAAAAGGAGCGACTGCTATTACTCTTGGTTCATGGATGACAGATGATTTTTGATGCCGAGAAGTGCTTAAAAATAGCCAAAAATTACGAATATCAAGGGAAAAATAGACTTCGTCGAAGGTGGCGGTGGCAATCAGGACGATTTTAAGCGGCGAGTCCCGAAAATGCCAGTGCTTATTTTCATGGAAATCAAACGGTGGCGGATGGTCAACCTGGAGTTTTCCTAGATGTAAAACGATGCCAGGAATCCAACGCAAGCGTCAGATCTCCATTCCGAGATCATTTGATCCCCCATTTAATCCCCGCAAGGTTTGGGGTTGTGAAGAAGCTACTGGATTCGGAAGCCGCGAAGAGTGTGACGGGGCCGAGCTTTGTAGATTTCGATGTCACGGAGCTACCCGTCCAGACGGATCCGATGTCGTTTGCCCCCTCGAATCTAAAAAACCCACTTGGCCAAGAGTATGAATGCAAAAGCATGAACTAGATAAGTTAGGTATTTGGTTTAAATCTCTAACTAAAAGAGCTTAAGGCCCAAAAGGCCATGATTTGAAACGATGGGGGGGAGGAGGGGAGGGGGGGGGGAGCATCAGTTTTTTGCGCCCCCTCTTTTCTCCCAAAATGGTGATTTGTTGATCAGAGGAATCAAGAGGAACCCTCCTGGGCTTGGAATGCATCTATCCTTCACCCTCCATTGCCACAAACCGATCAAAGAATGATGCACTGAGTGAAGAGAAAAAAAACCAGTCTTTCTCTCTCCTCCCTCTCTCTCTTGCATAGAGGCTATTCATGTGCAAGAATTCAAGAAGAAGAGGGGCTGAAGAATGCTTGTCCGCTGTGATCGGATTGCTTCAAGATGAAGAGGAGGCTAAGGAAAGAGGTTCAGCACTGAAGAATGGTTGCTGGTCGGTCTGTGGGCTACTCAGAATAATGATTAGAAAACCCGCAACACGCAAGACACGCAGTATACTTCAATTTTACAAAGAAATTTGATTGTTTTTGTTGTTTCATGGTCCGAATGTTGTTCATATGCAATGAAATTTTGTTTGAACCTTGTTTACATCATGGTTGAGGACTAGAATTATAGAAATACAGAACCCGGAATGATTTAGAGTTGTTATTAATTCTTTAAAACCCGTAAAATAGCATTTTTCGTGGAAATTAGTGATTTTTTTGGGTTTTGAGTTGGATAAAAGGGATGAAAGTGGGATAAAACTAGAGAAAATGTTAAGTCTCAGTCAAAAAAATGAGACAATACAAATAAATCAAAAAATTCCTATTTTCCATGAATAATAAATAGAGAAAAATAGCAAAAAATAGAAAATTTTAGGTTTTTCGCGCTCAAAAAATATGAAAAAATAAGATTTATGTGCATGAATGTTTGGAAAGGTTAAAGCATGAGGTTAAGCCTCAGTTTGGCCTTGTTCTTTGTGTTATAGTACGTGTTTATTGGTTTTTACATACAAAAATGATACAAAACAACCATTTACACCTATGCACCGCAGCAACACCTAAACGGTGAGGGGAGGATGAAGGTTGTGTGACGAGTTAATTGCTGAAAAGATATAAATTCTATTTTTTCTCTTTTTTCATAGCATTTAAGGATTGTTTCATAATTGAATAGAGGTGACTAGTAGCACGAAAGTCCTGGTGCTAGTCCCTAAAGCAATGCAGCACATAACGCTTAGTTAAAATTCATGAAAGGGCTATTTTTCACACCTCACATGGCTGTTTTTAATCATAAAATGGTTGTGCATAATTTTCATACACCTTGCATCAAGCATGCCATGTGGTGTCTCCTGGAATGCATTGCACTTGTTTGATAAACTTTGACCAACGCTGAGAGGATAGGAAACCTAAGCTGTAGGTTAGATGGGTGTTTCCATTGGGGAAAGTTTTGTGAGGTAAATAAAAATCTCATAGAACGCTGAGTTATGAAAGAGTGGAGTGTGTACGAATGTTTTATGTGTTAGCGACACATCTTGGGGCTAATCCCTGAGGTGTAGGAGAGTCGCAGTGGAGCCGCGGCAATCAGCTGAGAGGTGCTTCCCTATGTGTGTATTACGAGGCATTATGCCTATATGTTGTGGCATCTCCCTCTAAGGGAAAGGGAAGGTGGACGTTGGACTACATATTAGATACAAATGCAAAATTCTCTTAAGCATTTAGTACAAAGTGATTTTTAGACGCTCCTGGCCCGCGAGGCCGTGTGGTGGGGTTGTCTGTCATATTTATGAGGCCCGGGTACTAGTGCCATAGCCAATGCCGACCCATTTTAGGTCCCATCAGTGGTGCATTTACCGGGAGCTGCCAACAAGTGGTGGTTCTCAAATCTAGGGTTTTTAGGGACCAAATAGTTGGTTTATGTCCTCTAGCAAGGACCATCAAGCCAAAATACAAAAAGCAAAACGTGTTGAGAGGGCTAGACGGCGGTTGGAGATTGTAAGACGATATTATCTTGAAAGGAGCAGCCCAATATGTATAAGTGGCAGTGGTTCTAGTAACCTAGGTGTTACAAGTAGCTCTTTGAGTGCAAGCAGAAGTCTTGGTACTTCTCTATTTCCAGTTAATTAATCCACAACACGTAGCACTGTAGTTTTTCCTACACAAACACCTGTTGTCAATCTGGTTGTAGCCATGGCACAACCTATTGCAATTCCAATACACAGGATTTACCGGCATTAGGAGCATTGTTGCCCATTTTTCATGGGTTAGCAGAAGAAGATGGAGAGCTCCACATTAAGGAGTTTCAAATGCTCGAATCCAAGATGAAGGACACCTAATGATGTTCTTCAACATGACATTAAAAGGAAGAGCAGCAGTGTGGTATCAAGATCTAGAAGTTGGAACCATAGCTAGCAGTGCACAATTCTTTACGGCTTTTTGTAGGGAGTTTGCCCCTGAGAAGGCTGGACAATATTGGTTGCATGTTCTGAACGTAACACGCCAAGAGCTAAATGAGAATGCCTAGGCATACGCCAAGAAAATAAAGCAAGTTCTTCGCAAACTTAACACTTATATTCCCATTCTAGTGAGGACTGCACAGTTGCAATATTTCCTACATGGATTGGATTTTAATATATAGGTACAGCTGAGTAGTGTTGCTTTGGCTGATATTGACACTGCCATTACCCAAGCAGAAGAAGTAGAGTCACGCCTGCAAGTGGCTTATGCAATAAGGATAAATTGGAATGGTAAACAACCAAGTCCATTTAACCATCCTGCACAAGGAAACAATCTCCAGCAAGACGATGGACCAAGACAAATACTACAAAGAGGAATGACGGTTGTAGAGGAGTTACCTCATGGCAGTGGAGTCAGCCTTATTGAGGCTATACGTGTCAATGATGTTGAAACTTCTCATCTACGAGCCATAACAAGAGGCCAAAAGGCTATAGGGGGTGAAAAAGATAATGCAAAACCTATCAAGGGAAGCCCTAAGCAAGAGGCTAGGGAAAAGAGGGTCTTGAATCCTGATAAGGAAGGTGGACCATTAAGACCAGTTGGTAGTAAAGTCAATCCCGAGGAGGATAAAGGATTGCCAAGAAAGAAGGTAAAGGCTAAAAAAGAGGCACCAAAGACGATGGAAAGACCAAAGGAGAGAATGGTTTGGCATGAGAAGAGAACTTTGGCTAATTACCACGACTTTGATCTAGCAAGTTCCCTCTGCGAAGTCAAACCAGATGTGAATCTCCTACAATTGATTAAAATTTCTCTAGGAGTATGCAAGGAATTCAAGAAAATCCTACGTATAGGGTATATAGTAGAACCTGTGGGCATAGCTAGAGTGGGGGAAGATTGGTTCGATCATGCTGAAAAGCATTGCCCTAGGGTTCTAGCATATGTGGATGGAATATTAGTGGAGCACACTATCGTGGACACTGGATCCTCCATCAATATCATAAGTTCAGACTTGATGGAGAGGTTAGGCCTAGAGATCCAAAAAGACGGCTTCACACTTCTTAGGATGGCTGATAATAGTCTAAGACAACCGAAAGGTTGCATTACTAAGGTCCACGTTACAGTTGCAAGCTTGGAATGCTATCTAGACGTTAGGATGATAAGGTTTGCAAGATGTCCTAGCTATCGGGTTTTGCTAGGCAGGCCATGGATTCTACGGATAGACTATCAAGTCGATATACCCACTGGTCAAGTGATTCTAGGTCAGGGTGCCCATTGTGTAATAGTGGATGCTTACCCTAAGTCTCCTTAGAGTGAGAGAGCTCCACTATCCTCCACCGAACTAGAAATAGTAGATGATCCATCCGGTAGTGAGACGTCATCAAGCGATGGATCTAAGGAAGGGTCCACTACAGAGGATATTTATCAAATAACCTTGAATGAACCGACAGAACCTCATGATCGAATAAGAGATGCGGATGTTATTGAGCTAGATCTTGGTACGATAAATGATTTGTGGCCAATTAAATTAGGGTCCATGCTCAGTTTGGAAGAAAGAGAGGATTATGTGTCCTTAATTTGAGAGTTCTGTGATATCTTTGCTTGGAGCTATGATAAACTTCAAGGTATTCCTCCCAGTCTAGCTGTGCATACTATTCCTATAAAGGAAGGTACCCACCCTGTACGTTAGAAAGTAAGGTGTATGCCTTTTGAATTAAGGGACGGGTTGTACGAGGAACTACAAAAGTTGCAGAAAGCGGGTTTGATCTTCGTTGTTCAACATACTGAATGGTGCTCACTAGTTGTGATCAGGAAGAAGAAGAATAATCAAATCCGTCTTTGTGTAGAATTTAGAGAGCTGAATAAGCAGAATATTAAAGATTACCACTCGTTGCCATTTATTGACCAAATTTTGGATCAACTAGCGGGTAGGGAAATCTATTTGTTTATGGACTGCTTTGCAGGGTATAACCAAATGGCAATTGTTGAGCAAGACAAGCTAAAAACAAATTTTATTACAGTCTTCGGTACCTTTGGGTACCATGTAATGGCATTTGGGTTGTGTAATGCACCTGGTTCATGGCAAAGAATAGCCGACAAGACCTTTGGTGACATCTCCCTAGAGGAGCTGAAAATATTCATTAACGATCTAGGGCAGCCACCGTAAGGGATAGACAGTTGATCATTTTGCGGAAGTGCTTTAAGCGATGCAGACAATTTTGTATAGCTCTTAACCCACGGAAGTGCATCTTTGGAGTCCCTTATGGGCTCTTGTTAGGCCACGTGGTCAGTTTCGTAGGGATTGCAACTGATCCTGAAAAGATCAAGGTCATAGTCACCATGAGTCCAACACGTACTCCAAAGGAAGTGCATAACTTTCTGTCATCAACAATAGGGTATTATCGGAGATTTATCAATGCCTTGGTAGAAAGAACGTTGCTATTGACCAGCCTATTGTCCTTTAACTGTTAGTTTACATGGAGTGATTCTTGCAAAGTATCTTTTGACGATGTGAAACAGGAGCTTGCCAAAGCACCTATTTTAAAAGCACCAACAAGGGGCGAAATGCTCTATATATTTTCAGCAGCAACCATGTATAGGATCAGCTGCTATTTAGCCCAAATTTGGGAGGAAAAGTGGTACCATCTGATAGCTTTTGCTAGTCAAAAGTTGGGCATATCGAAAATTAACTATACCTATATGGAGAATTTGTGCCTTGCGATGGTATTTGCAACCAAAAAGTTCAGGCACTACATTCTTTATGAGAGGGTGGTTTTTTATACGAAGGCGAAAGGGCTTCGATTGTTGTTGAATAAGTTACAGCCGCCTGACCGTTTAGCAAAGTGGTTAATCACTTTGCAGAAATTTAATTATGAGATCAAGAGCAAGCCACCGAATCTTTAGGGCATTGTAGAGTGTCTTGTGGATTTCGGAGAACCAAAAGAGGTATTGGCTGAAGGAAGTGACATGGAGACTTTAAAATTGATACTGCATCTATTCCCTCCTGGTATGCTGCTATAACACACTATCTTTCTACGAGAGAGAATGGAGCTACTTTATCGAAATCGGAGAAGAGGAAAATTAAACAACATGCATTAAAATTTTCCTTGATCGCATGCACATTATATCGATAGGGTGTTGATGATATCTGTCGCTAATGTGTAATGCCTGACGAGGTTCCCTTTATTTTGGAAGAGTGCCATGACTCCGCTTGTGGAGGGCACTTTGCTGGGCGGTTAATGGCACAGAAGGCTTTAAGAGCTGGATATTGGTGGCCGTCCATCTTCCAAGATTCCTTTGAGTACGTTAAGAGATGTGATACCTGTTAAAGGCATGACAGTAGAGAGAATAGGAAACGTCCACTTACGCCTATTATGGCTATCCTTCCATTTGAGAAGTGGGGCATTCACTTTGTGGGTCCTATTACCCTATCGTCTACTACTCAGAAGAGATACATTATAGTAGCAACTGATTATTTTACGAAATGTCAGAAGCACGGGCAACGAGGCAGGACAATGCAAAAGAGACTGCCACTTTCCTACTTGAGCAAATCATTTGCCGTTTTGGTCCGCCAAAAGAAATAGTATCAGACCGTGGAACTCACTTTTTAAATAAAGTGATTAAAAGTCTGACTGAAGCTTGGAAAATCAAGCATAATAAGACGAATCCCTATAATCCGCAAGAAAATGGACAAGTCGAAAGTACCAATAACCAGCTTGTGGGTATCCTATCCAAGATTGTCTCCGAAAAGAAGCGGGACTAGGATACAAAATTATATATGGCAATTTGGGTGTATAATACGACATTTAAACGAGCCACCGGCCACACCCTGTTTAAATTAGTTTATGGGGAGGAGTGTGTATTGCCCTTAGAAATTGGGTTGCTAACCATTAGATTCGCAATCAATTATTCTCTGGGTAATGAAGATGCCCTATTTGAGCGGTTTATGACTATAGCCCAATTAGATGAGCTCAAATTGCAGAGTTTGTTTGTAATATATTAAATAAATAAAAGAAAAAAAAATTTGCGCCTGCATGGTGGCGCAGGTGCTATGTCGTGACGCTGCGAGAGGTACGGGGGATCGATAGGGAATGGAGGGGGGGGGGGCAGCAAGCTCCTCGTTGGAGCTTGCTCAGGCCCCTCGCCATGCAAACTGACAGGCAAGGGGGGGAGGATTCCCTCCCCTCCCCTATATAAAGAGGAAGGGCCATAGTTGCAAGACACGAAGAGAGGAGGCGAGGAAATTAATGCTGCCGCCGTCGACATGCTGTGAGAAGAGGGGGAGGTCCGCCATATCGCCACCGTTTGCTGAGGAGGAATTGCCCTACATCCAATCGACATTCCGCAGCGCCGACTCCATCAACATTCGACGTCATCTCCCCGCGTGGCTTCAGAGATTCCAGAGAAGCTCAAGAAGCTTCTAAGGGGGACCACCCTCAAGCCCCCCTTCCTGTGCTTTTTCATCCCCCCTTCCCCAGGTTTTTTTAAACCCTCAAGCCCCCTTCCTGTGTTTTTTTCCCTTTCACCCCCATATCCTTTTTTACACTAAAAACTCCTTCCTCGGTTTTCTTAGAACCCTTTTCAACCCCTCCTGATTTTTACCCCTTAAAAATCCTTTCACCCTGCCCAGTCTTAAATCCCTTAACCTTTTTCCATGGGCCATTAATCTTCCACATCCTTTGGCCCCGTAAACCGCAAATTTCCTTTTCCCCCATACCTAAATCTATAAGTCCCCTCTTGTGAGCTCGTATTTCACCCTATATTCCTTTTAATACACCCATAAGCCCTTTCTAACCCCGTGTTCCCTTTTCCCTCTCCTCCCTACTATAAACCTTTCCCTCTCCGAAGAAGCTAAGAACCTAAAGGTCTTATTATCCCTTCTCGAGGTCAATCATTTAAACGGCTCCTTGCCTCGAAAGAGACACGGTGGAAATCCGAAAAGGAGAGTAAAAGCTGCCTTCACATCCGAAGGGTAACAATTGCGATGCCGCCTAAGAAAGTCCAAGGAGTAGCTGCGAGAGGGTCTTCTCCCAGTATCCATGTGGATATTTCACCCCAAAACCAGGTTTTTCCTTCTTGGTTTTTTTCGATTTTAAGTCAATCATGCAAAGGTGAATTGTTTAGGATAGGATATATTTTTCCGAGTTATTTACAATGAAGGAGTTTAGTTTAATTGAATAAATGATAATGTATAGGACATAGTTTCCTTCGAATAGCATCATGCATTTATAACGAATTACGAATAAGATTATCTACTTACTATAGTAGTATATTTCAATTTAAATTCCTGAAGGTATAAAAGCTGCATCTTGTACCATTAACCCTATTCTTTTTGCAACAAGTCATGATGAAATTCATGAAAGGTTTTTTTTACGTTGTTCAAATTACTAGGTAATTATCATTGCTAATTGCATATCTTGGCAAGGAAAAGAATGTTAATTGGCATAAGTTTCGTTTGCAAGGAAAAAGGAAGATTAAATTGAATTTATCTACCATAAAGCAATAAAATTTAGGACTGAAAAATCAATTGTCACAAGGATAACAAATAGTGCTGAGGTGATCAATATTTCCTTCCAAAAGATAGCCAAATCAATCTAAATTTAGAAATACCATGCTGCAAAATATGCCTTGGGAATGATTTAAAGACCAAAGAAACGTTTATACCTTAAGCACTTGACTACCTTCCCTGATTGTAGGGTCAATTAATTTCGTAAAGGTAAAAGAACTAGGGTTGTCCCTAAGGTTCTTAAAAAGAGACCCTAGGTCTGACATACGTCAGCGTAACGAATCTAAAACGGATTATTTCATCGCAGGAATTGCGCACCAAGTACGAAGTCATTTAGTTTTGTGATTTATTCACAAGGAGAAAGGGTAAATACCCTCAACAAGGATGGCAGATCCTTACACAAGTTATCTTCCAAAATGACGTATTCTTGGATATCCTTCTAAATAAGGAAAGTTATAAATCGGAAACTAAAGTATCTAATGAACTTTAGGGTTGACCAAGTTGGGTTAATAAGGTACGCACTAACCCGGAATATAAAGGATCTCGCCAAGTTGCAAGACACCTTGGAACGAGTGCTGATACACTCAAAAGGAAAGAATAATTCCTTAGCAGTTTGCCAAACAACACGGTCGATTAATGGAAATGTTTGTGCTTGCTAGAGATTTTTTAGCTCTGCTTGAATTATGAATTATAAATTAAATGAATACATATACTTCAGGTTGAAGGCCTGAAGGGAGAGGCAGTTTCAGTTACCCCTGACTGCCTGCCTAACCCTAACCAAGGGGGTTGTTGACCGCGTCGGGAACGTGGACCGAACCCGCCGCAAGAGGTCTCTCCGTTGAGCTCTACTTGGAGCAGGAGGACGTTTGGGTGCCAGGGGGGCTCTGGCCGTAAATCCCTCGCCTTCCGGGTCCTGCACAAGAGGCTAATGTGACTCGGGATGTCAAGATTGTGGGAGAAAAGGAAGGAGTCTCACTTGTAGCTTTCTTGCTTGCACAATGGGGGAATACACACAAGGGTGGAGGCTGAAAACAGTTTTCCTCTTCTTAGTTGTGTAAGCCAAAAGAACTCAAGTACAAAGAAATAGAAGAACCCTATATATGGGTCTCAAACCAAACTCAACTAACTAAGGTGGTATACTAACTGAGCCACGAACTAGAGTAGATAAGGATAGCTATCATGTAGCTATTATTCATGGGCGGTGTACCAACCACATCTACAACTGACAAGTCGGTGACATAAATACACAACGGTCACCCTGGCATATCACGAGTGGAGCTCGATATCTCAACACTCCCCCTCGAGCTCAATCCCAATTCCTGCACACCAAGCAGGTCTCTGAACTTGCGCAGCTTCTCTGCGCCCAATGCCTTCGTGAATATGTCAGCTACCTGATCCTCTGTGCTGACATAAACTAGATCAATAAGACCTAGTAAAACCCTCTCTCGCACATAGTGATAATGCACCTCAATGTGCTTTGTTCTAGCATGATAGACTGGGTTATTTGCCAAGTGTATACTGCTCATGTTGTCACAATAAATGACAACTAGCCCATTTGTAGACTGATGCATATCATAAAGTAGCTTATGCAACCAAGCTACCTCACATGCAGCCATTGCTGCACCCCTGTACTCAGCCTCTGTGCTCGACAAGGCAACTGTAGGCTGTTTCTTGCTCCAAGTGACTGCAGCACTCCCAAAGAGAACACATATCCATTGGTAGATCGTCTATCATAAATGCTACCAGCCCAATCAGCATTAGTGTATCCATGCAACTGTATCTGAACTCCAGTCTCATAAAATAGTCCATACTGCAATGTGGACTTCACATACCTGAGTATGCATCTAGCCGCATCCAAATGCGGTTTCCTTGGAGCCTGCATAAACTGACTTACCAATCCAACAACATAGCTCAAATCTGGCCTGGTAATAGTCATATAAATCAAGCTTCCTACTATGCGTCTGTACATAGTAGGGTCTTCCAAAAGCTCACCTGCATCTATGCTCAGCTTCACATTTTGCTCCAAAGGAACTGAAATAGGCTTACAGCCTATCATCCCATATTTGGATATCATGTCCAATCCATATTGCCTCTACAAGAGCTGTATCCCACTTGGTGATCTAATCACCTCAATGCCCAAGAAATAACACAGCTCTCCCAAATCCTTCATCTCAAACTTCTGCTTCAATAGCATTTTCACATGAAGGATATCTTCATCACTGTTGTGGAAGCTTTCGCTCAACCGCCAAGACCCACAGACCGCTTATTGTTTCAAGCGTTCCAAGCGAGCTCTCATGGCCATCTCTCACCTAGCCGACGTGCCATCAATCCTACGAATGCAATGAACTTACCTTGATGCTTGATCGAGTGCCCTCCTCTCTCTCACACTTCAGTAGCTCCACGATTCTTGATGCTAGCTTAAGCATCCTCAAGCCTCCTCCATCTCCAAGCCTCATCCTCCATAGCCGCGCGCGCAAGAGAAGATAAGAAGAGAGAAGAGGAGAAGGGAAGAGGAGATGGTGGAGAGCTTCACCCTCTTGATTCCTCACTCTCTCACACACTCACTCCCTCACACTCTCACACTCCCTCTCTCAAGAGCATACACAAGCAAGAAGGAGAGAAGAAGAGAGGAAGAAGAAGACTAGTTTTGCCACACCAAAGAATGAGCTCTTCATTCACTTTTCAACTTTATATACAAAACCCTACTTCCCTTTTGGGCGGTCATTCCCTTTTTCCCTTTTTTACATGGCCGGTCATAGCCCAAGCCATGTTTTCCATTGTCCTTTTCTCTTCCTTGCTTCCTTTTCACTACCCTTCTATATTTACAAATAGCACGGGTGAGAGCCCGGCACTCTTTTACAAGATTTTAGGGTGCGCTTTTTATGCGCCTTTCCCTTTTCGTGGTTGCCTTGGTCTTTAACGGTTGTCCTTGCGCTTTTGGCATTTTCTCCTTCTTTTCCTTTCGTCGGGTTACCTTCTTTCCGCCTTTGCCCTGCATCTTTTCCACTTTCTTTCACTCTCTTCGTGTTGGGGTTAACATTACCCCCCTCCTAGACGAGTTTCAGTCCCATGGCACTTACTGGCGCACGGAGCAAGTGGTGGTAGGCACTGAAGACTTCGGGGGGGCAGGGGCTTGGGGTCTGCAATGGTGACCGGTTACGTGGGGGTTGGTTGGGGATGCCGCGTAGGATGATTTTGCCGGCTCGCTGGATGCTGGGTGGGCAATTAGCATGGGAGGTTGATGAAGAACGAATGCCACTTGGGTTGTGGTTGTCGACACCTACAATTGAAAACCTGTCAGGTGGTCTCTCCCTAGGGGTAGTGCTAGTCTTTGTATTGTGCACAAGACTTAGTTTGGGAGACAGGTCGAACTCTAAGCAAGCTGAGAGTGTTGTCCTGCACTTGAGGACCCAAACTGTGAATTAGTTCTGTGTAGGTATTATATGAGTGCCGTGCATGTGCATATTTAAATATTACGTAGTTAGAAGACTGGGCGACGGGGGCCGCGTGGAGCAGAAGGGTGGTAATGGGGAGATGAAGTACACCTTTAACTCTTGTTTGGAGGCGTCGTTAAGGGTGTCCCATTGTGTTTAAGACTTGCTTGCTTTTCTTTTCTTTTTTTTTTCTTTTTTTCTTTTTTGCCATGGTTACATGGGGGCAGCAGTACAAGGGATAACGGGAGTTCTACCCCTCATCATCCGAATGGTGGGGAAGGGTGGGCAGAGGGCGGGGGGCCTTGTTGAGGAATTTTCGGCTTAGTAAGTAGCCTTTAGTGTGGAGGCGGGTTTTAAGGGTGGTGGTGGAGAGAAAGGGGTGGTTGCACTGTGTGAACTTGCTATCATTCATGTCTTCCAGCAGTGCACCACAGAAGGATGGCAAAAGGGCAGCACGCATCATGAGACGAGTCATGGTGGTGTTGTCTATGGCATTGGGATCAAAATAGAGGGGTGGAAGGTGGCGCTCTTGGGGTGCAGGTTCCTGGTGTACTAGGATTCTAATTAATCTAAGGTAGTTACAGGTGGTGATGAAGGCTGGGTCAGGGCAAGAATTGAATTCAGTAAGGAATTTATTTATAGAGCTGTACAAGTCGGGCAGGGTGAAGAGAAGAGCGTTCCTATGGGAAGTGGTGTTGGCATTATAAATAACGGAAAAGTCAAACCTGCCGTGGATGGACGGGTTAAAATCCACTCCTACCCTTCGAGGAAACGGCATAAAGGTGGGGTCGTTCCTTTCCGAAGGGAGGGTGTTGCAAAACGCCATCCACGCCTCCACGTTGACGTAAAAAATGTGCTGCCTCCAGGTGGGTTGGGAACTATAGCCTTCCATTGTGCGAGGTACGTGGAGGACTTTGTCTTGCCAAAATTCGCGGTCCTTGGTCCCCCAAGCAGTTGGGTGGGCCTCACGCTCTTCTAACCATCTAGCCTTGAGCCGGGCCCCCATGGTGATGACATCCTCCACCAACTGAATGGGCAACACCCTATTCAAGGCGGTGGGAAACTCGAAGCGTAGGTCGAAGGGGTCTCGGCTATACTCCTGCTGCTCCCAGATAATCTTCTCAGCGCGGTACTCAGCGGGGGAGTCTTGGGTGCGCAGCGAAAAAGGGGCAGGCTGTTTCAGGGTGGGTCTGGCCTTGAGTTTTCTTCTTGCCTTCTCCACCAGTTCCTTCCTTCAGGTGGTGTGGGTCACTCTTCGTTCAGCGGGTGCGTCATGGGGTGGCACTTCGGTTTGTTGGGGTTGAGGGGGTGGCAGGGCATATTCCTCGTCTTGAGGCCCTAGTTCAAGCTCGGGATCACCCCCTTCCGCTTGCTCCTCCTCCTGTATTTTCTCCTCAGTGAACCCCAGGTCATCCATCTCCTGTGTTGTCACTCCTGCTTGTGCCAGATTTTTCCTTTGTTCCTCCCGGCTCTGCGGAGGGCCTCCTGGCTGCAATGGTACGTGTAGGCCTACCGTAAGGGCCGTGCGCGCAATGGTTAGCTTTCTCTGCAATTGATCATTGGCCTTTTCTATTTCTGAGTGGGTGGTGTGGAGTAGCGTGTTGATGAAAGTGCACTGCTGAGCCATCATAGCAAGTTGGGCTGCCTCTGCCTGGTTTTCAACCATCACTTTGTCGCCCTCCGCCTTAGCCAGCCGACGTGCTAGGTCCCGCACTCTCTGCTCGTTATGATTTGACCATTCCTTTGCCCGCTTCTCCATGTCTTCCAGGCTTTCCCCCTGTCGGAGGGTCATTACCATAAGCTGTTGCTGTTGGGCTTCGAGCTCCTGGTGCAGGCGGGACTGCTCTCGGTGTTGCTCTGCAATCTGCTTTTGTTGAGTTGGTCCCACGTCGCCTGCAACCTGTGCACCTATTTTGCCCTCAATTGATCCAGCTCTGCAACGTCTTGTCTAATTTTTTTGAGCTGGCTCTGTGCCTCCAAGTTGGTTGCAGATAGCTGGTCATTTCTGCACTGAAGGTGGGCATTTGTCTCCCTCTCCCTGGTGAGACACTCCATTAGGATTTTCCTTTGTCCTTCCCAGGTAGCGTTGCGCTCCTTCAGGGTTTTCAGCTCCTCCACCTCCCTGGTGCTGGCCTCCTCCCTAAGCACGGCAATTTCTTTTTGATATTATGTTATTTTCCTTACTCTGTCTAGTTGGAGGGCAGCTTGCGATTCGCGCTCCACTGCCAGCTCTTCCACCGCCACCCTCCTTTCCTGCCTGGCTGTTCGCAACTACGCGAGCAGCTCCTTTACATAGTCATCATAGTGGCTTATTGGGGGTGGGGAGTGGGGCATGATCGTAGTGGTGGCAATCTCCTCCACTTTTTGTCTTTTCTCCTCTGGCCCTGGCTCCAGCTCGGTCGTTGCTGCCCTTTTGGCCCCTGAGACTGGGGTGGCCCCGGCTGGTTCCCTTGCCAACTCTCTTTCCACCAAGAATTGTAGCCAGGTGACTACATTGCTTTCATCTGCCTTTGGGGTGTGCATCAAGGCAGCTGTGTCAGGGGGCGTCACCTTGAGGGGAGTGGCTTGCATGGTTGGTGCGAGGAGAGGGGAGATGGGTCTGACCAGGTCTTTTCCCTTCCCTTCTGTAGGAGGCGGCGGCACAGGTTCTGACGCACCAGTGCTGGGTCCGGGTGCTTCAGATTCGGATTGGTATGCCCTGCCCGCTCCCTCTATGTCTTTCCTCCGCTGTTCCTCGATGGAGCGACGCGTTGCCAGCTCCAATTCTTCTTCTTCTCTCCTCCTCAGCTCTTCCTCAACTCTTTTTCTTATTTCCTCTTCTTCTCTTACCGACTCTCTTCGGACCCATTCGAGCTCCTCCTTCTCTTTTCTCCTTCACTCCTCCTCTCTCTTTCCGTGCAGGGCTTTGGTTTGTTGCTCCGCTTTCCTTTCTGGTGCAGCCTGGCGTTCTTCCTCCTTGTCGGTGTCCATCTCTGTTTCATCCGACTGTTCCTCCGCCTGGGGCTGGGACTACGACGGCGATTCGCCTCCTTTTCCGCCATCTCCCTATTTGTCCTCTTCCGCACGTCCCTGCCCTATTGCCTCGTGGAGGATCGCAGTGAGGACACCTCCAAAACCTACGGTGGAGGCCTTGGAGGATGAGGCCTTGCGGGTTGATCGAGGTGAGGGGGACTCTCCTGCTACGGCCCTTCCTCCTGTTGCCAGGGCCTTTGCTGAGGCCTCAATCATCCTTCTCACAAACCCATTGAGGTTCACCTCATCCAGTGCTTGAGCCGCGATGCTTTCGAGTAAAGGCACATTTATCCTGGACATGATGCTATTGTACCGTTGACTCAAAAATAGGGTATGTATCATTTTTGCCTGCGATCTCTGGATCAGGGATGTCTGCCAAGTTGGCTCCGTTGTTGGTGTGGACTTTCACTTTGTCCATTCCCAACATGGCATAGACGTCCCTTTTCGGCTTCTTCTCCACCTTGTTCGGAAGCTCCTATGCTCTTTCTACCAGTTCAGGGGTCAGTTCAACCTGCACCTGTTTGGTGGCTCCCGCGTCCCGTACTGTGATGGTGCCCCTGTTTTTGTTGAAGGTGCGTAGGAACTTGGCGCACAGGGTATAGTCTATCCTCCGGCCCACTGCTTCCAGATACTGTTGTAAGTGGCATTGCTCCATGATCTGTTGCACCGTTGGTTCCTCAATAACCACATCTTCCAAGTTGAATATGTGGCGGAACTTCAGCTGATTGAATGCTCTGGTTTTCACCATGAGGCCATACCGCACCTGTTCCTCCTCCGAGAAAGGGAGTTTGCCAGCTTTGTCTTGACCTGCCATGGTCGCTACCTGTTTGAGTCAGCAGATCGGCCAATGGTCGGATGGATGGGTCGAGGTTGATCTTAGGGACCATGCTAGGGCAGTCGGCAGGGCTGCTGGGTTGCGGGCCAGGGTGGTTGGGTGATACCGCCGGTGGTGGTGGCGGTGCTTGGGCCGTTGGGCGTGTATGATGCCTATGGGATGACTCGCAAAGGAGTCGGATGACTGGGGTGGATTCTGCGGTTCGTGGTCTTGAAGTGTCAGAGGACAAGGCCTTGCGATTGACGTAGGAGCAAGGCCCGTGTTAGTTGCGACTTTGGGGACCCACATCAAGGCATTCCCTTCATAGTAGCCTTGTGCACGCAGTAGGGTTTTAGGGACCCATATTTGCTTAACCACGCGGCGCTTGTGATGATGGCGTTTTGGTCTTCTAGGTTTAGGTTTGTAGGTGTTTTGCGGACCTGCGCGTCTAGTTCTAGGCTGATCTCGAGACTTCTTCGGCACCCAATGCAAGTGAGTCTGTTGGGGTTTTGCCTTAGGTTTGGCGGGTTGCGGTGCATGGGGATCTGGGTGTTGTAAATATGCACGGCCCTCCTTCTTAGTCCTGGGTGCGGCTATTTCTAATGGTGGTCCGTTGAGCAATGCTGGGGTTACGAGGCGTTGGTTGAAAGTTGTGACAATAGCCACATTCCCGATTGTTAGGTGGATGCATTGTGACTCATAATCAACATTGCAACAGGTCTGCTTTTTAAAAGTTCGCCTGAGCAACGACTCTGTGCCTACCTCCCTGGCATCGGGTAGGACATAGAACAGCATGGGAATAGTTTTAGTCTCAATAGAAACGGCAACCCTGCATGTGCCGAGGAGCGGGTAGGATTGGGCCCCATATGGGTTCAATCTGGCTGTTGTGGGATGAAGTGTTGGTGCACCAAGTTGGGTCCAATGCTCATGCGTCAAAATGTTAAAATCCGCCCCCTCGTCGATCAGGGCGTTGAAGGAGCACGCTTGCTTGGCCGTGATCGTGATGCGGAGGTAGGCGGGTTCTACAAGCTCGTCCTCATTCTCGCCGATTTTCGTAAGTGTGGCTACTCGTATTTTAACGTGCGTTTCCACCATTGGTTGTTCATGTAGTGGGTGCGTGGGTGGATAGTACTTTTTGATTCGACTGCCGTTAAAGAAGCCCATTCCCTCTCCATCCAGTGTTTCCAGCTCGACATTACCAGTTCGGCTGATTGTGTGGACCTTAAAGGGCCCAAGACCTCTGAATTTCATCTTCTGTTTGTGTCCTTTAAGTGAATAGAGGAGCACTAGGTCGCCCGGCTCAAACTCTCGTTGCTTGACGTGCTTGTCAAACCAGGTTTTGCGTCTAGCTTTCTCAGAAATAAGCGCATGGGTGGCTAGTAGACGTACCTCTGATAGGCGTTCTAGCTCGACTAAGCGTTGCGTCCATGCCTCCCTCCCCTCCCATCATTCTTGGAGTGCTATCCGCAGGCTAGGGACGAAGAATTCTAATGGAAGAATAGCTTCGGTCCCATAGGTTAGCCTAAAAGGCGTTTGTCCGACGGCCGTCTTATAAGCTGTTCTGTAGGCCCACAGGGCTGCCATCAACTTGTTATCCCAGTCACTTTGTGAGGCTGAGACGACTTTGGTCAGGACAGGGATGAGAATTTTGTTGGTTGACTCAGCCTGGCCGTTAGCCTGAGGGTAGTATGGTGAGGATTTGCGATGGATGATGAGGAAAGTGGATAGGAGATGGGCTATCACTTCGTTGATGAAATGCGTTCCCTGGTCGTCGCTGACCAATCCGATGGGGCACCCAAAACGCGAGATTACTTGTTCCCATAAAAACTTGGTAGTTATCATAGCATCGTTTTTCCGTGTGGCCCTCGCCTCCGTCCATTTGTTGAGGTAGTCCGTGGCTACCGCTATGTATCTAGCCTGTGAATATTGTGCCGCAGGGCTAATGGGTCCTATGAAGTCAATACCCCACTTTTCGAAAGGTTGGCGAGCGATGACCGGGGTTAACTCCATCTGATCTTTACGGACCGGGACCCTTGTCCGTTGGCACTCATCGCAGTGTTTGACAAATTGTGAGGTATCACGGAAGAGCGTGGGCCACCATAGCTGGGACTGCAACACCTTCCGTCCTGTCATATCCCCGCTAAAGTGTCCTCCTGCAATGCCGCTGTGTGCCTCTGAGAGTACATCGTGCATCTCATGCTCACATACGCATCTACGTAGCAGACCGTCTTGCCCCAGCCTATAGAGCTGGCCTGCAATCAACTGATAGGGCTGGATCTTTAGGATTAACCGCCTAAGCCGTGCCCGTTCCATTGGTCGTTCGGGTAGCCCATGCTCGAGTACTTGGACTATGTCGTCTGCCCAATATGGTGTCAGGTCGGCCCTGAATAGGTCTTTTTCGCCGGATATGCGGAATAAGTGGCTGTCTGGTAATTCATCCACTATGCCTTGTCCAGCAGCTTCTCCTGTGGGTACTCGGGACAGATGGTCAGCCATGTAGTGTTGTCTTCCCTTCCGTACTACCACTGAGAAGTCGAATTCCAAGAGCAGGAGAAGCCATCGGGCTATACGTCCTGTAGCGCAAGGTTTGTTGACTAAATAGAGCAGGGCTTGATGGTCGACAAAGAAGGTGAAGGGGGTGGCAAGCATGTAATGCCGGAACTTCTTCACGGCGAACACCATGGCTAATCCCTCCCTTTCTGTTGTCGAATAATTCATCTATGTTTCAATGAGTTGCCTGCTTGCAAAACTCACTGGGTAATCTAAGTTATGCTCACCAGGTTGGCACAGCACTGCCCCCACGGCGAACTTAGAGGCGTCGATGTGTACGTGGAACGACATAGTCCAATCTGGGGGTCGTAGGATAGGTGCCATTGTTAGGGCTTTTTTCAGTTCCTCGTAGGCTCGTTGGTAGGCTTCGGTCCACTCGAAGGCAATTAGCAGCTTGTACAATGGCCTAGAGATCAGCGCGTAGTTTAGTACAAACTGTCGATAGTATCCTGTGTGACCTAAGAAGCATTGAACTCCCCTATAATTACTTGGGGGTGGGAGGTCCACGATAACCTTGACCTTTGAGAAGTCCGTGGCAATGCCGTTCTTGGATACCACGTGTCCTAGGATGCAACCGTGCTTTACCCAAAACTGACATTTCAGGGGGTTGAGAGAGAGACGATATAAACGACACCGTTCAAAGACCGCGCGGAGTTTTTCGAGATGTTGGTTCCAAGCCGAATGGACACATAGGTCATCGACGAAGACCTCCAACTCCTTGCGAAGCATGTCCTTGAATATGGTGCACATGAGGCGTTGAAAGGTGGTGCGGGCATTGGTTAGCCCGAATGGCATGAATACATAGGCAAAGACGCCCCACTCAGTGGCGAAGGCGGTCTTGTGCCTATCTGCAGGGTGCACTTGCACCTGATTGTATCCCGAGAAGCCATCCAGGAAACTGTAGGCTTCCTTACCTGCCACCCTCTCAAGCATGTGCTCAGTGTACGGTAAGGGGTAATTGTCTCTCTTTGTCACTACGTTTACTTTCTTGTAATTGACGCACACTCGAATCTTGCCGTTTTTCTTCATCACAATGACTATGGGTGATACCCAGTCCATGTGCTCAATTTCGTAAATGAATCCGGCTCGCATCAACTTGTCAATTTCCTCGACAGCATGGGTGTGCTTTGGATTCATGGGGTATGGTCGCTGCTTGACCGGCATTGCATCCGTTGTCATGGGTATGTTGTGAGTCACAACACTCGGATCTACCCCTCGTAGCTCATCTAGAGACCAAGCAAACACATCCCGATACTCCCACAAAAGAGTGATGAGGCTGGATTCTTCCTCCGTGGTCAGGTCCTCGGCAATGAACACCGATCGGGGTGTTTCTTGTTCCAGGGCTAGGTTTATCTCCTTGACCTTGGCTGGCCCTTCAATGGGTTCGCGGGTTTGCCCTTGGCGTTTGGCACTTAGCACAACCACCACCCTGTCCCCTCTTTTGAATTTTGAAAAGCGCTTAGGGAGGTCTCACGGCTTTCTTTGCTCTTCGGATCGCACATCTTTGGGGCTCTCTGCTTCATTCTGCCATAGCCATTGGTGCCTCAGGTGGATGGGTAGATCTCCCTTGGTGCATCTGGTCGTGGGTGGCCTAGGGATTTCTGGGTCATCCTCCAAAGTAATTTCAGATTCAGAGTCGAATTCCTCATTTTCACTAGGGGAGGTAGTCTCCCCTGGCGGCCACAGTTGGGATGGCGACTCGATTCTAAGCATGGCTACCGTTTTTGGTTGGGTCAGGCCGGCCTGCTTAAAATCCACAGCTCCCATCTATTCCAACCAAGCACGATCGCATTTCGCACACATGACCCCTTGGTCCATCCTAAGGGCCGGCGTTGGCTGTGGTTTTGCATCTGCTCGGATTTGCTCAATCTCTCGCCCTTCGATGTCATATTCTACTGTGTCCATATCACCCTCACTTTCTTCATCGAAGGGTTGGCAATCTTTGTATTCGTCGCTGGAATCCGCCTCGCTGGACTGCTCATCATTCCCCAAGGCCTGTTCTGCCTCATTTTGTTGGTCGGGGACCAATGCCTAGTTGTATCTGAGATTTAGTTCATGCACTCTCGTCCACTTCCATTCGGGTTGTTCCAAGAGATCTTGGAGCGGCTTGAGGTTGGCGGCTGCGTTGCGCTCCAGTCAGTCCATTAGATGCCCCAGTATTCCCTGGAGTTCTCTCCTGTTGGTTGGCACTTGGAAGGCGACGGTCCGTCATGGAGGCTTGCTGCCATCATGTAGACAGGTGTAGGCTGTGTTTCTCTTGGCTTGCCAACTGTTTTGACAGCCTGCTCGTACGCTTCATGATCTGAGAACGGCAAATCAAGTGTAGCGAGAACGTGCATCCAATCCCGCTCATCCTCTGGGCAAGGGATATACTTTGTCAAGGACCCGCAGGGTTCCTTGTTCTGGGTGGTTCCTTTGAGTAGAATGGAGATGGCATCCAGGTCGATTGGTGAGGTCTTCCAAGTGTCCATCTCTATTCTCACAGCATCAGTTCGGTTGCCCAAGAAGATCAGGTTGTTACCCCAGTCTTCGATAACTCTGGCATTGCGCATCCAGGGTCGACCCAATAAGATATCATAGTCCACTCCCTTCATGACGATGAAGTCGACAGAGAACTGGATTCCTGCAATCTTCACTAGCCAATTCTTCAAGACCCCGAATGGTCTCACTCGCATGCCATTTGCTAGCGTGACGTTAAACCGAGCAGTTTCGACGGGCGGGTTTCCCCACTTCTGTAGCACTGCATAGTTAAGCACACTGACCCCCGCTCCTGTGTCCACGATTCCCCTTCTCATTGTATCCCCCAAGGCTAGGACTGGCAGGACTGCGTGCATTTCTGAGCCCTCCCAGAAGGCGTTGATGTGCAAGGACTTAGGGTTTGAGTGTAGCCTCAAACTTGGCAAGTGCGTTTCCGCATCCTAGTCTTGAGCATTTCCCGGGGCTTACTCGTGTGGTCTTTCGATCCACTATTTGAGGTCCTGCCACAGGGTAGAGTGCTGCCTGAGCAGCTCTCCCAGTGCAACCGTTACAGGGGTGGTCACTAGTGTGGTTAGGAGATTGCTAAACACTTGTCCTGCCCTATGTTCAAACTGTCCGGACCAATGGCCACGGCTGTCCTGTGGTTCTGTTACGTCTAGGCCTGGCCTTGTCCTTGTCGGTACTGCTTGTGGCGTAGCTGCCTTGGCAGACTTAGGGTGGGGTAGCGATGACGGCGCACTCATGCTGGAGAGGTCCTAAATCTCATCCTCCATGATGGGCTCGACATCCTTGAGGTGCTGTTGAGCCTCCCTCACCCATTCCTTTACCTTTTCTATGGCTTCCAATTGCCGCCTAGGGTGTGGGTATTCCCCTACCTTAGTGCTCTCTGGTTGGGCAGTTCTAGGGGCTGAAGTTTCTGCCTCTGCGTCTGAGACTTTCTTGCCGTGGGGCAAGGTCGTAATGCTGTCGATTTTTAGTGCGACCTTAGCCTCTGACCTCTTCTTTTTCTGCCTACGGCTTTTCTTTCCTACAGAGGTAGCGTCGAGATTGCTAGGTCCTGGCAGAGAGACGCCGGCCTGCTTCGTTTGTGCTCGGGTCATCACTCGTAGGGGGATAGGTGTGGCCTCCCCATCGGGGTTTTCAACACCAAACAGTCCCAGCGGGACAGACGGCAAATTAGCTGTACCAGAAGGCGGCTTCCATTTTAGGCAATCTATGAAAAGATGAGTGATTCTGCACTCTGCACACCTTTGGTCAGCTTTGTCCCTATTTTGCTACTCTCTTTCTGGGCACTATGATGAGACGTGACCGGGATGTCCACATGTCCAACAAGTGACTGGATCCAGTGGCTGCCCTCCCAGGCCTCTATCCCATCCTCATCCTAGTGCCATCACCGGTATTGGTCGATAATCCATGAGGATTGCATTGCCCTCGTCGTCATGCGAGACGTACGGGTATATGTAGGTTTCTTCGTCACTGGGCTCCTCTACGTAATGCACAGGAGCATTGCTCGGGGGTGGGTCACATAGGGACTAGGCAGCCTAGGAATACCGGTAGGATTTATGTCCAACCTAGGGACTGCTGGCTTCGTGTCGTTAGGTGCTGGTAGGGCAAGAGGAGCTCCCTTTCCGTAGAATGGCTGTGGCCTGTTAGCCGGATAGAGCTGGCTGTAGGGCTGCGTGTATGGTAGTCTTCGTGGTAGTCTGCAGTGTGCGGCATCATGGCCGAACCTTCCGCAGTTAGTGCAGGGTCTTGACCTAGGGTCCTGACATTCTGCTGGCAGGTGGTTTCCTCCGCAGTACACGCACTGGGCGTGCGGACGCGTAGGTCGCCTTAACATGTCCTGTATTTTGGCCAGTTCTGTCTTGACCTCGGCCAAGCCATGGTCCGTCTCGGCGGCCTTCCCCTTATCGTGGGATGATGCGTTGGATCGCTCGCTAGAGGTTGGCGTTCATTCTAAACTCCGTGGGTTGATTTCTTCAGGGTTCGAGCTCCTGGAGCTCCGCTCCCTCAGCTGGTCATCGACCCTAATGGCCTCCTCAAAAACCCTAGCCACCACGTCCCTTTGCAAGCTCGAATTGCCCGCTAGTGCTTTGTACAATTCTTCATCCCGAATCCCGCTGATGAACACAGTTGACACTGCCCTGTCAGTCGGTCTTTCCCCCAAGGGGATTCTCTTAAGGAGACCTCTAACGTGGGTCACGTAGTCGCAGATGCCCTCCTTCTCCTTCTGCTTAACGTTCATCAGACACACTAGCAGGTTGTCAGAGTATCCGGGTTCGGCAAACCTCTTGACGAAGAGGTCCTTGAGGTTATTGAAGTTGGCTCGTTCTATATCATCTTGACTTGTATACCACGTCCTACCCTTATCGCTTAAGCAAAGTCCGAATGCTTGCGAACGTTGGGTCTGGTCGTTGAGGCCATTGGCTTCACAGACCTGCTCGAACTGCTCGACAAAGCTGTACGGGTCGTCCGGTGGTTGGTACTTGTCGAGTTGCTTAGTGACAATAGGTATTTTGGCTTGGCTCTTTGAACCCTGGGTTACCCCTAGTCCTGCAAGTAGCGAGGTTGCTAGCGCAACGGCATTTTGTTCCGCCGCAGTGTTATCGAGCAGCCATTTCATGAGGAGCTCGCCCAGCGTCAGGTCTCCCTCGAGTGCTCTTTCCTGGTCTGTTCGGTTTCGGCCAGCCAAGTTTAACACTTGCTGCACCTCATGCAGCTCCATGCTTTGCCTTAGGCTCCTAGCTTGTTGGTCCCTATTATAGTCTGCTATACCCTGCAATGCCTTGCGGGCTAGCCTCCTCTCCTCCTCTAGATCTGCAATGATTGCCTCCGTCATCCTGCCATGGTGTTCGTACTTGGCATGCGCATCGTAACTGCTCACCATTTGGTGTTTGGCTTTCGGAAATGCGCTAACATCTAGCTCCCCTGCAAACCGATGATCTGAACCTCCCTTTGTCATGGTAAAATTCTCACACCTGGTTGTCAGTCAAATCCTTGTCGTTGTTGCTCCTTGCTTGATCTTGCCCTGTGCTCTGTGCGTTTGTTACGCTTGGGTTTTCTCCTAGTGGTGGGTTTTTTGGCAATTTATCTGAGTGAGTTCTTTTTAATTTTTGAATGCAGTGCTCAACTTAGGGTCACTCGTAAGTGTGTTGTCCCTCGT
This sequence comes from Lygodium microphyllum, assembly GCF_053477565.2. Classification (NCBI taxonomy): domain Eukaryota; kingdom Viridiplantae; phylum Streptophyta; class Polypodiopsida; order Schizaeales; family Lygodiaceae; genus Lygodium; species Lygodium microphyllum. The sequence goes on from NC_141145.1 coordinate 53,554,714, forward strand.
GCATTCGTGCTCAAACAGGCTTTTGACTTTCCTAAGTGTTCTTCAAGTGCAGAAATTCAATCAGAGTGCTGTGAGTGCTTTCCCTGCATCTTACTCACTCTTACTCGTTTTGGGCCTGATAGGCTTGCTACTCTAGTCCTGGCCGCCTTATGGGTCACAGGGCCCTATGATGCTTCATGTTGCTCACGTGGGGGTGGGTCATTGGGGGAGTGCCCCAGTGTGTCCCTCGATGGGTCAGGTTTTGTTTTGGTTTGACTCTAGGAGTCGGACATCCGATTTACCAGTGGTCCGATTTACCAGTGGTCCGATTGCGGGGATCGGACCAAGTATGTTAGGGCGAAGTGGGGGTCTTAGGGTTCGCGTGTCCGATTCTCAAGAATCAGACGGGCGAGTGTGCGAGGAATCGGTCCGATTCTAGGAGGTCCGATCGGACCAGTCGATCCGATTCCTTCTGGTCCGATTATGGATGGGTCCGATTCTAGGGATTGGACCGGACATGGTCAGACTGGTGACGTGTATTACTCCGTCCGATCGGACCGGGTGGGTCCGAGTCAGAGCGTCCGAGTGGTCCGAGTAGTTGAGTCAGACAAGTTGGTCCGAGCGTCCGATTCTAACAAAAGGGGACGGTCGGTCCGAGTGCCACATGGCACGTCCGATCGGACTAGTTAGTCCGAGTCTAGTGATTGAACGGGTTGTTCCGATCGGACGATTGTCCGAGTGTCCGATTCTGGGAATCGAACACTGGGTCGGCCGTCCAATTCCGCCGGTCCGATGGGTCACGCACACCGATTTGCTCGATTTTCACTAGGTGTATTATCCTATTGGTCGTGCGATTACCCCGCGACAGAGCTGAAGTGGGGCAGACGAGATCGATTACCTGAAGTCGCCGAATGCGATGTCCTCCTAGCTCCAGTCGATCGGACAGCTGCCCAGCTCACTCACTCTCTGTCTCTTTCACTCTCTGTTGGTTGGAAATGGGGTCCTCTTGCCCTCCCAGAGTTTTATACCCTGCTAGTTCTGCCCTACACACTACAGGTTCCTTCCCTGGTGTTTCCTATGCTGTTACCTTGCATCTACTCCATTTTTTCCCTTTGTTCCTATGATTTTTCCCCTGTTTCACAGCAGCAGCCCTCTGCCTTTTCGTGTGTGATTTCCTACTGCTAATCTATCCTACACATCCTGAATCGAAAGCAAAACACCGAACTAATTTCTCCATGTTTTCCAGTCATTAATAACCAGATTGTTCCAAAACACTTACCTGTTCTGAAGATAAAAAACACCAGACTTCCTACCTATCTCAAGCTCCGTTTCAGGGTGAATGCCCTACTTCGATGCTCGATATGGGGCACGCGAGTGCTCGAGCTTGAATCCGTTGGTCCCGGCAACGGAACCAAAATGTGGGAGCTTTCGCTCAACCGCCAAGACCCACAGACCGCTTATTGTTTCAAGCGTTCCAAGCAAGCTCTCATGGCCATCTCTCACCTAGCCGACGCACCGTCAATCCTACGAATGCAGTGAACTTACCTTGATGCTTGATCGAGTGCCCTCCTCTCTCTCACACTTCGGTAGCTCCACGATTCTTGATGCTAGCTCAAGCATCCTCAAGCCTCCTCCATCTCCAAGCCTCATCCTCCATAGCCGCGCACGCAAGAGAAGATAAGAAGAGAGAAGAGGAGAAGGGAAGAGGAGATGGTGGAGAGCTTCACCCTCTTGATTCCTCACTCTCTCACACACTCACTCCCTCACACTCTCACACTCCCTCTCTCAAGAGCATACACAAGCAAGAAGGAGAGAAGAAGAGAGAAAGAAGAAGACTAGTTTTGCCACACCAAAGAATGAGCTCTTCATTCACTTTTCAACTTTATATACAAAACCCTACTTCCCTTTTGGGCGGTCATTCTCTTTTTCCCTTTTTTACATGGCCGGTCATAGCCCAGGCCCTGTTTTCCATTGTCCTTTTCTCTTCCTTGCTTCCTTTTCACTACCCTTCTATATTTACAAATAGCACGGGTGAGAGCCCGGCACTCTTTTACAAGATTTTAGGGTGCACTTTTTATGCGCCTTTCCCTTTTCGTGGTTGCCTTGGTCTTTAACAGTTGTCCTTGCGCTTTTGGCCTTTTCTCCTTCTTTTCCTTTCGTTGGGTTACCTTCTTTCCGCCTTTGCCCTGCGTCTTTTCCACTTTCTTTCGCTCTCTTCATGTTGGGGTTAACAACTGTCACCTGTCATAATCAAATCATCAACATAAATGACAAGTAGCATAATACCTTTCTCTGTTTTTCTCACATAAAGTGAGAAATCTGCCTTGGAAATCTGAAAGCCAATAGTGACAAGATACTGTCCTATCTTGTCAGACCATGCTCTAGGTGCTTGCTTCAAGCCATACAAGGCTTTCTTCAACCTGCAAACAAACTCAGGATGAACAGCATGCACATAACCTGGTGGCTACTCCATATAGACCTCTTCTTGCAAATCACCATGCAAGAAGGCATTCTTTACATCCATCTGATGTAAAGACAATCCCTTTGATGCAGCCATAGCAATGACTGCTCTTACGGTTGCCATCCTTGCAACCGGACTAAATGTTTCTTCATAATCAATGCCATATGTTTGTGCATACCCCTTGACTACTAATCTTGCCTTGTATTTGTTCACAGAACCATCTGCATTGTGCTTCACCTTATAAACCCACTTACAGCCAATTGTGTTCTTACCTTTAGGCAAAGGTACCAATTCCCATGTAACATTTGCTTCCAAGGCATCCATTTCTTCATCCATGGCTTTCTCCCATTTTTCTTTTCCCATGGCTTGCTCAAAAGAAGTGGGTTCTGGTTCCTGTATCACTTTGACCATATAGGCATAGTGAATGGCTGTAAATCCATCATATTTCAGCCTATCCACAGGATAGCTAGCTCTGGTAGACCTGCGCAAAGTAGGTTCACTCCCAGGTGCCCTCAAAACATCCCTGGTCTTCCTTACTCCAAGTGTAACAATAGAAGGAATACCCAACTCATCATCAATGCTCTGTTCTGAGCCACTGGATTCACCATCCACATAAGAGTGACTTGCATTCACATCAAACATGGGCTGATCAACCTTCTCTTTTCCTTTTCGTGATACCTGCATACCACTATCTGCATTGCTTTGAGAAGATTCTCCTTATCTCAATCTGCCTGTCCATGGTGAAGAATGTGAACCACTACTAGAGGACGCTCCAGGTCCACTAATATTTTGTGACTGCTGCTGTGAATTCTGTGTAGCATTACCATTTTGTGCATCTACATCATCAATCACATTTACTGGTTTATACCAGCTACTCATCTCATCAAAAACAATATCTCTGCTCACTGTAAACTTACGAGTAGAAGGGTTATAGCATCTATACCCTTTTTGCTGCAGAGAGTAACCAATAAAGATGCACTTCTCAGCTTTTGGATCCAACTTGGATCTCAACTCATCCGGCACATGTACATAGGCAATGCAACCAAAAATTTTCAAATGATAAATATCTGGTTTCCTACCAGTATACCTCTCCTCTGGAGTCATCCCATGTATTGCTGCAATGGGAGTCCTATTCATTATATAGACTGTTGTAGCAACTACTTCAGCCCAATAAAAAACTGGGAGGTCTTTTTCATTGAGCATGGCACGAGATACCTCTCCAATATGCCTATTTTTTCTTTCTGCAATTCCATTTTGTTGTGGGATATGACTGCATGAATATTGCTCCTTTATGCTATGCTCCTACAGGAACCTTGCAAACTCATTTGAGAGGTACTCTCCCCCTCCATCTGGCCTTAGGCATTTTATTTGCAGGCCTGTTTCTTTTTCAACCACAGCTTTAAGAGTTTTGAAATGCCCAAAAACTTCACTTTTCTTTTTCATAAAATACACCCAAACTTTTCTGCTATAGTCATCAATAAAAGTGACAAAATAATGACAGCATCCAAGAGATGCAGCTTTAGTAGTCCACACATCAGAGTGGATTAATTCCAATGGCTTCTTACTCTCTTGAACATGTCTAGGAAATGGTTTCCTTGCCTGTTTTCCAAATTGATAGGCTTCAAATACCTTATGCATTTCTGCAACCTTGAATTTAGGCAATCCTGCAACAATATCTTGGGCCTGCATTGATTTAAGTCGTTGTACATTAACATGGCCAATGTGTTTATGCCAGATATCAATATTTGCAACTACACCGGTCCCATGTGCAAACATTGCTGCACTCAATTCAGGCATGTCTGCATCCAATGTAAACATTCTGCCCTTCTTCTTTCCTTTTGCTATCAAGTGACCTTTATTTTTCATATCCTCAACAAAGCATCCATGAGGATTAAATCTGACCTGCAAGCCCTGTTCAACCATTTGACCAACAGAGACCAGATTCTTGGTGATATTCGGGACATGAAATACGTCGGACAGGTATTTCTTTTTCCCATCTTGCATAGACAAAGGAATTTTTCCAATCTGCACAATAGGATGTGCAGTATCATCACCAGTCTCCACAAATCTTGGTTTTTCCATTTTCCTTGCATCCTCCATCCATTCTGCATGACCTGTCATGTGGTTTGATGCACCTGAGTCAACATACCATACATCGTTGCTTTCTTCTGCACTTGTCACAGAATTGTTCATGTGCTGCACCATAAACAAATGCTCATTTCTCTCATCACCCTGTCTACTAGAAGATGCATAATTCCCTTGTTACAGTTTTTCATTCATGATGTCATTCTGCTTTTTATAGCAGTCTTTAGCCATATGACCCATTTTACCACAGTAGTAGCATTCAACATTACTGTTTGCATTTTGGCCTCTTTGCCATCCACCACGACCTCTTTGGCTCCCCCTGCCTCTAGAGTTATCACGTCCTCCTCCATAGGACTGGTTTTCTTGAGTTTGCTGCATATTCTGATTTCTACCACGGCCTCCGAATCGGCCTCCTCTACCTCTGCCTCTACCTCTTCCAACATTTGAGTAGAAGACAGCTTCTTTTGAAGTTCCTCCTGAAGAAGATGTACCACCATTTCTCTGCTCCTCAAAAATTAGAAGAGCAATCAACTCCTCAAAATCAGGAAATCTTTCATGGACGGAAATGGATGTTCGAAACTGTGCATAATCCTTTCCTAGACCATTCAAGGTCACAGAAACTAAATCATCATCTTCCACTGGCGACCCAATGGAAGCCAGTGCATCTGCAATCTTCTTCACCTTCATGTAGTAGTCATTGATGCTCATACTTTCTCTTTGCACATTGTGCAACTCTTGCTTGAGTTGCATTTTCCTGGCTTGCGTATTTGTGCTATACATTTTTGACAAAGTATCCCATGCCTCCTTTGGCGTACTTGCATCTTGAATATGCATAATCATAGAGTCTAAAATGCTGATAGACAGCCAATACATAACTTTCCTGGCTCTCTCATGCCATGCTTTAAATGTCTGTATTTGCTGTTGATTGGGAACATCAGGAAGAACTGGTTCTTCTTCATTTCTTGCAACAAATTCCCAATATCCTTTTCCCATAAGGAAATTCGTCATTCTAAACTTACATGATTTGAAGTTGTTCTTGTCAAGCTTTTCAGTGACAATCTGTGAGAGAGAATCAGACGCCATTACAGAACACTGTAAAAAATTTTGTCACTGCAAAGAACACAGCTTCAGCCTCACAAAGCCAAATCTGCAAAACTGACGAAAGTGGTATTTGACCACACAGTCACTTCCTAGTGAAGATTTTGCATCAACAGGCAACAAAGATGATTCTGTAACTCCCAATGTCTCTACGCACAAGCATACGATGCAATTTCTACAGTAACTTTTCACCGACCTGTAGAACAGTGCCTGCACAGCATAAAACTGGGCCTTTTCCTGAGTGCGTGCAAAAAACTTTCACCTCCAAAACAGGCCCCGAAATGGCCTCAAATCCAAAAAATAGGGTTGCCAAGGGCCAAAGCCCTTTCCCGCAGCATATATTGCCCTCTTGCTTCACCGCAAAGGGTGTCTCAACCTGAGACAATGCACTCTTGCAATTTCCGGCTGTGCTACCTGCAGAGATTTGCTCCCAAAACAGAAAATGAAAGCAACACTGCTCCTCTTACCAGAACACCGCGAGCTTGACTTGCTTTCTTGAGCTCCTTACCACGAGCAAGGCTCTGATACCATGTCAAGATTGTGGGAGAGAAGGAAGGAGTCTCACTTATAGCTTTCTTGCTTGCACAATGGGGGAATACACACAAGGGTGGAGGCTGAAAACAGTTTTCCTCTTCTTAGTTGTGTAAGCCAAAAGAACTCAAGTACAAAGAAATAGAAGAAACCTATATATGGGTCTCAAACCAAACTCAACTAACTAAGGTGGTATACTAACTGAGCCATGAACTAGAGTAGATAAGGATAGCTATCATGTAGCTATTATTCATGGGTGATGTACCAACCGCATCTGCAATTAACAAGTCGGTGACATAAATACACAACGGTCACCCTGGCATATCATGAGTGGAGCTCGATATCTCAACACGGGATTGGATCTCGAGGCCCGCATACTAGTCTACGAGCAGAAGCTTGGAATAATGATCACTGTGGATTACTGGATAGCCTTCGGGCAGATTATGGACAAGCCTACGAGCGGAACTCCTTGTATTTCAAAGATAAAAATGATGATATGTTAATAAAGAACTTGTTTGATATTGTTTTTCTATGTCACGTGATAAGATTACGTGAAGGAACCAGTGTTTAACGGATTAATTAAAGAAGCTGGTTGTTACATGCCAAATTAATGTGTTAGATAATTACATAACTAAAACAAACCGAGGAAAGTGCGGAGGATGGGCCCCGTCCTGTGGTTGGGTGGTCCCAGTTAGCCAGGAACTTTTCTCAAAGAACAGCGGGATGATTGTCAAAGAAAACGAATAACGAAAGCGATGACCTAGAGTTATGTCTTAACCAATTTACGCTGTTTTAGGGAAACGGAATGGGACTATGCCTTATGGCAGAGAGGTTGAGCTGTGCATCCCTCTCGTTTCCCATTCTCCTTGAACCAAGTGCAGCGTGAATCCTCTTCGGATCGGACATTTCTGTGTAAAGTAGTTCGCTTGGGTCCGACGCTAGTTGCTATTAGTTAATGACCAGTCAGGAAAACCCTAATTCCGGTCGATCCTAAGTGGGAACGGCCAGGATACTTCCGTTACGTGGCAGACGCGGAAAGACCTAGATCGCAAATCCCGTAACATTCCATGGGAGTGCCGGGCGGAGCTTTCTAGACATCCTTTCCGATGGACTACTAAGACGTGTCCTGGATGATACGAAGAGGACACGTTACAGTTGGTATCAGAGCCGACCAACAACGGAATTATTTTTATGAGATCTCAATAAAATGAAGTAAAGAAATTGTTGCTATCTAAACATTTTCTTACCTTCAATGCTGTCTTGCAGAATTATGAAGCGTGGAACAAGTTTTTGGTATTTCGAGTCTTGTTTATGACTGCAATGCATTCTCCGCTTTACAGACAAAGAATTGGGATGATGAACATCCTGGAGCAGATTTATAATCCATCACCTTTATACATAGAAGGAAGATGGATGGGGTCTTCAGGAATCTACTATATAGCTGCCCACCGGTTTGCTTATCTGCAGACCAACCTAAAGAGGATCAAGTGGTTGGAAGACTTGAAAGTCGTGAAGCTGTTCATTTTTGTGGAAGCTCACATAAATTCGACTTTACATATTCAAGGTCGGAGGGTTGAAATGAACTCATATGTATATGAGGAAGTACCCGTGTAATCCCCGCCGACAGGATTAAAGTGTTGGGCCGCCATGAGAAGTATGGATTCCAATGGAAAGGGTATCCTGAACTTCCAATGACTTATCGATTCCTAAAGATCCATGACCCAAAACCCTACTATTACACAGTTCCTGTAGACAAATGCAATACAACGTTGTTCTCCCCAAACTGAATGTAACGATTGGCTTATCATTACATGAAACGTTGTATTCAAAAAGGGCTATGCCCATGTAAATACAAATAAAGACTTCTTTTTATCAATATCTGGCTGTGCATAAGAGTTGTTAAAAAGTTAAGTAGCTACATTGTTTACGAGATAGCTGAACTAAAAATGAAAGATAAGCTAACGTCGATTATCATATAATAACGTTAAGAAAACCTTTATTCAGGCACAACCCCAGGTACAGGTTCCAAATTCGCCTCCTACATCAAGTATTGATGTGATCCAGGAGAAGAAGTTCCTCCTCAAGAAGATAAAGCCACCTGAGTTTGACGAGAGAGGCAGGTTTGTTCAGGCTGATGCTGAAATTTGGATTGAATCCATGGAAGATTACTTCGAAGCAGCCGGTACTACACCCGCCAATCAGGCTATGCTCGCCAAGTTAAAGCTCACCGGCGAAGCCAGACTTTGGTGGAAGCAATGGTGCAGGGATTAAGGGATTTTAGAGGGATCTGTTACCTGGGAGACGCTAAAGAAAGCCGTGCAGGGAAGATACTTACCACCTGCATATCGCACATAGAAAATGAACGAGTTCTATGAGCTAAAATAGCTAGGACTCACTCTTGACGCATACTACTCTAAATTCGTCTCACTTTTAAAGTATGCGCCACAGATGGACATGGCACAGCAGGTGTCCAAATTTTGTGCGGGCTTAAATCCACCAGTAAATACCCGTCTCGAATCTATGCGTCCATCAGATCTTCAGGATGCACTCATTCGAGCGGCACCTATAATTCAGGAGGTGCAAGCTAGACCAAGGGGTAACAAAACTTGGTCTTATAATGACCCGAACATAGGTGCATTCAAACCTCAAATGAAGAGAGTTCAAGGTCATAATCAGGGACAAAGAAAGAAAGCAAGGACAAATAACGTCAACAACTTTGTTCCTACTCAAAGTAATGGCCGAAACCTTCGTTGTTTCCACTGCAACGAACCCGGTCACTTCAAAAGGCAATGTCCCAAGCTCAGCGGAGGACATCGCCAAATGCCTTTCCAAGGAGCAGGTCGTGGTCAAGGAGCCGCTACCCGTGGAAGAGGAAGAACCGCTTGCATTGCCAATAGGCAAAGATGCGAAGAAGAAGAAGAGGAAAATCCAACTATGGAAGCAGAATTCAAAAGAGCGACAATCCATGCCGCTTTACACAAGAAAGGGCCGAATCGCCAGTTCTCAGTGATTCAGACACCGTCGGACTATCAAGGTAAAGGTTTCAAAACCTTGATTGATTGTGGCAGTACACATTCCTTTATCTCACCAACATGTGCAAAAAGATTAGGAATAGCCACAGTAGAAGCACCTACCCTGCTTGTGGAATTGGCAAATGGTCATGAGGTAACTTGTACCAGGCAAACTGCTAAGGTGGAATTCTTTCTAGGAGGAAAGAAGACTTCGGTCAAATTCAGAGTCATGAATTTAGGTATCCATGAGTGTCAACTCGGAATGGATTGGCTTAAGCCCAATGACGCCCACATTCACTGTGGAAAGGGTCAAGTTTCCTTTCGAAACTCTGAAAGGGAATTTGTCATAACTCAAGGTGAGGTAGGAGTGCCAAGAATCCAATTGGCCAAAGTATCTCGGATCATAAAAGGAGTCAGAAAAGGATTACCCGTTTACTTGATCAAACTCAACAAGTTAGATCAAAAGCAAGAGTCTCATGAAAGACCTTCTTGGCTAAAGGAATACGCTGACGTATTCCCTGAAGAATTGACCGAACTTTTGCCTCAAAGAGAAGTAGATCATGAGATTAAGTTAGTGCATGGAGCTGCACCAATTGCAAAGAGACCTTATAGAATGTCCATACCAGAAGCAATTGAGCTGAAGGAACAACTCAAGCAACTCTTAGATCAGGGCTACATCTGGCCTAGCAATTCACCATGGGGAGCTCTAGTACTATTTCAGAAAAAGAAAGATGGGGCACTTCGACTATGTATTGATTACCGAGGGTTGAACCAATCAACAGTCAAAAACAAGTATCCCATTCCTAGAATAGATGAGATTCTTAATGGTCTTTAGGGTGCAAAGATCTTTTCCAAGATTGATCTCAGGTCAGGTTACTATCAGATAAGGATCAAGGAAGAAGATATCCCAAAGACGGCCTTCAATACAAGATATGGGCACTTTGAGTTCCTAGTTATGTCATTCGGGCTTACAAATGCACCTGCCACCTTCAATAGATTAATGTAGGATATCTTTAGACCATATCTTGATGATTTTGTGCTTGTCTTCTTCGATGATACTTTAGTCTATTCTAAATAGGAGGAAGATCATGAACCTCAACTTCGGATTGTCCTTGAGACAATGAGGTCACATAAGCTATATGCAAAAATGAAGAAGTGTGCATTCTTCAAGCGTCAGATTGAATATCTGGGATTCATAGTATCATCAGAAGGAATATCAGTAGACCCAGCCAAGGTCAGAGATGTGCTTGAATGGCCAATACCAGTATCCGTCAAAGAGATACGTAGCTTTCTTGGATTGACAGGATGGTATAGGGTCTTCATCAAAAACTATGCCTTGATTGCAGCACCTCTTACAGACTTACTAAAGAAGTAGACTTCCATTACATGGTCAACTTTCGAACAAAATAGCTTCGACAGAGTGTCAAGACAGATGTTGGAAGACATGGATGATCAAATAAAGTCAATAAGACAAGACATACAAGCGGCCAAGGATAGACAAAAGGCATACGCAGATTTGAAGCATAAAGAAAGAGTCTTCGAAGAAGGAGACATGGTCTTCATTCGCGTACGCCCTAAAAAGAGTTCTCTATCCCTAGGAGATTGCAAGAAGCTAAGTCCAAGGTATTGTGGGCCATAAAAAATCCTCAAATGCCTAGGACCCAATGCTTATAGATTGCAACTCCCTGAGAACCTAAAGGTTCACAATGTATTCCATATTAGCCTATTGAAAAAATATGTTCCCAACCCTAACCATGTACTTGATGACCAAAAAATTGTAATGCCGAGTCAAGGAGTCCTTAAACTAAGGCCGGATAGGATCTTAGATGTTAGGGAGAGACAGTTAAGATCTAGAACCTTGAGAGAATGCCTCGTCCAGTGGAAAGATTATTCCAAAGAGGATGCCACCTGGGTAGATGAAGGCACTCTCAACCATCAATATCCCTAGTTTATCTCGAGATGAGGACATCTCGATTCTTCTAAGGGGGAGAGAATGTAATATATTAAATAAATAAAAGAAAAAAAAATTGCACCTTCATGGCGGTGCAAGTATTGTGTCGTGACGCCGCGAGAGGTACGGGGGATCGATAGGGAATAGAGGGGGGGGACCAGCAAGCTCCTCGCTAGAGCTTGCTCAGGCCCCTCGCCATGCAAACTGACAGGCAAGGGGGGGAGGATTCCCTCCCCTCCCCTATATAAAGAGGAAGGGCCGTAGTTGAAAGACACGAAGAGAGGAGGCGAGGAAATTAATGCTGCTGCCATCGACGTGCTGTGAGAAGAGGGGGAGGTCTGCCATATCGCCACCGTTGCTGAGGAGGAATCGCCCAGCATCCAATTGACAGTCTGCAGTGCCGACTCCATCAACATTCAACGTCATCTCCCCACGTGGCTTCAGAGATTCCAGAGAAGCTCAAGAAGCTTCTTAAAGCTTCTAAGGGGGACCACCCTCAAGCCCCCCTTCTTGTGCTTTTTCATCCCCCCTTCCCTAGGTTTTTTTAAACCCTCAAGCCCCCTTCCCGTGTTTTTTTCCCTTTCACCCCCATATCCTTTTTTACACTAAAAACCCCCTCCCCGGTTTTCTTAGAACCCTTTTCAACCCCTCCCGATTTTTACCCCTTAAAAATCCTTTCACCCCACCCAGTCTTAAATCCCTTAACCTTTTTCCATGGGCCATTAATCTTCCACATCCTTTGGCCCCGTAAATCGCAAATTTCCTTTTCCCCCGTACCTAAATCTATAAGTCCCCTCTTGTGAGCCCGTATTTCACCCTATATTCCTTTTAATACACCCCTAAGCCCTTTCTAACCCCGTGTTCCCTTTTCCCTCTCCTCCCTACTATAAACCTTTCCCTCTCCGAAGAAGCTAAGAACCTAAAGGTCTTATTATCCCTTCTCGAGGTCAATCATTTAACCGGCTCCTTGCCTCGAAAGAGAGACAGTAGAAATCCGAAAAGGAGAGTAAAAGCTGCCTTCACATCCGAAGGGTAACAATTGCGATGCCGCCTAAGAAAGTCCAAGGAGTAGCTGCGAGAGGGTCTTATCCCGGTATCCATGTGGATATTTCACCCCAAAACCAGGTTTTTCCTTCTTGGTTTTTTTCGATTTTAAGTCAATCATGTAAAGGTGAATTGTTCGGGATAGGATATATTTTTCCGAGTTATTTACAATGAAGGAGTTTAGTTTAATTGAATAAATGATCATGTATAGGACATAGTTTCCTTCGAATAGCATCATGCATTTATAACGAATTACGAACAAGATTATCTACTTACTATAGTAGTATATTTCAATTTAAATTCCTGAAGGTATAAAAGCTGCATCTTGCACCATTAACTCTATTCTTTTTGCAACAAGTCATGATGAAATTCATGAAAGGTTTTTTTTACGTTGTTCAAATTACTAGGAAATTATCATTGCTAATTGCATATCTTGGCAAGGAAAAGAATGTTAATTGGCATAAGTTTCGTTTGCAAGGAAAAAGGAAGATTAAATTGAATTTACCTACCATAAAGCAATAAAATTTAGGACTGAAAAATCAATTGTCACAAGGATAACAAATAGTGCCGAGGTGATCAATATTTCCTTCCAAAAGATAGCCAAATCAATCTAAATTTAGAAATACCATGCTGCAAAATATGCCTTGGGAATGATTTAAAGACCAAAGAAACGTTTATACCTTAAGCACTTAACTACCTTCCCTGATTGTAGGGTCAATTAATTTCGTAAAGGTAAAAGAACTAGGGTTGTCCCTAAGGTTCTTAAAAAGAGACCCTAGGTCCAACATACGTCAGCTTAAAGAATCTAAAACGGATTATTTCATTGCAGAACTTGCACAACAAGTACGAAGTCATTTAGTCTTGTGATTTATTCACAAGGAGAAAGGGTAAATACCCTCAACAAGGATGGCAGATCCTTACGCAAGTTATCTTGCAAAAGGACGTATTCTTGGATATCCTTCTAAATAAGGAAAGTTATAAATTGGAAACTAAAGTATCTAATGAACTTTAGGGTTGACCAAGTTGGGTTAATAAGGTACGCACTAACCCGGAATATAAAGGATCTCACCAAGTTGCAAGACACCTTGGAACGAGTGCTGATACACTCAAAAGGAAAGAATAATTCCTTAGCAGTTTGCCAAACAACACGGTCAATAAATGGAAATGTTTGTGCTTGCTAGAGATTTTTTAGCACTGTTTGAATTATGAATTAGAAATTAAATAAATACCTATACTTCAGGTTGAAGGCCTGAAGGGAGAGGCCGTTTTAGTTACCCCCGACTACCTGCTTGACCCTAACCAAGGGGGTTGTTGGACCGCATTGGGAACGTGGACTGAACCCGCGGCGAGAGGTCTCTCTGTTGAGCTCTACTTGGAGCAGGAGGACGCTTGGGTGCCAGGGGGGCTCTGGCCGTAAATCCCTCGCCTTCCGGGTCCTGCACAAGAGGCTAACGTGACTCGGGATTGGATCTCGAGGCCCGCATACTAGTCTACGGGCAGAAGCTTGGAATAGTGATCACTGTGGATTACTGGATAGCCTTCGGGCAGATTATGGACAAGCCTACGGGCGGAACTCCTTGTATTTCAAAGATAAAAATGATGATATGTTAATAAAGAACTTGCTTGATATTGTTTTTCTATGTCACGTGATAAGATTACGTGAAGGAACCAGTGTTTAACGGATTAATTAAAAAAGCCAGTTGTTACATGTCAAATTAATGTGTTAGATAATTACATAACTAAAACAAACCGAGGAAAGTGTGAAGGATGGGCCATAGGTCCGTCCTGCGGTTGGGTGGTCCTGGTTAGCCGGGAACTTTTCTCAAAGAACAGCGGGATGATCGTCAAAGAAAACGAATAACGAAAGCGATGACCTAGAGTTATGTTTTAACCGTTTTATGCTGTTTTAGGGGAACAAAATGGGACTATGCCTTATGGCAGAGAGGTTGAGCTTTGCATCCCTCTCGTTTCCCATTCTCCTTGAACCAAGTGCAGTGTGAATCCGCTTTGGACCTGACGTTTCTGCGTAAAGTAGTTCGCTTGGGTCCGGCACTAGTTGATGTTAGTTAATGACTAGTCAGGAAAACCCTAAATCCGGTCGATCCTAAGTGGGAATGGCCAGGATACTTATGCTACGTGGCAGATGCGGAAAGACCTAGATCGCAAATCCTGTAACATTCCATGGGAGTGCCGGGCGGAGCTTTCTAGACATCCTTTCCGATGGACTACTAAGACGTGTCCTGGATGATACGAAGAAGACACGTTACATTGTTGCCTGAGGAGGTAGCTAAACATTGGATGAAACGGTTGCATGATTTGAAAGTGAAGAAATATACCTTTAAGAAGGGGCAGTTAGTTCTATATTATGATGCGCATAGGGAGCTATTTCCAGGAAAGCTAGAGCCTCGATGGGATGGCCCTTACAAGATAGTGCAGATAGGTAAAAATAAGTCCACAGTTTTATTAGCTGATCTATAAGGAGTGGAATTTAAGAATAAGGTTAATCTTAATAAGATTAAACCTTATTATTTCTAAATATGCTAACGTGCTAAATGCATTGCAGGTCCATGCTGGGGCTGATTATTAGAGACCTGCAGGAGAGCTTAAATTGGTTGATGGGGCAGTTAATTCCTTATTTGGAGCACCCATATCTCGAGCAAAGATATCATCAGGGGAGGCTTATGTGGTGGAGCAAGGGATATAAAGTGATTGAGCAAGAAGACGGTACCTTTGTGTAGGAAATTAAAGTTTTCCGCCATCATTGCTTACAAATCTTGACAAGAATCCCTGTTGAGTTTAATGAAGAAGGTGCGATGGAGCCGTCAGTTCATCCTCTAAATATGTTGAACTTTGACTATCATAATTATGAATAGAGGAGTTCTTGATGGCTGGCTGTGTAAACCCATTATGGATGTATACATTATACTTTGATGGAGCATCCAGGGGCCCTAATAGAAAAGGAAGTGTTGGGGTAGCTATCCGCGATCCCCGACGTAGAGTTACAATGAAATTAGCTACTTATCTCGGGGTAGGATTTACTAACAACATGGCTGAGTATAAAGCCCTAATTATGGGATTGAATATTGCCAAGAAAGGTGGCATTAGGTGATTGTTAATAAAAGGGGATTCCCAGAGCTTATCTTAAATCAACTCAATGGGACATACACAGTCCGAAATCCTCTCCTTCGTATGTATCATTGAGCTGCTATAACTCTACTTGATGAATTTAAGAGCATATCTCTTCAGCTTATTCCATGTTATTAGAATCAGTTTGCGGATTCCTTAGCTAATTTTGCTTATGAAGAGGACCTCTTTTTCAACTGTGGTCCTAGTCTAGATGTTGCTATTGATACTGAGATAGGACCTAGTCGCTTGTGGGGGATGTTATCAGACCACGCATTATATGGTAGGCAATGGTTGATATGGGTAATGCAAAGAGTAGCCGAGACCCATGTACCATTGTTATCTTGGACCCATAGGTTTATCCAAATACATGTCATCCGTACGCCTCTTGCTACATATGCAGGAGGTATGGGCCATAATTTGATACATTTAGTTTAAGGCTGGGAGCCCATTTTTCCCCTTGGAATGGAGCGTATTTGCATATATCTGCCTTTTTCCAAGGAGGGATCTCTATGAGTTGTTTTGTTTGATCTCTTTAGGCCAAGAGGGCCAGTTGCTTTAAGTAGTTCATGTTTGATTTCTTTAGGCCAAGAGGGCCAGTTGTTTGTAGGTTTTAATAATCTATCTCTTTAGGCCAAGAGGTCATGTTCATTTGCAGTGAAGTGTGTTATTTCTTTAGGCCAAGAGGGCCCTATCTCTATTTGGTGCAGGTACGTTTAATGCTTTGTTTTTTTAGTGATTGCACCATACAGGTTGACAAGGTCGCTGGAGGGAGCCTTTGCTACAAAGAAGCTTCTTGTGGCCATTTTAGGTGGTTTCGTCACCTTTTCCATTTTTTCCCTTAAGCAATTAAAGATATATGTGTGGGTGAGGGTTACTTTCTTTTGTTTATTGGGGACCGGCAATCAAGGTATGAAGTCCCAGGTTTAGGCTCTATATGTCTGGGGGAGGTCTGAGTAGTCCTTGCCTCTTGCAAGGCATTGTCAAGCATTGAAAGACCTGTTTTGGATGGGAGTCCTAGTGACCCTGTTCTGCTAACCTGCTAGGTGGCCATTCTAGGAGTTCTTATTAGTTGTGAGGAAGTTAGAGAAGCCTATTAAAAATAATGATGGAAAGAGACAAAACCCTAAATATTTGAAAGACCATATGTGAATATACAGAGGTGTGTAAAAAGGGGTTTTAACCCCCTATAAAAATAGAAACGAAAAGAAAGAAAAATCCTTGAGCTGTTGTTTATCGCCTTGTGAAGACTTGGTAGGTTATTGGGGACGAGCAAGACCTGGGGTCGATGCCTTGTCTTCCTTGGGGTGACATCTTGCCATACAAGAAGAAAATAAAAGCAAGTTGGAGCGAAAATAAAAGTGAGCGTTAGAAAAGGATTAAGTGTTGCCTTGCAAGGGCTTGGTAGGTTCTTGGATACCGAGACATGACCTGAGGCCGATGCCTTGTTCTCCTTGGGTCACTCTGCTCAGCTCCCTCCTTTTTACACGCCCGAGTATGGAAAATGAAAACCTAAAAGAAGAGTAATGTGCTAAAAGAAACTATTTCTTGATCAGGTTATAGGAGTCCTAGCCTAGGAGAAGCTCCTAGTTGAGTTGTCCTTAGTTAGGTAGGTAGTTCAGACCACCACTTAGCACGACCTCTTTGATAGTTCTTTTTAGCTTAGCTGTGTTGTAGCAGTTGGTTAGTGACTAGCTTTAGACTTTCTATCAGATTATGTTGGGCCTACTCCTCGTGGATTTCATGCCTTGGTTTTGTCAGGGGATAGGATATGAGCTGTGATGTGTTGTATCGTGTATTTTTTGTATCATCTTGATGCTCCTTTTTGTTGTTTATGTGCATATCTATTTATGGGATTCGACAGGTTGAGTCGCCCTATCCCATGGTCGGCAATGACAGATGATTTTTGATGCCGAGAAGTGCTTAAAAATAGCCAAAAATTATGAATATCAAGGGAAAAATAGACTTCGTCAAAGGTGGTGGTGGCAATCAAGACGATTTTAAGCGGCAAGTCGTGAAAGCGCCAGGGCTTATTTTCATGAAAATCAAACAGTAGTGGATGGTCGACCCAAAGTTTTCCTAGATGTAAAACGACGCCAGGAATCCAACGCAAGCATCAGACCTCCATTCCGAGATCGTTTGATTCCCCATTTAATCCCCGCAAGGTTTGGGATTGTGAAGCAACTACTAGATCCGAAAGCTGGGAAGAGCGTAACGAGGCCCAGATTTGTAGATTTCGACGTCACGGAGCTATCCATCCAGACGGATCTCGAATCCGATGTCGTTTGCCCCCTCGAATCTGAAAAAACCACTTGGCCAAGAGTGTGAATGCAAAAGCATGAACTAGATAAGTTGGGTATTTGGTTTAAAGTTCTAACTAAAAGAGCTTAAGGCCCAAAAGGCCATGATTTGAAACGATGGGGGGGGGGGGGGGGGGGAGAAGGGCGTCAATTTCTTGCACCCCCTCTTTTCTCCCAAAATGGTGATTTGCTGATTAGAGGAATCAAGAGGAACCCTCCTGGGCTTGGAATGCATCTATCCTTCACCCTCCATCGCCAGAAACCGATCAAATAATGATGCACTGAGTGAAGAGAAAAAAAATAAGTTTTTCACTCTCCTCCCTCTCTCTCCTGCATAGAGGTTGTTCATGTGCAAGAATTCAAGAAGAAGAGGGGCTGAAGAATGCTTGTCCGGATTGCTTCAAGATGAAGAGGAGGCTAAGGAAATAGATTCAGCACTAAAGAATGGTTGCTGATCGGTCTGTGGGCTGCTCAGAATAATGATTAAAAAACCTGCAACACCCAAGACACGCAGTATACTTCAATTTTACAAAGAAATTTGATTGTTTTTGTTGTTTCATGGTCCGAATGTTGTTCATATGAAATGAAATTTTGTTTGAACCTTGTTTACATCATGGTTGAGGGATGGAATAACAAAATTACAGAATTCGTAATGATTTAGAGTTGTTATTAATTCTTTAAAACCCGTAAAATGGTATTTTTAGTGGAAATTAGTGGTTTTTTGGATTTTGAGTTGGAGAAAATGGATGAAAGTGGAATAAAACCAGAGAAAATGTTAAGTCTCAGTCAAAACAATGAGCCAATACAAATAAATCAGAAAATTTCTATTTTCCATGAATAATAAATAGAGAAAAATAGCAAAAAATGGGAAATTTTGGGTTTTTCACGCTTTAAAAATATGGAAAAATAAGATTTATGTGCATAAATGTTTGGCAAAGTTAAATCATGAGGTTAAGCCTTAGTTTGGCCTTGTCCTTTCTGGTATAGTACGTGTTTATTGGTTTTTACATACAAAAATGATACAAAACAACCATTTACACCTATGCACCGCAGCGACACCTAAACGGTGAGGGGAGGATGAAGGTTGTGCGACAAGTTAATTGCTGAAAAGATATTAATTTTGATTTTTCTCTTTTTACATAGCATTTAGGGATCGTTTCATAATTAAATAGAGGTGATTAGTAGCACGTAAGTCCCGATGCTAGTCCTTAAAGCAGCGCAGCACGTAACGCTTAGTTAAAATTCATGAAAGGGCTGTTTTCCGCACCTCACATGGCTATTTTTAATCATAAAATGGTTGTGCACAATTTTCATACACCTTGCATTAAGCATGCCATGTGGTATCTCCTGGAATGCATTGCACTTGTTCGATAAACTTTGACCAACGCTGAGAGGACAGGAAACCTAAGCTGTAGGTTAGATGGGTGTTTCCGTTGGGAAAATTTTTGTGAGATAAATAAAAATCTCTTGGAACGTTGAGTTATGAAAGAGTGGAGTGTGTACAAATGTTTTATGTGTTAGCGATGCATCTTGGGGCTAATCCCTGAGGTGTAGGAGAGTCGTAGTGGAGCCGCGGCAATCAGCCGAGAGGTGCTTCCCTATGTGTGTATTACAAGGCATTATGCCTATATGTTGTGGGATCTCCCTCTGAGGAGAAGGGAAGGTGGATGTTGGACTACATATTGGACACAAACGCAAAATCGTCATAAGCATTTAGTACAAAGTGAGTTTTAGATGATGCTGGCCCGCGAGGCCGTGTGGTGGGGTTGTCTGTCATACTTATGAGGCCCAGCTAGTGCCATAGCTAGTACCGGCCCATTTTAGGTCCCATCAATGGAGTACAAAACTTTTTTCCAATAGCAAACTAAGGATTTATAAAATCCCTTGCAGCGCTCTAGTATATCCATCATACCTTTCCCCTAAGATAATTTAGAGTTCGGGTTCTGAGACCAAATCCTAGGTAAGTCAGTGAATTGACCCTTCCTAGAGTTTCTTCCTAGCGTTTGTTTTTGGGAAACCTCTCAGCTAACCGAGACCACTCTACCATAGGATTGGATTTGTCAGGAATCCATGCACCCGCTTCCCTCTAGAAGTTCTTAGTTATCTAATTACCTACCACATTACATGAAACATATAAAAACAACTTTATTAATTAAAATCCCTTTATGCATAGTTGTTCGTTTACGTAATTTACTCACAGACATACAATCAAAATGAAACAAATTCATTGATTATGCTCCATAATGTGTGTTCTCCTTCTCATACAGGAGAAAAATTACAATTTCATGTGCTGCCTCATCCGGCGCATCTGCACGTCACCAAGATCAAATCCACCTATAGCTAGCATTTTTTGGTGTCCCAAGTAGAACTCGGGCCATATAGGGGACCAACAAGTAGTTCCTAGGTGTGTAAGGGATTTACTAGCTAGAGCCCCCCTAGCACCTTAACCACCTCCTACTTAATACGATCCCTGTTGGGAGACCTCTCACCATCAGAGCCGGTCCATGCTTTCGCGGTAGTAAAAACATCCCCTCTTGGTATGGGGATTCAACACCTATCCTTGGGGGAGGTATAGGGGTCCTCAATTTTAACTTGTTCCAATACTTAATTCAATCAAGATCTAATCTAGAAAATCACAAACAAGATTGACGTCTTCAAGCAATTATGACTTCAATCAATCATGCAACTTTCAAGTGATCTCTCACCTTGGCAAGCAAGAGTAATAACAAGGGTAGCTCTTTCTCTAGTATAGAGCAAGAGCGAGAGAATATGTATGATCTCTCTCTCTCTGGTAAATGGAATATAGATGAGAGTAGAGGTATGACTTCTAACCGGATTGATAGAATAGGATAAATTTCTTCAGTGTCTTCTCTTTTCGGATTAGGGTAGAAGAGGATGTGAGATCTTCAGTGTATCCCCTTCCTTGGGTTGAATGGAATGATGTCTCTTCATCTCGTGAAATAGAGTCTCCTCCTTCCTGATCGGTGTCTCGTCCTTGTCAAGATTGCTCTTGTTTCTTCCTCTCTTGGTATGGAGCCAGATGTCGCATGAAATTCATGCGGGGTTTTGTGAAGTCACTCGCTGCAGGGACTAAATTTGTTGTCGATCTTCAAAAATTGGTGAGAAGCTTTAAGTTCAACTCAAGCCAATCTCGATAGCGACTTGTGGTGTTGGAACTTTGATGTAGGTGAGGGGCTTAAAGCACATCCTCAAACCTTCTCTCCGAAATTCAACAGCAAGATTGAAGAAGGCAAGGGATAAAATCTCAACCTCAAGCCTTACACACACTTGTGATTTTTTAATGGCCCTTTTCCCTCACTGTCCTCCCTTTTATATTTTTTCTCCACTCCCTCTCACTTGTGTTTTTTCTTTGCTTTTTCATAAAAGCTTAAGGCGTTTAACTTTAAAGCTTATGCTTTTTTCACTATTTTCATTTTTTTTGCATTGTGCATGTCTGTAAATTGTTTGGATAATAACTTCATCATATGAACTCCGAATATAGTTGTCTGGGTACTCAAAAGGATCGGAATGCATCTTGTCGGCAAGCCCTCATGAATAGAATTGCAAAAATCTATCAAAAATAGGTAAGAATGATGATTTTTGTAAATCATGTCATTTTTCTCCATCTTTTGTCTTGGATGACTTATTTCCTTCAAAATAAGTCACAATATATATTTGGATCCATCTATCCTGTAAATCCTATAGAGATTCTGTAGTGTTTTCCATGTGTGGACATGCAACACCACGTATACGCACATTAAAATAAACTAAGTAATGGGGACATTACAATCGTCTAGGATGCCTAGGTCCAACAATTTGTAGCTTTTATCTAGGATTGTGAAGGTAGCATCCAAGCATCTAATGCATGTGATTAAGTTATCCCCTCATGTTTGCATCTAGATCATATGCCAACATAAGAATAGATCTCCACTTGTAAGAGAGTTCAAGGCCTTCATGAAGTTGGGGTTTGACTAGGCCAGATAGCTCAACAACAAGTGATATCTACCTCTTCAACTGATCCTTAGGGTGTGGGCCAGCTACTTGTGTAAGGGGCTTGGTTTGGGGCTCAAATGTTGCGCTACTTGTGGGTTATGAAGATGTTGGGGCACTAGGAGCATTAGCTTGGGTCAATTTAGATAGTTGGTCAATCAGTAGACTTGTTGAAGTTGACAGGTTTGGGCTTTAAGTCGAGCGATTTAGCACGTTTGGGTGGCTCGTTAGTCTTTGGAGATGGGCTAACAGTAGATGGTTGAGGGGTTCATGTGCTACTCTTAGTCTTAAGCATCCAAATCAAGTTGTTGCCTTCATAATAGCCTTGTGCATGCAATAGGGTGGTGGGTACCCATTGTCGTAGCTTGACTGTTCATCAATTTTTAGAGCTCAAATTGGGTCTCCTACATTTTGGATGTGATGTTCAAAAGTAATGGGTCCTTGTAGATTGATTCTTGGATGGTGGTTTTTGGAATTTAGGTACCCATTTTAGTTGTTGCTCAGCAGTCTTGGTTGCATTTCCCTTGGGTTGTAAGTGGGTGGTGGTTTAAGCAAGCCAAGAAAATTCATGACCCCCCTCCTTGGACTTTGTGCTAGATAGTACTATCGGTGGCACTATGAAGGCTTGGGTGGAGCCTTGTTGCCCTTGTTGAAAGATGTTACTATTCTCACAGTGCTAATGGCAAGGTGAATGCGCTGCAAGTCATAGTTGATGTTGCAATGTGCTTGCTTCTTGAAAGCACATCCTAACAGTGATACCTTACCTACAGTTTTGGCATTAGGTAGCATATAAAAAATCATGGGCAAGCTTTCAGTCTTGATAAAGACTACAACTTTGCATTTTCCTAGCATGTCATTTGAATAGCAACTGTGACTCGTAGATAAGCAATTTCTACTACCTCCTTATCTATCTCCTTGATTTCCATGATGGTGGCTACTTGTAGGTTGACATGCGCCTATAGTGCATGGGAAATTTGTGCAATGGGTGTGTTGGGGGATAGTAATTCTTGAGCCTACTATCGTTAAAGAAGCCTATGCCCTCTTCCCTCTAAAGTTTGGAGCTTGACATTGCCTATTCAACTAATATTGCAGACTTTGAAAGGCCCTAATCCCCTGAATTTCATCTTCTTCTTATGGCATTTTATTGAGTATAGCATACTAGGTCCCCTTGCTCGAAGTCACACTTGTCAAGCCAACTCTTGCATCTTGTCTTCTCACAAATTAGTGCATGAGTAGCTAGGAGTCATGTCTTGGAGAGATGTTGCAGCTCTACTAAGTGTTTGGTCCATACTTCTTTCCCTTCCCATTGCTCTTGTACTGCCACTCTCAAGCTAGGAACAAAAAACTCCATTAGCAGAATCGCTTCGGTTACGTAGGTCAGCTTGAAGGGCATCTATCCAACTCCCATCTTATAGGCTGTCCTATAGGCCCATAGTGCTACCATGAGATTGTTATCCTTGTTGTTGCATGAAGTGCATCAGGTAGGTCATCTATAATGACTTGTCAAGCAGTTTCTCCTATGGGTATGTGGGACACGTGATCTACCATGTACTGTTGTTTGCCCTTCTCAAAGCATCCATCAAGCTATGCATCCAGTAGCACAGTGTTTGTTCACTAGATAGAGCAAGGCTTGATGGTCAACAAACAAGGTAAAGGCATGGCCAAAAGATAATGTTGAAACTTCTTTACAGGAAATATCATGGCCCAACCTTCCCTCTCTATTGTGGAGTAGTTCATCTATGTATTCGTAAGTTGTCTACTAGCAAAGCTCATTGGATAGTCAAGGTTATGCTTGCTAGGTTGGCACACAAAAATACTCCAATGGCAAACTTTGATGCATCAATATACATGTGGAATGTTGTGTTCTAGTCTAGGACTCCTAAAAATGGTGCAATAGTGAGAGCCTTTTTCAACTCCTAATAAGCATGATGGCACTCCTCGGTCCACTCAAATACAATCAGCAGCTTGCAGAGTGGTCTAGCAATCAATGCATAGTTTATAATGAAGCAGTGATAGTACCGTGTGTATGCTAGGAAGAAGCACTGAACTCCCTTATAGTTGGTTGGTGTTGACAAGTTGACAATAACCTTGATCTTTGAGAAGTTAGTGCCAATGCCATTCTTGGATACCACATGCCCTAAGATGCATCCATGTTTCACCCAAAATTGGCACTTTAGGGGGTCCAAATAGAGCCCATAGAGTCTACATTGTTCAAATACTACACAAAGCTTCTCTAGGTGCTCTTTCCATAGCTGGAGTGCACACATAGATCATCGACAAATACTTCTAGCTCTCACCTAAGCTTATCCTTAAAGATGGTATACATTAGACATACTAAAAGGTAGTAGGGGTGTTCATTAGGCCAAATGGCATGACTATGTATGGAAATGCACCCCACTCCTGTGGCAAACGTAGTCTTATGCTTATCATTGGGGTATACTTGGACTTGGTTGTAACCTAAGAAGTCCTCCAAGAAACTATATGTCTATTTTCTTGCTACTCTCTCAAGCATGTGCTCCATATACAGCAATGGGAAATTCTCTCTCTTAGTCGCAGCGTTGACTTTCTTGTAGTCCATCCACACTCAAATTTTTTCCTTCTTCTTCAAGAAGATCACAATGGCTGACACCCAGTCCTTGTGTTCGATATTGTAAATGAATAATTACTTCAATAGCCTATTGATTTCCTCCTTCCCAGTGTGAGCATGCTTTGGATTCATCGGATAAGGTCGTTTCACTAGCATTGCGTCAGGAGTCATTGGGTTGTTATGTGTTGTGACCCTTGGATCAACTCCTTTAAGTTCATCTAAGGACTAGGCAAACACATCTATGTACTCTCGCAAGAGAGCAATAAGGTTTGCCTCTTTTTTCTTAATCAAGCCATTAGCTGTGGACATGGATTGAGGTTTCC
Organism: Lygodium microphyllum; assembly: GCF_053477565.2. Taxonomy (NCBI): domain Eukaryota; kingdom Viridiplantae; phylum Streptophyta; class Polypodiopsida; order Schizaeales; family Lygodiaceae; genus Lygodium; species Lygodium microphyllum. Next base: position 53,579,197 of record NC_141145.1, read on the forward strand.
CCCCTTCCCTAGCCAAGTCAACTTCCTTGACTTTGGCAGGTCCTTATATCGGTTCACTCATCTATTCTTGTTTTTTTGCACCCAACATGATCACTACCCTATCCCCTTTCTTGAATTTACTGAAACACTTTGATAGGTCTTGGGGTTTCTTTTGTTGTTTGAATTCCATCCCTCTTGGTTTTCCTCCCTTTCCCTCCAACCATCTAGCTTGAGGTGGACTGGCAAGTCCCCTTTGGTGTATCTGGTCTTAGGTGGTCGTGGTACCTCTAGATCGCTCTCTGAGCTTACCTCCAATTCCAAGTTGAACTCACACCCATCGTTAGAGGATGGAGTTTCCCCCGCTGGTTGCAACTTTGAGGTCGACTTCATCTTAAGGAGAGGTGCGACATGGACTAGCCCTGCTTGTTTGTAGTCCATCACACCTAAGTGATCCAGCCAAAGTGTGATCACATTCAATTGTTTTGAAGACTCCTTTTTTACTATAACTGCATTGGCTCTATGTGGCTTGGAGTCTACTTTTATTTTTTCAATCATTCGGCCATCAATATCATACTTTATTGTCTCAACATCTTCTTCATTGCTTGCAGTTGAGGAGTAGCAGTCCTCGTACTCATCATCTGAATTGTTGCTTCCTGACTGCTCGTCATCCTCTAGGTCTCAATTCTTGTCCGTGATCAATGCCCAATTGTACTTAAGGTTGAGCTCATGCACTTTGGTCCATTTCCATTTCGGTTCATCCATGAGATCTTGGAGTGACTTGAGATTAGTGGCTGGGTTACTAGCTAGCTCCCTTGTTAGATACTCAAGAATCCCCTGGAGCTTAAGTCTATTAAATGGGACCATGAATAAATGGGGCAAGGAAAGGGGTGGGTGTTAGGGTTGTTAGCCATCATACAGAGTGGTATTGGTGGTAGAGTCTCACCCCTTGGAGTCTAAGACCATGATGGCTTTATGGGACTCATTGGCCTTTCTTGTAGCCTACTTATAATCTTCTTCCTCATCCAAAAATGAGAGGTCGATTAGTTGCTAGTACATGCATCTAGTCCTGCTCCTCTCTTTGGGGCAGGGAATGTACTTCATCAATGGTCCACCAAAATTCCTAGCTTGGGTGTCTCCTTTTAAGATAGAGGAGATGGTGTCTAAGTCAACCGGTGTGGTCGTCATGGTGTCCATCTCAACCCTCACTACCTCTGATCTATTGCCTAGGAATATGAGGCCATTTCCCTAGTCCTCGATCACTCGTGCATTCCTCAACCACACGGCCAATCTAGCAAGATGTCAAAGTCTACTCTCTTCATGGCAATGAAGTTGGTGCATAGATCGGATGCCATAAGCATGCGTAATGAGCATCAAAAGGTCCCGAAGAACAAATGAACTCTACTTTTTGCACACAAATCAATGTAGAAAGCTTGCACGACATGAACAAGAGACCAATTGGGTGCAATCTCCCCCCATGCCTTGTGTGAGCGCTCCACAAAGCATGTATTTTATATATTAATCATCTTCAAGCTCAAATAATAGCCCAAATTACAAAATAGCACGCTTTAGCTTTTGAGTTTGCTTTTGTGCCAAATAGAAATAAAGCTAATGGGCGGGCGCCCAAGAAGTCAGGCATACCCAAATACAATGTCCAAATACAAATATCTAAATCATGCGCCCATTTGCATACAAAAAAATAATAAATAAATATCAAACGCCTTGATAAATAGGTGCGACAAAATATAGGCGCCATGCCTAAGGTATGTGCCCATCAAAATATTGACGATAACTTTGAATACACGCTATCCTCCAATGCTTTCCACTGCCACCGCTACTATCTCTACACATCAACTGAAGCATTCACAATCGTTAGTAAAATAATACAATTAAACCGACAAAAGTGAATACCTAGCAGTCTTCAGCTACATAAATAAATCGGTTAGAAATCAATCCTAACCTTAATTTATCACGAGTGCGCACTCTAAACTCATAAACGTTTATTAATTTAAATATGTATTTTGCGGAATCACCCGCTATGGAATGGCCCATGTACACACTAAATTAACCAAACGCCCGAAAAGGATAGGCGTCCCCAACGACTTCTCGCACAAAGAATCCACTTTGTGTATGATCCCTGGTAATAAAAGTTTACGAAATCCATCGTAAAACCTCACGGAATCCACCATGGCATGGAATCCACCGTGGAATATGCCTCCTGGCATCATACCCCCGGGGTGGGATAGCAATTGTCCTCAATTGCTATTAGCTCAATGTGGAGCTAACAGAGTGGGGAAAGCATTTAAGTCTCTAGCATGCATCCATTGGGCCTCTTCAACAGGATGATTTTTAAACTTGACCAAATATCTAGAATATCTACGGCCAATTCTAGTGGTCATAAAGTTAGTATCTATAATAGCTTCAGGCTCAAGGATTTCAGTCTCATCATCTAGTAAAGGTGGGTTTTCATAGACAGGGTATACAGGTAATTGGCCTCTAAAAGGTCGTAATAAACTAATATGAAAGGTGTTGTGAATTTTCCAATGTTGTGGTAGTTCCAATTTAAATGCATTGTCATTGATTTTGTGGATGATATTGAATGGTCCATAGAATCTAGGTGCTAATTTCACAACTGGGTGTTTATCTACACTTTGTAATCAACATTTTTCTATGCGTAACCAAACATAATCATCAACTTTGAAATTCATAGCTTGTTTTTTTTAATTTGCTTGTTTTGTATATGATTGCTGGGCTTTGGCAATCATATCTTTAACTTCATCAAGAATAGTAGCATGCATGTTAGTAATATCATCAGCAGTTTGAATTTTGTTTGATAATGATGTAACAGGTGTAGGCAATCTATATCCATAAATCACTTCAAATGGTGCTTTCTTTGTAGATGTATGTGGTGTATTGTTATATGCAAACTGAAGTAAATGTAAATGTGTATCCCATGTGTGTGGTTTTGAAATAGTGTAAGCACGTAAAAGATCTAAAATACTAATGTTAGTAGCTTCTGTTTGACAGTTTGTTTCAGGATGAAATGCATATGAAAAATCAATCTTTGTTCCTAAGTTAGCAAACAAAGTAATCCAAAAATTATTGCAAAATCTAGAATCACGATCACAAATAATAACTTTTGGTAAACCATGATTAGTAAACACAGTTTTCAAAAACAATTGAGCTACTTGAGATGCAGTTAAAGTTTTCTTGCATGGAATGAAATATGCTTGTTTGTTAAACCTGACTACAACACTCTAAATCATATCATGGTTAGCTTTAGTGTTAGGTAAACCAGTAATAAAGTCCATTGAAATTTGTTCCCATGGTCGTGATGGAATATATAATGGCATCAATAAACCGTATTGTTTACCATGGTGTCTTTTAACTCGTTGACAAACTAAACATTCAGAAACAAAGTTAGATACATCAATGTCCATATGTGACCAATAAAAATCTTCAGTCAATGTACACAAAGTAGATATAATACCTCTATGACCTTGATATGGAGGACAATGAATTTCATTCAAATCAAATTATCTAAATGGAACTGTTACACATAATCTCTTTTCATAAAACATGAATCCATTATTGTAAGACAGTGACTCAATAGGAATCCAATTATTTGCAACTAATTTATTCCAATCAGCTTGAAAAGTAAGATCCTGATGATAAGTATATTTCATAGGGATAAGGGAATCAAATGATATCACAGAAATATTATGAATTGTCGGTCTTCTACTTAAAGCGTCGGCTACAACATTCTCTTTTCCTAGTTGATATTGTATAAGGGGATGAAAACTTTGAATGAAAGCTGCCCATTTAATATGTTGGTCAAATATTTGGGGTTGACTAAGGAGATGTCTAATGCTTTGTTGATCAATTTTAATCATAAATTCAAAACCCATTAAGTAATGTTTCCATTGACATAAGGCTTGTACTACAGCTAGCAATTCTTTATCATAGGTAGAATATTTAAGTTCGGATGGTTTCAGTTTACAGCTAGAGTAGGCTATAGGATGGTTATCTTGCATAAGTACAGCTCCTATGCCAGATCCACTGGCATCAGTAACTACTAAAAAGAATGGTCTATTGAAATCAGGTAGTTGTAATATAGGAGCATGTGTTAATGCATGTTTCAATAAATCAAAAGATTTTTGTTGATTATCAATCCAGTTATACAGAATACCCTTCTTTAAAAGTTTAGTCAAAGGCAAGGCAAGTAATGAAAAATTCCTTACAAACTTTCTGTAAAAACTACCAAGACCTAGAAAAGAACGTAACTCATGCACATTTTTGGGTATGGGCCAATTTAAAGTTGCTTCTATCTTTTTAGGCTCAACCTTAATACCTTCTGATGAAACAATATGACCTAGATATTCAATTTCTGTTTGAAAGAATTCACTTTTTTCTGGATTAGTATACAATTGATTATCTTTTAACAACTTGAAAACTAAAGACAGATGTTCATAATGCTCATTCTCATTTTTACTGAATACTAATATATCATCAAAGAATACTATAACACAATGCTGATATTTCATAATTATGTGATTCATCATTCGATTAAATGTAGCTGGTGCATTAGTTAATCCAAAAGGCATCACTAGAAATTCATAGTGTCCAAATTGTGTTCTAAATGCAGTTTTGAATATATTAGATTTATCCAATCCTACTTAATGATAACCAGATTTAAGATCTATCTTACTGAATATGGCAGATCCTTGTAGTTTATCCATAAGATCATCTACCCTAGGTATCGGATATCTATTCTTAACTGTAATTTTATTTAGGGCACGATAATCAATGCACATGCGATAAGTATTATTCTTCTTATTTACTAATAAGATAGGTGCGCCAAATGGAGAACTACTAGGTCTAATTAATCCTCTGTTAAGCAATTCTTCTATTTGATTTTGAATTTATTTCTGTTCAATTTGGTTATGCCTATACGGTACTTTACATGGTGGTTGTGTACCAGGAATTAAATCTATTTTGTGATCTTCAAGTCGTGACGGTGGTAGTCCAGGTGGTAAATCATTAGCAAAACAATCTTTAAATTGAGCAAGAAATTGTGTATGCCTAGGATACATATGTTTTTCTTTAGCTTGAAGTTCATTCACCCAAATTAAATAAGATTTTCTACTTTTACGTAATGCACGTTTAGCCTGAGTATGAGTAAGTAGTGGAAAATTATTAGATGCGCGCATACCATGCAATGTGATTTGTTTTCCTTGAAAATAAATTTTAATTGAATGCATGGAATAATCTATGTGAGGGTTATACTGATGACGCCAAGGCATACCTAAGATAATATCACTAGACTGCAAAGGTACTCGCAAAGAGGGTTATACTGATGACGCCAAGGCATACCTAAGATAATATCAAACTAACTGACAAATGCAAGTACAGTTTTTCCATCTCGAGATCCATTGAAAGTACGAAATTTGAAATTTATTTTACTTATATTTGTTTCTTTGCGGATGGATTGAGCTTCGAGTGTCGCATCGATGGCACGTCGTATAAGATCTTCGGGTTGCAGTCCATCTTTGTCAGTGGTAGATCATTGCAAATTGGTCAATTGAACTTGCAAAGCTTGTCGGGATCTTCGTTCTTCATCAAGCTGCATCATAATTAAATGCAATTTTTGTTCCATCGTTGATTCGGATAAATCACCTTCAGTCATAAAATCGTCCATGTTTGGTTCCGTCATCCTGTAAAATCCAAAAGACCTCACACTCTTGAAATCTGATTAGTGGGATGAGCGTAGCTCAAAGTCGAGAATACAAGGCTTATAAATTTTTGTTTGGCTTTTGTAGTCTTCCTCTTTTGCAATTGCGGTATTCGTTGTCTTCGTAGAAGTTGCGTATAATCTTCGTATAACCTGCATATAACCTTCTGTGTTTGCTAAAACTGGTTCAGCAAGTTTGCAAATAGAAACAGGGTCTTCCAGAGAGCAATACCGTGATTCTGTGCTTCTGCATGTGAACAATCTTTATGGGAATAGTTGAAGTAAGTCTGTTTTGAACCTCTGTGACTTACAAGACTTGTAACAGTAAGAGAAGTTGGTGAACTTGAGTGATTAAGCTTTTTTTTTAAAGCTTAAGTGACTTAGGCTTTAGGAAAGAAACTGATCAGCATCGATTTTCGATTTTAGGAGGGGGGGCCATTTTTCGCCGTCGACTCAGTCGTGGAGGTGCCGCTGCCGTAAATTGTTAAATTGTGGGGCTTTAAGCTTTCTTATTAAGCTTATTACTAAGCTTAATAAACTTTGAGATAAAGCTTTTTAACTTTGTAGCTATGGAGCTTACTGTTTGTCTGTTGGAAAAAACGACTTGAAGAAGGAGATGTACAAGTGGTCCTCCACCTCCTCAGGCCGGGTCCTTTGCGATCAAAGGATGCAAATAGGGGTTCTTGACTGCCAGGAAGTCATTGGTATCAACCGTTTGCGATAAAACTGATTGTAGAGCTCGATCGTTCCAGGAGCTCCGCCTTTGCGCAAGATGGTAAGCGATTGGAAGCTCTCGATCTCAACCTGGCTCTGATACCACTGGTGCACAGATCGGATACTGTAAGCGTGCATAGTGAGAGTCAGAAGGTCTCCAAGAACGTAAGAACTCTACTTTTTGCACACAAATCAATGTAGAAATCTTGCACGACATAAACAAGAGACCAATTGGGTGCAATCTCCCTCCATGCCTTGTGTGAGCGTTCCACAAAGCATGTATTTTATATATTAATCATCTTCAAGCTCAAATAATAGCCCAAATTACAAAATAGCACACTTTAGCTTTTGAGTTTGCTTTTGTGCCAAATAGAAATAAAGCTAATGGGCGGACGCCCAAGAAGTCAGGCGTATCCAAATACAAATATCTAAATCGTACGCCCATGCACATACAAAATAATAATAAATAAATATCAAATGCCTTGATAAATAGGCACGACAAAATATAGGCGCCATGCCTAAGGTATGTGCCCATCAAAATATTGACGATAACTTTGAATACATGCTATTCTCCAATGCTTTCCACTGCCACCGCTGCTATCTCTGCACATCAACTGAAGCATTCATAATCGTTAGTAAAATAATACAATTAAACTGACAAAAGTGAATACCTAGCAGTCTTCAGCTACATAAATAAATCGGTTAGAAATCAATCCTAACCTTAATTTATCACGAGTGCGCACTCTAAACTCATAAACGTTTATTAATTTAAATATGTATTTTGCGGAATCACCCGCTATGGAATGGCCCATGTACACACTAAATTAACAAAACACCTGAAAAGGATAGGCGTCCCCATCGACTTCTCGCACAAAGAATCCACTTTGTGTATGAGCCCCAATAATAAAAGTTTACGGAATCCATCGTAAAAGCTCACAGAATCCACCGTGGCACGAAATCCACCGTGGAATATGCCTCCTGGCATCAGAAGTTCACCAAGAATTGGACACCTGCTATCTTCAAGGGCCAGTCCTTCAACACTCCAAATGACTTGACTTTCATGCCATTAGCCAATGTGACATTAAACCTTGTTTTGTTTAACCACAGGCCTAAATCGAAGCAATGCGGGGTTGTAATTTGGAAAAAAAAAGTAAAATACATCTAAGGAGTGTTGGAGAGGGGGTCTAAAACCCTAAGGAAGGGAAAAGTGAGCTTATTTTCAATTTTTTGAGCTTTGAGAGAGAGAGAGAGAGAGAGAGAGAGAGAGAGAGAGAGAGAGAGAGAGAGAGAGAGAGAGAGAGGGAGAGAGTATGTGTGTGTGTGTGTGTGTTTGAGCTCGAGAGCAAAGAAGATATTGAGTGCACCGATTTAGAGGTTTACAACTATTCTTGGTATACACAAACCTTCCTTTGCATCCAAGCATTGATTCATGAAGTTTTTAGCATTTGGTAGCAAGTACATGAGCCAAACAAATTGAAATCGTGCCTGACGTGCCATTTGCACGCATTGGAATCTAAAAATCGAGACTTTGATTCCTAGAGTTAGATGCTTAGACTCAGACATTCTGACTCAATCCACTTGGACACCCATAATATTACGTCGGATCAAACAACATTGGCTAGCCCTAACTCAAACCAACCCATGTTCTTCGAGTCGGATAGCCAAGTCGGACAGCCAATTTGGACACCTAGGTTCGAACACAAACCATTCAATTTTTACACTCAGACAGGCGGGGGGGGGGGGGGGGGGCATGGAAGCTCTTCTTCTCTTGCAAATACTACAGCTTCATCTTAGTGATCTTCTTATTCTGTCCTCTTCCAAGGATTAACAATAGATTCTGATAAGAATCAAAAGACAGAAATCGTAAAACTTGGACCTCTGAGAATTGGACTCACTAATTAGAACCTGAAAACTGAATGATCCAACACTCCCTAAGCTAGGTGGAGCTCAGCTCGATGCAATAGCCATATAGGCATTGAAACACGTCAAACGGGTCATAGAGCCTCCAAATGTCAAGATCATGACTCAAGTGTCTACGAAGTGACCTCGAACATGTCCCCCCAGACCACCCATCCTAAATGCTTCAAAGGACCAACCAAACTTGTTAGAGTGACCGCTTTGCTGAGGGAGAGAACTAGAAACGTGCATTGGCACATTTTTTTTGTCAAGGCTATGCACTACCTAGACAATCACTTGAAGTGTATTCAAAAAATAGAAAGCCTAATTTTGCACTACGCATGAAAAGAAGCATCCCAAGAACACTTGAGCACACTTCAAAATTGAGGATTGGGCAAACTAATAAGGGACTCACATGAAAGATAAGCAACGTGAATGAACCCGCTAATAGGAGTAAACCCTCAAATTGCAAAAGAGTGAGAATACCGGTGCGATCAGGGATAAGACCCTAGCTAAGTCAACCCTTCTTGCTGACAGCACAATTAGGGATTCGACCCTACCTAAGTCGACCAATTTGATTGACAACCTATAGGACCAAGAGGTTGACAAGATGTCATGACCAAGCTTCGGCCATGATAGTGACTAGCACAATTAGGGATTCAACCCTACCTGAGTCGACCAATTTGATTGGCAACCTATAGGACCAAGAGGCTGACAAGATGTCACGAGTAAGCTTCAACCATGATAGTGACCAACTTGACTTGGGAGAATTCCCATCTGACATCCAACAAATGATCAATCGTTATGACTTACAAACCAAGATGGAGCATCATGGTAGACCAGCAGAGGATATTATAGCTAGCCTTGAGGAAGATTGGAGATTGGCCAAGAGAGCACTGTGGGGCATAATTGCTTACAACTAGGAGTAGTGAGCTCAATGGTTGAGGCAGCAAATAGGAATGCGAGAGGTCGAGTAGATTTTAGCACTTACCAATCAGAATAGGACAGGAATTGATGTGGAGAGGGAAAGAGCATTAGAAGCCGATCTCACATTGAGCGAGCTTCTCACTAAGCGACTTATAGACAACATGGCTGCAAAGCAGAATGGAGCAACCCTAGCAAGACTACGAATCATGCTAGATTTGAGGAGCCCATAGCCAAAGATACCTATAGTTGCCAAGAAATTTGACAAGTACCATCCATAGCCACACGCAAGAGAAGAGAAGAGAAGAGAAGAAGAACCATCCATAGCCACACACAAGAGAAGAGAAGAGAAGAGAAGAATAAGAACAAGAACAAGAACAAGAAGAATAAGAAGATGGAGAGCTTCTCCACCACGGTCCCTCACCCTCACGCACTCTCTCTCAAAGCTCAAGCACAAGCAAGAAAGGAGAAGAAGAAGAAGAAGAAGAAGAAGAAGAAGAAGAAGAAGAAGAAGACAAAGAAGAACCACTTTTTCCACACACCAAGAATGAGCTTCTCTATTCACTTTTTGGCTTTTGTACATTCCCTCATCCCTTTGGGCACCCATCCCCCTTTTTTTACATGACCGACCATCTTGCCAAGGTCCTCTTTTAACTTGACACTACCCTTATGAGATTTTGGTTCTCTCTAATCATGATTGGATCTTGTACAATAGAGAGATCTTTTCTTCACAAAGACTCCCTTTACTTCTTAAAATAGCTATTTTTTCATCATCAATATGTTTGAGCTAATTTGATATACAAACTCTTTGAACCTCTAGTACTCATGGTATTTTCACTATTTTCCTTTTTTTTCTGCATCATCTCTTACTTTACTGTAATATCTATCTATCATATTTCAGATTTTACAAAGCATTACTGAAAACATTATAGTATTTGGACATGCAAGAAGAGTTGTTTCACTATGGTATACACACTCTTTGAATCTTCAAAACTGATATTTTCTCAAGTATACCTAATTAAATGCCATGCAATGTGTCCTAACTGAATATATGCTATAAAAAATGAACGTCATGCTCAACCACACATGATTTGAAGAAGTGCAAGCCCAAAAATTGATACCGTGCATTTACAAAATCAATGCTACATGCAAAAATATGGATGCAATAAAAAATAGTGCCTAGCCTACTAGCTACAAGTGCTCGTGCATTATGCAAGATGCAAACACAATTCTTGGATTACTGTAGATCCTTACCCTCACATCTCATCACTCAATGAAAAGAATAATTGTTGCACTCCGCTCCACCCTCCCAAATCTCACAAACACTCATTAAAAAACGATCCTTAGAATGTTAACCAGGTTAAAAAGAAACCATCTCACAACTATAGGCATCCTTCACAACCCTCAAAATTTGTTCCTATTTTGGTGATGAATATCCTAGCTCTTGTGTGTGCAAAAAATTATGCATGCACAATGAAAGGTACTCTCTCAAGTGTGCATGCATCTAGGGTTTGCTGCATATTGACAAGTGCAACATGAAGTACTCATGAACCCAAGAATCTCTGTGATGTGTGAAGATATCAACAAGAAAGTATACCTATTGACAAGTGTAACATGAAGTTCTCGCTTGTGAACTCTGTGATGTGCAAATATATCGATAAGAAAATATACATGTTTTAGGATGTCAAGTAACTACCATCAAAGCTATGCTCTAATCTATCCAAAAAAAACACCAATCTCAACCAAGGCTATCAAGTTTTCAATATCAACAAATCCAAAATAACAATACAAACAATTCCTACTCTAAACACAAAAATTCTAGTTGCAAAACAACAAAACAAATAGTTATGCAAATGACTAAGCTACAAAAATCCTACTTGCCTAATGTTTCTCTAGGGGTTTTTAGTTTACATGAAAATGCCTGGCAACGTCCCAAAGCCTCTTGCTAGTAGTAGCACCATACATTTGGTGTAAATGCCATGGAACTTGTACTTTTTTAGGAGGGGGGATAATATTAGTTGAAAGGAGGAGAGAACAAAAAGAACCCCATAAATTGTTTATAAAGGAATAGTTTATGCTATTATTTTGATTATATTTGGTCTCCTACTCGAAGAAGTTGTAATAGCCCCTTGATACTTCAAATATGTCAAGTATATTAATCAAATATTGTTCATAAGATGAGGTTTACAAGCATGCAAAAAGAGCCATGACTAGCTAGAAGGACTAGAAAAGGGACATGGTATCTAAGGGGGATGGGGAGACCCTAATCCTAAATCTTGTATATTTGAAGGATGACAAAGAATAAAACAAGTTATTCATGTGTGCAAACTTTTTATACTTTCTTTCTTGCTTCCATAGAGAGAGAGAGAGAGAGAGAGAGAGAGAGAGAGAGTGAGTGAGTGTGTGTGTGTGTGTGTGTGTGTGTGTGTGAGGGAGTGAGAGTGAGGGGCTGAGTGAAACTCTTCCATTTTCTCTCCAAGATCTCTCTTGCCATATCCATGCTTTCTCTCATGCATGTGAAGGCCATTGAGGGTTGAGAATCAAAGTACACTCATTTAGATCATAGAGTTTGCCATGTGCTTCTATCATGCTTGATGGAACTTGTAGCAAGCTCGCTACAAAAAAATTGTCAAGTTCGTTAAATGTGCAAGTTGTTAGGTAAGAGCTAGCCCAAGTGATTCATATGTTGAAGCTTGTGAAATAATAGGAGTATGTCCATCAACCCCAATGTTAAATAATAGGAGTATGTCCATCAACCCCAATGTTAAATTCATGTAGTGTAAAAAATGTTATACAATTAGAGTCCCACATTGATGGAGGGAAATCCCATCTATAAAATTCACTAATCAAAGCCAAATCCCTTCTAAGGAAGGCATTAGGGGAGATTTAGAATCTTTGTTGGTCTTTTTAAGCTCTTTGGGATTCTAGGGAATATTCCATAAGGACAAATGAGAGTGAGGCTATTGCTTATAGGACTTTTAAGGCTACTTTTTGGTTGAGAGGTTGTAACTTGAGCATATAAACTCCAAATTTATCGAATGTTCGTGTGTTAGAATCTTCTCATCAAGACCTTTCCAATGATATGCTACGTGATATAGTTGTGATGTACAATGGATAAAGTTATTAGTAGATCTCCTCGTCTTAATAGGACAATGACATGGCGTATCTTACAAGGTCCAAAATTGAGTCTAAACCTCCCCTATATGAAGAATTAATTGAAGTTGAGTATTTTAGGGATTGGCAATCAAACAAAATAAATAGACCCACCCAAGAGACCTTCCATCTCCTTAGATAAAAATAAAACCAGTGATAGATGGTATATTTACTACAGTTTACTGATATTAATAGAAACTAAAGTTCCAAGGTCTAGTCTTTGTACGTTTAGACCATTACTATCAATTTCAATGACCCTAAAAGTCCTAGGGATGACTTGTCAATCCTTTGTGGATTGGCAATGACTATTATTGGCCAATGGGCCATACTGTAAAATTGGTACCTCACTAATGATCTCATGATTTAATATGAGATATTGTGGATTGAATATCGGCCATGTTATTAATATTAGATATTTATGATTGAATTCCCATTTAACTCTCATGGAAAGTAGATCAATGAAGTACCTAATGGGAACATTACTTCTAAGGATGATCTTAGAACCAAAAAATTTCTTTTAGGAGTGCTCCTAAGTATCCGTGCATGATTTATTATTGGTTGACATGATCGTCTAATGGATGTGTTAGGATCTAGATTCCTTTCCTTATGGATGTAAGGAAATTTCCTTCTATAGAAGGGGGGAGGTACCAACTTTCAAATCTAAATGCATTTGACTAATGAAGGCATAGCTTTAAGTAACATGGCCAGTTTTCCCACACCAATAGAATGGATATGGTGAAAAAGGAAGAGGTGGCAATAGAGTCCATTTATGTGGATCAAAAATAATGAGGCCCATATAAATGTGTGGACAATTACAAACCAAGTCATTCATGAGGAATTTTTTATAACATGAGGATTAGATCCAAATGCCCTTCTATATTTACAAATTTCCCTACATTTTATTGTCTTCTTGAAGAGAATGCCCTATTACACATAAATGACTCAATTTAACTTATTTTCCAAGTGGGTTTGATAATATCCATTGTTTATTGTGTTTTTCTAGTACCTTTATGGGAAATGTTTTGAAGTAGTCTCAAAATGTATCTAGAAGAACCATGACTCCAATCCAAGTGTTGTATTACCTTTTTTTGGATGAATTTCAAAAGGGTCTACATGTCCATCAAGTGCTTGGGAATCTCTTAGCTCTTAAGAGGCATAGTTTTGGGGATATAAGGTCCTATATAGCTACTTTTCATGACTATAGCTTAGTCCTATGCCAAATGATGTGTTGAGAAGACTATTCATTGTTGGGATAGACATCAATGCTAGTATAAGTATTGTGGTGGGTAATCCAAAAAACCTTCCTAAGGTCAAAGAACAAGCAATCCATTATGAGCATGATCTTTTAGTTGCTTGGGATAAAATTTGGAGTTTTTTGAGTACGTTACATGTGCACAAAGATTACTAGCACATTTATCAACAAGGAAGTAACACTAACAAAGATGTTGGTGATAATAGTCTCCAAGGAAAGGGAGTGGGTATTGTGTATTTACTTCATGAGTCAAGAGGCCCAATGTATTGTGGTAGGGATCTTAGTTCTAGTGTGCCACATGTTGATGTTGCAAAACTTCCAATTTATGTGAATGTAAAAATGGGCTAAAGTATTGTGCTCAACGAGTTCAACCATTGGACACACCCTTATTCTTCCAATGGCTCAACACACACTTACTCTTTCAAGAGGCTCAGTGCACGAAGCCTATGAGTATCTCTCACCTACTCTACTCACATATATAAGCACAACAAACTAACCTTCCACATGATTCATTCGAGGCAAATGTATCAAGCATACTTACCAATACTTACCACAGTTTATAGTTGCAATGTGCAAACAAGCATCACTCAACATTCCATATGAATATCCCTTTGCTGATGATCTTGCTTCCATTATTTTGCATGCAAGAGAAGAGTTACTCAATCATGGTCTTTAGGAGATGAAGAGAGGGAGTAATCTTCACCTTGCAAAATCCCTCACCTCTTCACGCTCATCAACTTTCCATGCTCACACTCTACCACACATAAATCACCAAGATGAAAGGGTGGAAAAGAGGAAAGAATGCAAACAGCTCCAAAATACCATGTCCCTCACTCCACACACTCTCACACACTCCCTTTCCTTCACTCTCACACATAGAAAATAGAGTAGCAAGAAGGTAGCTCGAGAAAGTTTGTGCACATTTGAATATATTTTTTACTTATTTTTTCTCCTTTATATATAAGTTATTGGGTCTAGGATTTCTATTTGTCCCTTGGACATCCCTCCCACTTTTGTGGCCACATGACTGGCGTTCCTTCAATTGCATGCCTTCCCTAAGGTGTGTGATCCTTTTTAGGATGAAAATGAATTATAGCTTCTTTGCTTCTCCTTAACAATCTACAACTATTATTCTTTGTGAAACCTGATAAGTTGGGATTAGAGTGGTGGTAGGTAATAATGTTGTTAAATTTTACAACATTCTTAGGATTCTTTGTCAATAATCTCCAATCATGGGGTAAAGAATGTAAGTATAAGTTTGAATAGGAGTGGTGCTAGGTAATAAGGTTGGTAAAGTGTACAACATTCCTAGGATTCTTTGTCAATAATCTCCAATCATGGGGTAAATAATGGAAGTATAAGTTTGAATAGGAGTGGATGGTGCATAGGTCCTTGCAATCTTTTGTACGTGCAATTGAAAAACCTCTTGTGCAATGTCTTCTAATGAAAGGTGCTAGTATTTTGTGTAGTGTCTCCCTAGGGAAAAGTGCTAGTATTTCATGTGTAAGACATATATTTTTGGTTTGAGAGATGTGTTGAGCTCTAAGAAAGCCTAAAGTTTTGTCCTCCACTTGAGGATCCAAACCATGCATAGGATATTGTGAGTGTAGATATTATATGAGTGTGTGTGCATACTTAGTTACTACTTAGTTAAAAGATTACTCAATTGACTATTTGTAGCTATATACTGGATGAAGCAAGGGGGATTGAAAGGTGGGCCAAAATGTTGGGGCTAAGAAAAAGGGTACTTGATGAAGATCACTAGAGACACCATTATGTTGGATAAAGTGTTGAATTTTAGTTGAATGATTTTGAGGATTAGGGTCTCTAGTAGTTACAATTGCTTGTGGCAGTTGGAGAATGGTTCTTTTCAAGACCTTTTGGCCTTGTTTTTGTTGTTAATCATGATAGTGCTGAAGTGAACTAGAGATAGATAGAGGAAAAAAAGTGTAAGTCACTTAGGGTGATAGGTTTAACCCTAAGTGAGATGGGATCCCTAGGTATATCTTGTCCTTGATGTGCCTTGAGCAAGCATGGAGAGGAATTAAAAGGCTAGGGTGCTAGGGATAGAACCGGTTGACCAAAACCACTACATATACCTAACTTGAGAACCCTTAAGTGCAATGCTATGATCATGGGTACATATTTATTTCCTTTTCTTTTTTTTCCTTCGAATGAATATACAAGTGCGATACAATGAGATTTCCAACCTTACAAAATAGAATAGGAAATTTTAGGTTGAAAAGACTTCTCATTACAAGGATTTAGATTTTGTACATACTACAAAAATGATTTGACGTGTAAGCCTCAATATTGAAAGTTCTGTTAATGATGAAGAACCAAGGATTGATATCTGTTGAGAGTGGAAAAAGACTGAATTTTCGACTGATTTTTGTTGTTTTTGAGGTCTGAATGATTGATATTTGATGAATTTAGAGTGATGTATGGTTTTTAATGAAAGTGTTTGAGAGTTTTTTGGATGATATTGATTATTTTTTGGAAACTCATGATGATTTTTAGTGGATATATAAAGCTCTGTGATGATTTGATGGGTTCTATTGAGGTTTTGATTGGTTCTGATACCTTCTATATAGCCTATGTTTTGTTCTGATTTTCTTCTGTATGAAGCATGGATTGATGATTGATGAAGGTTGAAATATTTTGAACGATTATTAAATAGTTTTTGATAGTTTGAAATGGTTTTAGTATGAGCTATAAGGATCTACTGTTCTCTGATGACCTTCTGTAGACCTTCTGTGGAGCCTGTCTTTGCTCTATCTCTATTCTATATCTGCTTTGTTCCTGTTCTATTCTGTTTTGTAGATCTTCTATAAGTATTTTGTGGAATGTATGTGTGACTTTGGGAAAGTTTCCTAACTTTTGGAAAGGATGAATCTAAGTTCAAAAGAGCTAAAACAAATGGAAGAAGCAGCTGCTGAAGAAGAGAAGATTGGAGTGACAGTGATAGTAGTGAGCTATGAAGAGACACTGTAGTGGCTCTGGTGCCTCTTCGCATTAGACATACCTCTTGGGAGGTGTATCCACGACCTAAGAAGGATTATTGAGAGTCATTATTGATTATTTTAGCGAGAAGATGATGTACTATTGAGAGAGAGAGAGAAAGAGAGCCAAAGATAGTCAAATTCTATCAAAGCAGTATATCTATATATGAGAGATTAAGAGAGAGAACTATGAAGTCATTGAATATGAATAATTGATTTCCATTCAAAAATGGTGTATACTTTTATGTTCATTGCTCTGTTGATGGATTCTATGGAGATGTTGAAGATTATGGTTGATTCTATCAAATCCGTGGGAGATATCTTCTATGATACTGCGTGAAGATTTGTTGTTTTCTTTGTTTTGGTCATCAAAATAATGAATTACAAGCTTGTTGATATTACAAGGTAGATTTTCTTGCAGGAGAATCCCCTTTTCCTTGGTGTTCCTCTTGGGGATCCATATTTTTGGTGCACAGCCGGGAAAACTTGCCATCAACAAGCATCAGAAGGGGCTGAAAATGAAGAAAATGGCATTGCCAAGAAGAGAAGAATTCAATGGATGTTTGAAAAGTTCCTTCTTCCACTGAAGAGTTGGAGATTCTTATTGCCAAATCCACTTTCCACAAGAAGTTCATCCCACAATGGCGGAAATATATTACCATCATGATGCAAGCTCTATGCAATGGACTATTTCCTCTTCTTGTTGAAGCAACAGAAACTTGCATCTTGGTGGAAAATTGTTTGGGAACAAACTGAAGAGCAAAAGCAGAGAGAATGACTATCCATGGAAGATTTGGTATTCATTGAGAAGTTTCTAGACATCATCAAGTGGGAGATCATTAAGAAGCTTCAGGAGTCGTGGTCTGTGGAGGTTCACGGAAACAAGAAGGAAAAGAGTTGGAATTTGTTTGTGGATGCTCAGCATCAAGATACGTGGAATACTTGGTGCACTAACAATCTTATGTTTGTCCAATTAGTAACCCACTGGAAGTTGGTAGACATAGTGTTTTTCACAACATACACTATTGAAACCATCAGAAGCTGGCATTATTATAATGTTGGCACAACAACGATCCTAAGAAGAATGAGTTTTGATACTTTCAGAATGGAAGATCTCCCCCTTTGTAGTGGTTTGAAAGCCGAATTCAAAGATGTTGAAAAGAAGGAAGTAGAAGAGATGTTGGCCAGAGAATCCCCCAGAGATTGAAGCCCTCTCTGATACTATCCTGTTGAGTATAGACCAATTGGTTGGAGCCAACCCCCTGATGAAGGGCACAATCAAGAGGCAAGTGTTAGAACGAGTCCAGAGGTACGTGAGAAGAGAGAAGGAAAAAATCAAAGTTGAGAACGAGCTCGCAGCAGAAGCCTCCTTTGACGCCCTAAAAGCACTCTTTACGAAAGTCCCCATGGTGACTCAAGGTCTTCCTAGTTAGATTCATCCTGGAAATATTGATGGCAAGCCAACAAATGTAGTCCCATTGCCAATTTTTAAGGGAGAGTACAATGAAGACCCTGATCTTCATGTAGTAGAATTCATGGGAGCATGTGTGGCTAACAATGCCAGAATCCCTAAGCATTGGTTAGAAATATTCCTTGCCACTTTCAAGGACGCGGCGTTTCAGTAGTATGAGAGACAAGCAGCATGAAATTTTGGCACATGGGATGACCTTAAGTTGGCCTTCCTCACTAAATTCGGGTGTGAAGGTTTTGAAGAGCGGATGCAAGGGGAGTTCATGAACCTAAGTCAGTCCTCTAGAGAAAGAGTAGAAGCTTATGTCTCACGAATGGAATCCATCCTGAAGAGATGGACTAACCATCATTTGGACGATGGTACCTAGAAATGAGTATTTCTTAGAGGCCTACAACCAGAAGTTCGCAAGTTTGTGGAATTGAGAAGACCAGTCAATCTGCAAGCTACAGTGGAAGGTGCAAGATTGTATTACGAAGTTGAAGCAAGGCTGTCAATGACTCCAGGAAGAGGAGTCTTACCTCCTACCATGCCAGGAATGGTATACCCACCAAATGCAGTCCCAAGGATAGTTCCCTATCCCTATCCCTAGATGCAAATAGTGTCGCACTATAATGCACCTAATCTACTATGGTCACCACAGACGACAGCCTCAAATGATGGTTCAACCACAACAACAGTGGCCTCAAACAGTTCCTTCAATGGCGACTCAACAACAGTGGAACCCTACCAACTGGAATCAACAATCCCAAGTCTCAACAAGAGCTCTGAATCAAAACCAGAACAGAGGACCCTCTGGATCGACCCAACTAGTGTAAGCAGTAATTACAGAAGCTTCACAAAACCCTACTACAAGTACTTCAGGAGGTGAAAATCTGAAGGACTACTTATCCAAATCAATTGCAAGTATCAAGAAAGAGCTTATGGATGTGATTACAGAGCAGCTACAGACGTTGAAGGTGAATACTGCCAATATATCCACCCCTGCGGGAGTTGGGAGAGATGTGATGTGTTTTAATACATGGTGCAGAAAGTGTCATCAAGCGGGACATTTAGCCACTGAATGTACCCGAAAACCAACCATTCCTGGAGCCTTCTATTCCTACTTTTTACCGAAGAACCATACAGAGGATATTTTCTCTTTGAAAGAGATGCACGAACAAAGACAAAAGGATGAAAATGCAAGATTCAACTTGCTAGAATCCAAAATGACAACATAAGATATTGGACCAAAGCCTAGGGAGTTTGTTCCTAATTTCGGTCCAAGGAGGTTTCCCTCTCAAAGTTACAGAGGACAATGGTTTGGCGGTGGTCAGAGATCAAAGGTGAAATGTTATAGGTGTGGATTATAAGCCCTTATGCAGCGGATGCAAAGGAGAAGGCCACACTACAAAGGACTGTCCAAGTCTAGCCCCTGTAAAGGCCAATGGCACTGATAGCCAAAAGAAGGCACAAGAGCCTTCCTCCAATTTGGTAGAGTTGGAAGTTGCTGCTGTCATGCGCACCAAGAAGAAGGAACTAGCTGTTCAGAATGAAAATAATTCCCTTGCCAATACTATGAAGTTCAACCTACCAATAGAGGGACATAGCAGTACAGGACAGAACAGTGCAGTACAGAGCACTACAGTGCCACAGAGAGTCACAGAGATAGTCCTAGAAATAGGACCAGAGGTCTAGGAGATAGATGAGACAGAAGCACTTCTAGAAATAGCAAAAGTGTCGATGCAAAAGGAAAGATGAAAATGGATGTAGCCCCATTCCCCAGCAGGCTGGAGAAGCTTGTGGATCCTATCAAAGATTACGACTTGATAAAAGACCTAGACACCTTTAAACCTAACTTAACATTCCGAAAGTTGTTGATGCTGTCTCCCAATTGCCGAAAGAAATTTAAGAGCATCTTGACAAGGACGTGGACTAAGGATTGTTCCTTCAACAGTGACCAAGACCAATAAGGCCCTGGAGCCTATAAAGGATATAGATGTGGCTAATGCTTTCCTAGATCCTGGAACCCCAGAGATTAGTCTATGGATAGAAGGATGCTTTATTTCAGATGCATTGATTGATGGAGGCTCATCAATAAACATAATGACGGATGTGACAATGAAGGACTTTGCAAGGAATTCAACCTACACAGTGGCTTATCAGATTGGCAAATCAATGTAGAATTAAACCATTGGGCATCCTCCCATACGTAAAAACAACCCTTACAGGAAAAGATTATTGGCTGACCTATCTGGTGGTTAACCAAATTCTTATGGGACCTCATATCCTCTGCTGTTGGGAAGACCTTGGCTTTTTGAAGCGAGAGCTAGGACAACAGACTGGTTCAAAGGAACCCTAACCCTAGGCAGAGGACCCAACAAAGTGGTGTTGAAGTTGTATGGATCACAGGATCCACATCCATCGAAGTCATAACTGACTCCTCCAATGAAGTAACAGAAGGTACATCAGGAGACGAAGAGGCTATTAAACAGATATTTTCCAAGAAAACAGAGGCACAGTCCCTAACAGTGGGCACTGTAAGCCAACTACCAAGGGAAGCAAAGTCTTTGTCCATGGGAGAATACCTCCTGCCTCAACTAGAATGGACTTCTGAAATCACCTCTGACAGCGAGATAGAAGCATGGATGTACTATTCTCCCTATTACATGGCAGTAGCAGAGACAGAGCCAGAGACAGTCACAAAGGCAGTGATGACTGTAACAAAGACAGAGACAGAGATAGAAGCAGAAGCAGACGCAAAGACAGAAGATCTGTTCTTCTCCTACAAAGCCTCTACAGAAGCAGATACAGAGCCTTCAGAGGAAGATGATGAAAATGATGAGGAAGAAAATGAAGCAGGTTATGAAAGTGCAAATGAAGAATTTTATATGATAGCAAAAGATCTTGTTGATATCCCTATAGAGGCCTTAGAGACCGAAGATCTCGGGGTGTTGGATGGAATGACCATGGTTCCATTTGGGTTGACCAATGAACCACAAAGTATGCAGAATCTGCATAAGCAATGGATCAAACGCATAAAAATTAAGGTTACCAGTGGCTCCTGTCGCCCTGACTGTTCAGTCTAGAGAAAAGATGATGATGATGCCCCCTGCCAACAAAAGCCAAAGCTATCAGAGCCACAACTTCTAGAAGGTTCGTGGTCCATGCTATGTGACATTCCTAGATGCATCCTCTGAAGATGAATCCCTAAGTCTGAAAGAAATCACCACTCACACAGAAGCAAACAAAGCTCTGATACCCTTCCAACAACCTCAACAAACAAATGAGTCGTCTATTCAGAAGGAGGACAATGGTTCTAGTGGAACATCAGACGAGGATACTACTTCCTTGAAAGAGTCAGACCTCTATCCAGAAGCAATTCGTGGGACATTTATTCGTGAAGTGGGAGGTGAAAGATAAGTGACGTTCCTGGATACTGATGGTACCGAATGTCACCTCAAATTGGGTCTCAATCTTCCAGCAGAAGAACTAGTGGTCCTGTGAGACTTAGTCAAAGAGAACTTAGACGTGTTTGCTTGGTTATATAAAGATCTAAAGGGGATTGATCCCATAGTATGCCAACATCACATTAACCTAGAGCCTGATGTTAAACCTGTAAGGCAAAGACAAAGACGTATAAATCCTAATTATTCTGTGCTGGTGAAGGTTGAATTATTGAAACTTCTTGAAACCGAGTTCATTTATCCCGTGGCTAACAGTGAATGGGTTTCGCCCATTGTGGTTGTATCCAAGAAGAACACGAAACTTCGAATATGTGTAGATTTTCGAAAGCTGAACTCCAAGACGAAGAAAGATCATTTCCCTATCCCTTTTACAGACCAACTGTTGGACACAGTGGCAGGCCATGAGCTCTATTCCCTCTTGGATGGATTCAGTGGATATAACCAAGTCCAAAATCGCAAAAGAGGACCAATCCAAAACAACCTTCACCACATTATGGGGAACCTATGCTTATAGAGTGATGCCATTTGGACTCTGCAATGCTCCTGCCACTTTCCAACAAGTAATGATGGCTACCTTCCAAAATCATCTTCATGATTTCATTGAGGTGTATCTTGATGACTTTTGTGTCTATAGTTTGATCTGTGAGCATTGAGGACACCTAGAGCAATGTTTTGACAGATGCTGAGAGTATGGGATTTCTCTCAACCCCGACAAATGTGTCTTTGGCATCTCATCAAGAGTTCTTTTGGGCCATATTGTCTCTGCACAAGGGATTGCAATAGACCCGGCGAAGATTAAGAAGATTGCCGCCTTAACAGTACCAACAAACCTCAAGCAATTGAGAGGATTTCTTTGCCATGTAGGCTACTACTACAGAAGATTTATTGCACATTTTGCAACCAAGGTAGACCCTCTGCACAAGCTCCTAAGGAAAGATGCTGATTTTCTTTGGATTGATGACTGTGAAGAAGCCTTTAATATCCTAAAATAGTGCCTTATCCAAGCATCTATCTACAGCCTCCTGATTGGACGAAGGAGTTCCATGTGTAAACATATGCATCAGTTGAAGGGCTAGGTGCTGTCCTATGTCAAAAGGGCCCCTCTAAATTAGATCAACCAATATATTATGCAAGACGGAAGGTCACTGATAGGGAACGAAACTATATAGTGACAGAGCTTGAGTGCTTGGCAATGGTGTTTACACTAGAGAAGTTTAGACACTATGTACTGTCAACACATTTCAAGTTCTACGTGGATCATGAAGCATTGTCCTTCTTGATGAACAAAGCAGATGTTAAAGGACGATTGATGAGATGGTTACTCCTATTCTAGGAGTTCAATTTTGAAGTGGTCACTAATCTTGGCCATTCCCACCGATCATCTATCATGGATCCCTCAAACTGGAAAAGAGAAACATGAATATCCAAACCTTCCTGATGCTTCCTTGTTTCTAGTTGAAACAACTACTCCCTAGTATGTAGACATAGCCAATCTCCTGGAAATTCAATAGTATCCTCTTGGCATCTCAAGCCGTGACAAGAAGAAGCTTCTGTTAGAATCAGCCCCCTACACTTTGTTAGGCGGTGCACTGTACAAGAGAGGCAAAGATGAAGTGCTATGAAGATGTGTTGCAAGGGATGAAATCGACATAGTATTGAAAGCATGCCATGACAAACCACGTGGTGGACACTTCGCAGGAGAAGCGATAGTCAGGAAGGCTCTGTTAGCAGGATACTGGTGGTCGACCCTCCATGAGGATGCATATGACTAGTGCAAGAGATGTGATGCTTGTCAACGAATAGGGAAACCCACCAAAACAAGTGCCATGCCACTGCAACCCATTCTTCCCCTAAAGCCATTAGATAAGTGGGGGATTGATTTTGTGGGTCCCATTGATCCACCCACCAGACAGAAGAAGAACAGATACATCTTAGTATGTACAGATTATGTCACAAAGTGGTGTGAAGCTAAATCCCTGAAGCGGGACGATGGTAACAACGTAGCTCTGTTCATGTACGAAAATATTATCACCCATTTTGGCAGTCCCCTCGAGCTGGTAAGTGACAGAGGTACTCATTTCCTTAACAAAATCATGGAGGAGCTGACAGAGCTGTATAAGATCCGCCATCGCAAGTCCACTCCTTATTACCCCAGAGCCAACGGCCAAGTTGAAGCCACCAATTGCCTCCTTTTCTCAATCCTAACAAGAACGATTGCCACACATTGTTGTGACTGGGACGATCGACTTACAGAGACCCTCTAGGCATACAGAATCTCCCATAAGGTAGCTACAGGACAAACCCTTTTCCAGCTAATGTATGGTACAGAAGCCATCTTCCCTATTGAACTCCAACTGCCCTCTTTGTGAGTGACAGTTAAAGAACCCTTGGGAGATGATGAGTCACTGCAAGGCCGCCTCCTGCACTTGGAATGCTTGGATGAGATACGGCGGATGGCCCTACAGTGTATAGAAACCACTCAAGCGCAACGGGTAAGGCCTATCATGATAGTTTCATTAAGCACAAGTAGTTTAAAGAAGATGATCTTGTCCTAGCTTATGATTCAATATTTGGCAAGTTTCCTAGAAAGCTTCAACAATGGTGGATGGGCTCATACAAGGTACTTGTTGGCAATCCTAATGGCTCTGTTCAGGTGCAGACCATTGATGCCTCTGATGATCCTTTCTTGATCAATGGCTATTGTCTTAAGAAGTACTTCCCTCCCTGGGGATCTTGGCAATCATAGTCAACCTACCCTCCCCCTTTTGGGCGTCGCACTGTCCTTCTTGTTGTGCTTCTGATAGCCCTTATGATTCTCCTCATGAGGCAGTCTCTTTCTGCTAGCCCCTCACAGATACATCTCAACTCGACCTTGTTCTCTTCTCGTCTTATCCAACAACGGTGGCGAGGTTGGTCCTAACACATGGTATTTCTACCATTCTCTTTCTTCATGAAAAAAAAAGAAAAATAAAAAAAATAAAAGGAAAAAAACAAACAAAACTGTTATGGGAGAAAAGGAATAAATTTCCTGTCATAACAGGCATCGTTCCAAGAAAAGGCAGAAACACCCTTGGGCGAGAAGCTGACTGTGGAAAAGGTGGTAACGCCTTGCAGTTCAGGATAGCTGATTCACCAGCCGCACCTTTTCAGCAAGTAATTTGAAGCCACCTCCCTTGGCGTGCTGTCTCTGCAATATCAATCCGTCTATCCTTCCTAATAGACGATCTTTCTTAAAAATCATTGAAGTATGAGATTTGTAGGCTGCCTCCCTAGGTACGCCTCGTCTTCAATATCCTGATGACAACAGCTGACATGATCTTCATCACCAACCCCTCTTGAGTGATGTGAGCTTTCATCCTAACAGGATGGGGACGTGAGTATGGGCTACCCTCTGTATCTATCAGAGAGTGAGATAGAGGATGGGCTGAGTGACTAGTCTTTTCCTTCAAATCAAATGAGAGGTGAGATGTGTGAACGGAGTGTTACACGCACGGGATGGGCCTCTCAATGCACACCGCATGATTTATTCATGTGCACTGCACCATAAGGCTCCATGGCCTTCCTTCTTGCACTGTATGCCAACATAGGGCGGGATGCACTATTGCACCATCAAATGCACACAAGGCATAAACCCTCTGCACAAGTGACAATGAGGATTACATCAATGGGTTTCAGGAACGGGTTTCCCTCTTGTATCTATCAACAGAGCATGAGACAGAGGGTGGGCTGAGTGTGACTGGTGTTTCTTTAATCAATTATCGAGAGGTGAGGATTGAGGGACGTTACGACCATTGGAGTTGCCTGCCTTTTCCATACATTTGTCACATACATTTGTCACCCATACATTTGTCACATACATTTGCCATATTCAATGGCTACCATGCATTTGCCATTATCTCATGTTACTAGTGCCAAATACATCATGTTGTAGAGTGAATTCTTGTGCCTTTGAAATGGTACTTGCACCTAAAATTTAAATGCATGGGATTCGAGACTTGAGGGGTGTGCAAATTTCCTTCTCAAGCTGGGTTGTGCTCCCGTAAGGGTCCTCGTCAGTAGGGGAGGGTCACCTCTCTTTTGTCCTACCAACTCGCTCGGAACCCACTTTTCTTCATGGGTATAGACATGGAAACTCAATGATGGGCTAAGAAAATAGCATGAAATGCATATATTGAAGGAATTTGATTGCCATTTCATGATATGCAAGAACTTGAATCGAATTGGGCTGAAAATGAAATGGGGATAGGTAAGGAATACTTGTAGCACTAACTCACTACTTTACAATTTTTATTTCACTTACCATTGGGAAAAATTTTCATTCATGGCAATGAAACAAGAGGTAAACAATTCAATGTCAGGATTAGGGCAAAATGGATGAGAATTAGAGGCATTGAGAGTGATTATTTCAGTGAATGAAAGTGATCAAGCAGTGATTAAAAACTAAGGTAGCTCTGTGAATTATTCATGAAATGCATTTGAGAAAATGATTGGAATTCGTAATCGTTTTAATCCCACTTCCATCAATTGGATTAGCTTAGCAATAGGATTCAAAAGGAAGAGATTAAAGATTATTGAAAGTACCTCGTATGCTTGTATGTGAAGAGTGTGGTTGATGTAGATACCTCTCATAAAGATGACTTGTCTTCAGCTTCAAATGATCCAAGAAAGTCCCAATTTAAGCATGCTTCAATATGGAATAAGCTCTCAAATTCATACTCTTCTCCTATGAACTCCATTGTTACTCCAATGCTTCAATTATGGTTGATAAAAGGTAAAATCTTCTTCCATTTGATGTAGAGCTTGAAGGATGATAATGAACAACTCCAATGTAAATTTAGACTCCAAAATTGAGAAGAGAACCAAAGATTTTAGTGACATTGAAGATGCATGTTGTCCAAAACTTCCATAGACCATTGTATGCCTCAATGTTGACAATACATTGAAGCCACGGTGTAAGCAAGCTCCAGGAATGATTTGCCACCAAACCCCCCCCCCCCCCCTTCATTTGCTTCAAGAAATCTGAAATTCTTTGATGCTATCCAAAACTGTCATGTTTAGGGTTTCATGGGAGAGGGAAGAGTCCAAGAATGGAAGAGATCTTCTCCAAGCTTGAAGAAGACCACTTGCCAATGATGTTTGGGTCATTAGCCATGGATTGCTTGAGCTATATAGCTCATTTTTTTCAAAATAGGCAAGAGTATGTCTTGTAGGTGCAAATCGTGTAGCAGCATACTCCAAGATGAAGAAGAAAAAAATAGGTTGAGCCAAATCACTACTCTATAGAGAGCACAAGAGGTGAAGAGCAAGGTTATGAAGTCCATTGGCACAATAAAGATCATGGGAAGGAGATTAGATCAATCTTTGGCCATGGATTCTTGAGGATAGCTTGAAAAGAAAGAGAAGAAGCCCCTGTTCTTGAAAAGTAACTAAAGTATAATCCATACTAAGTCATGTAACCCTCATTTTGTCCAACTTACCCCAATTTTTGTCCAAAACTTGGTCATGAGCTGCCAAATCGATTGGAGCCCGCCATTTTCCACAAGGTGGTGCCAAGAATCACCATCTTTGTCACTGTTTGTAGTAGACCTTCAAGTATAACCCCAGTTGTGAAGAAACTAAGTCCTGTAACTCAAATCTAACTACGGTTTCCACTCCCTAGTCTGTGAAATTGGATTAAGTACAAGAAAATGACTCCTTACAAGGATCTAGACTAATGCTCTGATACCAATGTAAAGAAGGTCTATTCTACCATGAAAATTAACAGAAAAAAAATGAGATGAACTAAGGAATTAGTAGAAAATAATATGAAAATGCTTCAATCATGGCCATGCCATAGACATCTTTCATTATACCACAGCACAATGTAGCCATGGAAGCTAAAATTAAGATACAAGAAACAAAGCGTGGTACTCACCCCAAGATGGTGATGAATAAGAAATATCTAACGAAAAAAATAGTATAAATGTCAAAAAGCTCCCCACATTAGCACTTCTTGACTTTTTATACTAAACCCTAAAGCCCTCATCTCTCTTAGCTCAAGTATTTACAAGGTTTATATTTGGAGTAGCGCTTCAATCCTCACTTTTTGTCAAAAGGGCGGCTACTTTCCTTTGCTCAGTTCATCATAGCTCTAGCCAAAAATATCACACAATTCTTGAATCAAGGAAATGTAATTCTTTATCTCATCCAAACTAAGCATAGATCCTAATTTAATCAATCGTGGCTCATCCAATGTGCAAGATCTAGCTCAATCACATCCGTGTCTTTGATTCTATCTTGAGCTTTTATTGACTCATTTAGAGTCACCTGGTAAACATATTTTGTAGTGGACCCCTCTCTTAATTCATCATTGGACGAAGTCTCGCTGCTGCCAGAAGGATCCTCTAATGTATCTAATTCCATCAAAGATAAAGGTCTCCCTTTGAGGATATTTAGGATATGTATCCATTATTATGTGTCTAGCACCTCTACCAAAAATTAGATGATGAGTGGGTATATCAACTTGACACTTGGATTGCAAGATCCATGGTGCGCAGATCGAACGATGTATGCTCGCGTAGTGAATGCCGGAAGGTCCCCAAGAACAATGAACTCTACTTTTTGCACAAATTACAAGGTAAAAAGCATGAACGACAAGAGCAAAATACCAATTGGGTGCAATCTCCCCCCATGCCTTGTGTGAGCGCTCCACAAAGCATGTATTTTATGTATATTTCATCTTCATGCTCAATAATAGCCCAATTTACAAAAAATAGCAAGCTTTTAGCTTTTGAGTTTGCTTTAACACAAAAATAGGAATAAAGCTAATGGACGGTGCCCAAAGAGTCTGGCACACCCAATACAATGTCCAAATAGAAATAACATAACCGTGCGCCCATGCGCATACAAAATAATAATAAATAATCGATGCCTCAATAAATAGGCATGACAAAATATAGGCATGGCGCCTATCAAAATATAATCCATAAATCGAATACTCGCTATCCTCCAATGCTTTCCTCCGCCATTGCTGCTATCTCTACACATCAACTGAAACATTCACAATCGTTAGTAAAATAATACAATTAAACCAACAAAAGTGAATACCTAGCAGTCTTCAGCTACATAAATAAATCAACTGGTTAGAAATAAATCCTAACCTTAATTTATTACGAGTGCGCACTCAAAACTCATAAACGTTTATTAATTTAATATGCATTTTGCGGAATCACCCATGTACACACTAAATTAATGAAACGCCCGAAAAGGACAGGCATCCCCATCAACTTCTCGCACAAAGAATCCACTTTGTGTATGAGCCCCGATCATCAAAGTTTACGGAATCCACCGTAAAACCTCACGGAATCCACCGTGGCACGGAATCCACCGTGAAATATGCCTCCTGGCATCAATCCATGACCTTTCTAATAATACTTGATAGCTTGATTGCTGCCCTACAAACCTAAGAACCCTAAAGTCCAAAATGCATTTCACATTAGCAAACAGTCATGTGGACTTTGGTAATGAAACCTTCTAGCTGTCTTAAAGTATCATCAGTCATATAAAGAATTGTGGAGGCATCCTTTTGGATTTCTAGTCCCATCCTTTTGATCAATTCTGAACTCATAATATTGACAGAGGATCCTGCATCCACATTGGCATGATCCATTAATGTGCCATCAACATATGTTGTACCCTTGGTGGGCAATGCTTTTGAGTATCCTCAAACTAGTCATCTCCTCCCACTTGGCCTATTCCCAATGGCTTAACGATATACTCAATGTGAAGGATCTTTATAAAATCCTTACATACTCATAAAGTTAACTTGATTAACTATAGGAGGTTCACATTAGGCTTTACCTCGTAAAGAGAAGTAGCTAAGTCAAATTCATAATAATTAGCAATGGTTCTCTTCTCTCACCAGACCATTCTTTCTCTTCGTTGAACAGAGGCTTAGGTGCCTCTTTCTTCACTCTTACCTTCTTCTTTGGTAGCTCCTTATAATTGGAGTTAGCTTTGCCACTAGTAGCTTTTAAAGGATGGGATTTCACATTAGGATTGAGGACTTGCATCCCCTCATCATCCTGTTTAGGGTTTCTTCAATAGTTTTTACATTACCTCCTATCATCTCCTTTAATATTCTATCCTCTTGTAATGGCTTGTAAATTGGAAGTCGGTATTAACATGCATAGCTTTGATAAGGCTGACACCACTACCACTGGGTAGCTCTTCTACGATAGATTTTCTCTTTGCTATATTTTCTTTGGTCCCTCGTCCTACTGAAGGTTATTCCCTTGTGCTCAATGATTAATTGGACTCGTTACTTACTTCCTTGTTGAAGAGAACTAATCTTATCGTATCAAGTACTAGCTAGATGGTTGAACTTCCCATATATGTTGCATTTGACAGTAGGAAAGTTTCTTAGAAAGTGCTAGCCACCACACCACTTATAGCTAAATCTTGATGGACCATCCTCTTCACGATATCGACATCCTATCAAGTTTTGCTACTTCTTTAGAAAATTAACATCTATGGATATTTGTCTACATTGTTTCATTATGATATTGATATAATGCATCGTCGTGTCCTTAACTTTGCTATGAACATTTAATGCACTAGACTCATTGAGAGCGGATTTCTGAGCCCGGGATGTGCCTAAAATTTGCCAAAAAATCTGGAATTTAGGGGAAAAATATTCAAAATCGAAGGCGGTGTCTCCAACTAGGACGATTTTAAGCACCAAGTGAAAGACGACTCTTAAAAGGCGCCCGAGCGACACTTGTGGATTTTTTATAATTTTTCGACGGACGTGTGGGATGTAAGGAGTTGCCTGTCAATGTGGGATGTCAAGCCAGACGCCCAAGATTTTTCAGAGCTCGAATTTGATGCGGACAGGGAAATGGTCAAGAAATGGTCAAGATTCGAAGAGATGGACATTTGAGAGGCCAAATGGGAAGTGCCTTTTGGAGTTTGGACCCCCCCAAATTTTATGCAATCAAAAGAGGAAATCCTGGAGAGAAAAAAAAATATGAAGCATGGAAAGATGGCGCCATCTGCGCCCGAAATTTGTGCCCTCTCTCCTCATGGGGGTGATGGCAGACTGTGAACACCCTATGCAACTGATCATGGGGCTGATCTTCTCCTTCTTGGCTGGTCTTATCACCGCCCTTCGCTCGTGGAATGATGGATTGAATGAAGAGAACCAGATCTAGTCTTTCTCTCTCCTCCCTCTCTCTCCTCTAAAGGGATGTTCCTGCGTGCAAAAGGAAATGAAGAACGGTGAAGGAAAGATTGTTCGGTTGGGACCGGATTGCTTCCGGGTTGATGAAGACATGAAGATTGCTGATTGTGAAGATGCTGGACATTGAATGTGGGCTGACCTATAGTCCTGCAGCAAAACCGAAATCCCGAAACACAAAACCTAAGCGATAATTCAAATTTTTAATGAAGAAAAATGAGTTTTTATGCCATTTGATTGATGAAACATTGTTCCCATGGGCTGAATATTCATTATGATGTTGTTTTCTATGAGTTTCAACACTTTATAATCTGAAAATTAGAAAATCATAAGTGATATGGCTGAAATTAATGTTATAAAACCCGAAAAAACACGCGTTTAAGGGGTGAAAATGGGGTTTTTGCAAAATAAATGGGAAATATGAGACATAATGCCTACAAAACCTAAAATTTTGCTATCAAGGAACCTAAGCGCCATAGCCCATAATCAATCTTAATTTTTAGTCATTTTTTATTGAAGAAAATAGAGAAAAAATACCAAAAATTTGTGAAAATGGATTTTAAATGGGGGAAAATCAGGAAACGATAAAAGAAAAATCCCAGGAAATTACATGTGTGTTTGTTCAGTGTATAATGAAGGTAAAGCAAGAGGTTGGCCTCGCTTTACCCTCATTTCTATGTTTCCGTTCATGTTTATCACTTTCTTTGTAAGGAAACACACATAAAACGACCCTTTCACCTATCAATGAATGCAAAACATTAAACGGTAGGGTGAGAGGGGAGGTTGAGCGTCAAAACATAAACTAAAATCTAGTTTATGTGTTGCATCATGCCTATAGGACGTTGTTTTAAAATAAAGAGAAAGGCAGCATGAGCGTAAGGCTCGGTGTCTTTTCTCATTACATAAACGCTAGCATGGATATCATGAAAAGAATGGTTTCGCACGATGCACAATGCTGATTTTCTTCTGTTTGTGCACTAAACCGTTCACATTATGCACTATGCATAGTTCATGGTATCAACGGAAAAGCTCCTGGACTGCATAGCACTTTTTTTCTTAGGAATTTGACCCACGATTGAGAGTGTAAGGTTATCCCTTGCCGTAGGATAGAGGGTCGGTTTCCTAAGGGACTGTTAAGTAAGGACACATGGTATATCTCCTGGATAACTTTTGAAAATGAAGAGTGGAGTTTGTTCGTTTGTTTTATATGTTGAGCAACGCATCAAGGGGCTAATCCCTGTGATGTAAGAGAGCTACAATGGGGCCGCGGTGTTTCTACCGAGAGGTTGCCTCCCATGTATGTGATTATCGTGGTATTTATTGCCAATGTGTATGGGTTCTCCCTCTGTGGAGTTTATCGAAAGGAAAACGTTGGACTACAAAACCATAAAACTATAAACACATAGATTAAGCTTTAGGGCAGTTTGTCCTTTAGCAATAGATAGATGCTCCTGGTCCCCAAGGCCGTGAGGGTGTGTTTGTCTGTTATGAGTATGAGGTCGGCTAATGCCATAGCCAGTGCCGGCCCATTTTAGGTCCCATCACTCATAACTGTGATTATTCGATTGTCATTCAACTAGCTTAACCACCTCATTAGTGATCGTCCACATTGATTAATTGGCATGACATTAGCGTCTGTAATTTATCTTCCACTATTTAGTGGAACCATTTGGCTACCCATTGGCATAGCAACACTAAGAGGAGTCGGCAACATGGGCACATTTTGCATTATGCTTCCTCTTCCATTCAAATTGGTCATATGTGTACTAGTCACACCTTGACTTCCACTGATCAATGCCAAATTATTTCCAAGACCTAGACTCAAATTTAGGTTTTCCCTAGATGCATAGGCCACCTGTAAGGGTGACTCTACCTCCTCTACTCATGTAATAGCAATTTTTATATTAGCAAGAGAAACACTACTCAACTACACTTGAATAATCATGTCTAATTTATATAAATAATATTGCAATTGGACAACAAGTGGAATAGGAATAGAGGTTTGCAATTTGCGAAACAACTCTTTCAATTTCTTGGCATATGCTTGAGCATTCTCATGGGTT
Source organism: Lygodium microphyllum (assembly GCF_053477565.2). NCBI lineage: Eukaryota > Viridiplantae > Streptophyta > Polypodiopsida > Schizaeales > Lygodiaceae > Lygodium > Lygodium microphyllum. The sequence continues at coordinate 53,612,039 of NC_141145.1, forward strand.
TCTTGACGTGTCACATTCAAAACATGCATCCAATACTAACTACCTCTCTCAGGGATAAACTCTCTTCAAAAGACTGCAAAGAATAAATCGATCATGGTTATGCTTTTGGCTTCCAAGCCATGATACCACATTCTAGCTCTTCCTTTCAAAGTCATGTTGAAAAACATAATGAGATGTGGTCTTGAATTTGATAATTGAATATTAATTTTTGAAACTCTCACTGATGTGAAGTTCTACATATTCCTCTACTAACCCATTAAAAATGGATAGAGAGAAACCTAGGGATGGTAACTCCAGTGTTCCTGCAACAGGTATTGCAATGCGTTACGCCATCATGACTATCAAATTTTCTCTAGGGGTTTGTATTGGTGGGTCTACATTCTCACTTGAAGTAGATTGACTTTCCAAGGAAAGAGGACTGCTAGAGCTTCCTCCTCCCCCTCAAACACTCAAGCCAAAGCCCCTTATGCTCACCAAACCACCATCATAGCCTCACGGCCAAGAGCGTCTAGAGGTTGCCCACTACTCTAAATAAGCCACATATTTTTATTGATTGCAGTCCAATGATTTTTTCCATCCCAACTCCAATAGAGGGAGTAACCAAACATACATTTGGCTATTACCTTAATTCACATACATAAAGAACTCTCCCCAGTAAAATATTGTGGCTCCCATGGCTCTCCTACACCATGGGGATTAGCCCTAGGATATGTCATCTTAACATAAAATACAAGTGTAATAGAGTCCTCTAATAATATATGTAATGATCCGCCAAAGACAGAGACAGAGACAGAAGAGGAAGGAGATGATATTGAAGAAGAAGGTTATGAAAGTGAGCCAAAAGAATCTATCCCACCCGAAGAGGTTACATATGAAGAAGAAGTTCCAGAAGCATCAGAAGCAGACGAGCTCATGCTGTGGGACAGAATGGTGATGGTACCATTTGGTCTGGTAAATGGATCTTCTCATATGCAAAATCTTTGTAAGAAATGGTTGAAGAAGACCAAGCCGTCTTTCAGCAGTGGCTCTTGCCATCCTAACCCATCCTTGCCAAGAAAAGATGATGATGATGCACCGTGCCAACAAGCACTAGTCTCATGATTCCAACAGGCATCAGAGGGTCCCTGTTATGTGACGTTCCTGGACGTGTCATCAGAAGATGATTCTTCCAGCCAAGAGGTAATTAATCGTGAAACCAAACCCGAAACGGCTCTAATCCCATTTCAACATCTCCAAAGGCAACCTAAGTCTTCACCAAAAGAAGAAGTTGGTTCTAGTGGGACATCAGATGAGGACACCACTCCCTTGAAGGAGTCGGATCTGTATCCAGAAGTAGTCCGCGGGACCTTCATCTGTGAAGTAGAACGTGAAAGGCAGTTAACTTTTGTGGATGCAGATGGCACTGAACGCCACTTGAAGGTGGGTAGCAGCCTACTAGAAGAGGAGTTGTCAACTTTGTACAACTTGTTGAAAGAGAATTTGGACGTGTTTGCATGGTCCTACAAAGACCTAAAGGGGATTGATCCCACAATATGTCAGCATCATATTGACTTGGAGCCTGATGCCAAGCCAGTATGGCAACGACAGAGGCAAATGAACCCGAATTATTCCACATTGGTGAAAGCAGAGCTGCTGAAGCTTTTGGAAGCCGAGTTCATCTATCCAGTGGGCAAATAGTGAATGGGTTTCACCCATCGTGGTGGTACCCAAGAAGAATGGCAAGCTTCGTATATGTGTTGACTTCCGAAAGCTCAATTCGAAGACGAAGAAGGATCACTTTCCGATTCCTTTCACAGACCAACTGTTGGACACAGTGGTAGGACATGAGCTTTATTCCCTTCTGGATGGATTCAATGGATACAACCAAGTCCAAATCGCAGAAGAAGACCAGTCCAAGACAACCTTCACCACAGAATGGGGGACCTACGCTTACCGAGTGATGCCATTTGGGCTCTGCAATGCCCCTGCTACTTTCCAGCGAGTCATGATGGCCGCATTCCAAAATCATCTGCACGACTTTATTGAGGTATATTTGGATGACTTCTGTGTCTATAGTTTGATCCGTGAACACTGGAGACATTTGGAACAATGCTTTGATCGATGCCGGGAGTATGGGATTTCTCTCAACCCCGACAAATGCATCTTTGGGGTCTCTTCTAGAGTTCTGTTGGGCCACATTGTCTCTGCACAAGGGATATCAACAGACCCTGCAAAGATCGAAAAGATCGCAGCTCTGACAGCATCCACCAACCTCAAACAGTTGAGGGGATTCCTAGGCCATGTGGGTTATTACAGAAGGTTCATAGCCCATTTTGCAACAAAGGCAACCTCCTTGCACAAGCTTCTGAGGAAAGATGCAGAGTTTGTTTGGACGGAAGAATGTGACACAGCCTTCAACACTCTGAAGCAGTGTCTGATTGAGGCACCCATTCTGCAACCTCCTGATTGGACGAAGGAGTTCCATGTACACACTGATGCATCTATTGAAGGCTTAGGCACAGTTCTCTACCAGAAGGGCTCCTCAAAGCTAGATCAACCAATCTATTACGCAAGCCGAAAAGTCACTGATAGGGAACGGAACTACACAGTGATAGAGCTGGAGTGCTTAGCAATGGTGTTTGCCCTGGAGAAGTTCTGCCACTACCTCCTGTCTACCCACTTTAAATTTTATGTGGATCACGAGGCCCTGTCCTTCCTGATGAACAAAGCAGACGTGAAAGGACGAATGATGAGATGGCTCCTTCTATTTCAGGAGTTTGACTTTGAGGTAATTACCAAACCTGGTCATTCCCATGTTCTGGCTGATCATCTGTCGCGTATCCCACAAACTGCAGAAGAGGAGCAGGATGATCCAGACCTCCCTGATACTTCCCTATTCCTGGTAGATACTATAACCCCCTGGTATGCAGACATTGCCAATCTGCTGGCAACCCAACAATACCCTCATGGCATTTCTAGTCAGGAAAGGAAGAAGCTTATGTTGGAATCAGTCCCCTACACCCTGTTAGGCGGTGCACTGTACAAGAAACGCAAAGATGAAGTGCTCAGAAGATGTGTTGCAGGAGATGAGATTGGGATTGTTCTGAAGGCTTGCCATGACGAGCCATGTGGAGGCCACTTTGCAGGAGAAGCCACAGCCAAGAAGGCTCTACTAGCAGGATACTGGTGGCTGACCCTCCACAAGGATGCCTATGATTACTGTAAAAGATGTGATGCTTGTCAGAGAATGGGGAAACCCACGAAGACAAGCGCTATGCCACTACAACCTATCCTTCCCTTGAAGCCTTTCGAGAAGTGGGGCATCGACTTCATAGGCCCAATCGATCCTCCCACCAGAAGGAAACAGAACAGATACATCCTCGTATGTACGAATTATGTCACAAAGTGGTGTGAAGCTAAAGCCCTAAAGCGGGACGATGGTAACAACGTGGCCCTGTTCATGTACGAGAATATCATCACCCGTTTTGGCAGTCCCTTAGAGCTGTTAAGTGACAGAGGCACTCATTTCATTAATAAAGTCATGGAAGAGTTGACAAAGCTGTATAAGATCCGCCATCGCAGGTCCACTCCTTATTACCCCAGAGCCAATGGCCAAGTCGAAGTCACCAATCGCATCCTCTGCTTGATCTTGACAAGGACGATTGCCGCACATCGTCGTGATTGGGATGATAGACTTACAGAGGCCCTCTGGGCGTATAGAACCTCCCATAAAGCAGCAACAGGACAGACACCCTTCCAGCTAGTGTATGGTACAGAAGCTGGTTTTCCTGTTGAATTGGAATTACCCTCTTTGAGAGTGGCTATCAAAGAGCATTTGGGGGACGATGATTCATTGCAACGCCGTCTCCTGCACACCTGGAATGTTTGGACGAAACTCGCAGGATAGCTCTATAGTGCATGGAAGCCACGCAAGCTCGACACAAGGCTTACCATGACAGCTTCATCAAGCACAAGGAGTTCAAGGAAGGTGATTTGGTCCTAGCCTATGATTCACGATTTGGCAAGCTTCAACAGCGGTGGATGGGCCCATATAAGGTACTTGCTATCAACCCTAATGGCTCTGTCCAAGTGCAAACTGTTGATGCCTCTGATAATCCCTTCCTGAGCAATGGATATCGCCTGAAGAAGTACTTCCCTCCTTGGGGATCTTGACAATCACGGTCACCTGATCCTTTCCCCCGTTGGCGTGGCACTATCACTCTTATGATGCTACTTCTGATAGCCATTCTTCAGCCACTCTTGATGAGATGGATGCAACCCTCTGTCCCCTCAGCCCCATCTTCCAGCCTTGATCTTTTATCCTCTATTTTTCACCAGCGACAGTAGCGAGGTGGGTTCTGACAAGTGGTATTTCTACCATTCCCTTTCTTAATTCGAAGAGAAAAAAAAAAGAAAAAGAAAAAAATATACATATCGGTCATGGGAGAAAAGGACTTAGGTCCCTGTCCTGCCGACCTATTCTTCGAGAAAAGGTGGAAACACCCTCGGGAGTAGGAGAAAAAGAAAAGAAAAAAAAAGAAAAGAAAAAAATCTGTTATGGGAGCAAAGGAAGCAATTCCCTATCATAGCAGGCCTCGCTCCAAGAAAAGGTGGCAAACACCCTTGGGCGAGAAGCTGGTTGTGGAAAAGGTGGTAACACCCTGCAGTTCAGGATAACTGACTCACCAGCAGAAAATTGTCCATAAAAATTTTGAAGCCACCTCCCTTGGTGCGCTGTCTCTGCAACTTCATTAGTCGGTCTGTCCCCTTTCGCAGACGATCTTTTCTACAACCAATTGAAGTACCAGATTTGATGGCTACCTCCCTGGGTATGCCTCTTCAACAACTGACGACGCGATCTTTATCAACAAACAATCGAGTGATGTGAGCTTTCATCCTAACCAGATGGGGAAGTGAGTATGGTTGCCCTCTGTATCTATCAACAGAGCGTGAGATAGAGGGTGGGGCGAGAGACTAGTCTTTCCCTTTAAATCAAATGAGAGATGCGACGTATGAATGGAGTGTTGCAAGCACGGGATGGGCCTCTCAATGCACAAAGCACAATTTGTTTCTGTGCACTGCACCATAAGTCTCATTGGCCTTCCTTCTCGCACCGTATGCTAGCACGGGGCGGGATGCACAATTGCACCATCAAATGCGCACAAGGCATACAACCTTTGCACAAGTGACTGTGAGGATTACATCAATGGGTTTCAGGACATGGCTGCCCTCCTGTATCTATCAACAGAGCGTGAGACAGAGGGTGGGCTGAGTGTGACTGGAATTTCTTCAATCAATTACTGAGAGGTGAGATTGAGGGACGTTACGACACTTGGAGTCAGGTATGTTCCCGTTTCCCTATGCACCCCCGGGGTGGGTCTTTGTCGTCATCACAGGACACATCACCCTGTTCTGTACACTGCACTGTAAGGCTCCCTTGCCTTCCTCCTTGCACTTATGCCAAATGGGTTAGATGCACTAATGCACCATCAACTGTACACCCTGGCATACTCCCTCTGCACCATCCCCCTGTCGATTTCTAAACCGGGTACGAGATATGGGTTTCAATCATTATTCCTCGAGTGATATTAGTCATGGGGCGAGTGCAGTTCTTTCATTCCATTTGAGTGATTATGAGTTGAGTGTAATATCCCTCAACATCGACTCGATGCGATTCTTTCAACCAGCTACCTCCCTAGATGCTGCCGCGTGGTCCCTGCCATGACGGACGTGTGCTGAGAAGATGCCTTGGTACCTCCTGCAGCCGACAACAACACAGGACGTGCCATCAACAATCAACCTTGATTCTCTATAATATGGGCCAAGTTTTTCTAACCCTACACCTTCTGTTTCTTCGTGACGTTCATGTTTTAAGTGTGGGGACGTTAGTGGATGGTCTGTGGTGTGGTCCTAGGTCCCTGTTGCTCAGTTCACCCTATCCGTTAAGGTTTTAAGTGTGGGGACGCGTCCCTGCGCGTCTACATTGCATACCCCTCTGCATATGCCTCAACCTATTCATGCATTTATGCCATGACTTGCTTTTACCCTGATGAGGTCCCTTCCCATCCACTCGTTCATTTTTCACCCACCCTTGGGGCTGTTCCCTTGCAGTTTTCCTTCATTCCCTGATTTTGCAGTCCTGCCATGTGAACGCACCCTACGTTCACCGAAGTCCACATCCAACCTTATAGCCTTGTTCCATCCTTTGAACTGACCACTTTTCCTTTTTACCTACCCCTGTTCCGGTACACGGTTTTCGAGTTATTAATTTTTGAAGCCTTTTGCGCACATTAGCCGGTTTTCCCTGTGAACATACTTTGCTTGCTTCGGAACCATGATCTGACATTATAGCCCTGACAACCACTTTCTCCCTGACATTTTTCCTTTTTACTCCGTGTCATTTTGATGCACGGTTTGTCCAATATTAATTTTGCGGTTTTTTACGACTTTCTCGTGAGTCTTTTTGACATTTTTTCATGTGAACCTGCCCTGTTTGCATCGGAATTCCAGTTGATTTGACAGCCGTGTCCTCCGCGCCTTCCCCCACCTTTTTTCTTTTTCCTCCCCCCTCTTTCGACTTTTGGATTATTAATTATTAATTTTTAAATGTATTTTTGGGTGTATTTTTGGTGTTTTTCGCATGTGAACCCCTCCTACTTCCGCCGAAACTGCGTTTTGACATGACAACCCTGTACCCCCCTTCCTGCAGACATTTTTCCTCTTTACTGCATGACATTTCGGCGAATGGTTCGTCCAATATTAATTTCCGATCCCATTTTTGGGTTTTTTGGGGTTTTTCTCACGTGAGCGCGTCTTATCTTAGTCGAAACTATGTTTTGATGTGATAGGATTGTCGAGCATGTCTTTCTGCACATTTTTCCTTTTTCCTACACCTCGTTCCGATGCACGGATCTTCTGCTATTAATTTTTAATTGCATTTTTGGATCCGTTTTTTGTGTTTTTTGCATGTGAACACCCTGTCTCTCCCCCGGAACCCCTATTGCACATTTCCCCTGTCTTCCCCCTGTCGTCCTACCAACTTTTTGTATTTACGACATTTCGTTTTGATGACCGGATTGGGAGATATTAATTTTTCTTTATTTTTACATGTTTTCACGCGACTCGTCCTGCGCATGAACGCGCCCGTTTTTAATTTCACTGGTCTCCACGCGCCCCGGTCGCGTCCGTGAGCCCCGTACCGCCATCCCGGTGCTATTTCGATCCTGACACGGCAAATTTTTTTACCCTGCCCCGCGCACGCGCGCGGGACGGGGGTATGCCTCTCTTTTATGGGCCCCCCGCCCATTTTTTTCCCTTGGGCACCCCCTATCCCCTGCCCATTCCCCTATGGTCCCCCTACCCTTACCCTTCCCCCATGGCCCTCCCACCCATCCCCTACCTTGGGCACCCCCCATGGGCGCCCTTTCCCCCCCACACCCTTCCCTATCCCCCCACCCTACCCTTCTCTCTCCCCGACCCTCCCTCCCCCCCCCCCAACTGCCTACCTCTCTCCTTCTCCCCTCCCTGCGTTCTTCCCCTTCCTCCATCTCCACCTCCTTCATCATCTCCTTCGTCCTTCCCTCTTCTCCTCCCTCCCTCCTCTCCCGCCTGCCCTCCTCCTCCCCTCCTTCTTCTCCCTCTCATCCTCCTCTCCTTTCCTTTCTCCTTCTCTTCTTCCTCCCCTCCTCCTCCTCTGCTCCTCTCCTCTCCTTCCCCTCCCTCTTCCCCTCGTCGCCGCCACCTGTCCATGCGCCCCCGCCACGTGGCATGTGCCGTGGCCCTGCCGCCTTTGCCGTGACGGCCCCTGACCCCGCAGTGGCCGTCGCTGTCGCCAACGACATCGTCGTGTGGACGCCTTGTCCCTCGCCGTCCTCTGCACCCGCGCCGCCCCTCTAGCCGTCTGTCGCGCCCTCCTGCACGCCGTCTGTCGGAGCCCTCCTGCGCCTCGTTGTGGCCTCGTGGCCCTGCACTGCCCGCCGACGGTGCCTGTGATGCCACGTGGCCCGCTCCTCCTCCTCATGTCGGCGCCCTCGCTGACGTGCCGTCCGTGCGCCCCCTCCTCGCCGTGACATGCCTCACCTCCAGCCCCGAGCTGCCAGCCGCCGTTGACCCCGCCTTCGCCCTAGAAGTACCATGGACCAGTCCCGACTTCTTGCTGTATAAGGCAAGGAACTCATCACACATGGATGGATCTTCTGGAATTAAGGGGAAGGAGGCAGCCACGAAAGTCACAAGGCCTGCCTTCGCTATAGGCTCAAAAGTGAGTAGGGAAGAGTAATCCCTACTAACCAGCGGGACATATTGGATAGGAGGAGGAGCGTGAGGCGCCATTCAGATGGAAAACACACACACCACAACACAGATAATCACAAAGAATGCCTACAAAACAACCAAAGGGCTATCAAAAAGAAATCAATCAAAAAGACTTATACATACATAGACGTAACTAACCCAATTTACCATCCCAGACAATACACATCCGAGAAAAAATTTGGCATGACCTCTACACATATGCAATCGAAAACTTCATGCGATGCAACAATCAGGCACCCAAATCCCTGTATCAGGCAAGAAATAAAGAACTACACACCATTTCCATAATCGTAACACATAGACAAATCAGACTACCATAAAAATATACCTCAAGACTTGACCATAACCTTGACCATCAGTGTTAACTAAAAGACTTTTACGCGCCCATCCCACGAAGCGGGTTTATTAAAAAGGGGAAAAAAGTGCATTGAGGGGGAATTATTTTAATGAAGGGTTCATTTTAAGAAATTATTAATAATGGGTGACATTTTATTAGGTGATAAACCTTAATAAGAAAACGGTGGTTCCTTCTTAAAATTTTAATTACATATTATTATGGTGAAACGGTGCTTTATCGCAACCTGGACTACGATTCCCAGACTGGGTCTCTAAATGCAAATTCCTTAATTAAAAATTAATAGTGATGTGGAGTGCTTTTTTGCCAGTGCGTGCTCTTTAGTAAGGGCTGGTTCATTTTTATTACAAATTAAGGTGGCTCTTAAGCGCATGTAGCGCGTACAAAGTGAACGGCTGGTTAATTTTTAAAATTATTAAATAGTGTGTTTAGCGCGAATGCACGTGGAAAATGTGGGTGAATAAATAGTTTATTTTAGCAATTAATTGTGATTAAGGGGGTAATGAAAATAAATAAAGCTCACAAAATAAATACCTGGTAGGGGTGTGTATGCAATGGCCTGAAGGTACACGGAGGAGTCCCCCAAAAGCAATAAATCCAGTCAAACAAAATCAAAGACCACTGATGACTGAAAAAAAAATAAAACACCTTAGTGGGTTTGTCGAGTTTTAATGTAGTTTTACTTTTTTTATTTTGTATTTGGTTTGTTTTGTATTGATTGTTTGGTTTGGTTTTTTTTGTATTTGTTTTGTTTTTTTATTTTTCTTATTTTTAAATAATAATAATTAAATCAAGATACATAGCACATGGATATGTGATGAAGGAGAAAAAAAAATGTCAACCATGGAGGAAATGGCCACCATTTATGTTAATTCAACCAGGATTTCAAATGTTTGTAGGATTTAAAATGAATTTTTATGATGGTGTTGGTGCTGCAAAAAATATTTTTGCCTTTTATGAAAATATTTTTTAAGTGAAAAAGGTAGTAGAAAAATGGTAGAGGGGTGTGTGGAATTTTTTGAGACTTTTTTGAATTTATTTTGGTATTTTTACTAAGTTTAAATGAATTTTATCCATTTTTAAGTAATTTTGAATGAATATTCAGGATTAAATTTTTTTGTAATTTATTTGTTTTAATTTCCACCTCAAAAATATTCTAAAAATGGAAAAAATATGGGAGAATTTGGAGAAACTTTTTTGTACTTTTTTGAAATTTAAATGAATTTTTTAAATTAACTAAATCAATTAAATTATGTAAATCAGGTTAGTTGGGTAAGTAAGGTCAAGTCAAGTTAACTAAGTCAAGTTAGTCTAGATAAGTCAGGTAAGTCAAGTCTGGGCTAGCTAGGTTAGTCAGGGTTGATTAGGTTAGTCTGAGTTAGGCTAGGTTAGTTAGGTCAATTAGGTTAGTCTAGGGTTAGTTAGTCAATTAAGTTAGTTAGTCAAGTCCTAACTAACCAGGGTTAGACTAACTAACCTAAGGTTAGTTAGTGGGGTAGGCAACTAACCATGGGGTAGTTAGTAAGGGTGGAAACTAACTAGGGGTTAAGTTAGTGGGGGTAACTAACTGGGGTCAACTAACCCTAGGTTAGGTTAGTGGGGGGTGGAACTAACCTGAGTTAGGTTAGTCAGACTAACTACAGTTAGGTTAGAGGGTACTAACTTGAGTTAGTGAGGACCTAACTACAGTTAGGTTAGTAGGGACTAACCCTAGTTAGGTTAAGTTAACTCTAGGTAGGTTAGGTTAACTTGAGTAAGGTTAAATGGGATTAAGTTAACTAAAGGGGGGTTAGCTTAACTAAAGTTAGGTTAGTTTAACCAAAATTAGGTTAGTTTAACCAACCTGGCAGTGAGGTGGTGGGGGGAGGAGGAGGGGGAAGAGGTGGAGGTGGTGGGGGGAGGAGGAGGGGGAAGAGGAGGGGGAGGATGAGGAGGAGGGGGAAGAGGAGGAGGGGGAGGAAGAGGAAAAAGGAGGAGGTGGTGGCGGCCGAGGAGGGAGAGGAGGTGGAGTCGATGGTGGGGCCAAGGAGGGCGCAGGCGGTCGAGGGAGCAGCAGGCGGTGGAGTCGGAGCGAAGGAGTCGAGTGGCAGCGGCGGCTGAGGTAGTAGGAGGGCGGACGGAGCGAGGGAGAGGGCATCCACGAGCAGTTGCGAGGGAGAGAGAGGAGGAGGAGGAGGAGACAGGAAGAAAGGGGAAGAAGGAGAAGAGAAGGGGAAGGAGAAGGAGAAAGGGAGGAGAAGAAGAAGGAGCAGGAGAGGAAGGGGAGGAAGAAGGAAGGAGGAAAGAAGAGGAAGGGGAAGGAGAAGGCAAGAGACGCGCGCAACGGACAGGTAAGGAATTTCTTTTTTTTTTGTTCTTTTTTTTAAATTAAAAATTAAAAATAATGCATTTTCTTTTCTTCTTTTTATTTTGTTTTTTCCTTTTTGTTTTTCTCTTTTGTTTTTCTTTCTTTTTGTTTTTTCTTTTTCTTTTTTTGTAGTTTTTTTTGTTTTTTTTAATTGTGTGTGTTTTTTTAATAATGAAAAAAAGAAAAATAAAAGAAATAATAAAATAGAAAAACACATCCTGGCCCATGCGCATGCACGGGCAAGGGTAAAAAAATTTGCAATGACGGGGTCAAACGGGCACGGACGGAAACGCGCGAGCCACAGACGCCACAAGCGTCCCGAGGTGTGTAAAATCAAAAACAGGCGCATTCACGCACGAGGCAAGAAACGTGGTTAATGGAAAAAATGAAGAAAAATTAATAAAATCCAAACCATTTGTCAGATCAAAAACCTGTAAAAAGAAAAAATGGGCCGGGAGATGAGGAAAAAATATTGGAAACATACAACACGGGTTTCGAGACAAAATCAGGGTGTTCACATGGGAAAAATGCAAAAAATAAACCCCAAAACACATATGGGCATTAATATCGAAAAATCCGCACATCGAAACGAAGTGCGAAAAGAAGAAAAAGTGTACAGAACAATGTGTTCGACAACCTTATCATGAGAAAACACAATTCTGATCGAGATAGGACGCATTCATATGGAAAAAACCCAAAAAATAAGCCCAAAAACGGACTCGAAAATTAATACGAGAAAAACCGTGCATCGAAATAGCAGGCGCTAAAAAGGAAAAATGTCTGAAAAAAAAGGAATTCACAAGATTGGCACCTCAAAGCTCAGTTTAGGGAAAATTAGGATGGGTTCACATGAAAAAAACAAAAAAAATGCATCCGAAAACACTCGAAAAAATTAATAACTAAAAATCCGACAAGAGAAAAAGGGGGAGGAAAAAGAAAAAAGTGGGGAAAAGGCTGGCAAGACACGGCTGTCAAATTAAGACCTTAGCAGGAAGGTTAAACCCGCAGGAAGCATGAAAATATACAACCTCCGACAAAGAGCAGTGAAGGGTTGTAGAGGCAATCCAAGATTCCCATCATATCGGTTCTTCTGCGATAACTCAAAGAATTCATAGCCGTCTTGAACATGATATGAAATATGAGGAACCTGCTCCACGCCTCGTAGGTCTGGAAGCAACAATAATCATGAAGTGAGTAAAAGAAAAATGTTTTCTAGTGAAAATGTCACTTCACTCTTCCTGATTTATTCTTATCTTGATTGTTTTATTCAATGGTTTGCTATGATACCAACTATAACATGTCTGGTCCTTGACACATTTTAGTATTCCATCATGAGTCTGATATAAAAGACACTGCCTAACACTCCCACAGAATATCACAGAGTTTGTCAGATAGCGAATCTAGAGTCTACTCCCCAACGAAGCGTACATGCCTAAATCCTTCTGGGTTTTGAATGGTCAAGTCATCCTATAGCCTTCTACCATCAATCTTTAGATGATGTACTTTGTGCAGAGCATCTAAAACTCATATCACACTTGGTTCAAAGAGAATGGGAAATGAGAAGGATATATCTCTCGACCTCTTTATCGGTAAGGTAAAATCCTATTCCGGTCCCCTAAAATGATATGAGCCAGGGTTCTACCCTACATTATCTAAGGTCAATACATCACTGTGACTTGAGTGTTGAGAAGCCTCCCAATTCTCTCGAACCACCCTGCCGCAGGACAAACCCGTTGGGGGTTTTGCCTACCCGCTTCCCTTGATAGCTTTAGTTTTCTACTTACCTAATGCACATTAGTGATAACACATACAAGTAGCTTCCTTAATTAACTTGTTAGCCACATGTTCCTTTATGTAAATTTATGCACTAACACAAAAATAGTTCAAACAAATTCCCTGAAAGGTAAACTTTATATTAACATTTCATCTGAGATACAAGTCCCATCCAAAAATATGATTCCCGCAATCCATGAGGATGCATCTTATTTTCCTCTAAGTTTCTGCCCTTGCACTAGTAACTGGGCCTCGAAAATCCATCTTGAGTCACGTAAATTGTTTGAGTAGGACCCGGAGGGAGGCAGAGGATTTATAGCCAGATCCCCCCATGGCATCCAACCGTCCTCCTACATTCAAACTAATCCATGGAGAGACCGCTCGTGGCAGGTTCGGTCCATGTTCCCATCATGGTTATTTAGAACCCCCTTGGATAGGGTTGGTGGCCAGATAGGGGTGGGTTTTGGTGTGCCCTCCAAAAATTTTCCTTCATTCATTATACTAGTTTCTTATGAGAACTTGAGTCAAACAATCCTTTCATAGGTGGTGCTTCTAAATTACAAACACAAACAGTAATGTGGATGAGTGCTCAAAACACCTGCTAAGGTGGAGTTCCCTTTTAAATGCTTAGCATTCAACCTTTGGATATTTCTTGCCTTGGTGTCAACTACAATGGCCCTCTGGTTGGGGGGTAGGAATATCCTTGTTTCGTCCCTCATTTTTATGCCATAAGAACGAGAATTCGCGCAATTGGTCTTACATCCACTTAGCATCACTCATTAGTTTTTGGATGGTAATTTCTCTAATTTTTTACTTTTGGATTAGGGTTCTTGTCTTGAGATCTCAAGATCTAGATGATTCAATCTAAGATCCTAATTGATCATTTGATAACCACTTACTTTCTTAAAACTTTATCAGGGTTTCTAAGTTTTTCCTAGGGTTTCATTCCCTCAAGATTTCATGACAGAAATCCTTCATTCATCTCTCATGCAAGCCAAGAGTAACCTAAAATCCTTTGTAATCTTTGAGTAATTGTGAGCGTCAAATGACACATTGAGAGTTGTCTTTCTTTCATATAGATACTTCATTTGAATTTTTTGCATTGACATCGAGTTATATCATGGTAAAAAAATGATAGCTCTTTGAGTGTTATTGGACTTTCACGAACTGGTTGCTAGGTTAGAGATCTATGACTATATTGATTTGATTCTACATGAGACTATGATCGTAGCATTAATTGGTTCATTTATAACTAAACCCTAACTTTAATACTATCTAGGGATTCACTTAATGAATTGAGTTTGACAATTTGTATGCACATCTCGGATCTATCTCTTAAGATGATATTATGTCGTGTAGTGCAACCAAATCTACCTACGATGCCTTGCAAATCGAGATGCCAGCTTTTCTTGATTTCATATTACAATGCAAGACTTCCATTCCTTGAGATTTCATTTCAATGAATTTATGCAAATCATAAATTGCGACTTCAATTTTTAAGTGCGAAGTGCATGAGTCCATCATGCATCATGTAAATGCAAGCTAACTCTCTTTAATGGTTTATAGGATGAAACCTTTTTACACGGCTGTCCCCACACTTAAGACCTTAGCAAGAAGGTTAAACCAAACTTCACGGACTTGGTACCTCACATCAGGCCAACCACGACATCCCCACACTTAAGACATAACTGGTACTGAGAAATAGAAGGTGTAGGGTTAGAAAAACTTGGCCCATATTGTCGAGAAGGAATGTCAACTATCGAGGTTGCGTCTGGAGGCGTCGTCGGCTGCAGGAGGTAACAAGGTGTCTTCACAACACATGTCCTTTGTCCTTCGTGGCAGGGACTAAGCTGCAACACCCCGGGAGGTAGCTAGTTGAAAGAATCACAGGAAGTTCGTCGATGGCGAGGGATATTACACTCAACTCACGATCACTCAAATGGATTGAAAGAGCAGGCACTTGCCCCATGACTAATATCACTCGAGGAAATCAAGATGAAACCCATAGCTCACTCTCGGTTTAGGAATCGACAAGGAAACAATATAGAGAGAGTATGCCAGGGTGCACAATTGATGGTGCATCAATGCATCCAACCCGTCTAGCATAGGTGCAAGGAGAAAGGCCAGGGAGCCTTGCAGTGCAGTGTATAGAGTAGAGTGATGTGTCCTATGCTGATGGCAAAAACCCAGCCCTTGGGTGCATAGGAAAACGGGAACGTACCTGACTCCAAAGGTCATAACGTCCCTCAATCCTCACCTCTCGATAATTGATTGAAGAAACTCCAGTCACACTCAGCCCACCCTCTGTCTTACGCTCGGTTGAAAGATACAGAGGGCAGCCCTTTCCTGAAACCCATTGATGTAATCCTCATGGTCGCTTGTGTAGAGGTTGTATGCCTTGTGCACATTTGATGGTGCAACTGTGCATCCCGCCTTGTACCGGCATACAGTGCAAGAACGAAGGCCAGGGAGCCTTGTAGTGCAGTGCATAAAAATAGATTGTGCTTTGTGCATAGAAAGGCCCATTCCGTGCGTGCAACACTCTGTTCACACAACTCACCTCTCATTTGATTTGAAGGGAAAGACTGGTCACTCACCCCTGTTGAGATATCGAGCTCCACTCGTGATACGCTAGGGTGACCGTTGTGTATTTATGTCACCGACTTGTCAGTTACAGACGCGGTTGGTACACCGCCCATGAATAATAGCTACATGATAGCTATCCTTATCTACTCTAGTTCATGGCTCAGTTAGTATGCCACCTTAGTTAGTTAAGTTTGGTTTGAGACCCATATATAGGGTTCTTCTATTTCTTTGTATGAGAGTTCTTTTGGCTTACACAACTAAGAAGAGGAAAACTGTTTTTCAGCCTCCACCCTTGTGTGTATTCCCCCATTGTGCAAGCAAGAAAGCTAGAAGTGAGACTCCTTCCTTCTCTCCCACAATCTTGACATGGTATCAGAGCCTTGTTCGTGGTAAGGAGCTCAAGAAAGCAAGCCAAGCTCGCGGTGTTCTGGTAAGAGGAGCAGTGTTGCTTTCATTTTCTATTTTGGGAGCAGATCTCTGCAGGTAGAACAGCCGGAAATTGCAGGAGTGCATTGTCTCAGGTTGAGACGCCCTTCGCGGTGAAGCAAGAGGGCAGTATATGCTGCGGGATAGGGCTTTAGCCCTTGGCGACCCTGTTTTTTTTATTTGAGGCCATTTCGGGGCCTGTTTTGGAGGCGGAAGTTTTCTGCACGCACTCAGGAAAAGGCCCTGTTTTATGCTGTGCGACCACTGTTCTACAGGTCGGTGAAAAGTTATTGTAGAAATTGCATCGTATGCTTGTGCGCAGAGACATTGGGAGTTTCAGAATCATCCTTGGTTCCTGTTTATGCAAAATCGTCACTAGGAAGTGACTGTGTGGTCAAATACCACTTTCGCCAGTTTTACAGATTTGCCCTTGTGAGCGTGAAGCTGAGTTTTTGCAGTGACAGAATTTTTCGCAGTGTTCTGTAATGGCGTCTGATTCTCTTTCACAGATTGTAACTGAAAAGCTTGACAAGAACAACTTCCACGCATGGAAGTTTAGAATGACGAATTTCCTTATGGGAAAAGGATATTGGGAATTTGTTGCAGGAAATGAAGAAGAACCAGTTTTTCCTGATGTTCCCAATCAACAGCAAATGCAGGCATTCAAAGCATGGCATGAGAGAGCCAGGAAAGTTATGTACTGGCTGTCTATCAGCATTTCAGACTCTATGATTGTGCATATTCAGGATGCAAGTACGCCAAAGGAGGCATGGGATACTCTGTCAAAGATGTATAGCACAAATACGCAAGCCAGGAAAATGCAGCTCAAGCAAGAGTTGCACAATGTGCAAAGAGAAAATATGAGCATCAATGACTACCACATGAAGGTGAAGAAGATTGCAGATGCACTTGCTTCCATTGGGTCGCCAGTGGAAGACGATGATTTAGTTTCTGTGACCTTGAATGGTCTAGGAAAGGATTATGCACAGTTTCGGACATCCATTTCAGTTCGTGAAAGATTTCCTGATTTTGAGGAGTTGATTGCTCTTCTAATTTTTGAGGAGCAGAGAAATGGTGGTGCATCTTCTTCAGGAGGAACTTCAAAAGAAACTGTCTTCTACTCAAATGCTGGAAGAGGTAGAGGCAGAGGTAGAGGAGGCCGATTTGGAGGCCGTGGTAGAAATCAAAATATGCAGCAAACTCAAGAAAACCAGTCCTGTGGAGGAGGACGTGGTAACTCTAGAGGCAGGGAGAGCCAAAGAGGTCGTGGTGGATGGCAAAGAGGCCAAAATGCAAACAGTAATGTTGAATGCTACTATTGTGGTAAAATGGGTCATATGGCTAAAGACTGCTATAAAAAGCAGAATGACATCATGAATGGAAAACTGCAACAAGGAAATTATGCATCTTCTAGTAGACAGGGTGATGACAGAAATGAGCATTTGTTTATGGTGCAGCACATGAACAATTCTGTGACAAGTGCAGAAGAAAGCAACGATGTGTGGTATGTTGACTCAGGTGCATCAAACCACATGACAGGTCATGCAGAATGGATGGAGGATGCAAGGAAAATGGAAAAACCAGGATTTGTGGAGACTGGTGATGATACTACACATCCGATTGTGCAGATTGGAAAATTTCCTTTGTCTATGCAGGATGGGAAAAAGAAATACCTGTCCGATGTATTTCATGTCCCGAATATCACCAAGAATCTGGTTTCTATTGGTCAAATGGTTGAACAGGGCTTGCAGGTCAGATTTAATCCTCATGGATGCTTTGTTGAGGATATGAAAAATAAAGATCGCTTGATAGCAAAAGGAAAAAAGAAGGGCAGAATGTTTACGTTGGATGCAGACATGTCTGAATTGAGTGCAGCAATGTTTGCACATGGGACCGGTGTAGTTGCAGATATTGATATCTGGCATAAACGCATTGGTCATGTTAATGTACAGCGACTTAAATCAATGCAGGCCCAAAATATTGTTGCAGGATTGCCTAAATTCAAGGTTGCAGAAATGCATAAGGTATGTGAAGCCTGTCAGTTTGGAAAACAGGCAAGGAAACCATTGCCTAGACATGTTCAAGAGAGTAAGAAGCCATTGGAATTAATCCACTCTGATGTGTGGACTACTAAAGCTACATCTCTTGGAGGCTGTCATTATTTTGTAACTTTTATTGATGACTGTAGCAGAAAAGTTTGGGTGTATTTTATAAAAAAGAAAAGTGAAGTTTTTGGGCATTTCAAAACTCTTAAGGCTATGGTTGAAAAAGAAACAGGCCTGCAAATAAAATGCCTAAGGTCAGATGGAGGGGGAGAGTACCTCTCAAATGAGTTTGCAAGGTTCCTGCAGGAGCATGGCATAAAGCAGCAATATTCATGCAGTCATACGCCACAACAAAATGGAATTGCAGAAAGGAAAAACAGGCATATTGGAGAGGTATCTCGTGCCATGCTCAATGAAAAAGACCTGCCAGATTTTTACTGGGCTGAAGCAGTTGCTACAGCAGTCTATATAATGAACAGGACTCCCACTGCAGCAATACATGGGATGACTCCAGAGGAGAGGTATCATTTGAAAATTTTTGGTTGCATTGCCTATGTACATGTGCTAGATGAGTTGAGATCCAAGTTGGATCCAAAAGCCGAGAAGTGCATCTTTATTGGTTACTCTCTGCAGCAAAAAGGGTATAGATGCTATAACCCTTCTACTCATAAGTTTACAATGAGCAAAGATGTTGTTTTTTATGAGATGAGTAGCTGGTATAAACCAGTAAATGTGATTGATGATGTAGATGCACAAAATGGTAATGCTGCACAGAATTCACAGCAGTAGTCACAAAATATTAGTGGACTTGGAGCGTCCTCTAGCAGTGGTTCACATTCTTCGCCATGGACAGGCAGATTGAGATCAAGAGAATCTTCTCAAAGCAATGCAGAATGTGGTATGCAGGTATCATGAAAAGGAAAAGAGAAGGTTGAACAGCCCATGTTTGATGTGAATGCAGGTCACTCTTATGTGGATGGTGAATCCAGTGGCTCAGAACAGAGCATTGATGATGAGTTGGGTATTCCTTCTATTGTTACACCTAGAGTAAGGAAGACCAGTGATGTTTTGAGAGCACCTGGGAGTGAACCTACTTTACGCAGGTCAACCAGAGTTAGGTATCCTGTGGATAGGCTGAAATATGATGGATTTACAGCAATTCACTATGCATATATGGTCAAAGTGATACAGGAACCAGAACCCACTTCTTTTGAGCAAGCCATGGGAAAAGAAAAATGGGAGAAAGCCATGGATGAAGAAATGGATGCCTTGGAAGCAAATGCTACATGGGAATTAGTACCTTTGCCTAAAGGTAAGAATGCAATTGGCTGTAAGTGGGTTTATAAGGTGAAGCACAATGCAGATGGTTCTGTGAACAGATACAAGGCAAGATTAGTAGTCAAGGGGTATGCACAAACATATGGCATTGACTATGAAGAAACATTCAGTCCGGTTGCAAGAATGGCAATCGTAAGAGCAGTCATTCCTATGGCTGCATCAAAGGGATGGTCTTTACATCAGATGGATGTAAAGAATGCCTTCTTACATGGTGATTTGCAAGAAGAGGTCTATATGGAGCAGCCACCAGGTTATATGCATGCTGTTCATCTTGAGTTTGTTTGCAGGTTGAAGAAAGCCTCGTATGGCTTGAAGCAAACACCTAGAGCATGGTCTGACAAGATAGGACAGTATCTTGTCACTATTGGCTTTCAGATTTCCAAGGCAGATTTCTCACTTTATGTGAGAAAAACAGAGAAAGGTATTATGCTACTTGTCATTTATGTTGATGATTTGATTATGACAGGTGACAGTGATGAAGATATCCTTCATGTGAAAATACTATTGAAGCAGAAGTTTGAGATGAAGGATTTGGGAGAGCTGCGTTATTTCTTGGGCATTGAGGTGATTAGATCACCAAGTGGGATACATCTCTTGCAGAGGCAGTATGGATTGGACATGCTGTCCAAATATGGGATGACGGGCTGTAAGCCTATTTCAGTTCCTTTGGAGCAGAATGTGAAGCTGAGCGCAGATGCAGTGAGCTTCTGGAAGACCCTACTATGTGCAGACGCATAGTAGGAAGCTTGATTTATATGACTATTACCAGGCCAGATTTGAGCTATGCTGTTGGACTGGTAAGTCAGTTTATGCAGGCTCCAAGGAAACTGCATTTGGATGCGGCTAGACGCATACTCAGGTATGTGAAGTCCACATTGCAGTATGGACTATTTTATGAGACTGGGGTTCAGATACAGCTGCATGGATACACTGATGCTGATTGGGCTGGTAGTATTTCTGATAGACGATCTACCAGTGGATATGTGTTCTCCTTTGGGAGTGCTGCAGTCACTTGGAGCAGCAAGAAATAGCCTACATTTGCCTTGTCGAGCACAGAGGCTGAGTACAGGGGTGCAGCAATGGCTGCATGTGAGGTAGCTTGATTGCATAAGCTACTTTATGATATGCATCAGTCTACAGATGGGCCAGTTGTCATTTATTGTGACAACATGAGTAGTATACACTTGGCAAATAACCCAGTCTATCATGCTAGAACAAAGCACATTGAGGTGCATTATCACTATGTGCGGGAGAGGGTTTTACTAGGTCTTATTGATCTAGTTTATGTCAGCACAGAGGATCAGGTAGCTGACATATTTACGAAGGCATTGGGCGTAGAGAAGCTGCGCAAGTTCAGAGACCTGCTTGGTGTGCAGGAATTGGGATTGAGCTCGAGGGGGAGTGTTGAGATATCGAGCTCCACTCGTGATACGCCAGGGTGACCGTTGTGTATTTATGTCACCGACTTGTCAGTTGCAGACGCGGTTGGTACACCGCCCATGAATAATAGCTACATGATAGCTATCCTTATCTACTCTAGTTCGTGGCTCAGTTAGTATGCCACCTTAGTTAGTTGAGTTTGGTTTGAGACCCATATATAGGGTTCTTCTATTTCTTTGTATGAGAGTTCTTTTGGCTTACACAACTAAGAAGAGGAAAACTGTTTTTCAGCCTCCACCCTTGTGTGTATTCCCCCATTGTGCAAGCAAGAAAGCTACAAGTGAGACTCCTTCCTTCTCTCCCACAATCTTGACAACCCCACCCTCTGTCTCACACTCGGATAGATACAGAGGGTAGCCCATACTCACGTCCCCATCCTGTTAGGATGAAAGCTCACATCACTCAAGGGGTTGGTGATGAAGATCATGTCGACTATTGTTGTTGACAGGATCTTGAGGACGAGGCATACCGAGGGAGGCATCCAACAAGTCTCGTACTTCAATGACTTGTAAGAAGAGTCATCTGTTAAGAAGGGCAAACGGATTGATATTGCAAAGACAGTGCACCAAGGGAGGTGGATTCAAATTCCTTGCTAGAAAGATTCTGCTGGTGAGTCAGCTCTCTTGAACTATGGGGTATTACCACCTTTTCCACAGTCAGCTTCTCGCCCAAGGGTGTTTCCACCTTTTCTTGGAACTAGGCCTGTTATGACAGGGAATGTCTTCCTTTTCTCCCATAACATTTTTGTTGGTTTTTTTTTTTCTTCTCTTTTTTTTGTTTTTTTTTTTCATTAAGAATGAGAATGGTAGAAATATCGTATGTCAGGACCAACCTCGCCACCGTTGTTGGATCAGACAAGAAGAGAACAATGTCGGAGTGAGATGTTTCTGTGAGGGGGTAGCAAAACGAGACCGCCTCATGAGGAGAATCATAATGGCTATCAGAAGCATGACGAGAAGGACAGGGTGACGCCCAAAAGGGAAGGGGTAGGTCGACTCTGATTGTCAAGATCCCTAGGGAGGAAAGTACTTCTTCAAATAATAGCCATTGATCAGGAAAGGATCATCAGAGGCATCAATGGTCTGTACCTGAACAGAGTCGTTAGGATTGACGGCTAGTACCTTGTACAAACCCATCCACCATTGTTGAAGCTTGCCAAGAAACTTGCCAAATCTCGAATCATAGGCTAGAACAAGATCACCTTCTTTGAACTCCTTGTGCTTGATGAAACTGTCATGATAGGCCTTGCATTGTGCTTGAGTGGCCGTATCTCGTACAAGCATTCCAAGTGCAGGAGACGGCCTTGCAGTGACTCATTATCTCCCAAGCGTTCTTTAACTACTACTCGCAAAGGTACAACAAGGAAGACAGCTTCTGTACCATACACTAGCTGAAAAGGAGTCTGGCCTGTTGTTGCCTTACGGGAGGTTCTATATGCCCAGAGGGCCTCTATAAGTCAATCGTCCCAGTCACGATGATGTGCAGCAATCGTTCTTGTCAGAATTGAGAAAAGGGTGCGATTGGTGACTTCAACTTGGCCATTGGCTCTAGGGTAATAGGGAGTGGACTTGCGATGGTGGATCTTATACAGCTCAGTCAGCTCCTAAATAATTTTGTTAAGGAAATGAGTACCTTTGTGACTTACCAGCTCGAGGGGACTGCCAAAACGGGTGATAATATTCTCGTATATAAAGAGGGCTACACTGTTATCATCATCCCGCTTCAGGGCTTTAGCTTCACACCACTTTGTGACATAATCTATACATACTAAGATGTATCTATTATGCTTCCGTCTGGTGGGTGGATCAATGGGACCCACAAAATCAATCCCTCACTTCTCGAATGGCTTTAGGGGAAGAATGGGTTGCAATGGCATGGCACTTGTTTTGGTGGGTTTCCCCATTTCGCTGACAAGCATCACATATTTTACAGTAATCATATGCATCCTTGTGGAGGGTCAGCCACCAGTATCCTGCCAATAGAGCCTTCCTGGCTATCGCTTCTCCTGGGAAGTGTCCACCACATGGTTCGTCATGGCATGCTTTCAATACTATGCCGATTTCATCTCCTGCAATACATCTTCGCAGCACTTCATCTTTGCCTTTCTTGTATAGTGCACCACCTAACAAAATGTAGGGGGCTAATTCTAACAGAAGCTTCTTCTTCTCATGGCTTGAGATGCTAGGAGGATACTGTTGAGTTGCTAGGAGATTGGCTATGTCTGCATACCAGGGAGTAACTGTTTCAACTAGAAACAAAGAAGCATCAGGAAGGTTTGGATTATCATGTTTCTCTTCTTCTGTTTGAGGGATCCATGATAGATGATCAGCTAAGACATGGGAACGGCCAAGCTTAGTGTGACCACTTCAAAGTCAAACTCCTGGAATAAGAGCAACCATCTCATCAGTCATCCTTTAACATCTGCTTTGTTCATCGGGAATGACAGGCCTTCATCATCCATGTAGAACTTGAAATGCATTGACAATAGATAGTGTCGAAACTTCTCCAGTGCAAACACCATTGCCAAGCACTCAAGCTCTGTCACTGTGTAGTTCTGTTCCCTATCAGTGACCTTTTGGCTTGCATAATATATCGGTTGATCTAATTTAGAGGGGCCCTTTTTTACATAGGACAGCACCTAGCCCTTCAACTGATGCATCGGTGTGCATATGGAACTCCTTCATCCAATCAAGAGGCTGTAAAATAGGTGCTTGGATCAGGCACTATTTTAGGATATTAAATGCCTCTTCACGGTCATCCGTCTAGAGGAAATCAGCTTCTTTCCTTAGAATCTTGTGCAGAGGGGCTGCCTTGGTTGCAAAATGTGCAATAAATCTTCTACAGTAGTCCACTGTCAAGATTGTGGGAGAGAAGGAAGGAGTCTCACTTGTAGCTTTCTTGTTTGCACAATGGGGGAATACACACAAGGGTGGAGGCTGAAAACAGTTTTCCTCTTCTTAGTTGTGTAAGCCCAAAAGAACTCTCATACAAAGAAATAGAAGAACCCTATATATGGGTCTCAAACCAAACTCAAATAACTAAGGTGGCATACTAACTGAGCCACGAACTAGAGTAGATAAGGATAGCTGTCATCTAGTTATTATTCATGGGCGGTGTACCAACCGCATCTGCAACTAACAAGTCGGTGACATAAATGCACAACGGTCACCCTGGCATATCGCGAGTGAAGCTCGATATCTCAACACTCCCCCTCGAGCTCAATCCCAATTCCTGCACACCAAGCAGGTCTCTGAACTTGCGCAGCTTCTCTGCACCCAATGCCTTCGTAAATATGTCAGCTACCTGATCATCTGTGCTGACATAAACTAGATCAATAAGACCTAGTAAAACCCTCTTCCGCACATAGTGATAATGCACCTCAATGTGCTTTGTTCTAGCATGATAGACTGGGTTATTTGCCAAGTGTATACTACTCATGTTGTCACAATAAATGACAACTGGCCCATCTGTAGACTGATGCATATCATAAAGTAGCTTATGCAACCAAGCTACCTCACATGCAGCCATTGCTGCACCCCTGTACTCAGCCTCTGTGCTCAACAAGGCAATTGTAGGCTGTTTCTTGCTGCTCCAAGTGACTGCAGCACTCCCAAAAGAGAACACATATCCATTGGTAGATCGTCTATCAGAAATGCTACCAGCCCAATCAGCATCAGTGTATCCATGCAACTCTATCTGAACCCCAGTCTCATAAAATAGTCCATACTACAATGTGGACTTCACATACCTGAGTATGCATCTAGCCGCATCCAAATGGGGTTTCCTTGGAGCCTGCATAAACTGACTTACCAATCCAACAACATAGCTCAAATCTGGCCTGGTAATAGTCATATAAATCAAGCTTCCTACTATGCATTTGTACATAGTAGGGTCTTCCAGAAGCTCACCTGCATCTGCGCTTAGCTTCACGTTCTACTCCAAAGGAACTGAAATAGGCTTACAGCCTGTCATCCCATATTTGGACAGCATGTCCAATCCATACTGCCTCTGCAAGAGCTGTATCCCACTTGGTAATCTAATCACCTCAATGCCCAAGAAATAATGCAGCTCTCCCAAAGCCTTCATCTCAAACTTCTGCTTCAATAGCATTTTCACATGAAGGATATCTTCATCACTGTCACCTGTCATAATCAAATCATCAACATAAATGACAAGTAGCATAATACCTTTCTCTGTTTTTCTCACATAAAGTGAGAAGTCTGCCTTGGAAATTTGAAAGCCAATAGTGACAAGATATTGACCTATCTTGTCAGACCATGCTCTAGGTGCTTGCTTCAAGCCATACAGTGCTTTCTTCAACCTGCAAACAAACTCAGGATGAACAGCATGCACATAATCTGGTGGCTGCTCCATATATACCTCTTCTTGCAAATCACCATGCAAGAAGGCATTCTTTACATCCATCTGATGTAAAGACCATTCCTTTGATGCAGCCATAGCAATGACTGCTCTTACGGTTGCCATCCTTGCAACCGGACTGAATGTTTTTTCATAGTCAATGCCATATGTTTGTGCATACCCCTTGACTACTAATCTTGCCTTGTATCTGTTCACAGAACCATCTGCATTGTACTTCAACTTATAAACCCACTTACAGCCAATTGCATTATTACCTTTAGGCAAAGGTACCAATTCCCATGTAGCATTTGCTTCTAAGGCATCCATTTCTTCATCCATGGCTTTCTCCTATTTTTCTTTTCCCATGGCTTGCTCAAAAGAAGTGGGTTTTGGTTCCTATATCACTTTGACCATATATGCATAGTGAATGGCTGTAAATCCATCATATTTCAGCCTATCCACAGGATACCTAACTTTGGTTGACCTACGCAAAGTAGGTTCACTCCCATGTGCTCTCAAAACATCCCTGGTCTTCCTTACTCCAGGTGTAACAATAGAAGGAATACCCAACTCATCATCAATGCTCTGTTCTGAGCCACTGGATTCACCATCCACATAAGAGTGACCTGCATTCACATCAAACATGGGCTGATCAACCTTCTCTTTTCCTTTTCATGATACCTGCATACCACTATCTGCATTTCTTTGAGAAGATTCTCCTGATCTCAATCTGCTTGTCCATGGCGAAGAATGTGAACCACTGCTAGAGGACGCTCCAGGTCCACTAATATTTTGTGACTGCTGCTGTGAATTCTGTGCAGCATTACCATTTTGTGCATCTACATCATCAATCACATTTACTGGTTTATACCAGCTACTCATCTCATAAAAAACAACATCTCTGCTCACCGTAAACTTACGAGTAGAAGGGTTATAGCATCTATACCCTTTTTGCTGCAGAGAGTAACCAATAAAGATGCACTTCTCAGCTTTTGGATCCAACTTGGATCTCAACTCATCTGGCACATGAACATAGGCAATGCAACCAAACATTTTCAAATGAGAAATATCTAGTTTCCTACCAGTATACCTCTCCTCTGGAGTCATCCCATGTATTGCTGCAGTGGGAGTCATGTTCATTATGTAGACTATTGTAGCAACTGCTTCAGCCCAATAAAAATCTGGCAGGTCTTTTTCATTGAGCATAGCACGAGATACCTCTCCAATATGCCTGTTTTTCCTTTCTGCAATACCATTTTGTTGTGGGGTATGACTGCATGAATATTGCTGCTTTATGCCATGCTCCTGCAGGAACCTTGCAAACTCATTTGAGAGGTACTCTCCCCCTTCATCTGACCTTAGGCATTTTATTTGCAGACCTGTTTCTTTTTCAGCCATAGCTTTAAGAGTTTTGAAATGCCCAAAAACTTCACTTTTCTTTTTCATAAAATATACCAAATTTTTTTTGCTATAGTCATCAATAAAACTGACAAAATAATGACAGCCTCCAAGAGATGCAGCTTTAGTAGTCCACACATCATAGTGGATTAATTCCAATGGCTTCTCACTCTCTTGAACATGTCTAGGAAATGGTTTCCTTTCCTGTTTTCCAAATTGACAGGCTTCACATACCTTATGCATTTCCGCAACCTTGAATTTAGGCAATCCTGCAACAATATTTTGGGCATGCATTGATTTAAGTCGTTGTACATTAACATGACCAATGCGTTTATGCCATATATCAATATCTGCAACTACACCGGTCCCATGTGCAAACATTGCTGCACTCAATTCAGGCATATCTGTATCCAACGTAAACATTCTGCCCGTCTTCTTTCCTTTTGCTATCAAGTGACCTTTATTTTTCATATCCTCAACAAAGCATCCATGAGGATTAAATCTGACCTGCAAGCCCTGCTCAACCATTTGACCAGCAGAAACCAGATTCTTGGTGATATTTGGGACATGAAATACATCGGACAGGTATTTCTTTTTTCCATCCTGCATAGACAAAGGAATTTTTCCAATCTGCACAATAGGATGTGCAGTATCATCACCAGTCTCCACAAATCCTGGTTTTTCCATTTTCCTTGCATCCTCCATCCATTCTGCATGACCTGTCATGTGGTTTGATGCACCTGAGTCAGCATACCATACATCATTGCTTTCTTCTGCACTTGTCACAGAATTGTTCATGTGCTGCACCATAAACAAATGCTCATTTCTGTCATCACCCTGTCTACTAGAATATGCATAATTCCCTTGTTGCAGTTTTCCATTCATGATGTCATTCTGCTTTTTATAGCAGTCTTTAGCCATGTGACCCATTTTACCACAGTAGTAGCATTCAACATTACTGTTTGCATTTTGGTCTCTTTGCCATCCACCACAACCTCTTTAGCTCCCCCTGCCTCTAGAGTTACCACATCCTCCTCCATAGGACTGGTTTTCTTGAGTTTGCTGCATATTCTGATTTCTACCACGACCTCCAAATCGGCCTCCTCTACCTTTGCCTCTACCTCTTCTAGCATTTGAGTAGAAGACAACTTCTTTTGAAGTTCCTCCTGAAGAAGATACACCACCATTTCTCTGCTCCTCAGAAATTAGAAGAGCAATCAACTCCTCAAAATCAAGAAATCTTTCACGGACGGAAATGGATGTTCGGAACTGTGCATAATCCTTTCCTAAACCATTCAAGGTCACAGAAACTAAATCATCATCTTCCACTGGCGACCCAATGGAAGCAAGTGCATCTGCAATCTTCTTCACCTTCATGTGGTAGTCATTGATGCTCATATTTTCTCTTTGCACATTATGCAACTCTTGCTTGAGCTGCATTTTCCTGGCTTGCGTATTTGTGCTATACATTTTTGACAAAGTATCCCATGCCTCCTTTGGCGTACTTGCATACTGAATATGCACAATCATAGAGTCTGAAATACTGATAGACAGCCAGTACATAACTTTCCTAGCTCTCTCATGCCATGCTTTGAATGCCTGCATTTGCTGTTGATTGGGAACATCAGGAAGAACTGGTTCTTCTTCATTTCCTGCAACAAATTCCCAATATCCTTTTCCCATAAGGAAATTTGTCATTCTAAACTTCCATGCCTGGAAGTTGTTCTTGTCAAGCTTTTCAGTGACAATCTGTGAAAGAGAATCAGACGCCATTACAGAATACTGCAAAAAACACAGCTTCACCCTCACAGGGGCCAATCTACAAAACTGGCGAAAGTGGTATTTGACCACACAGTCACTTCCTAGTGACGATTTTGCATCAACAGGCCACAAGGATGATTCTGTAACTCCCAATGTCTCTGCCACAGGCATACGATGCAATTTCTACAGTAACTTTTCACCGACCTGTAGAACAGTGGTCGCACAGCATAAAACTGGGCCTTTTCCTGAGTGCGCGCAGAAAACTTCCGCCTCCAAAACAGGCCCTGAAATGGCCTCAAATAAACTGCCCTCTTGCTTCACCGCGAAGGGTGTCTCAACCTGAGACAATGCACTCCTGCACTTTCCGGCTGTGCTACCTATAGAGATCTACTCGCAAAACTGAAAATGAAAGCAACACTGCTCCTCTTACCAGAACACCGCGAGCTTGGCTTGCTTTCTTGAGCTCCTTACCACGAACAAGGCTCTGATACCATGTCAAGATTGTGGGAGAGAATGAAGGAGTCTCACTTGTAGCTTTCTTGCTTGCATAATGGGGGAATACACACAAGGGTGGAGGCTGAAAACAGTTTTCCTCTTCTTAGTTGTGTAAGCCAAAAAGAACTCTCATACAAAGAAATAGAAGAACCCTATATATGGGTCTCAAACCAAACTCAAATAACTAAGGTGGCATACTAACTGAGCCACGAACTAGAGTAGATAAGGATAGCTGTCATCTAGCTATTATTCATGGGCGGTGTACCAACCGCATCTGCAACTGACAAGTCGGTGACATAAATGCACAACGGTCACCCTGGCATATCGCGAGTGGAGCTTGATATCTCAACACCCACATGGCCAAGAAATCCTCTCAATTGCGTGAGGTTTGTTGATGCTCTTAGGGCGGCAATCTTTTCAATCTTTGCCGGGTCTATTGCAATCCCTTGTTCAGAGATAATATGGCCCAAAAGAACTCCCGAGGAGATGCCAAAGACACATTTATCGAGGTTGTGAGAAATCCCATACTCGCGGCATCTATCAAAACATTGCTCTAGGTGTCCCCAGTGCTCTCGGATCAAACTATAGACACAAAAGTCATCAAGATGCAGATGATTCTGGAAGGCAGCCATCATTACTCGTTGGAAGGTGGCTGGAGCATTACAGAGCCCAAATGGCATCACTCTATAGGCATAGGTCCCCCATTATGTGGTGAAGGTTGTTTTAGATTGGTCCTCTTCTACGATTTGGACTTGGTTATATCCGTTGAATCCATCCAAGAGGGAATACAACTCATGGCCTGCCCACTGTGTCCAACAATTGGTCTATAAAAGGAATAGGGAAATGATCCTTCTTCGTCTTCGAATTGAGCTTTCGAAAGTCAACACATATTCAAAGTTTCCCGTTCTTCTTGGGTACTACCACAATGGGCAAAACCCATTCACTGTTAGCCACGGGATAGATGAACTCTACTTCGAGAAGTTTCAATAATTCGGCCTTCACCAGAGCAGAATAATTAGGATTCATCCACCTTTGTCTTTGCCTTACAGGTTTGGCATCGGGCTCTAGGTCAATGTAATGTTGACATACTGTGGGATCAATCCCCTTTAGGTCTTTATATGACCAAGCAAACACGTCTAAGTTCTCCTTTAGTAGGTCTCACAGGACCACTAGTTCTTCTTCTGGAAGATTGAGACCCACTTTCAGGTGACGTTCAGTACCGTCAGTATCCAAGAACGTTACTTGTCTTTCACCTTCCACTTCACGGATAAATGTCCCACGGATTGCTTCTAGATAGAGGTCCGACTCTTTCAAGAGAGTAGTATCCTCATCTGATATTCCACTAGAACCAATGTCCTTCTTCTGAACAGATGATTCATTCATTTGTTGAAGTTGCTGGAAGGGTATCAGAGCTTTGTTTGCCTCTGTCTGAATAGTGATTTCTTCAGGACTCAAGGATTCATCTTTTGAGGATGCGTCCAGGAATGTTACATAGCATGGACCTTCCAAAGGCCGTGGCTCTGTTGGCTTCTGTTGGCAGGGGGCATCATCATCATCTTTTCTCTGGACTGAATGGTCAGGGCAACAAGAACCACTGGTGAACTTAACTTTTATGCTTTTAATCCATTGCTTATACAGATTTTGCATACTTTGTGGTCCATTGGTCAACCCAAATGGAACCATGGTCATTCCATCCAACCCTGAGATCTTCGGCCTCTAAGGTCTCCGTAGGGACATCAACAAGATCATCCTCTATCAGAGAAAATTCTTCATCTGCACTTTCATAGCCTGCTTCATTTTCTTCATCATCATTTTCATCCTCTTCCTCTGGAGGCTCTGGCTCTGCTTCTATAGAGGCTCTATAGGAGAAGAACAAATCTTCTACCTCTGCATCTGCTTCTACTTCTGTCACAGCTTCTGACTTTGCTTCTTGCTCTGGCTCTATATCTGTTACTGTCTCTGTATTTGCTCTGCCTCTGCTCTGTAGCCGCTCTGTATCTACTCTACCTCTGTACTGTCTCTGCGCAACTGTCATGTAATAGGGAGAACAGTGCATCCATGCTTCTGATAGTGAAGTTAATTCTAGTTGAGGCAGGAGGTATTCACCCATGGACAAGGATTTTACATCCCATGGCAGTTGGCTTACAGTGCCCACCACTGTTAGGGACTGTGCCTCTATTTTCTTAGGAAAGATTTGCTTAACAGCCTCTTCATCTCCTGATGTACCACATATGTTACCTTGTTGGAGGAGTCAGTTATGACTTCAATGGATGTGGATCCATTGCCTTTTTGCGATCCATACAGCTTCAACACCACCTTGTTGGGTCCTCTGCCTAGGGTTAGGGTTCCTTTAACCAGTCCATCCTGGCTCTTGCTTCAAAAAGCCAAGGTCTTCCCAACAGCAGAGGGTATGAGGTCCCATAAGAATTTGGTTTGACCACCAAGTATGTCAAGGTCTTCCCAACAGCAGAGGGTATGAGGTCCCATAAGAATTTGGTTTGACCACCAAGTATGTCATTCAATAGTCTCTTCTTGCAAGGGTTGTTTTTACGTATGGGAGGATGCCCAACGATTTGACTCTGCTTTGGTCTGCCAATCTGATAAGCCACTGTGTAGATTGAATTCCTTGCAACCCTAAGTCCTTCATTGTCACATCCGTCATTATGTTTACTGATGAGCCTCCATCAAAATCAATGCATGTGAAATGAAGCATCCTTCTATCCATACACTAATCTCTAGGGTTCCAGGATCTAGGAAGGCATTAGCCACATCTACTTCCTTTACAGGCTCTGGGGCCTTATTGGTCTTGGTTGTTGTTGAAGGAGCGATCCTTAGTCCACGTCTTCTTGTCAAGATGATTTTTAATCTCTTTCGGTAGCTGGGAGACAGCATCAGCAACTGTCAGAATGTTAAGTTTGGTTTAAAAGTGTCTAGGTCTTTTACCAAATCATAATCTTTGATAGGATCCACAGGCTTTTCCAGCCTGCTGGGAAAGGGGGCTACACCCATTTTCATCTTTCCTTTTCCTTCAAGTAATTGCAGCATCGGCACTTCTTTTGTTTCTGGAAGTGCTTCTGTATCTTCTATCTCCTAGGCCTCTGGTCCTGTCTCTAGGACTGTCTCTATAACTCTCTGTGGCACTGTAGTGCTCTGTACTGCACTGTTCTGTTTTGTACTGCTCTGTCCCTCTGTAGGTAGGTTGAACTTCACAGTCTTAGCAGGAGAATCATTTTCATTTTAAACAACTGGTTCCTTCTTCTTGGTGTGTGTAACAGCGGTAACTTCCAACTTGACCAAATTGGAAGCAGGCTCTTGTACCTTTTGTTGGCTATCAGTGGCATTGGCCTTTATAGGGGCTGGATTGGGACAATCCTTTTTAGTGTGGCCTTCACCTTTGCATCAACTGCACAAGGGCTTGTAATCCATAGATCGTCTAGGGTTTGGACAATTTGGGGAGATATGTCCCTTTTCTCCACACCTATAGCATTCCACCTCTGATCTCTGACCACCGCCAGACTTTCGTCCTCTATAACTTTGAGAGGGAAACCTCCTTGGACCGAAATTAGGACCAAATTCCCTAGGCTTTGGTCCAATATCCTGTGTTGTCATTTTGGATTCTAGCAAGTTGAATCTTACATTTTCATCCTCCTGTCTTCGTTCATGCATCTCTTTCAGAGAGCAAATATCCTTTGTATGGTTCTTCTGCAAATAGTAGGAACAAAAGGCTCCAGGAATGGTTGGTTTTTGGGTACATTCACTAGCTAAATGTCCCGCTTGATGACACTTTCCACACCATGTATTAGGGTGCATCACATCTCTTTCAGCTCCCACAGGAGTGGATATATTGGCGGTATTCACCTTCAGCTTTTGTAACTGCTCTCTGTAATCACATCCAGAAGCTCTTTCTTGATACTTGCAACTGAGTTGGATAAGTAGTCCTTCAGTTTTTCACCTCCTAGAGTACTTGTAGTAGGCTCTTGGGAAGCATCCATAATTACTGCATAAACTAGTTGGGTAGATCCAGAAGGTCCTCTGTTCTGGCTCTGATTCAGAGCTCCTGTTGAGACTTGGGGTTGTTGATTCCAATTGGTAGGGTTCCATGTTGTTGATTCGCCATTGGAGGAACTGTTTGAGGCCATTGTTGTTGTGGTTGAACCATCATTTGAGGCACTATCGTCTGCGGTGACCACGCTGGATTAGGTGCATTATACTGCGGCACTGTTTGCATCTGGGGATAGGGGTAGAAAACTGTCCCTGGGACTGCATTTGTTGGGTATACCATTCCATGCATGGGAGAGGTAAGACTCCTCTTCCTGGGGTCATTGACAGCCTTGCTTCAACTTCGTCATACAATCTTGCATCTTCCACTGCAGCTTGCAGATTGACTGGTCTTCTCAATTCTACGAACTTGCGAACTTCTGGTTGTAGGCCCCTGAGAAACATTCCTTTTTGGATTCCTTCATCCAAATGATGGTTAGTCCATCTCTTCAGGATGGATTCCATTCGCAAGACATAAGCTTCTACTCTTTCTCCAGAGGACTGACTTAGGTTCATGAACTCCTCTCGCGTCCGCTCTTCAAAACCTTCACGCCTGAATTTAGTGAGGAATGCCAACTTTAGATCATCCCATGTGCCAAAAGTTCCTGCTGCTTGTCTCTCATACCACTGAAATGCCGTGCCTTTGAAAGTAGCAGGGAATATTGCTAACCAATGCTCAGGGATTCTGGCATTGTTAGCCACACATGCTATCATAAACTCTGCTACATGAAGATCAGGGTCTTCATTGTACTCTCCCTTAAAAACTGGCAATGGGTCTACATTTGCTGGCCTATCATCAATATTTCCAAGACAAATCTGACTAGGAAGGGGACCTTGAGTTGCCATGGGGACTTCTGTAAAGTGTGCTTTTAGGGTGTCAAAGGAGGCTTCAGCTGTGAGCTCATTCTCAGCTTTGATTTTTGCCTTCTCTCTTCTCACATTCCTCTGGACTCATTCTAACCCTTGCCTCTTTATTGTGTCATTCATCAGGGGGTTGGCTCCAACCAGTTGGTTTGTACTCAACAAGATAGTATCAGAGGAGGCTTTAGTCTTTGATAGATTCTCCCGCCAACATCTCCTCTACTTCCTTTTTTTCAACATCTCTGAATTCAGCTTTCAAACCACTGTAGAGGGGAAGATATTATGTTCTAAAAGTATCAAAACTCATTCGTCTTAGGATCATTGTTACGTCATTATAATAATGTCAGCTTCTGAGGGTTTCAACAGTGTATGTTGTGAAAAACACTTTGTCTACCAACTTCCAGTGGGTTGCTAATTGGACAAACAAAAGATTTTCGGTGCACTAAGCATCCCATGTATCTTGCTGTTGAGCATCCATGAACAAATTCCAACTCTTTTCCTTCTTGTCTTCGTGAATCTCCATAGACCAAGACTCCTGAAGCTTCTTCACAATCTTTCACTTGATGATGTCTGGAAACTTCTCAATGAATGCCAAATCTTCCATGGATGGTCATTCTCTCTATTTCTGCTCTTCAGTTTGTTCCCAAAGAGTTTGCCACCAAGATGCAAGTTTCTGCTGCTTCAATAGGAAGAGGAAACAGTCCACCGCATAGAGCATGCATCATGATGGTGATATGTTTCTGCCATTGTGGGATGAACTTCTTGTGGAAAGTGGATTTGATTATGAGAAGTTCCAACTCTTTAGTGGAAGAAGGAACTTTGCAAACATCCATTGAATTCTCCTCTTCTTGGCAATGCCATTTCCTTCATTTTCAGTCTCTTTTGGTGCTTGTTGATGGCAAGTTCCCCGGTTGCGCACTAAAAACATGGGGCCCCAAGAGGAACACCAAGGAAAATGGAATTCTCTTGCAAGAAAATCTATCTTGTAACATCAACAAGCTTTTATTTCATTCTTTTGATCATCAAAACAAAGAGAACAGCAATTCTTCACGTAGCATCATAGTAGATATCTCCCATGGATTTGATAGAATCAACCATAATCTTCAACATCTTCATAGAATCCATCAATATAACAAAGAACACAAATGAATACACCATCTTTTAATGGAAATCAATCACATAATATTCATCTTCAATGTCTTCATAGTTCTCTCTCTCAATTTCTCATATACAGTTACACTGTTTTGATAGATTTGGCTCTCTCTCTCTTTCTCTCTATCAATAGTACATCATCTCCTCACTACAATACTCCCATAATAACTCTCAATAATCCTTCTTAGGTCGTGGATGCACCTCCCAAGAGGTATGTCTGATATGAAGTGTCACCAGAGCCACTACAGTGTCTTTTCACAGCTCACTACGGTCACTATCACTCAGTCTTCTCTTCAGTCTTCAGCAGCTTCTTCTTCCATTTGTTTTAGCTCTTTTGAACTTAGATTCATCCTTTCCAAAGTTTAGAAATATTTCCCAAAGTCACACATACATTCTACAGAACACTTACAGAAGGTCTACAGAACAGTTACAGGACAGTACCAGAGCAGCTACAGTACAGAGAAAGAGCAGAGACAGAGGCTCTATAGAAGGTCTACAAAGGGTTACAAAACCTCATAATTTATACTCAAACCATTTCAAACTATCAAAAACTATTCAATAAGCTTTCAAAAAATCTAAATCTTCATCAATCATCAATCCATACTTCATACAGAAGAAAATTAGAACAAAACAAAAGCTATACAGAAGGTATACAAAACCAATCAGAACCTCAATAGAACATCATAGAGCTTCATATCTCTACTGAGAATCATCATAAACTTCCAAAACATAATCAATATCATCCAAAACACTCTCAAATACTTCCTTTAACAACCATACATCACTCTAAATCCATCAAAAATCAATCATTCAGTCCTCAAAAGCAACAAAAATCAATCAAAAATTCAGTCTTTTTCCACTCTCAACATAGAGATCTATGACTGTATTGATTTGATTCTACATGAGACTATGATCGTAGCATTAACTGGTTCATTTACAACTAAACCATAACTTTAATACCATCTAGGGATTCACTTAACGAATTGCTTCTTACGATTGAGTTTAACAATTTGTATACACATCTTAGATCTATTTCTTAAGATGATATTATGTCGTGTAGTGCAACCAAATCTACCGACGATGCCTTGCAAATCGAGATGCCAGCTTTTCTTGATTTCATATTACAATGCAAGACTTCCATTCCTTGAGATTTCATTTCAATGAATTTATGCAAATCATAAATTGCGACTTACATTTTTAAGTGCGAAGTGCATGAGTCCATCATGCATCATGTAAATGCAAGCTAACTCTCTTTAATGGTTTATAGGATGCAACCTTTTTGCACGAGGTTGTATATTTTCATATTAATCGTCATGGGTTGTCTGCAATACTAAACTCATTAGTAGGCACAAAGTTTTTGCGAGTGCATCTTGGATTATCAACATGAAAATATACAACCTCGTGCAAAAAGATTGCATCCTATAAACCATTAATGAGAGTTAGCTTGCATTTACATGATGCATGATGGACTCATGCACTTCGCACTTAAAAATGTAAGTCGCAATTTATGATTTGCATAAATTCATTGAAATGAAATCTCAAGGAATGGAAGTCTTGCATTGTAATATGAAATCAAGAAAAGCTGGCATCTCGATTTGCAAGGCATCGTAGGTAGATTTGGTTGCACTACACGACATAATATCATCTTAAGAGATAGATCCGAGATGTGCATACAAATTGTCAAACTCAATTCATTAAGTGAATCCCTAGATAATATTAAAGTTAGGGTTTAGTTTTAAATGAACCAATTAATGCTACGATCATAGTCTCATGTAGAATCAAATCAATACAGTCATAGATCTCTAACCTAGCAACCAGTTCGTGAAAGTCCAATAACACTCATAGAGCTATCATTTTTTTACCATGATATAACTCGATGTCAATGCAAAAAATTCAAATGAAGTATCTACATGAAAGAAAGACAACTCTCAATGTGTCATTTGATGCTCACAATTACTCAAAGATTGCAAAGGATTTTAGGTTACTCTTGGCTTGCATGAGAGATGAATGAAGGATTTTTGTCATGAAATCTTGAGGGAATGAAACTCTAGGAAAAACTTAGAAACCATGATAAAGTTTTAAGAAAGTAAGTGGTTATCAAATGATCAATTAGGATCTTAGATTGAATCATCTAGATCTTGAGATCTCAAGACAAGAACCCTAATCCAAAAGTAAAAAATTAGAGAAATTACCATCCAAAAACTAATGAGTGATGCTAAGTGGATGTAAGACCAATTGCGTGAATTCTCGTTCTTATGGCATAAAAATGAGGGACGAAACAAGGATATTCCCTACCCCCCCAACCAGAGGGCCATTGTAATTGACACCAAGGCAAGAAATATCCAAAGGTTGAATGCTAAGCATTCAAAAGGGAACTCCACCTTAGCAGGTGTTTTGAGCACTCACCCACATTATTGTTTGTGTTTGTAATTTAGAAGCACCACCTGTGAAAGGATTGTTTGACTCAAGTTCTCATAACGAACTGGTATAATGAATGAAGGAAAATTCTTGGAGGGCACACCAAAACGCAAGGGGGTTCTAAATAACCATGATGGGAACATGGACCAAACCCACCATGAGCGGTCTCTCCATGGATTAGTTTGAATGTAGGAGGACGCTTGGATGCCATGGGGGGATCTGGCTATAAATCCTCTGCCTCCCTCCGGGTCCTACTCAAACAATTTACGTGACTCAAGATGGATTTTCGAGGCCCAATTACTAGTGCAAGGGCAGAAACTTAGAGGAAAATAAGATGCATCCTCATGGATTGCGGGAATCATATTTTTGGATGGGACTTGTATCTCAGATGAAATGTTAATATAAAGTTTACCTTTTAGGGAATTTGTTTGAACTATTTTTGTGTTAGTGCATAAATTTACGTAAAGGAACATGTGGCTAACAAGTTAATTAAGGAAGCTACTTGTATGTGTTATCACTAATGTGCATTAGGTAAGTAGAAAACTAAAGCTATCAAGGGAAGCGGGTAGGCAAAACCCCCAACGGGTTTGTCCTGTGGCAAGGTGGTTCGAGAGAACTGGGAGGCTTCTCAACACTCAAGTCACAGTGACGTATTGACCTTAGATAATGTAGGGTAGAACCCTGGCTCATATCATTTTAGGGGACCGGAATAGGATTTTACCTTACCGATAAAGAGGTCGAGAGATATATCCTTCTCATTTCCCATTCTCTTTGAACCAAGTGCGATATGAGTCCTCCTCAGTTTAGATGCTCTGCACAAAGTACATCATCTAAAGACCGATGGTAGAAGGCTATAGCATGACTTGACCATTCAAAACCCAGAAGGATTTAGGCATGTATGCTTCGTTGGGGAGTAGACTCTAGATTCGCTATCTGACAAACTCTGTGATATTTTGTGGGAGTGTTAGGCAGTGTCTTTTAGATCAGACTCATGATGGAATACTAAAATGTGTCAAGGACCAGACATGTTAAAGTTGGTATCATAGCAAACCATTGAATAAAAAAATCAAGATAAGAATAAATCAGGAAGAGTGAAGTGACATTTTCACTAGAAAACATTTTTCTTTTACTCACTTCATGATTGTTGCTGCTTCCAGACCTAGGAGGCATGGAGCAGGTTCCTCATATTTCATATCATGTTCAAGACGGCTATGAATTCTTTGAGTTATCGCAGAAGAACCGATATGATGGGAATCTTGGATTGCCTCTACAACCCTTCACTGCTCTTTGTGGGAAGGCGTTGGACTTGGAGTGCAAGTTACTGCTACATAGACTTGGAGTGCAGGTTACTGCTACATAACTGCCAACCGACTTGCCTATCTTCAAAACAATCTCTGAAGATGCTAAAATGGTTGGAGGACTTGAAGGTTATTAAGTTATATATCTTCCATGAGGCACGTGTGAACTCAATCTTACACATTGGATGCCAATAGGTAGAACAAACTCTCTACATCTATGAGGAGGAGGTCAAAGTCTTGCCAGTAAATAGGATTAAAGTAATGGGATGAAACGAACATCATGGCTATCAAAAACGGGGATTTCCTGAACTTCCCATGAATTATCGCTTCCTAAGAATCCATTCCCTAAACCTATATTACTATTATGTTCCCGTAGCTAAATCCAATAAGAAATTATTAATCTGGCACTGATGCATCTCTTGAAAGAAAAATCATTCCAACATATCCCTATCCATTCCTAAATAATTGTACTTGAGGCTTATGCTTCTTTATGGATAAATACGAATTTTATGATTATCTGACTTGTTGCACAATAATGATGAAAAATAATTTGCGCATTGAGATAAGTTGTGAAGAGATGTGTAAACGCAAATCCTAACGTGAAAGTTTAATTGAAATCAAATACAACCCCAAACACAGAATTAGAATCTTGTTCCCGCACTAAGCCCGACAGAGGCACAAGAGAAGAAGTTTCTTCTCAAACAAACCAAACCACCGAAACTTGATGGGAAATGTAAGAATGTTGAAGCCAATGCCAAAGTATGGATTTAATCCATGGAGGATTACTTTAGTGTAGCAAGAACAGCACTTGCAAACCAGGCTATGATTGCCAAGCTCAAACTCACCGGGAAAGCTAGGCTCTGGCGGCAGCAGTGGTGTAAAGATCAAGCAGTCCACGGAAAGCGTGATAACTTGGGTTAAGCTAAAAGAAGCAATACAAGGAAAGTACATGCCACCTGCATACAGAACTTAGAAGATGAATGAGTTCTTTAAGTTGAAACAGTTGGGCCTAGCTCTCGAGGTGTACTACTCAAAATTTGTCTCTTTGTTAAAATACACCTCAACAATGAGTATTTTTCCAACAAGTCTCTAAGTTCTATGATGGACTGAATCCACCAATGAACACTCTACTGGAATCAATGAGTCCTTCAAATTTACAAGATTAATTGATAAGAGTGGGACCCATTGCCCAAGAAGATGCATTGATAAGAGCGAGACCCATTGTCAAAGTCCAGGAATAATAGACCCTGGTCTCACAAAGACCAGAATCTAGGGATGTTGAAGGCTCAATTTAAAAGGGTGCAAGGATAGAATCAAGGCCAATAGAAGAAGCCAAAGGCAAATGTAGTTAGTGACTTTGTCCCCACTCAAAGAAATGATCAAATTCTACGATGTTTTTACTGCAAAGGAACCTGGGCATTTCAAAAGAGAATGTCCCAAACTTGGCGAAGATCGTCGTCAAGGAAAATTCAATGGGAAAACAAGCCAGGGCTACTCGTGGCCGTGGTCGTGCAACAATGGGAAGGGCAAAGACTTCCAATATCACCATTAAGGAAATAAATGAAGAAGAAGACCTGTCCATGGAAGCTGAGATTGAGAGGGCATCAATTCATGCTGCTCTCCATAAAAAGGGGCCAAATTGCCAATTTTTGATGATCCAAACTCCATCAAATTACCAAGGTAAGAAATTCAAAACCCTAATTGACTATGGCAGTACTCATTCCTTCATTTCACCCGCTTGTGAAAGAAGGTTAGGAATAGCCACTGTAGCCGCACCTACTTTGCTTGTCAAACTAGCAAATGGGTGAGAAATTACTTACACTAGACAAATTTCTAAGGTGGAATTTCTACTTGGAAAAGAGCCCACATCCGTTAAGTTCAGGGTAATGAATCTAGGGATCTATGAGTACCTACTCAGGATGGATTGGCTAGTCCCCAACGATGCTCACATTGTGGAAAGGGCCAAGTCTCCTTCTCAAATCCTAAATGTAATTTAGTTACAACTCAAGGAGAAGGAGGTAAACCAAAGATCCAGCTAGCCAAGGCAACATGAATAGCTCAAGGAATAAGGAAAGGATTACCCGTCTATCTGATCAAGCTAAACAAGCCGAAACATGTAGAGGACTCCAATGAAGAAACGTCATGGTTAATAGAGTATATAGATGATTCCCAAAAGAATTGATAGAATTACCATCGCCTAGAGAAGTGGATCATGAGATTAAGCTAATACTAGGTGCTACACTAGTTGCAAAAAGGCCCTACAAGATGTCCATTCTTGAAGCTATTGAGTTAAAGAACAACTCAAACAGCTATTGGATCAAGGGTATAGAGGCCTGAACCAAGCAACCATAAAAAATAAATATCCTATCCCAAGGATAGACAAGTTACTTGATCGATTACAGGGAGCAAAAATATTCTCCAAAATTGATTTGCGGTCAAGATACTACTAGATCCGCGTCAAGGATGAGGATATTCCTAAGACGAAATTCAATACTAGATATGGTCATTTTGAATTCACAATAATGTCCTTTGGATTGACTAATTTTCCTGCCACATTTAATAGGTTAATGCATGACATTTTTAGACCATATCTCAATGATTTTGTACTTGTCTTATTTGATGACACCTTCATTTATTCCAAGGAAGAGGGGGATCATGAACCCTAAGTTTGGATCATCCTTGAGACCATGAGGACACACAAGCTCTATGCTAAGAAGAAAATGTGTGCCTTCCTCAAGAGACAGATCGAATATCTTGGATTTACTATGTCGGAAGAAGGAATCTCTATAGTCCCTACAAAGGTTAAGGATGTCCAAGAGTGGCCTCCACCGACCACTGTCAAAGAAGTGCTTAGTTTTCTTGGATTAGCAAGTTGGTATATAATCTTCATTAAGGACTATGCCTTAATCACAATGCCCCTCAAAAATGTATTAAAAAAGCAAGTTGCTATAGTGCGGACATCCACCGAACAATCAAGTTTTGATCAACTCAAGCATAGCTTAGTGACAGCACTAATTCTGAAACTCCTTGACTTGAGCAAGGAATTTGAAGTTATCAGATGCTAGCTCACTTGCACTGAGTTGTGTACTAATGCAAGAAGGTCATCCTATAGCATATTCTTCTAGGAAGCTAAAAACCCATGAAAAGAATTATGATGCTCATGACTTGGAGTTGTTAGTAGTTATTCATGACCTCAAACTTTGGCAATACTATTTTCTTGGAAACAAGTTCTCTTTGGTCACAGACCACAAGAGCCTCAAATGGATCTTCACCCAAGCTAACCTCAATATGAGGCAATGTCATTAGATTGAGGTTCTACAAGAATATGACTTTGAGATCAGGTATCGACCTGGTAAAGAGAATGTAGTCGCTGATGCCTTAAGTTGCAAGGTGTTCCTCAATTCCCTTATCATGGAAGAACCTTCAATTGAAAAATCATTAGCAACTATGGTTTCAATGCCTAGTAACCCTATCCTTGAATTAGCTAAGGAGAAAGCTAGCCATGACCCAGAATATCTAAAGATGATAAAGGAGATTTTGGAAAATGACCAAAACCCTAGACTTAAGGTCAAGTATCAAGAATTCTTTGTCAGTGGAGGACTTGTCTATATTAGGACAAGATTATGCATTCCCTCAAGCAAGAGACTCAAACAAAGAATACTCTCGGAAGCACATGACTCCCCCTTTTCAAGCCATCCCGGAAATGTCAAGACCCTCAACACAGTTATGAAGAGCTACCAAAAGACTTAAGGGAGATATACTCAAATATGTTACGGAATGTTTGTCTTGCCAACACATTAAGGCAGAGCATGTCAAGATGCTTGGGAAGCGGCAACCTCTTGACATTCCTCAAATGAAGTGGGAATTTATCGGCATGGACGTTGTTGTTGGGTTACCTTTGATTCAAGGAGGATATAGTTCAACTATGGTTATAGTAGATATGCTCACCAAGGTTGCACATCTCATTCCAGCCAAGACAAACTATAAAGCTTCAGACATTACCAAATTATTCATTAAAGAAAAAATTTAGACTCAAATTTCCCAGAAGGATCATTAGTGACCACAACTCCCTCTTCACATCTCACTTCAAGAGAGGAATATTTGAGGCGATTGGGACTCAACTCTATTTTAGTACAACCTATTACCCTCAAACTAATGGCCAAATGGAGAGAGTTAACCAAGTCATTGAGGATATTCTTAGAGCATATTTCTACTTGCGAACCCAAGAAATGGATCCAATATCAACCATTGGTAGAGTTCACTTATAATGCTTCCTACTAGCAAAGCATTCAAATGACACCTTTTCAAGCATTGTATGGGCATGACTGTCGTACTCCATTGAATTTTTTAGATCCTACCTTAAGGATAGAGGCTTTCAAGAAAATGCTAGACGAAATGGATGAGCAATTCAAGGCCATCAGACAAGACATTAGCGCCACCAAGGATAGGCAGAAAGCCTATGCAGATCTAAATAGACAAGACCGATTCTTCAAAGAAGAAGATATGGTTTTTATTCGTGTATGACCTAAGAAGAGATCCCTATCATTGGGAGAGTTTTAAAGCTAAGTCCAAGGTATTACGGACCCTACAGGATCCTCAAGTGCCTAGGGCCCAATGCCTACAAACTCCAACTTCCCGAGAATGTAAAGGTTCACAATGTATTTCATGTTATCCTACTAAAAAATTATGTATCCAATCCTAGCCATGTACTCAATGATCAACAAGTTGTAATGCCAAGCCAAGGAGTCCTTGAGCTCTGGCCAGATAGAATCCTAAATTTTTGGGAGAAGCAATTGAGGAGTAGAACTCTCAGAGAGTACCTCATCTAGTGGAAGGACTATCTAGAATAAGATGCCACATGGATTGATGAGAGTACTCTCAACCAACAATACCCTCAATTCCTTTCGAGATGAGGACATCTCGATCCCTTAAGGAGGGAAGGATGTAATAACCCCCCCTCATATCCCATAGGACCCCCCCTTTAATAAATAATTAAATTACTTGAAATTTTTCCCCCTATCATTGCCGTCACCTGGCAGGAGGAGGGGGAGGTAGGAGTTGACGAGGGTGGAGCTGAGATGAGTAGAAGATGATGGGGACGATGACGATGATGTTGAAGATGAAGACAACGATGATCTAGATGGGGAGGAGGGGCATATGTGTGCCAACACTCCCCCCCTAAAAACGTGACTGCATTATGGAAGCATGCCAATCTCACTACCCAAATGGAGGTGAGGGGCTCC
The DNA here is from genome assembly GCF_053477565.2 of Lygodium microphyllum. Lineage (NCBI taxonomy): Eukaryota > Viridiplantae > Streptophyta > Polypodiopsida > Schizaeales > Lygodiaceae > Lygodium > Lygodium microphyllum. The sequence goes on from NC_141145.1 coordinate 53,655,664, forward strand.
ATCATGCCCCCCCCATTAATACCCCTCCTCCCTATAAACCGCCTCCAACAATATACCACCTCTTTCCACCCCTTGCTACCGGCTGTGAGAGAGAGAGAGAGAGAGAGAGAGAGAGAGAGAGAGAGAGAGAGAGAGAGAGAGAGAGAGAGAGAGAGAGAGAGAGAGAGAGAGAGAGAGAGAGAGAGAGAGAGAGAGAGTCTCAGAGTAAGAGAGAGAGAGAGAGAAGAAGAAGAAGAAGGCTCTAGAAGTTTCCTCCCCTCCTTCTCTTGGAGAGGGGTCAAAAGTACCCTCCCTCCCTTGCTATTCCTGCGATTTTTCTATCATCTATCCCTCTATTTGGCAAAAGGTTGCTGGATTCAAAGTGAAGTGTAGGAAATTCCTACAAAAATGAGTGCACTAAGAAGAGAGAAGGCGGGAGATCGTTCAGTCAAGCCCCACATTCCAAGCTCAAAAATGGCCCCGAAACGTAGATTCTCCCAAGTGGCCGAGAAGGCCACTACCATGGAAGGGGGTTCGGGCAAAGATGCCACTGCTAACAGGAATGGGGTATTGGGTATAAATACCAACCCATCACTCCAAAACCAAGTATGACTACAGTGTCTTGTCCTATGAATGGAATGGTAGATCATAATTATCATGGAAAGGAATCATACTTTTGCATTGTATAATTTGTATAACTTGAAAGGTAGATGCATAGATTTGGATCTAATTCATGATGGTCATGATAGCTATGAGTTGAATAATATTTATGGGTTGCCTGCAATACTAAACTCATTAGTAGGCAAAAAAAATTTGCAAGTGCATCTTGGATTACCAACATGTAAATATACAACCTTGTGCAAAAAGGTTGCATCCTATAAACCATTAAACAAAGTTAGCTTGCATTTATATGATGCATGATGGACTCATGGACTTCGCACTTAAAAATGTAAGTCACAATTTATGATTTGCATAAATTCATTGAAATGAAATCTCAAGGAATGAAAGTCTTGCATTGTAATATGAAATCAAGAAAAGCTGGCATCTCGATTTGCAAGGCATCATAGGTAGATTTGGTTGCACTACATGACATAAATTCATCTTAAGAAATAGATTTGAGATGTGCATACAAAGATAGATTCATCTTAAGAGATAGATTCGAGATGTGCATACAAATTGTCAAACTAAATCGTAAGAAGAAATTTGTTAAGTGAATCCCTAGATGGTATTAAAGTTAGGGTTTAGTTGTAAATGAACCAATTAATGCTACGATCATAGTCTCACGTAGAATCAAATCAATGCAGTCATAGATCTCTAACCTAGCAACTAGTTCGTGATAAGTCCAATAACACTCATAGAGCTATCATTTTTTGACCATGATATAACTCGATGTCAATGCAAAAAACTCAAATGACATATCTACATGAAAGAAAGACAACTCTCAATGTGTCATTTGACACTCACAATTACTCAAAGATTGCAAAGGATTTTAGGTTACTCTTGGCTTGCAGGAGAGATGAATGAAGGATTTTTGTCATGAAATCTTGAGGGAATGAAACCCTAGAGAACCCTGATAAAGTTTTAAGAAAGTAAGTGGTTATCAAATGATCAATTAGGATCTTAGATTGAATCATCTAGATCTTGAGATCTCAAGACAAGAACCCTAATCCAAAAGTTAAAAATTAGAGAAATTACCATCCAGAAACTAATGAGTGACACTAAGTGGATGTAAGACCAATTGCGTGACACTAAGTGGATGTAAGACCAATTGCATGAATTCTTGTTCTTATGGCATAAAAATGAGGGATGAAACAAGGATATTCCCTACCCCCCCACCCAAAGGGCCATTACAGTTGACACCAAGGCAAGAAATATCCGAAAGTTGAATGCTAAGCATTCAAAAGGGAACTCCACCTTAGCAAGTGTTTTGAGCACTCACCGACATTATTGTTTGTGTTTGTAATTTAGGAGCACCGTCTCTGAAATGATTTTTTTAACTCAAGTTCTCATAAGGAACTTGTATAATGAATCAGGGAAAATTCGTGGAGGACGCGCCAAACCACCCCCAGCTAGTTGCCAAACCTATCCAAGGGGGTTGTTAATAACCGTGAGAGGAACATGGACCAAACTTGCCACGAGAGGTCTCTTCATAGATTAGTTCAAATGTAGGAGGACGCTTGGATTTGATGAGGGGCTTTGGCTATAAATCCTCTACCTCCGGGTCTTGCTCAAACAGTTTATGTGACTCAAGATGGATTCACGAGACTCTGTTACTAGTGCAAGGGCAAAAACTTAGAGAAAAATAAGACGCATCCTCATGGATTGTGGGAATCCTCCTTTTGGATGGGACTTCGTCAAAAAATACTAGCACAAAATCATCTAGATATGGTCAAAAGATATCCAGCATTAGACGATTGAATGTAGCTAGGGCATTAGTCAATCCAAATGGCATGACTAAAAATTCATAATGACCATACCTAGTGTTGAAGGCAGTCTTTGGGATATCTTGTTTCTTGATTCGAATTTGATAGTATATGGACCTTAGATCAATCTTGGAAAAAACCTTGGCTCTGTGTAGGTGGTCTAAAAGTTCCTCTATCCTGGGTATGGGATACTTGTTTTTTATCGTAACATGGTTTAGTCCTCTTATGTCAATGCAGAGTCTAAGTGTTCCATCCTTCTTTTTCTGGAAGAGGATAGGCACTCTCCAAGGTGAATTACTTGGCTAGATAAATCCTTGCTCTATCATTTGCTTTAGTTATTCCTTAAGCTCAATAGCTTCAGAATAGACATTTTGTACAATCGTTTTGACATTGTCTCGGCTCCAGGAATCAATTTTATTTAATGATCAACCTCACGCTTTGGAGGCAGTTGAGTCGACTCTTCTAGGAACACATCATAAAAGTCGTTGATCCACAAAGGTAGAGTTCCTTCATTATTATTTTCGACCTTATTCAATCAGATCATGTAGATTGGTTTACCTTTCTTCAATCCCTTCCTGAGTTGACTTGCCTTGGCTAGTTTGACTCTAGTTCTTCCAGCTTTCCCATATGCCTTTACAGTTTCTCTTTCCAAGTCTTGAAAGATTATTTCCTCTTCAGCACATAGAATTTGAGCTTTGTTCTTCTTGAGCCAATCCATTCCCAGAATGCAATCGTAGCATCCTAGTGGTAGGATTCGAAATTCTATTTCAATTATATGGCTGTCTAACTCAAATTGAAGTTTCCCTACAATTTCAATTGAGGTGATTTGCTTCCCACTAGCCAATTCTTCTATCATTTTCCTTGTCCACCTAGATTATAGATGCAACCTTTTAACTGTCTTGGGTGCAAGAAAGGAATGCGTGCTACCACAATCAATTAAGATTATAAATGGCATGCCCTTGTAAGTAGTTGGAGATTAAATTACTGAACATTGGTGGTCCGCTCCTTTCTTTTCCATGGTAGCATGAATGGATCCTCTTTCAAATTTGTCACCTAACATGCATTCCTCGGGCTGTCCAATCATGTTATTTACCTGGGCACCAGGTGTTCTTCCACATCCATGGCCTGGGTTATTGTTGCCGTTCCCTCGGTCTCTTTCACCAACTTGGTTTGGCCTAGGATTTTGAGGACGGTTAGGACAATCAGCCCTTAGTTGTCCAATCCTTCCACATTGGTAGCATTGCCTGATTCCTATCCCATTTGGTCCTTTGGTTATTGCATTAGCTCTACCGTTTCCTCTGGCATTGGCCATGTCGATACCACGGTTTGGGTAGCCCCTTCCATAGTTGTTTATTGAACGGTTCCTTAGGCCATTTCGAGTGATTTCCTTGGTCATAGGTTTTGTCGCATAAGACCATCCTCAAGAGTCATTGGTCTCATTGATTCAAGGTGAGTGTCCAAAGGTGGATTTAGTCCTTAGCAGAACTTTGCAATCTGTTGAGACATTTTCATTGGGGGTGCACATTTGCGCAAACTCACAAACTTGGAATAGTATCCTTCCAAGGTTAGGCTTAATTGTCATAAGTTGTAGAATTCATTCATCTTGATTGATTCAAAATATGGGGGGAGATAACGTCCTTTCATAGCTTCTTTGATCTCCTCCCAATTTTGGGAAGCTTCTACTACTCCTTTATCTCGGCAAAATTGTTTCCACCAAAGCTTAGCTTCACCAGTAAGATGAAGACGAGTAGTCATGGACTAATTTACAGCAGTAGTTTCAGTGGCTAGGAAATAGTCATCCAAATCCTCAATCCACTCTTCTGCATCTTGATCCACCTTGGGTCCTTCACCACTAATCCTAGGTGGTGGTGTCTACTTGAGAAGAAACTTCTTCTCTTGGAGTTCCTTGTATGTCCTATCAATTCACACTAATTGGTGATTCTAATTATCTCATTAACTTCTTTGTTACAAAACGAGGTGGTTTGGCCTTCATTTCTATGAATCGATAAGATTTTGGGAGATTGGGATACTCTAGAACCTCATAAACTTTACACTCTCGGTGGTAAGGGTTAATCTATCATCGGGAGAAATAACCTTTGTATATTGGTCATACACCCATTTATTTCTCATTACAATTTTTCCATCTATATATTTTGCCTTATCATTTCAAGGAGTATTGTACTTTTATAAAGTCCTATCAAGTTGAGGCCCTCAAGCCATTTCAACAACTTGAGATGGACTTTCACATCTTCGTATAGAGTTGAGTCTAAGTACAGGTAAGGTCATCCCATCCCTAGATTTGGGCTCTAATTTTAGCCCCTTCGTAAGCTTAAATAATTCCATAGACAAGACTTTTCTAAGATAACCATTACACTTTCTCTTAATTCCAACATGTTTGACTGGACACGAGAAAAAGAGTACATGATCTCAAAAATAACTCACATAAAGCGTACTTCATTATTAACTTGTCAAAGCAGCTCAATTATCATCATAAGCTCATAACTCACGCTCTTAAAAATGATAATGAGAATTTATATTTATGAAAAGTACTTAAAAATATGTATTTGATCACACACACACACACCAAGGAACTAACAACATCATTGGTATATAAGCTTTGGAGATACATCTCACACATCCAATGCTCATTGGTCCAAAGGATTACTGTATTTTTCAAAATATTTTTCAAGGGTGCAGCAATGAGGGAATAATCCTTGATGAAGATTCAATACCATCGTGTCAGTCCCAAAAATCCTCAGATTTCTTTTACTATCTTAGGTATTGGCCATTCTAGGATATCTTTTACTTTGGTAGGGTCTACAAAGATTCCATTAGTGGAAACAATGTATCCAAGATATTCAATCCTGTCAATGAGAAATACATATTTACTCATCTTGGCATAGAGCTTATTTTCACAAAGTGCTACTAGGGCAATCTTTAAGTGACCTTCATGTTCCTCTATTGATTTGGAGCATCTGGCTAGAATGTTAATATAAAGTTTACCTTTCAAAGAATTTGTCTAAATTTACGTAAAGGAACATGTGGCTAACGGGTTAATTAAGGAAGTTGCTTATATGTGTTACCACTAATGTGCCCTAGGTAAGTAGAAAACTAAAGCTATCAAGGGAAGTGGGTGGGTGAAACCTCGAGGAATTCGTTCTACTGTAGGGTGGTCCCAGATAACTAGGAGGCTTCTCAATAGTCAAGTCGCGGTGACGTATCAACCTTAGATAATGTAGGGTAGAACCCTGGCTCATATCGTTTTAGGGGATTGGAATGAAACTTTACCCTACGGGTAAAGAGGTCGAGTGTTGCATCCCTCTCGTTTTCCATTCTCTTTGAACCAAGTGCGATATGAGTCTGCGCCTCAGTTTAGATGCTCTAAACAAAGTGGATTCGATGCTAGAAGGTTGTAGCATGACTTGATCGTTAGAAAGCCAAAAGGATTCAGGTTGATCCTAATAGGGTTGGCCAATATGCTGCATTGTGAAGTAGACTCGGGATTTGCTATGCATCAAACCCTGAGACATTCTATGGGAGTGCAAGGTGGTGTATTTTAGATCATACTCTCAAGGGACTATTAAAATGTGTCAAGGACAAGACATGTTACACACTAGTCCTTCTATTCCCAATAGCCTTTTTTGAAGCCTCGTGTAACCTTGCCCTAATGCTTCTATCATAAGCTTTGTAAATGCCTCATGTAATCTGGCATTACAACCTCTATACACTTTGTAAGGTCGCTATTAGAGCCTCTGGATGTCCACCATGTGTTCGGTATCCACACTTAGCTTTTTTATGCAACAGCCTCTAGTGTTTACCATGTTTGTGGTGTACCCACTCTTTACAGGTCGTGACTTACTAAAGACTCTACACACTTTGTGCCTTTCAGGTTGTGATTGAGAAGGGGTGTTGAGATTTAGGCAATCCCACATAGTATAGCCTCTTTGAGGAGCAGTTTGGGTAAAGGATATGCAAGCTATCCAGAATCCCATATGCACAAAGCAGAAAAATACCATCTATCTTCAAGCTATAAAGCATTGTACTCGTCTCTCATTTTCAAGCAATATGATGGTACTTTTGTCCTTTCAATCAAGTGTTTGAGTCATTATCCAACCACACAAGATTGTATTTATGAGTCCAAGTCTCAATCTTGGAACCTAATTCACTTGTGTGACATTTTATCTTCAACTCTATGTCTTCATGAGTTCATTCTATGTCTTCAAGCCACCATAGCCATGCTCAGATCCATGCATTACAACAAAAATAGATAGCTTATTATTTTTCATAAATGTTTTGAACATTGCTTTGAGTACTGTATCATGCTAAATCTTCAGAAGTGCTTATTTGGGGTTCCTTATGGCTTATTGGTTGGCCATGTTATGAGTCCTACTAGTACTGCCACACTAATCTTGAGAAGGTAGTAGTCATTGTGGCCATGAGTCCAAGATTTAAATAAAATCAAAATTTAATCATTTGGATCACTAGAGCTCAAGATATTTGAGTTTTTCTTATGTACATCCAGGACATGACATCACCTATGACTAAAAATAAAAGAAATTACCCCATTATGGACACCATTAGTGAATGTTTAAGGGACTACCAACTAGATAGAGAGCATGAAGCTTCACAAGAGGCTATTTACCATGAGAACCATGATAATGAAGAGCTAGAGATTAGCTCAACACATGCTACAATAAACAATCAAGTGAATGGGGTTAGCACTACTCATGTCTCTACTGATTCTAACAGTTTCCAACAACTCTCCAATTGCAAAAAGGACATGAAGTCAGGCATTAATAAGCTTGTGGCTCTCTTGAGTGAGAGGATATTCCCTACAACAATTCCAAATGCTCCAAGTCCTCCCATTGTTGAAGAGTAGCCAAAGACCACAATTCCCAAGGTTGTTAGACATTATGAAGTTGGAGAGCCATCAAGAGCTCAGCCCTTTAATTTTCAGCCTCAATTTTAGCCCCTTTATCAACCCAAGACCTACACTAGCCCTCATGGACATGATTTGGAAGATAAGATTCATGCTAACTCAAGGCTTGATGATGACACACATGCCATTCCTTTTTACAAGTATTTTTATGGATAGCCATCTATTATCCCTAAACCTACACATGAAGAGAAAGCTGAAGAACAAAAGTTTTATCATGGTCAAGCAAGTGGAGGTAATAATTCTCATGGGTAACACCCTTACAATGGACATGCTCATGTAAATTCAACTCCAAATTCTTATGGATAGCAACATCATGTCAACAATAATCATGTATATAATCAACCTTCTAAACAAGGCTCTAATTCAAATCAGTTTTGGCCTCATCAAATGAGTGGACATCAACCACCAATGAATGCCACAACAAATATACACTCTCCAATGTATGGACATCAAGTCTATGGACAGCCTCATGTTGTTGGCAACTCTTTCTCTCCACCACAAGGACAATTTAATCAGCCAAATGGGTTTGCAAATATTCATGGACAGCAACAGCCATATGTTCATGGAACATAGAGTAACGATGTTCAAAGGCAAATTTCTTTTGGTCGAAACTTTGATGGACAACAACAGAATAATGGCCAATCTGATCAATATGAGAGGGAATACAAGGAGAAAATAACTATTTCTAATTTCAAGGGTGAAAATCCATCCCCTACTGAATTAGAAGAATGGTGTGACAAGCTTGAGATGTATTTCTCTTTGTATCCTAGACCGGAGAATGCCAAGGTAAAATTTGTAGCCCTACATTTGGACGGATATGCACACACTTGGTGGTGGTACATGTCAAGGATTGGTAATGAATTCTTGGCATGGGATGCATTAAAGAGAGCAATGATCAAAGTTTTCATGTCTCCTATTGAAAAAGAGAAGTTAGAGAAGAAGTGGTATGCTCGTAAGCAAAGGGGATTATTGGTTAGAGATTATTCTAACCAATTCCTTAACCTCTTCATGTATGTGGATGGAGTATCCAACAATGCCAAGCTGAATAAGTATATATTTGGGCTTGGATCTTCTCTATCTTCAGAAGTGGGAGCTATCAAACCATCCTCTTTACAAGCTACCATACAATTGGTTGAAAGGTATGATAAAAAATAAAAGAGTTTTCATCAAAAAATAGGGCAACATTTTCAACCAAACTAATCCACTAGAACATCTACAAATTATGGGCAAACAAAGACTGAATTTTAGCAAGGAGGGAAGCCAACAAATACCTATAGCAAGATCCCTACATTTCCTAGTGTTTATGGATCAAAATAGGGCAGTAATTTCAAATTTAATGCTGAAAATAGATCAAATGAAAAGAGGACTGAAATAGGTGGCAAAAACTCAGCTCTCCTATAGTGCAAGGAAAGCATGTGTCGAATGACAAGATGAAAGACATGTATGCAAAAGGTCTATGCTTCAAATGTGGGGAGAAATGGTCTCCCGATCACAAGACAAAATGAAAAGCCAAGAATGTCAAAGTGAGCATGATCTTTGAAGAGAAATTGAATGTTGAGGCAAATGAAAGCAATCTATCTCAGCTTGAGTGCTTAGCTACTCTTAAGGAGACACATGACCATGATGATGACTGCCATGAAGAATTTTATGACCCTATAGATGGTTTTCCATCGACCCGGGTGGTTACTACATGGATGATCCTTGGACAAATTTGGATTCATTGAAGCTTTGTTCTATCTCCTGTGATGCATGGAATGGTTCCAAAGGGGACAATACATTGCGCCTTAAAGGCTACACTAATGGAAGAATTGCTCATATTCTTATTGACACCGGGAGTACACATAGCCCCTTCCATTTGATCAAAAATTCAGTGAGTGTTCGGTTCCCAAGAACCTTTTTATGCTTCTCAGTAATCTTCTTAGGTTCATAGACAATCAGCCCCCGTCTTCGTCAAGTGGTGGAAGCTCTTCAGTAACTTGTACATGGTGCCCAATATACTTGTGATACATGAAAAACATTATGTATGTCAGTAGTTGAAGGCAATTGGAGCTTATATGCAAGCTCTCCAATCTTTTCCAACACCAAATATGGGCCATAAAATCTATGAATCAACTTGTTATTTCCACCCTTAAGGGATGCATAATGAGTCTTGGGCACCTCAAGAAGACCCAATCTCCAACATCAAACTCCATGTGCCTCCTTCTATCATCAGCATAGGACTTCATGACATCTTGTGCTTTTCGTATGTTTTCTTTACATTGCTTCATAAGCATCTCCATTTTTTCTAACTCATCCTTCGCTTGTGGATTCACATCTTCATGAAACATGGCTAAAGGAACTTGAACCTTGTACCCATAGAGTGCTTCAAAAGGAGCCATCCCAATGCTCATATGATATGTGTTGTTGTAACAAAATTCAGCAAGGTGCAACCAATTATCCCAAGATGATTGCAAGTCATGATAAAAATGTCTTAAGTATACTTTCACCCATCGGTTAACCCTTTCGGTTTGACCATCGGTTTGAGGGTGGTAAGTGGTACTTGGAGTAAGAGTAGTGTCCCTTGGAAGTAAACACACCCTCCAAAAAATTTCCCATGAATCCAACATGATCCTCAAGGGCATACCATATAGCTTGAAAACTCCTTCCCTAAATTGGTCGACTACTTGCTTTGCTGAAAATTGTGTCTTGGTTGGAATAAAATGGGCTGATTTGGCAAGTCTATCCACCACAAAAAAAATGCTATTCCAACCATGCCTTGTGATAGGGAGTCCCATAATGAAGTCCATTGAAATGTCTGGTCCATTTTCCTTGTGGGATAGGCAAGGGCTGAAGGAGACCGGCTGGTAATAAAGAATTTTATTGACATTCCAAGCAATGAGAGACATACTCCTTCACATCCCGCCATAGGCCTCTCCAATAAAAACTCTTGTGCACTTTGTCAAAAGTCTAAAGAGACCAAGATGACAAGCCAAGGGCGAAGAATGCATTTCTTTGAAGGACTTTCAACCTAAAGTGGCTTTGAGAGATCAAGTAGACCTTCCCCTTGTACCATAAAAGTTCAGTATGCCATTTGAAGTTTGGATATTCTTCATTTACCCCTTGGTGTAATTTATGCACTATTGTGCCAGCATGCTCCTCCATCATATATTCCTCTTGTATGTCATTTATCCAATCTTTATATATAGTGGAGACGATAGATACATTACATTCCCACATCCTAGAGAGCGCATCTGCCACTACATTGTATTTTCCAGTCGTGTATGCTATCTCAAAATCATATGATTGAAGAGTTGCCAACCACCTTCTTTTCTTAGGAGACAAGTTGGGCTGAGAGTGGAAGTACTTCAACACCCTATGATCACTTTTCACTTTAAAGTGATTTCCATAGAGGCAATGATGCCATTTTTTGACAGCATGTAGTATAGCTAGCATCTCTTGCTCATATACATGCATTTGCCTCTCTTTTTCATCAAAATATATGCTCTCATATGCAATGAAACCATGTTCTTGGGCTAAAAAAAGAAATCTTCTTTCTTTAACCTATCAGTCAATGGTGCAACCACATGAGCATAATTCTTGATAAATCTTTGGTAGAAAGAAGGCAAACCAAGAAAACCCCTCAATGAAGTAGTATTTGTTGGAGTAGGTCAATCTTTCACATATTGGACCTTTTTCGGGTCAACCTTGATGCCATTTTCTCCAATAATATGTCCCAAGTATTCTACTTCTTTGGCCATGAATGTACATTTGGTTGCTTTAGCAAACAACTTGTGAATCCTCAATATGTCAAAAACTTTTCTAACATGCTGTAAATGCTCTTCTTTGTCCTTGCTATATATCAATTTGTCGTCAAAGAACACCAAAACTATCTTGAAAAAAAGTGGCTGAAGTATTTTGTTCATTAAATCTTGGAATGTGGCTGGAGAATTTGAAAGACCAAAGGTCATAACCATGAAATGATACAATTCCCTCTCTGTCCCCAAATGTAGTCTTGTATTGATCCCCCTCCTTTACGCATATTTGGTGGTATTCCGATTGCAAATCGATCTTTGAAAAGACCTTGGCATCCTTCAATTCATCCAAGAGATCATCAATCCTTGGTATTGGATACCTGTTGCAACCCTCTTCTTGTTTGGACGCTTTTTCATGGCTTTTGCAAGATGAATGATGATAGTCTATGTAGGGACAGTTGTTTTAAAATACTACTATTAAATAAATTACCTTAATGACATCAAAAGGTGATTTTGATGGTATGGGATGATGCCTCATATTGTGTACTTCATTTCTACACCTCAAATACTGAATTTGGATGCTCCAGTCAAAAGTTATGGCAATTTTACTAATACAGCCTTGTTTGGACAGCAAGCAGTCCAATTCACTATTTCAGGCTCATTGTGATGTTTCTTCACACAAAGTGCAAGTGCTTGTACATGCTTATGGATCTTCATCGACATAATTTCTTCATTAACAACTTGCCTATTACCTCACTATCTTCAGTTTTGAGGACAAAACATCTCTAGCAGGCATTGCTTTGATGAATAACATGGCGAAATACAATGCCTTGCTTATGGGGTTAAATCTAGCTACACGTGGTGGTATTTGCTAGTTATTATTATTGGTGAAAGGAAACTCATAATTAGTAATCAACCAATTAAATGGGACCTATAGTGTGAGAGATACCATTCTAAGAATGTACCACTGTGCAACCTTGAACACCCTTGAGATCTTTGAGGCAATGGCATGTCCTCTAATTCCTCGATAGTGGGATCACTTTGCAGACTCCTCCCTAGCTAATTATGCCTTTGTTGAATATATTTTTCTTAATTTTATTCCTAAGGGGTTTTTACAATTGCCTCTTGATGTTAGTCATGGTCTACTATGGAGACTTCTTCCTGACATGTTCTATTTTGGTTGTCAATGGTTAGTATGGATTATGAGCCAAGTAGCAATTGGCCATCTTCCTATTATATCATGGACTCCCTATTCGTAGGGTACCCCTTGCTATTTATACAAGGGGGTTAGCTAATAACTTGATGCATTTAGTTTAAGGCATGAATGGACATCCCCTTGGTCTAGTTTGGTGCTTCAGTAGGATTTATGTGGGGACCAAGTGATTATTTTCACCAATAGGATGGTGAATGGTGTACTTTATAGCTATATTTTTGTCAGGCCAAGAGGGCCATTCCTATTGGTTTTAATGTTACATTTTGTTAGACCAAGAGGTCATTTGTTTGTTTGGTGTGGGTGCAATTAATGGTTTTTATTTTAATGCTATACTAAACATATTCGACAGGGTATCTATAGAGAGCCTCTTGTTGTGTAAAAGCTTCTTATGGCCAAGTCCAGGTGATGTCCTTCCTTTACAAGTCCTTTTCCTTTATGCTTTATATGTATATGTATGTGGGGTTCTTTTTCTTTTGTTGGGGATCATCATTCAAGGCATGAAGTTGCAGAGTTAGGTTACGTGTGTGTGGGGAGATTTGAGCAGTTGTTTGCCTTCTATAAAGACATTGTCAAGCACTCTAAGGGCTATTTTTGCAATTAGTCCTAGGGACTTTGTTCTGCTAGCTTGCTAGGCATATGTTTCTAGGAATCCCTATTAGTAGTGAGAGAGATAAGAAAGCTTGCCAAATAAAAATGAGAAACAATAAATATATTTAAAATATATATAATATGGAGGTGTGTAAAAAGGGGTTCTAACCCCCTAAAATAAGAAAATAATGGAAGATTTTTTCCAAGAGTAGATAATCATTGCCTTGCAAAGGCCTAGTAGGTTCCTGGGGATTAGTAGACCTGGGGCCAATGCCTTGTCTTCCTAGGGGTGGCATTTAGCTTAAAAACAAATAAGGATTGTTGGAGTAAAAATAAAGTGAGTACAAGAAAAGGTTTTAATGTCACTTTGTGAGAGTCTGTTAGATTCTTAGGTACCAAGACAGGACTTGAGGCCGATGCCCTATTCTCCTTGGGTCAAAATATGCTCAACTCCCTCCTTTTTACATGCCCAAGTATAAAGTATTGAAGGGAAAAAAAATGTGGTCAACAAAATAATATGTAGTTTTCAATAGATCATGCTATAGGAGTCCTCATCTAGTAGGAGTTCTTGATCCACTTATCCTAGGTCAGGTAGGCGCGGAACAAACCACCACTTAGGATGACTTCTTTGATAGATCTTTTTATCCATTTTGCGTTGGAGATATTGTTTGGTAACTAGCTTCGGATCTCTATTAAAATATCCATTGTGGACTTCATGCTTTGATATAGTCTAGGGATAGGGTGAGAGCTATGTTTATGCTCAATGTTGTGTATTTTTCTTTTGGCAGCTTAATGCTCTTTATGATTTATGTTTGTGCATATCAGTTTGTGGATTTGAGGGGATGAGGTGCCCTATCCCATGGTCACCATGAGAGCAAATTTTAATGCCAAAATCCAAGTGCAAAAGAAGTCCAAGACCCACAAAAGAAGCGGTTTTGGTGAAAAATGAAACAGACATGGATCAAGGAGAAAGTTTTCCTAGATGTATTTTGACATTGAAAATCCAACGCAAGTGTCCGTTTGTCAATCAAAGTCTATTTGACCCCTCATTTAATGGCTGCAAGGTTTGGCATTATGAAGCAACTACTAGATCCATTAGCCAAAAAGCATGTGATGGAGGCTAGGGTGATAGATTCAATGCCAAAAAGTTGCCTGTCTAGTCACCTTGGCTTTATGTGCTAAGCCATATTGGCACTTAGATGTACTACATAGTATTTGGTTTATGTAGTTGAGCTTGAACCTATTACAGTGAGATAGTGGGACTCATTGTGACATGTACATGCTCTCTTGATATTTATTGGATGCATCTACCCTATCATGGACTGGTTTGATTTCTTGTCTTGGACCTAGTACTTATGTCTATTAGGGTGTTGTCAATGGTATTTATGTGCTTCTAGGTTGTCTATTGTGCTTTGCTCAATGGGTTTTATATCTAGTAGCTCTCTTTATTTACCTTTGAGACTTACCATGTGTATGATGTCTATGTTTATTGCATGTATAATTTCTAACATACTACAATTGTGACAATCCTTAGTGCAGTTGCTCTTGGCTTCTTCCCTCTTGGTTGCTTACAGTTGATTGTTGGCATATTGCTACAATATATTACATCAACCTATCATTTCAATTGTATGAATTCTATTTGAGGATAGTCACCTATACTTTCCTAACTATAGTTCGTGGACAACTCATTATTTTGTCAATTCCTCTTGTTTTTAGCTTGATTTAGTAGTGATTTTGGGGCTAATTTACAGGACATTACAACAATACATCTTGTCCTTATGTGTACTTGGTCTCGTTATGGTTAGTGATTCTTGCAATAGTGCTATCTTCAATCGAGAAATTGGATGGGACCAATTATAGTTATTGGAAGATCCAAATATGGTACGTTTTAATGCAAAAGTTGTAGGTTAGAGACTACTCAAAAATGGGGATGCCAAACCCAAAAATATTATAGCCAAGGATTGGGATGAACTAAATGAGCTATGCGAGTGCATAATCATTTTATCACTCTTTAAGAAGGTTCACTACAATGTTGTAATTGGAACTCAGATTACATATGAGCTTTAGATACATATTATGAATCTTTATGACAAAATCGGAATCCTACATCCCAAATGTATTGGTTGAAATAGTTGATGGACCTTTGCATGAAGGAAGGGACTTCTAAGTTTTCACACTTGAATGATTTTCACTCCATCATCAGCCAATTAGCTTCGTAGGAGATTGAGTTCAAGGATACTTTTCATCCTTTATTTCTACTTGGTACTCTACTTGAGTCATGGGATACTTTTCGTATGGCTCTCTATGCTAAGGATAGGCTGAAATTGCAAGATGTTGAGAGTGCCCTCTTGACACAAGAGGTGAATAAAAAGAATGTGGATGATTCTCATATGTCACATGCATTGACTATGAGAGGCTAGTAGGATGGAAATGGCTATGGTAGAGACTCTAACAGGTCGCAAACTAGGATACATGGATAGTCTTGCAGTAAGTCATGTGGCCATAAGTTCAGTCTTACTTGTCCATTATGGGACAATAGGTCTTATTCGGAAATAGTGCCATAAACTACATAAAGACAAGATCAATGAAAAGGGAAAGGGAAAAGTGCAAGACAAGAATGATGCTTGCAGCATTGTGCCTAGCAAGTCTAGTGTCAAGAATGAGGAGATTAATGTAGTGCAATTTGATATATCTAATGATCTTATCTTGAAAGCTTCTTTTTTGGATGCTTCATAGATGACTAATGCTTTGTCAAGATATACTCAGTTTTCAATAATAGATTCAAGGGCTTCCTTTCATGTGACCCCTCATAGAGAGTGGTTTCACTCCTATCGCAGTATGATTGGATTTGTCCTTTTGGGTAATGTCCTAGCATTCGAGATAGTTGGTATTGGTGATGTCCAATTGTGTTTTGATTTAAAATTTATGTTCACTCTTCATGATGTGTGTCATGTACTAACTCTCACAAAGAGTCTTATCTTTGTTGACACCTTGGATTATATAGGTTACGTTGTCTCTTTTGGTGATTCCTCATGGAAGATTTTACATGAAATTCTTGTTATTGCACATGGTATTAATTCTAGTACCCTTGATCCTTTGCTTGTATCTAGGTTAGTTGTCCATGTTCTGGTTGTGGTTGCTATTCCACATGTATCTCTTTGGCATCGTCGCCTTAACACATGTCTTTGAAAGGAATAAAAATGCTTACCAGTTTGTAGTATCTTTTGCCCCTAAACTATATATGTTTTGAGTCTTGTGATCACTGTTTATGTGGAGGGTAGACACATAGTATGCATAAGAAGTCTAGCATGAAGCACATGGGTGAGCCTTTGGCTCTTATTCATTTAGATGTATGTGGTCCCATGTCCTATCATTTGCTAGGTGGTGCAAAATAATTTGTCACATTCATTGATGCTTACTCACATAAGGTCTAGGCTTACCCCATTAACTAGAAATAAGATGTCTTATCTACCTTTCAATGTTGGCTTGCTCTTGTTGAGAATCGGTTTGGGTATAGGCTAAAATGCCTCAAGTTAGATAGTGGGGGTGAGTATGTCTCAAAATATTTTGAGTAGTTTTGCAATGAGTGGGGTATTAAGTGTCAATTGACTACCACCTACACCCCTCCCTAGAATGGTATTACCAAACGCATGAATAGGAAGATTCAGGAGAGATTCCGCAGTAGTATGATTAGTCAAGCAGGCTTACCCCAGCACTTTAGGATTAAGACAGTTACTATTGCCATACACTTGATTAATAGGTCTCCTTACAATGATATTGATTACCAAGTTACAAAGGAGGTATGGACTGAAAAACCTCTATCATATGCGCATTTGCGCTTCTTTGGGTATGAGGCACCCTACCATATTTCCAAGGACAAGTGCAATAAGTTGGATCCTAAGTCCATGAAATATATATACCTTGGCTATGGGGATGCATGTAAGATGGGCTATCGCCTATGGGATATGTAAGCTTGCAAGGTTATCCGCAACCATGATGTCATTTTCCATGAGAAAAATATGCATAAGTAGCATGAGCAGGTGGTTGAGGTATGTAGGGTGATCTTTCAGGAGGAGCCTCCTACTTTCATACAACTAGCTAGAACACCTATAGTAGATGTTGCTCCAATGGACCAAGCCTCATTTGTTGTATAGGATCAGCTTACTTTGAGGCACTTTACCAGAGCTAGATGTCAACCTGAGTGATTCATACCCTACAAGGATTATGTTATGGTGATACATGTAGGTGAGCCTCTCTCTTATGATGAGGCCACACACAAAGATGATAGTCACTCATGGGATAGGGCTATGCAATCAGAGTTTAACTTCTTATAGACTAATCATATGTGGGATTTGGTTCCTTTTCCTAGTGGTAAGAAGGCACTACCATGCAAGTGGATATACAGGCTAAAAAGTATCACTGGATTCCCCAAGCACACTTATAAGGCCAGATTGATAGCTAAGGGTTTCAAGTAGGAATATGGTATTGACTTCGATGAAGTCTTTTCTCCTATTGTCAAAATGACGACCCTATGCTTGATAATAGCATTGGTTGCTTAACTAGATCTAGACCTTTATCAAATGGATGTAAAGACGGGTTTTTTTATATGGGAACTTGCATGATGAGATCTATATGTAGCATCCTAAGGGCTTTGAAGAAAAAGGTAGGGAACACCTAGTATGCAAGTTGAGAAAGAGCCTTTATGGCCTTAAGTAGGCACCTAGAGAATGTACCACAAGTTTGATGCTTTTATGCATTCATAAGGATATAACCATAGTGCTCTTGATGGCAACCTTATGATTTCAGTACTCTATGTAAATGATATACTTATTGCTAGGAGAGCTAATGATGAGATGGATACCTTGAAAAAGGGGCTCCTTTATCTGTCACACAGAAGGAGTTTATCTAGGAAGTCAATGAGCTATTTCATATGCATGATGGTAAGCCTATTGGATATCCTCTACCACCTTCTCATGTGAAGGTTAGCCAAGCCCTGTAGTCTAATGAGTAGAAGGTCGGGATGGTCGAGATCCCTTATGCATCCACCATGGGCAATTTGATGTATACCATGATAGCCACTAGTCCTGGCATAGCTTTTGCAATGGGAGCTGTGGCACGCTATATGGCTACACCTGGAAAATGACATTGGAATGCAGTTAAGGGTATCATGAGGTACATAAAGGGCACAATAGCTATGTGCTAGCTATGTCTTCACCTTTGCTGGAGGTGTTGTTTCTTAGATGTCCAAGATGCACAAATACACGGCCCTCTCTACTATCGAGGCTGAGTATGTTGCAAATTTTGAGGCTTGCAATGAGGCTCTCTGGTTAGGCCATTTGGTGGACGACCATGGTATTACTAATGTGGGACCTACAACACTGCATTCAGATTCTATGAGTGCTATCCAGTTAGCCAAGAATCCGGTCTTCCATGTGAAGACAAAACACATTGAGATGCATTACCACTTCATTAGAGAGGTTATCGAGGACAAGTCTATTCACCTTGTTAAGATCTCAACTAACCAAAATCCTACAAATCTATTCACAAGAATTCTCTCAGTGGAGTGTTTTTCCTTCCTTAGGAAGTTGATGGGTGTTAGATGAGATGACATCATGAGCTGTGGTTGAGCAAAACTCTCTCACAAAACCCAAGACACACAAGAAAAAGAGCACCGATATAGGTTCACGGCTTGGTGAAATCTCTCCAAGAATCTGAAAATACAATTGCTACTATCCAAATAGCTATTTCTTGTATGCATGAGACTCAAATTTTTGACGTGCTTCCTCTAACTCCACCACCCCATGTGCAAACACAAACACTATTGTTATTTTCCCTTGCAACACTAGGAAAATCTTATTCCGAGGTACAATAAATTAATCCAAACCAAAACTCAAAAAATCTTACAACTCCATATATATAAGCATCATAGGCTTCTGATTCATGTGGATTGATAGAAACATGGCTTGTAAACTATCCCCATGCATCACCAGCTTATCCAAGTTGCAATGACCAATCCCAAAAGATCGAGAGAAATTATTTTGAAAAAATGAACAAAGGTATAGTCCTTGGTGAACACATATGAATACAATGCGAGACGAAGCTGCTATGTCTGAGAAGGAGATGATAGGCTTTCAAATTAACATCTCATGAGCTTCCAAGACTGTCTAAGTATCAAAGGAACAAAAAAACCAAACCATCTCTCTTGTGTGAAAACAGTCCCCAAAGGAGAGGAAGAATGGATAATTGTTCTCGAAATGTATGACCAATTGTTGATATATTATCAAAACTTCAATATTTGTAACTCCTTGTTCTAGCTTGTACATTGATTATCTTGCTATATATACCTTGGACATTTGTTGAAAATAGGCATGACTCTCGTTCTTTTGTCAAAACACTCCTTTATCCACCTCACTCTTGTCTCGATCTCCTTACAAGATATCAAACTCCAGATTTACATTTTTCCACCATCCTTTTTTATGCTCCAGATACTCAACAATACCTCTTTTCATGGCCACGTCCATCTCCATCATGTTGAATATAGCTCCTCTTAACTCTTGCTCTATGTAATTTCTACTTTGATGACAACCACCCCCCTTCAATCTGAGTCATGATTACTCTTTATAATCTCCTCCTCATCCTTGGTTTCCATCTTTTTTTCATTTTTTTTTTCTTAAAAGCTTTCTTTTTAGTATTTCCTCTATCAATGATTACCTTTCCCTCAAAACTTTTTGTTGAAAAAACAAATTGCCGCGTTAACATAGTATCCCCTAAGGTTCTTCGCATATCTTAACCTCGCTCTTTTTTAAGTTGAAAAAACACATATATCAAAATGTTTTTCCTTTCATATTTTCTTCATTACTTATAGTACTTCCTTGTGTTTGAGACTTTATACCATTTTTGTATATTCTCCTTCTAGGATAAGTCAATATATCCAACATTCACTACAGTCCATGTAGTGTCCACCATAGTCTGAAATACATCTCGTGCTAGTGAAAACTCTCAAGCCATGCCTTTCTAACCTTAAACTGCTCATCTAAGGGATATTTTCAACATGTTCAAGCCATATCAAATTTTTGCAAAAATGCTTAACAACATCTTTCCTCATCTTGTTGTAGTAGTACATTTATACTTTGTCAATTTTTTCTTGTTCTCTCCTCACTAGGGGCACATTTGCCTTTAAGTGGGAGGTTCTTGGGGATAAAGACACCTATGCCTAGCTGCGCATGTATTACAACACTGAGAATACCCACATACTTGTACATTGTAGGTGGCGCGTGCTTATCACTCTCACTTCATTCTTTATTCTTTTAATGACATTTGAATAAAGGAAAGGTTGGTCACACATTGCGAG
Organism: Lygodium microphyllum; assembly: GCF_053477565.2. Taxonomy (NCBI): domain Eukaryota; kingdom Viridiplantae; phylum Streptophyta; class Polypodiopsida; order Schizaeales; family Lygodiaceae; genus Lygodium; species Lygodium microphyllum. Next base: position 53,675,888 of record NC_141145.1, read on the forward strand.
ACTGTTAAGTTTCCACATCTCTCTCTCTCTCTCTCTCTCTCTCTCTCTCTCTCTCTCTCTCTCTCTCTCTCTCTCTCTCTCTCTCTCTCTCTCTCTCTCTCTCTCTCTCTCTCTCTCTCTCTCTCTCTCTCTCTCTCTCTCTCTCTCTCTCTCTCTCTCTCTCTCTCTCTCTCATAGCTCTTGCTTAAGCTCGCATACTTTCACTCTAAGCTCACTCCCTTCAAAAAATTTTTAAAATGTCACTTTTTTAACCCTTATATACTTTAATTCCTTTTTTTCTCTCTAATATACCTTTACACATTCTTTTAAAAACAACTAGTTTTATACATATAAACCATCAATCCAATGTGGTGTCAAGGACACTCCTGTCTTAGTATGTGAGGATGATATAGTAGTAGTAGTAGTAGTAGCAGCAACAGCAGCAACAACAGTAATAGTAGCAGTAGTACTTCTCAATATAGTTTATGGGTTATCAAATTTTTGTTATGTTCTAGTCTTAATATATGAGGATGATATGTATTTTATGATAGGCTTAATGTGAATAGACATCACCATTAAATGTGTTTGTCTTTGAGAAACATTGAGAAATGATCATAAGGGTTCTTTAGAGATATAGTTTAGGCTTGATCTTGTTAAGCTTAGTCTTTTTGCATTTGCATGAATTGAACATTTTATTAGTCTAAATTGCCAAAGCTTTTGAAGTTAGATTTTATTTCTTATATCAACCTTGTATGAACTGTCTTACCACATGAAACATATCATTAAGAGAACATTGACGTGAAGTGTGAGGAGAATCCAGGCATGGAGCACTTAGTATATATTATACCAATGGGTTGCTATGCAAAGAGAATGAAGGATACTAGATGGCAAGAGAATTTGGGTATTGTCTCAAGGTAGAAACTCAAAGAGGAGGATAACTAAGATGAAAGATCATAGTTCGTGCAACATCATAGGAAGGTTCTATTGGCAATCCAATAAGTCAAAAAGGATAAGAAGAAATGAGAAGAGATGAAAGTACAACGGATATTAGGGGTTGAAAAGGGTAAGTGTAGAAGATTGTAAGAAGTATTTGGAAAGCTTCTAGAAGGATCTCAGGTTTCATGCTAAAGGAGGATAAAATAAGAAGGAAGAAGGCTACTTTATCTTTGGGCTCTTCCCATCATATAGAGTCAGGATTAATAGAGTGATTGAGATTTTAGTAAAGGGTAGCCAGGTAGCAAAGCTTTTGAGAGTGCTCATCATGACAACCCATGAGAATGCAAATATCCTTATTAGAGGGTGATAATAATTCAAGTTTGGAGAGCTTTGTCTAAGGAGAGGAGGAAAGAGGATTTTTCATCTTCGAGCTCTTCCTATACACAATGGGGGATCAAGAAGGAGAGGAGGAAAGAGGCTTCTTCGTCCTTGAGCTCTCCCTATACACAATGGGGGATCAAGAAGGGGTAATCAAGATTTTAGCAAGGGCAGCAACTAGCTAGTTTTAGTATTTGTGAGTTAGAGAGATGAATATGAGAGAGTGTGTACTTACTATAAAGTAATAAGTGTATTAACCAATATTAATTAGTTAACTAGTTAGGTATGATTTAGTTAGTGTATAACTAGTTAATTACTTAGTGTATTAACTAGTATTTATTGTATTGTAAAGGATTAACAAATATTACTTTTATTTTAGTATATGAACTAGTATTCACATGTAAATTAGTTAATTAGTTAGTGCAATTAGTTTGAAACCCTATTTACTAGGTTAGTTTTGACTAAACTAATTATTTTATTAATTATTAATTATTTTTAATGCTTGTAAGTGAGAGATACAAGTATGATAGTGAGTATATCTGTGTGTGTATGTGTGTGTGTGTGTGTGAGACAAAAATATATGTAATTATTTAATTATCTATTATTAAATAATTTGGTATTGGTTGTTATTTTTGAACATGATACCGATAATTATTATCCTTAGAATTAATGAAGTTTACTCATTTGACCTTGTGTTATTATTATAGTCTTCACTTTAGCAAAGGCAACTACAATATTCATACATAGAATCTTTCACAAGGTTAGAGTCTTTCTTTTTTCCTTTTTCTCATAATGAATAGAAAAGGAAAGTAGATATATATATATATATATATATATATATATGTGTGTATATATATATATATATGTATATATATATATATGTATATATATATATATATATATATATGTATATATATATATATATATATATATGTATATATATATATATATGTATATATATGTATATACATAGAATCTTTCACAAGGTTAGAGTCTTTCTTTTTTCCTTTTTCTCATAATGAATAGAAAAGGAAAGTAGATATATATATATATGTATATATATATATATGTATATATATATATATGTATATATATATATATATGTATATATATATATATGTATATATATATATATATATGTATATATATATATATATATATGTATATATATATATATATGTATATATATATATATATATATATGTATATATATATATATGTATATATATATATATATAGTATATATATGTATATATATATATATATATATATATATATATATATATATGTATATGTATATATGTGTATATATGTATATATATATATATATGTATATGTATATATGTATATATATATATATATATTCTCAAAAGGAAAGGGAACATCACTTTCTCCCATACTTATAAAACAATGAAGAGACAAGTGCCAACTCTTCGATATGTCACTTGTATAATATGTTTAGGTGTTGTTTTATGTTATTGCTATGCTTTCACAAAGTTATAAGGAGGTTATAAGTTAACCCTTAACCAAAAGGTGAAATGTGAAAGTCCCCCACATCTAAGTTTTTTACCAATCAACTTTTTGGTTTTCGCTTTATATTTTGCAAGGTAGACATCTCAAGTTGTAAGACAAGTTTCTAGCCAAATCTGATTAGCTCCAAAAACTTTTGAGTGTTGTTCATCTAATTCATAGTTTAAAAGAAAGCTTTCATTTTGCTTAGATACTGTTAAAAACACATTGTGCTTTTCTCAAACATATAGAAAAATAAACCACTCTTCCAAAATATTCAGAAATAAGGACTTGGACAAAAAGCAATAGAACCCCACCACCTAAACTTGGTTGAGTGTGTCAACCTAGTTATATAATATTCAAAAACAAGGACTTGGACAAAAAGTAATAGAACCCCACCACCTAAACTTGGTTCTGTGTCAACCTAGTTATAATGAATGCATATACAACTCCACTAACGATTATTGTGTTATGTACAATGAGTGTCAAGTTGTTAATTCTCACAACCTTGCTCATGGGTTCTACACAATCTACACTACATGGATGATATATGCTTGCATACCTTGCATAGATTAGCACATTCAAACATGACAACACCTATTTTGAAAACAACAATGAGGTGACTGTGGACTAATGCCCATCAAGTTCGTCATCGAAAGTCAAAAATTGAGTAGCCTCAATTAAAAGGTGAGCCGCCTACAAAAAGAGCCATATAGGTTTGCAAAGTTACATGAAGCTCTTGAACATAAGAATAAGACAATTGTGAAAGTGAAGCAATTGAAAATATATATTTATGATCTAAAAGTGGCGACAAGAAATTCCAAATACGGACATCATATTATGTAGAAGACTCAACCATAGTGCCTAAAGATTGTTTTATATAAAAAACTATAAAGCAAAGAGTATACTACCTCTACACCTTAGAAGATAAAATATAGATATTCTAGTAGTTCCATTCAAGGTCCCTCCTCATGATGATGAAAAGCTCCTAATCAAATTAATTTCAGTAGAGCTTGAGGATAGACCCTCAATTTGTGAAGCAAGCTACTTTTATGATCATGCTTTTAAATAAGATCCTTTAGATATGACTATGGAAAAATATAAACATTGATCTCAAGTTTGTCATCTTTGTTAGACAAAAGAGCCCATCTAGAATTAATATATTGCATGAATATAGAGCTCAAGTTTATTGTCTTGGTTGCTATAAAACACAACAATCCATGTATGAATAAGTGCTTCCTTGTAATATGAATGTCCTTTGTTCTAAATGTCTCTACCATAATCTGTGTTATTGTATCTCCGCATTGCAACCTATTGGGCACTTTCCAAACAAGTTCCAAAATCATTTAGCTTGGTGAAAGGCTTAATATAGAGTTGAGAATCCCAATTATGTAAGCATGAGTCATAACATGTTGGAAATGCCAATCTTTTTTTAAAAGGATTTCTTGTTTGGATCAATTCTTAATAAGATCATCTTCTCATGAAAACCATTAATCCTTGAAGTTCCATTACATGTGATTAAAGGAAATGGTACCAAAATATTTAAGAAGTACCAAAATCAATACATTGGTCTTATTCTATATTCCATTCAAAGATTACAAGCAGTTTGTAGTGTGGTCTAATAAGGTCTATTAATGATAACATAGTTCAAGATGAGCCATCTATAGTATCCAATATGGTCGAGAAATTAATGAACTCCCTTAGTATTTGTTGGTGGTGAAATATTAATAACAACTTTCATTTAGAAAATGTATATTACAGTTTCATTATTTCAGACTATGTATCCTAGAATGTAGCCATTTTTAATCCAAAACTTTCATTTCAAGGGGTTCAAGAAGAGATGATAGACTTGCCTAAAATTGTATTATAATCTGTCTGGTCAAAAAAGCAATGAACTCCCCTTAGCATTTGTTGGTGGTGGACAATTAACAATAAACTTCACTTTCGAAAATTCTATTGCAATTGATTTTTACCTACTACATGTCTTAGAATGCAACAATTTTTAATCCAAAACTAGTATTTCAAGGAGTTCAAGTAGATATGATATTATTTGCATCATCCAAAGGCTTACCTCAATTTGTCAAGGTTCTCATACCAAATAGATTTGATACAAATATTATCAACTAACACTTTGAGAAACTTCCTCAACATGTCTTTGAAGGTTGCATACACGTTAGTCTTTAGAAGATCAACCAATTCATACACCTATATTTGCATTCTATGTTGAGAGTCAACTAGGTTTTGATGGCACCAAACAACTAGCCGTATTGGGGGAACACTTAGCCACCTTACTCATTTTATTAGATGCTAGGTAACCCACAACAATACCTTCCATTTAGCTGGAATATTGTCTTCATTCTTATCATTACTATCATCAAAGGGGTTCATTATATGTAACCTTTTATATCACATGCATTCAAAGCATGTTTAAAAGTACCCTTATTTGTAAATTTTCATAAATAAAACACACCCCTTTCTTATTCAACGTGTGAATAATTGCTTTATATGGCACTATTTTATATGTTTAATTTTTTTCTAAAAAGAATATTTTAAAAATACTTGCATAATTGTGTTTTTCTTCTCTCATACTCCTTTCCTCTTTGTATTCGTTTGCTTCCATAATTATGTTTTTCTTCTCTCATACTCCTTTTCTCTTTGTATTCTCATTCATACAAACTCCATGGAAGTACGTATACTAGGTTGCCCTAATATCCAAGAGTTGAGCTCAATATCCAATGCGTCTCAAATCGTGGCTAGCACACAAACACCATATAGAACCCCTTGCTAATGAGGATGCATTAGTATGTGTGCACAAAATAGCAATTAAACTACTCCTTCAATGATGGTTTCCCCATGAATTAAAAGAAGAGACCAAACTTGACGTATTTTGCATACTCGTGTTTAATTCAAGCCAATGAAAATGCTACACATGCCTTTAAAGCCTTCTTACGAGCAACTCCCGTCTTGGTCCATTTTCAACCATTACGAAGGTTTTGATCATACTATATGAGCTTCTCAATTTCCCCCATATCGATGCCAATGTTTCTAATAGTGCTAGCATAATCCAAATCCATCCCAACATCTTCCTACACAAAGGGCTTCTTGTCCTTCATCTCCTTTCCATCACAATACTCAAGTGGCACTTACCCATAGGACCTCTTGCATGCATGTGGGATGATGGGCTAAACATGTCTAGATGTGTTAAGGGTGTTAAAGGCAGTTAACTCTCACATGTGGTCCATCTCCCACTTGGCTATCGCTTTGCCTAGGCTATCACCAAGTTCCATGAACAAGAATGTCATTATTGTAGTAATACTATGAAGCTAGTATGGGAATGTGCATGCATGCATCATACATACATGTACATGGCATTGAAAAGGTCATCATTCATCATGAGAACTAACCAACCAACCATGCAGAGCAAATGTCTAAGGAAACAATAGAAGCAAAACAACTATATGATTGTCAAAAAGTTGAAACATCATACTACTCAAAACCTAACGAAATACAAAACCAAACAATTTCACAGGATTGTTGACTTAAAACACAAATAAATGGGACAGAGGAAAATCGCCCCAAAAATAAAAACGCATTATCAGAAAAGTTCAAGTTATGTTTAACATTTGATTTTGAACGAGGCAACTGAAGGTGTATGTTTAGACAAGTACTTAACCTTCGACATAGCATTTCAAAACAAGGCAGCTCAAGAAGCCCTCTGCAAAGTTCTTTCTGAGCCCACAAGTCTGTTGAGTTTTACAGGAAACCTGCTCAACCATTCACAGTTCCTCCCTTACAATCTTCGGCCTGAGATACCAATTTGTAGAGCCTGAAATACCAGTGAAACACCCTTAAATTGGAAGTTCAACGCCATAAGAGCCACAGTTGCCTCTGAGAGCACACTCAAGCAACGGAAGCCTGAGGACGATGACCCACATGCATCCACTTATCTCCGCTCAGCAGGAGATCAGTACACAAGATGCCTAAAAACTGCTTCCATTACCTCCAGCCACATGCATTCATGCTCTTCAAGTACAGGCAAATGGTACATGCCTCAGTTCCTTCCTCTCTTTGGACAAGACATTCAGTGACTGTATGAACACAACCAAAAACTGTTTCTCTGTCCCCTTTACTATTAAGTATCATCATGTGGAAAGCCAACCCACAATGCTGACATCCAGACTCCATCACAGAACCCTCCTGTTCCTTCTATTTCAAATGACACCCATTTGCACACCTGATAGTCTTGTCAAATGCCTTCCTTACCTTTCCCAGAGCAGAGGACTCTGTCTTGGCCCTCACAAGATCAACCAGGACGGTGGGCTTCCTGGTGGCCAGGTCCTCAAATGCACCAGTGAGCACCACTTCCTTGAAATGCTTACCCACAAACCTCCTGCAGTGCCTCCTGAGGCCAGGGTCATACATGTCCGCGTACTCTAGCACCCTCAAGCAATTGCTGCATGTCAGCATATCCCTCAGGGCCCTCACGCAGATGGCCTTCACAGCAGGGACTTCATACCTGTGGCAAACCAATTACTGGTGCATGTCAGCATGTCACACTCAACCTAATTGCACAGGAAGGTTAAGACATTGTCCCACTTGTGAATCCCTGTGCCTTCTCAAACTCTGATCGAATCATGTGCCCCTGCAAGGGAGCTGCCACATACCTATAGTTCGTTGCAGTGTGTGTGTTTGTGTGTGGGGTAGAGAGAGAGAGAGAGAGAGAGAGAGAGAGAGAGAGAGAGAGGGGGCGGGGGGGGGGCGGTGGAGGGGGGGGTGGGGACAGCTAGGTATGTGCCATTGTGGCAGGAGCTTATGATGTTGAAGCTCCATAAGGGTTTCCCATAACAGGAATTCCTGTCTAGAAAACCTAACACCTATATGGCCTCGTAACAGGAGGGAGCTCATACTCCTGTGGCTGGCATGTATGTGTATACTCCTGAAAGCCATGAATGCCCAGACGCCCTAAGACAATATGTAGTATTCATGAGAGGAGGAAGCCATACTACATGTATGGCCTCTGAATTATAGCAGTGCCATTAAAGAAGTGGGCTGATATACCTGTGGCTGGCAGCCAGGACCTCGAGGGTGTGCTCCCATGTCATGGAGCCATAGTCGAACTCACCGATGTAGACGAGGCGCAGGAAGCCGCGGAGGGCCGTGGTGGTGGATATGCAGTCCACCTTGAGGGTTATGACATGGGGGCCGTCCTCCACCTGCTGCTTGTGGTGGTGGGAATGGCGGGCCAGCATGGCTTTGAAGATGGGTGACATGCTTGCTAAGACAGACCCGTGAGCCAGCGTCACCTCTCCCTGAGACTCCAGCCTCACGTCTGCATGTGTGCCTTCCTGAAGCATGTGCGCCATCGCCGCATGAACGCTCTTCAGGGCTTCGTGTTGCAATTGCCAGCTTGCGCCTCGTTTCTTTCCCATCTTTATGATGTATTGAAGTATTCCTCCTCCTCCTCCTCCCTTCTTCTTCTTCTTCTTCTTCTTCTTCTTCTTCTTCTTCGCACTGGCTACGATGCAACACCTTTCGAGGGATAGGTAATCAGAGACTGAGCCTGAGTAAACAGAAGGATGAAGCGTTCCTAATGCAGCATGGGTTAACACAGAGAGAGAGAGAGAGAGAGAGTGTGTGTGTGTGTGTGTGTGTGAGGTTTCTTTATTACCTCTCGATCAAGCAATATTGCAAGGTACCAGGGTCCAGCGACCTGTGAGGCGAGCTGGTTATGCCAACACGGGTGCGTGAGATGGGGTCCTGGTACTTTGAGGAAAAAAACGCACTATTTAAAAAAAACATCGCACGGTTAATTGTAATTGATCCAAAAGATCAATCCTTCCCGTTAAACATTCTTGATACATATATAGCCTCGGCCCCCACATGACGTCTCTCTTGAAAAACATGTACCTTACCTTAAAGAAATGAAGAAAACATCTTTCTTCCTATGTTGCCAAGACCTCCTCCCAACATGCTATATTGTTAAGAGAGGATATACTAGGCATTCTCCCAGAGACTCTAGAGTTCTTGAAGTTCCATATAAACTAATGGTGACCCTTGACCGCCCAAATGATGTTCCAAATCTTGATTGAGCCTACATTGAGGTAACCTACATCTCCAAGGAGAATTGCCAGCATTAACTTTAGCACTGAAACCAGAAGTCTCCACCCAATTGCTAATATATTTCCACAAAGTTTTAACTTTCGAACATTCCTAGAGTAAAGTGTTTCTTCATTCTTTTTGCAAATTGGGCATATTGGGAGAACAACTCTACTCTTATGCAATCTTTCCCTAGTTGGATATGTGTTTATTAAAAAACTTCCACATAAGACCAAATTTAATATCCAAAATAGCGTGCAATGCCAAACCCTATTCTCCCTTATTCCAAATGCTAAGTTTGGTTCTTGGGAATTTCTTCTTCCAATACTCTTAGAGCTTCAAAGTAAGGTGACCCTTGTAGGCTCAAAAGCCTCCCCAACTTGAACAATTCATGAGAGCAAATGGTAGTCTTGGTCTAAAGGCAGTTAAGGGGATGAAGCCATTTGTTGATGCAAGAAGCCAAATTATCTTCTTTCTTCCACTGGAAGGTCTCTCTCAACCAACGCTACTCCTTTGTGAGCACCCATGCCTAGACAATCTCCTTTACCATGAGCCACCTAAGTTGGGAAGAGCATCAAAGATCCTCCTAAGTTTTGATAGCTTAAGGATGATGTATAATGAAGCCAATATTCAAACAATCTTGTGTTTATCAACTGAAATCCTACAAGTAAGAGCGGAGGAATGGTCATCTGTAGTTGTTGCCCTATATGCATATGGTTTTAACTATCTTCGATCTCAATGTAATAGACTTGAATAATTTAGGATTTTCCTCGATAGGCACGAAATATCCCTCAAATGCTTTGTCAAAGGTCCATATCATTTGATTGAGAGAGGGGTTTCCTCTCCCATTAGTTCTACCAAGACAGTGAGCATCCTTAATAATGTATTTCCACATGGATACAATCTTGTTAGCAACCTCCAAGCCTTGATCTTGATTTCCATGGCATTACTAAAAAGCACATCCTCCCACCTTATGCCATCCAATGAACCTCTTGAAAAGAGCATTATGTCATCTAATAGCACTCTATTATAGCCCATGATTGATGGAATCCAATCTCCATAGTAGTTTGAACACCAATATGTCAACTTTGCCTTTTAGAGACTCTACACCAAGGCCACATTTTTTCCTTTCTATAGTGCTTTCCAAGAGATTACATGCCAAGAGTGGTGATCCTTGTAAGACTAAAGGAAACTTCTAATTATCTTCTCCAACTCTTTTCACATGGCAATGTTGAATGCAAAAAGGGCCACTATTGAAATAAGATACAATAAGAAGCATCAAATTTAACACAATCAACTTGCCACTAAAAGTAATCACTTCTAGATTCCATATTTGGACTTTACTTGGAACCTTGCTCTTACTCCATTGAGAACTATGGCCTTGAGTGACTCTAAAGCCTAATGGGCACCCCAAATAGTAGAAAATGCACATTTTTGTAAGTCCTTGAGGCCATAGTCATTGAGGTAGGCAGGTGGGTCATCGTAGCCCAAATACAATATTTCCATTTTATTGCGACTTATTGTTGAACCCGAGATATTTGCAAACAATTGAAATACCTCTACAAGGGTATTAAAGTTTCTCTACTTTGGAAAAAGAATGAGCCTTGAGTTATCATTAGCAAAGGATTGTGAGGTAAATTGGGACCTCAAAGTTTGAAGTTCAAGTCAAACCTTCCACTCTCTCTCTCTCTCTCCTCAAAACTCTCTCTCTTCTCACCTCTCCCTACTAATTTTTTCCTCTCTTTCCCTCCTCTCTTTCTAACTTTTCATTTTTTCTTTCTCTTCTCACCCCTCTCTCTATCTTTATATTTTTTCACTTTCCTCTTTCTCCCTTGAGTTTTTTTCTTTCCTCTACCTTTCCATATTTTCCTCTCATTCTCTCTTTCTCAAGCCTTTTTCTCTTGCTCTCTCCCTTTTATTCCTCTCTCTCTTCCCTCAATTTTCTCTCTCCTCTTTTTCCTCCCCCCTCTCTCTCTCCTTTTTATTCATTGCCTTTCTATCGCCTTTTCTTTCTTTCTCTCCCCCCTTTGTTTTCTTTCTCTTTTCTCTCTCCTACTTTTTCCTTCTCTCTTTTGCTCTCTCTCTCTCTCTCTCTCTCATAATTTTTTCTCTCTCTTCTCTCTTTTTTTCTCTCTCCTCTTTTCCCATATTTCTCTCTCCTCTTTTTTATTTTCTTCTTCTCTTTCTCTCTCCCCTCTTTTTTCTCCTCTCCCTCTCTATTATTTTTTCTCCCTCTCTCTGTCCTCTTTTTTCTTTTCTTCTCTCTCTCCCCTATTTTTTCTTTTCTTCTTCTTCACTCTCTCTCTCACCTCACTCCCAACTTTGTAATTCTCTCTTCTCTCTCTCTCTCTCTACAACTTTTTTCATTTTTTCTCTTCTTACCCCCTCTCTCTCTTTCTTATTTCTCTCAATCTTGTTTCTCCCGCTCTCTCTTTTCTCTCCCTCTCCTTCTTTCATCTTCTCTCTCTCTCTCTCTCTCTCTCTCTCTCTCTCTCTCTCTCAAAGTATGTGAAAATAATTTAATGCTATTAAAAATATTTAATTAAAAAGAGAAAAAAATGTAAGCATATTTAATTATAAGAGGAGAAAAAATAGAGAAATTTAAATTAAAAAGTTTAATCTCACTAAATGTGTGTGTGTGAAACTTTATATTTAAAAAAGGGAGAAAGAGACGTTTGTGAAAAGTTTGATTTAATTAAAAAAGAGGAAGAGAGAGAGAGAGAGAGAGAGAGAAAGAGCCTACACGTGAGAGAGAGAGAGGGTTTAATTAAAAAGGGAACGAGGAAGAGGCTACACACATGAGAGAGAAAGGGGGGGGTTTTAGTTATAAAGGGGAGGTTTTGGGGAGGGAGGTAGGTTTAGTGAAGCCCTCTAGAGGTTTGGGGCTTTCAAAACCTCAACCAAAAATAATATAATAGTAAGATATAGATATAAATGACCTAACCTTGGGGTGCAATTTAGACTTGTTTAGCAACCTTTCCACATTTGATCGATTTGGTATGTTCTTAAAGCAAGTCCCTTTTTGGAACCCTAAAAAGCTCGTATTCATGGCATTGGCATTTACGGTTGTAATGTCCCTATAAAAGCATACGAAATCATGTGAGGAAGAGGTGGGTACCGCAGATGGAATGAAAGGGGCATGCAATTGCAAGCACGAACAAGCAAGGTTAGGCATTTATTTAGAGGCGTAGGAGCGGGAGGGTTTGCTGATGACGTGAGCGCATGAAAGCGCGAGGGACGCAGGTCGCGGGAGAGCACGTTAGTGCGTGCGTCGGCCATCATTTTTAGCCTTCCACGCGATGAGAGCATGATTCCGCTCATGCGGCCCGATTGCGCAAATCCCTTCATCTTTTGCACGCTCTCCCCCCTCTCGAACTGCTCAAACCTCTTACGCTCATCTCTTAGTGTGTTTATTTCATCCAAATTTACGGCAAGTAGATGTGCCCTCATAACTCCGTAATGCGAGCTTCAACATCCATGTTATTAGCGCCTTCTCTATTCTTATCTTCGCATAAACAAACAATATTGGTGCTTTCGTCGGTCAATCGGTATCCAGATTCTTTTTCTTTATGGTCTTGCAAGCTTTGTATGTGGTCTTCTCAACAATTCATATCATGTGACATGTGGCCATCGTGGAGCAGGCTTAGCTACTCTCGTAACTTGTAAGTCCTCTAAGTACAAGGACGTTGGATTATTTAGTATTCACTTCAATCATTACGAAGTAGCTCATCAAGTGCTCAATATCATCCACTCACGTTGAGGACTAATACAAGAAAGCATACAACAACTAATAGTTATATAAAGCATTTGAGCTAGTCAATGGTATACAAAAAGGGAAGAAAGCAATTAAGAGAAACAAATGCATATTAGGATAAACACATTTAAAACAACTTAAAATTATTGCACAAATATTCCTATGCATTTCAAAAATCTTAAGAATACTAGTTAATGTTGAAACTTGTTTATAAATTTTGATAATCTAGAAAGCCAAATAGAAGATGGTGCGATAGCCAATGAAAAGGTGTTGGTTCCTTCACTCTCTATACCAATAGATTAAGAGAGAACTTGTTAATCATGGATTCTAGCTAATGAGCTTGATTCTCAACACTCTCTCAAGCTCAAGTGCATAGAGTACTTGATATAGCTCTTTGCATTGCTAGAACATAATGGACATTCTGCCCTTCTTCTTTCCTTTTGCTATCAAGCGACCTTTATTTTTCATATCCTCAACAAAGCATCCATGAGGATTAAATCTGACCTGCAAGCCCTGTTCAACCATTTGACCAACAGAAACCAGATTCTTGGTGATATTCGGGACATGAAATACATCGGACATGTATTTCTTTTTCCCATCCTGCATAGACAAAGGAATTTTTCCAATCTGCACAATCGGATGTGCAGTATCATCACCAGTCTCCACAAATCCTGGTTTTTCCATTTTCCTTGCATCCTCCATCCATTCTGCATGACCTGTCATGTGGTTTGATGCACCTGAGTCAACATACCATACATCATTGCTTTCTTCTGCACTTTCCGGCTGTGCTACCTGCAGAGATCTGCTCCCAAAACAGAAAATGAAAGCAACACTGCTCCTCTTACCAGAACACCGCGAGCTTGGCTTGCTTTCTTGAGCTCCTTACCACGAACAAGGCTCTGATACCATGTCAAGATTGTGGGAGAGAAGGAAGGAGTCTCACTTGTAGCTTTCTTGCTTGCACAATGGGGGAATACACACAAGGGTGGAGGCTGAAAACAGTTTTCCTCTTCTTAGTTGTGTAAGCCAAAAGAACTCTGGTACAAAGAAATAGAAGAACCCTATATATGGGTCTCAAACCAAACTCAACTAACTAAGGTGGCATACTAACTGAGCCACGAACTAGAATAGATAAGGATAGCTATCATGTAGCTATTATTCATGGGCGGTGTACCAACCGCGTCTGCAACTGACAAGTCGGTGACATAAATACACAACGGTCACCCTGGCGTATCACGAGTGGAGCTCGATATCTCAACAGTAGCATGGCAACTTTGCTTGCCACTTCGTGGCATCAAAGTTATCGCAAAGCGGCCTAGGGTTCCGTATGCACAAAGGACATTGTCAAAGGGATTTTAGTCGAAAGGTTGTATCCATCGGGGATTAGAGATAGAAAGAAGTAGACAATATGAGATAGAAGAGAAGAAAAATAATAGATAAGAGGCACACAAGATAAAGACAAAGCACAATGAATCAAAGCACTATGTATTGATAGAACTGAGAAGATAAACAAATTCCTTGTCTGGCACTACTTAGAAGCAATCTCCAAGGATTTGATCTCCTGGAGCTCCCTTGTAGACAAAAAATGTGCATCAAACACTAGCTTCTTCTCTGCTACTCAAACTGCAAATCTGATGGTTCCATTGGCTCCAAAAGGGAAGCAAAAACCTAGGACACCTACTCAGAATTCTTCCAAATCACTCCTTTTTCTTCTTCCAATTCAGAGTGATGTTTGTTGCCTGTAAACTATGATTGCACCGTGTGCGATTTTGCCAATCCTTTTTCATGAAATCTCCCAAACTGGCTGAAAAAGCAACTTGCTTTTTGCATCACTCTATTCTAGAAGTTTCCATAGATTTTTAGGATATTTACAAGAAATAATATCTGAATAATTAGAAATAGACTAAACTTGTCCAAAAATCTAGTATTTTTGAACCATCCATACCACGGACACTAGCACTAATGACTAAGATGACATTGACTCTCTAGATCAGTAAGAAACCTGGATGATGATACACTCTAGGATTTTTCACACTATGTGCGTGTAGTAGCATGACAACACTCGAAACACTAATATTTTATTTAAAAAAACCATATAGACTAATATTGTGGTATAAATATACAATATCAACAAGCAAAATTGGTTGGATATATAGCTATTTCGTCAAATATCTTAGTGTGGTAGTAGTAACTAACCCTAACTTTGGATTAGTCCTAGGTCCTAAAAGGAAGCACTATGCAAATCCTAAGAGAAGCTTCGAGCGTGTTGTGCAATTGTATGAGTGAAGAGTCTAATGCGAACTTAGCAACGTGATGTGGGTTGGAATGAAAACTTGCACGATGTACAACAGTGAGTTTTTTGGATACTAATCATAGCAAACATTAGTCCTTGGTACACGTTAGTGGCAAATCCTTGTACAACTCATAGAAACACCACATGTTTTCTTATTTATCAGCCTCCTTCCCTTGGTGTTGTTCCTTATGGCCACTATATTGTCACTATTGCTACTCCATATTTAAAATATTCCATTTACACATATATCTCTATTACACTGATGAGTTGGCTTTGCTAACAAGCTTGCAAGGTTGTGCCTTTCTCATTTTGTGTTTTCCTTTGTGCATAAAAAGAAAAGACGTGCAATGTGCTTTACATGTAATAAATTACATACTCCACATGTAATGAAATTGTCATGCCACTATGTGAACATAGTGTGAAAAACCCTGGAGTGCATCATCATTCATTTTTCTTATTAATCCATAGAGTCAATGTCATATTAGTCATTAGTGTTAGTATCCATAGTATGGATGGTTCAAACTTACATGATTTTTGAATAATGTTAGCTTATTTTTTATATTTTAGACATTATTTTTTTAAATATTCTAAAAAGATATAGAAAACTTCTAGAATAGGGTGTCGTGTAAAAAAGCAAGTTGCTTTTCAACCAGTTTTGGAGATCTCATACAAAAAGAAAGGCTCCTGAATTCGTCTAGCATGCAATCATAAGTTTTAGGCAACAAACAACACTGTAGATGGGAAAGAGGGAGAAGGAGCGATCCATGAGAATTCTAACCAGGTGTCATGAAGTGTTAACCCTCTTTAGTGTTGAGAGTGGAAAAAGACTGAAATTTTGATTGATTTTTGTTGTTTTTGAGGTCTGAATGGTTGATTTTTTATGGATTTTGAGTGATTTTTAGTTGTTTTGGAAGTGTTTGAGAGTGTTTTAGATTATATTGATTATGTTTTGGAAGCTCATGATGATTCTCAATAGAAATATGAGGTTCTGTGATGTTTTGATAGGTTCTGATACCTTCTGTTTAGCTTCTATTTTTTCTCAGTATGAAGTATGGATTGATGATTGATGAAGGTTGAGGTTTTTTTAAAGCTTATTGAATAGTTTTTGATAGTTTGGAATGGTTTTAGTCTAAGTTATGAGAGTCTACTGTTCTCTGATGACCTTCTGTTGAACCTCTATAGACCTTCTATAAAGCCTCTGTTCCTACTCTGTTTCTATTCTATAAATCCTTTGTAGATCTTCTGTATAAGTGTTATGTGATATGAGGGTGTACTTTGGGAAAGTTTTCTAACTTTTGGAAAGAATGAATCTAAGTTCAAAAGAGCTAAAACAAATGGAAGAAGTAGTTGTTGAAGATTGAAGAGAAGACTGAAGTGAAGTGATAGTAGTCAGCTATGAAGAGTCACTATAATGGCTTTGGTACCCTTTCATACCTCCCATACCTCTTGGAAAGGATATCCACGACCTAAGAGGGATTATTATGAGTGATTATTGAGCATTGTAGTGAGGAGATGATGTATTATTAATGGAGAGAGAGAGAGAGAGAGAGAGAGAGAGAGAGAGAGAGAGAGTCATATAGCCAATTCTATTAAAACAATGTATCTTTCAGAGATTGAGAGTGAGAACTATGAAGACAATGAAGATGAAAAATATGTGATTATTTCCATTCAGAAGTGGTGTATTCTCTTGTGTTTCTTGTTCTATTGATGGATTCTATGAAGATGTTGAAGATTATGGTTGATTCTATCAAATCCGTGGGAGATATCTACTATGATGTTGCGTGAAGGTTTGTTCTTTTTCCTTGTTTTGGTTCTCTAAAGAATGAAACAAAAGCTTGTTGATGTTACAAGATATATTTTCTTGTAGTAGAATCCCATTTTCCTTGGTGTCTCTCTTGGGGCTCCATGTTTTTTGTGCGTAGCTAGGGAAACTTGCCATCAACAAGCACTAAAAGAGGCTGAAAATGAAGGAATTGGCATTGCCAAGAAGAGAAGAATTCAATAGATGTTTTCAAAGTTCCTTCTTCCACTAAAGAACTGGAGATTCTTATTACCACAGTCACTTTCCACAAGAAGTTCATCCCACAATGGCGGAAACATATTACCATTATGGTACAAGCTCTATATGGTGGATTATTTCCTCTTGCAGTTGAAGCAATAGAGACGTGTATCTTGGTGGCAAATTGTTAGGGAACAAATGTTGAGATATCGAGCTCCACTCGTGATACGCCAGGGTGACCGTTGTGTATTTATGTCACCGACTTGTCAGTTGCAGACGCGGTTGGTACACCGCCCATGAATAATAGCTACATGATAGCTATCCTTATCTACTCTAGTTCGTGGCTCAGTTAGTATGCCACCTTAGTTAGTTGAGTTTGGTTTGAGACCCATATATAGGGTTCTTCTATTTCTTTGTACTAGAGTTCTTTTTGGCTTACACAACTAAGAAGAGGAAAAATGTTTTCAGCCTCCACCTTTGTGTGTATTCCCCCATTGTGCAAGCAAGAAAGCTACAAGTGAGACTCCTTCATTCTCTCCCACAATCTTGACATGCTATCAGAGCCTTGTTCGTGGTAAGGAGCTCAAGAAAGCAAGCCAAGCTCGCGGTGTTCTGGTAAGAGGAGTAGCGTTGCTTTCATTTTCTGTTTTGGGAGCAGATCTCTGCAGGTAGCACAGCCGAAAATTGCAAGAGTGCATTGTCTCAGGTTGAGATGCTCTTCGCGGTGAAGCAAGAAGGCAGTATATGCTGCGGGCAAGGGCTTTAGCCCTTGGCGACCCTGTTTTTTTGATTTGAGGCCATTTCGGGGCCTATTTTGGAGGCGGAAGTTTTTTGCACGCACTCAAGAAAAGGCCCAGTTTTATGCTGTGCGACCACTGTTCTACAGGTCGGTGAAAAGTTACTGTAGAAATTGCATCGTATACCTGTGCGCAGAGACATTGGGAGTTACAGAATCATCCCTGTTGCCTATTGATGCAAAATCGTCACTAGGAAGTGACTGTGTGGTCATATACCACTTTCGTCAGTTTTGCAGATTAGCCCTTGTGAGGCTGGAGTTGTGTTCTTTGCAGTGACATAATTTTTTACAGTGTTCTGTAATGGCGTCTGATTCTCTTTCACAGATTGTCACTGAAAAGCTTGACAAGAACAACTTCCAAGCATGGAAGTTTAGAATGACGAATTTTCTTATGGGAAAAGGATATTGGGAATTTGTTGCAGGAAATGAAGAAGAACCAGTTCTTCCTGATGTTCCCAATCAACAGCAAATGCAGGCATTTAAAGCATGGCATGAGAGAGCCAGGAAAGTTATGTACTGGCTGTCTATCAGTATTTCAGACTCTATGATTGTGCATATTCAGGATGCAAGTACGCCAAAGGAGGCATGGGATACTTTGTCAAAAATGTATAGCACAAATACGCAAGCCAGGAAAATGCAGCTCAAGCAAGAGTTGCATAATGTGCAAAGAGAAAATATGAGCATCAATGACTACCACATGAAGGTGAAGAAGATTGCAGATGCACTTGCTTCCATTGGGTCGCTAGTGGAAGCTGATGATTTAGTCTCAGTGACCTTGAATGGTCTAGGAAAGGATTATGCACAGTTCCGAACATCCATTTCCGTCCGTGAAAGATTTTCTGATTTTGAGGAGTTGATTGCTCTTCTAATTTCTGAGGAGCAGAGAAATGGTGGTGCATCTTCTTCAGTAGGAACTTGAAAAGAAGCTGTCTTCTACTCAAATGCTGGAAGAGGTAGAGGCAGAGGTAGAGGAGGCCGATATGGAGGCCGTGGTAGAAATCAGAATATGCAGCAAACTCAAGAAAACCAGTCCTATGGAGGAGGACGTGGTAACTCTAGAGGCAGGGGGAGCCCAAGAGGTCGTGGTGGATGGCAAAGAGGCCAAAATGCAAACAGTAATGTTGAATGCTACTACTGTGGTAAAATGGGTCATATGGCTAAAGACTGCTATAAAAAGCAGAATGACATCATGAATGGAAAACTGCAACAAGGGAATTATGCATCTTCTAGTAGACAGGGTGATGACAGAAATGAGCATTTGTTTATGGTGCAGCATATGAATAATTCTGTGACAAGTGCAGAAGAAAGCAATGATGTATGGTATGTTGACTCAGGTGCATCAAACCACATGACAGGTCATGCAGAATGGATGGAGGATGCAAGGAAAATGGAAAAACCAGGATTTGTGGAGACTGGTGATGATACTGTACATCCTATTGTGCAGATTGGAAAATTTCCTTTGTCTATGCAGGATGGGAAAAAGAAATACCTGTTCGATGTATTTCATGTCCCGAATATCACCAAGAATCTGGTTTCTGTTGGTCAAATGGTTGAGCAGGGCTTGCAGGTCAGATTTAATCCTCATGGATGCTTTGTTGAGGATATGAAAAATAAAGGTCGCTTGATAGCAAAAGGAAAGAAGAAGGGCAGAATGTTTACGTTGGATGCAGACATGTCTGAATTGAGTGCAGCAATGTTTGCACATGGGACCGGTGTAGTTGCAGATATTGATATTTGGCATAAACGCATTGGTCATGTTAATGTACGGCGACTTAAATCAATGCAAGCCCAAAATATTGTTGCAGGATTGCCAAAATTCAAGGTTGCAGAAATGCATAAGGTATGTGAAGCCTGTCAGTTTGGAAAACAGGCAAGGAAACCATTTCCTAGACATGTTCAAGAGAGTAAGAAGCCATTGGAATTAATCCACTCTGATGTGTGGACTACTAAAGCTGCATCTCTTGGAGGCTGTCATTATTTTGTCAGTTTTATTGATGACTATAGCAGAAAATTTTGGGTGTATTTTATGAAAAAGAAAAGTGAAGTTTTTGGGCATTTCAAAACTCTTAAAGCTATGGTTGAAAAAGAAACAGGCCTGCAAGTAAAATGCCTAAGGTCAGATGGAGGGGGAGAGTACCTCTCAAATGAGTTTGCAAGGTTCTTGCAGGAGCATGGCATAAAGCAGCAATATTCATGTAGTCATACCCCACAACAAAATGGAATTGCAGAAAGAAAAAACAGGCATATTGGAGAGGTGTCTCGTGCCATGCTCAATGAAAAAGACCTGCTAGATTTTTATTGGGCTGAAGCAGTTGCTACAGCAGTCTACATAATGAACAGGACTCCCACTGCAGCAATACATGGGATGACTCCAGAGGAGAGGTATACTGGTAGGAAACCATATATTTCTCATTTGAAAATTTTTGGTTGCATTGCCTATGTACATGTGCCAGATGAGTTGAGATCCAAGTTGGATCCAAAAGCTGAGAAGTGCATCTTTATTGGTTACTCTCTACAGCAAAAAGGGTATAGATGCTATAACCCTTCTACTCGTAAGTTTACAGTGAGCAGAGATGTTTTTTTTGATGAGATGAGTAGCTGGTATAAACCAGTAAATGTGATTGATGATGTAGATGCACAAAATGGTAATGCTGCACAGAATTCACAGCAGCAGTCACAAAATATTAGTGGATCTGGAGCGTCCTCTAGCAGTGGTTCACATTCTTCACCATGGACAGGCAGATTGAGATCAGGAGAATCTTCTAAAAGCAATGCAGATAGTGGTATGCAGGTATCACGAAAATGAAAAGAGAAGGTTGATCAGCCCATGTTTGATGTGAATGCAGGTCACTCTTATGTGGATGGTGAATCCAATGGCTCAGAATAGAGCATTGATGATGAGTTGGGTATTCCTTCTATTGTTACACCTGGAGTAAGGAAGACCAGGGATGTTTTGAGAGCACTTGGGAGTGAACCTACTTTGCGCAGGTCTACGAGAGCTAGGTATCCTGTGGATAGGCTGAAATATGATGGATTTACAGCCATTCACTATGCATATATGGTTAAAGTGATACAGGAACCAGAACCCACTTCTTTTGAGGAAGCCATGGGAAAAGAAAAATGGGAGAAAGCCATGGATGAAGAAATGGGTGCCTTAGAAGCAAATGCTACATGGGAATTGATACCTTTGCCTAAAGGTAAAAATGCAATTGGCTGTAAGTGGGTTTATAAGGTGAAGCACAATGCAGATGGTTCTGTGAACAGATACAAGGCAAGATTAGTAGTCAAGGGGTATGCACAAACATATGGCATTGACTATGAAGAAACATTCAGTCCGGTTGCAAGGATGGCAACCGTAAGAGCAGTCATTGCTATGGCTGCATCAAAGGGATGGTCTTTACATCAGATGGATGTAAAGAGTGCATTCTTGCATGGTGATTTGCAAGAAGAGGTCTATATGGAGCAGCCATCAGGTTATGTGCATGCTATTCATCCTGAGTTTGTTTGCAGGTTGAAGAAAGCCTTGTATGGCTTGAAGCAAGCACCTAGAGCATGGTCTGACAAGATAGGACAGTATCTTGTCACTATTGGCTTTCAGATTTCCAAGGCAGATTTCTCGCTTTATGTGAGAAAAACAGAGAAAGGTATTATGCTACTTGTCATTTATGTTGATGACTTGATTATGACAGGTGACAGTGATGAAGATATCCTTCATGTGAAAATGCTATTAAAGCAGAAGTTTGAGATGAAGGATTTGGGAGAGCTGCGTTATTTCTTGGGCATTGAGGTGATTAGATCACCAAGTGGGATACAGCTCTTGCAGAGGCAGTATGGATTGGACATGCTGTCCAAATATGGGATGACAGGCTGTAAGCCTATTTCAGTTCTTTTGGAGTAGAATGTGAAGCTGAGCACAGATGCAGGTGAGCTTCTAGAAGACCCTACTATGTACAGACGCATAGTAGGAAGTTTGATTTATATGACTATTTCCAGGCCATATTTGAGCTATGCTGTTGGATTGGTAAGTCAGTTTATGCAGGCTCTAAGGAAACCACATTTGGATGCGGCTAGACTCATACTAAGGTATGTGAAGTCCACATTGCAGTATGGACTATTTTATGAGACTAGGGTTCAGATATAGTTGCATGGATACACTGATGCTGATTGGGCTGGTGGTATTTCTGATAGATGATCTACCAGTGGGTATGTGTTCTCTTTTGGGAGTGGTGCAGTCTCTTGGAGCAGCAAGAAACAGTCTACAATTGCCTTGTCGAGCACAGAGGCTGAGTATAGGGGTGCAACAATGGCTGCATGTGAGGTAGCTTGGTTGCACAAGCTACTTTATGATATGCATCAGTCTACAGATGGGCCAGTTGTCATTTATTGTGACAACATGAGTAGTATACACTTGGCAAATAACCCAGTCTATCACCCTAGAACAAAGCACATTGAGGTGCATTATCACTATATGCGAGAGAGGGTTTTACTAGGTCTTATTGATCTAGTTTATGTCAGCACAGAGGATCAGGTAGCTGACATATTCACGAAGGCATTGGGCGCAGAGAAGCTGCGCAAGTTCAGAGACCTGCTTGGTGTGCAGGAATTGGGATTGAGCTCGAGGGGGAGTGTTGAGATATCGAGCTCCACTCGTGATACGCCAGGGTGACCGTTGTGTATTTATGTCATCGACTTGTCAGTTGCAGACGCGGTTGGTACACCGCCCATGAATAATAGCTACATGATAGCTATCCTTATCTACTCTAGTTCGTGGCTCAGTTAGTATGCCACCTTAGCTAGTTGAGTTTGGTTTGAGACCCATATATAGGGTTTTTCTATTTCTTTGTACTAGAGTTCTTTTTGGCTTACACAACTAAGAAGAGGAAAAATGTTTTCAGCCTCCACCTTTGTGTGTATTCCCCCATTGTGCAAGCAAGAAAGCTACAAGTGAGACTCCTTCCTTCTCTCCCACAATCTTGACAACAAATTGAAGTGTAGAAACAGAGAGAATGACCATCCATGGAAGATTTGGCATTCATTGAGAAGTTTTCAAACATCATTAAGTGGGAGATCGTGAAGAAGCTTTAGGAGTCATGGTCTGTGGAGGTTCACGAAAACAAGAGAGAAAAGACTTGGAATTTGTTCGTGGATGCTCAATAGTAGGACACGTGGGATGCTTGGTGTTCTGACAATCTTCTGTTTGTTCAACTAGCAACCCACTGGAATTTGGTAGACAGAGTGTTTTTTACAACATACACTGTTAAAACCCTAAGAAGAAGCTGGCATTACTATAATGATGGCACAACAACGATCCTAAGAAGAATGAGTTTTGATACTTTCAAAATGGAATATCTCCCCCTCTATAGTGATTTGAAGGCTGAATTTAGAGAAGTTGAAAAGAAGGAAGTAAAATAGATGTTGCATAGAGAGTCTTCCAAAGACTGAAGCCCCCTCTGATTCTGTTTTGTTGAGTACAAACCAAGTGGTTGGAGCTAGCCCCCTGATGAATGATGCAATCAAGAGGTAAGCACTAGAACGAGTTCAGAGGTACGTGAGAAGAGAAAAGGAAAAAATCAAGATCAAGAACAAGCTTGCAATAGAAGCCTCCTTTGACGCCCTAAAAGCACTCTTTACAGAAGTCCCCATGGTGACTCAAGGTCCCCTTCCTAGTCAGCTTCGTCCTGGAAATATTGATGACAAGCCAACAAATGTAGTCCCATTGCCAATTTTTAAGGGAGAGAACAATGAAGACTCCGATCTTCATGTAGCAAAATTTATGGTAGCATGTGTGGCTAACAATGCAAGAACCCCTGAGCATTGGTTAGCGATATTCCTCGCCACTTTCAAGGGTGCGGCATTTCAATGGTATGAGAGACAAGTAGTAGGAACTTTTGACACATGGGAGTTGGCCTTTCTCACTAAATTCAGACGTGAAGGTTTTGAAGAGCAGATGCGAGAGGAGTTCATGAACCTCAATCAGTTCTCTGGAGAAAGAGTAGAAGCTTATGTCTCGCGAATGGAATCCATCTTGAAGAGATAGACTAACCATCATTTGGATGAAGGTATCCAGAAATGAGTGTTCCTCAGAGATCTACAACCAAAAGTTCGCAAGTTCGTGGAATTAAGAAGACCAGTCAATCTGCAAGCTACAGTGGAAGGTGCAAGATTGTATGAGAAAGTTGAAGCAAGGTTGTTAATGACTCTAGGAAGAGGAATCTTACGTCCTGCCATGCCAGGAATAGTATATCCACCAAATGCAATCCCAAGGGCAGTTCCCTACCTCTATTCCCAGATGCAAATAGTGTCGCAGTACAATGCACCTAATCCACAGTGGTCGTAAACAACAATGCCTCAAATGATGGTTCAACCACAACAATAGTGGCCTCAAACAGTTCCTCCAATGGTGACTCAACAACAATGGAACCCTACCAATTGGAATCAATAACTCAAAGTCTCAACAGGAGCTCTGAATCAGAACCATAACACAGGCTAGATCCACACAACCAGTATATGCAGTAATTACAGAAGCTTCCCAAAACCCTACAACAAGTATTTCAAGAAGTGAAATTTTGAAAGACTACATGTCCAACTCAGTGGCAAGTATCAAGAAAGCTTATAGATATGATTACAGAGTAGCTATAGACGCTGAAGGTGAATACCACCAATATATCTGCTCCTGCAGGAGGTGGAAGAGATGTGATGCATTCTAATACATGGTGCGAAAAGTGCCATCAAGCGGTACATTTAGCCACTGAATGTACCCGAAAACCAACCATTTCTAGAGTCTTCTGTTCATGCTGTTTGAGGAAGAACCATACAGAGGATATCTGCTCTTTGAAAGAGATGCATGAAAGAATAAAGAAAGATGAAGACACGAGATTCAACTTGCTGGAATCCAAAATGACCACGCAGGACGTTGGACCAAAGCCTAGGGATTTTGGTCCTAATTTTGGTCCTAATTTTGGTCAAAGGAGGTTTCCTTCTCAAAGTTACAGAGGAGGACAATTTGGCGGTGGTCAGAGATCAGAGGTAGAATGTTACAGATGTGGAGAAAGTGGTCATATCTCCCCAAATTGTCCAAACCCTAGAAGATATGTGGATTACAAGCCCTTATGTAGCTGATGCAAAGGAGAAGGCCACACTGCGAAAGATTGTCCAAGTCCTGTTGTCCAAGTCCAGTGCCTGTCAAATCTACTTCTAATACCCAACATAAGATCCAGGAACCTGCTTCCAATTTAGTGGAATTGGAAGTGGCCACAATAATGTGAGAAAAGAAGGGAGAATCCATAGTTTCAAAAGAGAACGTTCCTTCTCCCAAGACAGTGAAGTTTAACCTCCCTCGGGAAAAATAGAATAATGCAATCCAAAATAAGGAAGTACATAGCACAATGGAGCCATAGAGAGCTACAAAGACAGTTGCAGAGATAGGACCAGAGGTCCACAAAATAGAGGATGCGAAAGTCCCTCCTCATGACGAAGAAGTGCATATGTTGCCACTCCTAGAAGAAAAAGGGAAGATAAAAGTGGGTGTGGCCCCATTTTCCAATCGATTGGAAAAGGTTGTGGATCCTATTAAATAGTATGATTTGGTCAAAGACCTAGACACTTTTAAACCAAACCTAATATTTTGATAGTTGATGATACTATCTCCCAGTTGTCCAAAAAGATTCAAAAGCATCTTGACAAGAAGATATGGCCTAAGGATTGCTTTCTGAACAATAGCAAAGTCCCACAGAGCCTTAGAACCCATGAAGGAAGTAGATGTAGCTAACGCCTTCCTAGATCCTAGAACCCCAGATATTAGTGTATGGATAGAAGGATGCTTTATTTCAGATGCATTGATTGATGGAGGTTCATCAGTAAACATAATGACAGATGTGACAATGAAGGATTTAGGCTTGCAAGGAATGCAACCTACATAGTGGCTTATCATATTGGCAGACCAAAGCAGAATCAAACCAATGGGCATCCTTCCATATGTAAAAACAACCCTTGTGGGAAGAGACTATTGACTGACATATTTGGTGGTCAAACCAAATTCCTATGGGACCTCATACCCTCTGCTACTGGGAAGACCTTGGCTATTTGAAGAAAGAGCAAGGATGGATTGGTTCAAAGGAATCCTAACCTAGGCAGAGGTCCCAATAAAGTGGTATTGAAGTTGTATGGATCACAAAAAGGCAATGGATCCACATCCATCAAAGTCATAACAGACTCCTCCAATGAAGTAATAGATGGTACATTAGGAGACGAAGAGGCTGTTAAACAATATTTCCCAAGAAAACAGACTCAGTTCCTAACAGTGGGCACTGTAAGCCAACTACCAAAGGAAGCAAAGTCTTTGTCCATGGGAGAATACCTATTCTCTAAACTTGAATTGACTTTTGAAATCACATTTGACAGCAAAATAGAAGCATGGATGCACTGTTTTCCCTGTTACATGTTAATCATAGAGTCAAAGATAGAGTGAGAGGCAAAAACAGAGTCAGAGACAGAACCAGAAGCTGACACAGAGATAGAGGACTTTTTCTTCTCCTACAGAGCCTCTACAGAAGCAAAGACAAAGCCTCTAGAGGAAGAGGATGAAAATGATGAGGAAGAAAAAGAAGCAGGTTATGAAAGTGCAGTCAAAGAAGTTCCTCGGATAGCGAACGATCTTGTTGATGTCCCTACAGAGACCTCAAAGGCTGAGATCTCGAGGTGTTGGATGAAATGACCATGGTTCCATTTGGGTTAACCAATGGACCACAAAGTATGCAAAAGCTACATAAGCAATGGGTCAAAGGTATAAAAATTAAGTTCACCAGTGGCTCCTGTTGCCTTGACTATCCATTCTGAAGAAAAGATGATGATGATGCCCCTTGTCAACAAAGGTCAGAGCCATCAGAGCCATGGCTTACAAAAGGTCCGTGCTATGTGACATTCCTGGACGCATCCTCTGAAGATGAATCCCTAAGTCCAGAGGGAATTACCACTCTCACCAAAGCAAACAAAGATCTGATACCTTTCTAGCATTCCCAACAGACAAATGAGTCATCTATTCAGAAGGAGGACACTAGTTCTAGTGGAACATTAGATGATGACACTACTCCCTTGAAGGAGTCAGACGTCTATCCAGTGGAAGGTGAGAAGCAGTTGACCTTTGTTGATGCAGATGGCACTGAATGCCACTTGAAAGTGAAAAGCAGTCTCCTTGAAAAGGAGATAGTGATCCTATATGACCTTTTGAAAGATAACTTAGACGTATTTGCTTGGTCGTAAGAAGACTTGAAAGGGATTAACCCTATAGTCTGTCAACATCACATTGACCTTGAACCAGATGCCAAACCAGTAAGGCAACATCAGAGGCGAATGAACCCAAACTACTCAGCCCTGGTGAAGACAGAGTTGCTAAAGCTTCTAGAGGTCGAGTTCATCTACCCAGTGGCAAATAATGAATGGGTATCACCTATTGTGGTCATGCCCAAGAAGAATGGGAAACTTCGAATATGTGTGGACTTTTGGAAGTTGAACTCGAAGACGAAGAATGATAATTTTCCTATCCCTTTCACAGACCAACTATTAGACACGATGGCAGGTCATGAGCTCTATTCTCTCTTGGATGGATTCATCGGATACAACCAAGTCCAAATCACAGAGGAGGACTAATCCAAAATAACCTTCACAACAGAATGGGGAACCTATGCCTATAGAGTAATGCCATTTAGGCTTTGCAACATCCCAGCTACTTTCTAGAGAGTGATGATGGCCGCATTCTAGAACCATTTGCTGATTTGATTGAGGTATACTTGGATGATTTTTGTATTTTTAGTATGTTTTGTAACACTGGGAACAGTTGCAACAATGCTTTGATCGATGCCAAGAGTATGGGATATCCCTTAATCCCGACAAATGCATATTTAGTGTATCTTTTGGAGTCCTACTAGGCCACATCGTCTCAGCACAAGGGATAGCCACAGACCCGGTGAAGATTGAGAAGATTACAGCACTGTCATCACCAACAAACCTCAAGCAATTGAGAGGATTTCTTGGCCACGTGGGCTACTACAGAAGATTCATTGTTTATTTTGCAACCAAGGCAACCCCTCTACACAAGCTCCTAATGAAAGATGTGGATTTCCTTTGGACTGATGATTGCGAAGAAGCTTTCAATACCCTAAAATAGTGCTTTATCAGAGCACCCATCCTACAGCCTCCTAATTGGACAAAGGAGTTCCATGTGCACACCGATGCATCGATTGAAGGGCTAGGCACTGTCTTATGCCAGAAGGGCTCTTCCAAGTTGGAACAACCAATATATTATGTAAGTCGAAAGGTCATCGACAAAGAGTGGAACTACACATTGACAGAGCTTGAGTGCTTAGCAATGGTGTTTTCATTGGAAAAGTTCCGACACTATCTATTGTCGACACATTTCAAATTCTACATGGACCATGAAGCCCTGTCCTTCTTAATGAACAAAGTAGATATCAAAGGACAAATGATGAGATGGTTGCTCTTATTCCAAGAGTTCGATTTTGAAGTAGTCACTAAGCCTGGCCATTCCCATGTCCTAGTCAATCATCTGTCATGAATCCCTCAACCTGCAGAAGTGGAGCAGGATGATCCAGACCTTCCTGATACTTCCTTGTTTCTAGTCGAAATAGTTACCCCATGGTACACAAATATAGCCAACCTCTTGGCAACTCAACAGTATCCGCATGGTATCTCCAGGCATGAGAAGAAGAAGCTTCTTTCAGAATCAGCGCCCTACACCTTGCTAGGCGACGCATTGTTTGTATAGGAAGGGCAAGGATGAAGTGTGGTGAAGATGTGTTGGAGACAAAATCGGCATAGTATTGAAAGCATGCCATGACAAACCATGTGGTGGAACTTTACAGGAGAAGCGACAACCAGAAAGGCTCTGTTTGTAGGATACTGGTGGCCGACCCTCCACAAGGATGCCTATGACCACTTAAAGAGATGCGATGCTTGCCAGTGAATGGAAAAACCCACCAAAACAAGTGCCATGTCACTACAACCTATCCTTTCCCTAAAGCCATTCAAGAAGTGGGGGATTGATTTCGTAGGCCCCATTAACCCACCCACCAAACGGAAGTGGAATAGATACATCCTGGTATGTACGGATTATGTCACAAGGTCGTGTGAAGTTAAATCTCTGAAGCGGGACAATGGTAACAGCGTGGCTTGTTCTTGTACAAGAATATCATTACCCGTTTTGGTAGTCCCCTAGAGCTGGTTAAGTGACAGATGTACTATTTTCTTAACAAAATCATGGAATAATTGATAGAACTGTATAAGATCCGCCATCACAAGTCCACTCCCTATTACACCAGAGCCAACAACTAAGTCGAAGTCACCAATTGCATCCTCTACTCGGTCCTGACAAGGACGATTGCTGCACATCATCGTGATTGGGATGATTGACTTACAGAGGCCCTCTGGGCATACCAAATCTCTTACAAGGCTGTTACAAGACAAACTCCTTTCCAGTTGGGTGTATGGCACAGAAGTTGTCTTCCTTGTTGAGTTGGAGTTGCTCTCTTTGCAAGTGGTAGTAAAAGAACATCACCAAGGTCGCACATCTCATCCCTATCAGGACGAACTATAAAGCCTCAGACATCGCAAGATTATTCATCAAGGAAATATTCAAACTTCATGGGTTACCCGGAAGAATCATTAGTGATCGTGACTCTCTTTTCACACCACACTTCTGGAGGGCTATCTTTAAGGCTATTGGAACTCAACTCTATTTCAGTACAGCTTACCATCCCCAAACTGATGGTCAAACAGAACGAGTTAATCAAGTCATTGAAGATATGCTTAGGGCATACTGCTGTCGCAAACCCAAAAAGTGGATTCAATACTTACATTGGTTGAGTTTGCCTACAATGCTTCTTACCAACAGAGTATTCAGATGAACCCTTTTCAAGCATTGTATGGGCATGATTGTCGTACCCCTTTGAACTTCTCCGATCCAACTTTGAGGGTAGAAGCTTCAAGGCAGATGCTGGAAGACATGGATGATCAAATCAAATCAATAAGACAAGACATTCAAGCTGCCAAGGATATACAGAAGGCTTACGCTGACTTGAAATGGCAAGATAGATCCTTCGTTCAAGGTGATATGGTCTTCATCCATGTACGCCCTAAAAAGAGTTCACTGTCCTTGGGAGAGTACAAGAAGCTAAGTCCAAGGTATTGTGGATCTTACAAGATCACCAAGTGCCTAGGGCCTAATGCTTACAAATGATAGCTGCCCGCAATCCTAAAGATTCATAATGTATTCCACATTAGCCTATTGAAAAATTATCTACCTAATCCGAATCATGTACTTGATGATCAAAAACAAATTGTGATGCCTAGCCAAGGAGTCCTTGAGCTACGACCTAATTGAATCCTAGATGTTAGGGAGAGGCATTTGAGATCAAGGGCCTTGAGAGAATACTTCATCCACTGGAAAGATTATCGAGAAGAGAATGCCACCTAGATGGATGAAAATACTCTCAACCAACAATACCCCTAGGTCTTCTTGAGATGAGGACATCTAGATTCCTTTAAGGGGGAGAGGATGTAATATCCCCATGCCCCGTGCCCCCCCCATGAGAACCCCCCCCTTTAAATAATTTCTAAAATTAGGACAAATTTTTTTACTCTCTCCCTCTCTTCCCTTGCCGACTGCATGGCAGGGAGAGAGAGAAAGAGTGAGTGAGTAAGAGGAAGATAGGGGGGCATGCAGCCCCCCAGGTGGGAGGGGTGGCGGTTGTGAATAGCCATCTCTCCCCCCACCACCACCTCTCTTCCCCATTATAAGGGAAGCCCCCCCTCCTCCCTCCTTGATAGAGCACCCCCCCTCCCTCGTCGACGGCAGCACGCCCTCGTCCCTCATGGAATAGCACAGCCCCCCCCCCCCCCCCCCATGATCACAAAGAGAGAGAGAGAGAGAGAGAGAGAGAGAGAGAGAGAGAGAGAGAGAGAGAGAGGAGGAGAGAGAAGAAGAAGAAGCAAAAGAGGAAGGAGGGAGAGAGGGAAGGAGAAGAAGAGAAGAAGAAGGAGGAGGAGGAGGAGGGAGAGAGAGAAGGAGAAGATGAGAAGAAGAAGAAGAAGAAGAAGAAGGGAGAGAGAGAATGAGAAGAAGAGAAGAAGAAGAAGAGGGAGAGAGAGAAGGAGAAGGAGAAGAAGAGAAGAAGAAGAAGAAGAAGAAGAAGGGAGAGAGAGAGGAGAAGAAGAGAAGAAGAAGAGGGAGAGAGAGAAGGAGAAGAAAAGAAGAAGAAAAAGAAGAAGAAGAAGAAGAGGGAGAGAGAGAAGGAGAAGAGAAGAAGAAGACGAAGAAGAAGAGAGAGAGATAGAGAAGAGAGAGAAGAGAGAGAAGAGAGAGAGAGAGAAGGAGAGAGAGAGAGAGAGAGAGAGAGAGAGAGAGAAGCTTCTGGAAGCTTCTTCTCCCCCCTCCTCAAAGAGAGGTCACACACCCCTCTTGTCATTTTGGGAAATACGCCCCCCCCTTCAATCTCTTCCTCCACTCAAGGAGAGGCGGCGAATCTTGCATAGGAGAGTGCGAGAACTCTATCACTCGTGCATGCATCTCCAAGTATGGCCCCAAAGTGTAGTTCCACAAAGATGGCCCGAAACCCTGCAAGTGTGGATGGAGGTTCGAAACAAGGTAGCACCGAATGGGTCATCAAGCATCAATACCACTGGAATCACGGCATCACTCCAAACCCAGGTTGCTCTGTTATTAAATCATAGGTTATAATTATCACGGAAAAAAATCATATTCACATGCATCACATTAAATTGCGTGTTTGATAATTTCCTAGGTATGAACTTAATTGTGATGTATGTAATGAGCAAGATAATTTCCGTTGTAAGATTGCATCACAATAGGTGAAATTGATTAGATAATTGCATCATAATTTACCAAAAACGTCTTGCAAGAATTCCTGCATAAAGTGCATTGTTCCTTGCACAAGTTCTTGCTTAAAATGCATTTCAGAGGACATTGAAAGAAACAAAGTGCATGTCCATACCGCAAGAAGGATTCTAAGGTACAGGTAATAATCTGCTGAAAAGGTTAAAGTGTAGCTAGGCTCATATAATGATCACATAAAGTTAGATCATTCAAGAAGGTCATAGACCGTGTAAATAATTACACAGAGGATAATGCTAAGATTGCATGCATAGAAGATACCTTCGCATGTGTGGCATAAAATAACGCATGGGTTATATCAAAATTGTAAGTATTGAAATGAAGGAAAGGCATTACGTTGCGTGCCTTAAAGTTGTTGGGAAAATTCAACGTTGTTTGTAATTTACCAAATGGGACTGAGATCCATGAATCCCATGACAAAGTCCTTGGTGACTTCAAGAGGGATAGGTAAAAGCTTAAGCGCCTATGAGAATTATTAAGAGGGCTTAAGAAGATTACACTTAAGTCGGAGTAGGATATGTTCTAAACAGAACCATCTTGACCAACCATGGTCAAGGAAATAGACAATCTTGATCAATTAAGATCAAAGATAAAGGTACATAGGTACTACAAGGGATCTAGGAAATAACCAACAAGTTGACCAATCGAGGACGACGGGCTTGTCCATTATCTATCTTACCAGGAGACTCAAGGCAAGGATAATTAGGGTCGGTAGGGTACAAATCCTAACCCAAAGGAAAAGGGGAAACAAGCAACCTAGCTTTCCAGGCCCTTCGAATCTCACCAAGTCGCGAACAATCCAGGATCGAATGCTGGGAGCATTTGGTAAGAAGGAATCACACCTTAGTAGTTGGTCGTACAAACGACCTTTGAGATGATCGTGATTGTACACTTAAGTACATTGTTTGAGCTTCTTTGCTCAAGGAACTAACTCAAGGAAAAACACTTAATGCTTCAGGTTAAAATCCTGGAGGGAGAGGCAGGTTTAGTTACCTCTAACTATCTGCTTGGCCCTATCCAAGGGGGTTGTTAGCCGTGCCGGGTATGTGGACCAAAACCGTTGCGAGAGATCTCTCTGTGGGTGCTACTTGGAGCGGGAGGACACTTGGGTGCTAGGGGAGGCTCTAGCTGTAAATTCCTTGCCTTCGGATCCCACACAAGAGGCCGACGTGACTCGAGATGGGATCTCGAGGCCCGTGTGCTAGTCTATGGTGGGCAGAAACTTGGAGCAGCAATCCTGTTGATTGATGGGATAGCCTTCGGGAATGTTACTTGATGTACTCCGGGATTATGATAAATAAAGATCAGAAATTTGAAAAATGAACTTGCTTGACATTGTTTTTGTGTCAGTGCCTAAGTTACGTGAAGGAACCTGTGATTAAATTGATTAATTAAGGAAGCTACTTTTGCATGTCAAATATAATGTGGTAGGTAATTAGATAACTAAGTAAATCGAGGAAAGTGCAGTGAATGTGACTTGGGTCCATCCTACGGAAGGGTGGTCCCGGTTAGCTGGGAACTTTTCTCAAAAGACATGATAACGAGACTGTGAAGACCTAGCATCAGTAGAGTTAGAATCCCGATTTATGATGTTTTTGGGGAACATAATGGGACTATGCCTTATGGGCAAGGAGGTTGAGCTTTGCATCCCTCTCGTTTTCCATTCTCCATGAACCAAGTGCAGCATAAATCCACTTAGACTCTGTTGTTCCTATGCAAAGTGGTTCATCTGGAGCTTGACGCTAGCTAGTTCCTAGAGACTTTGCTGATAGGAAGGAAACCCTAACTTCAGGTCGGGTCCTAAGTGGGAACGGCCGAACACTTCCACTCGATGCAGACTCGAGAAGACCTAGATCACAAACCCTGTGACATTCCTTGCGAGTGCCAAGTGGCACTTTCTAGACTCTCTTCCCGATGGGCTACTAAGATGTGTCCCATAGGTGGACAAGAGGACACGTTACAGCTTACCTTTGACTCCAAATTGTACTTTGAAGAAGCTATCTCTCCTGGTGCACACAATTCTAAAGCTAATTCTACTCCAAAGAACAGTGGGATGGAAGGAAAAGCTAGTTCTGCTTACCCATAATCTATCACCTTGAGGCATTCTAGCCAAGATTGATCGCAATCTACCTTAGCAACGCCTTTTCTTACTCAAAACATATTGACACCTTGAGATTTAGTGTTCACTCTGATCTGCTCAATTACTCTTCCCTCCATATCATATTCTATGGTCTCTAGTTCCTTTTTTCTCTCCTCACAATGATGGAATAAGAGTCTTTGTAGTACTTGTCATTAGAATTTTTAAACTGGGACTGTAGGAGGTCACTTGCAGGGATCCTACTCCCGAGCTCTACCACACTTGTCATGAGAGTTGAGTTATATGACAATTTTAGGTTGTGCACCTTAGTCCATTGCCACTTTCTACTTTTCATAAGATCCTTGAGAAGCTTCAACTTGGTAGCTAGGTTATCCGCATGCTAACTTGACAAGTAGAGGATTTTGTAAAGTTCAAGTTTGTTTGCTGGGACATGACAGGTAATTGGTGTTGGTTGGTTGATGGAGCTTTTGGCCATCATGCACAAGGGTACTATGGGCATGTTAGAAGTGATGGCACTCTTAGGCTTGCTAGTGGAGTCTACAACTTGCATATATTTATCCTCATCTTTCAAGAATGGGAGATCAATGGTTGCCAATACGTGAATCCAATCTCACTCATCCTCAAGGCAAGGAATGTACCT
Organism: Lygodium microphyllum; assembly: GCF_053477565.2. Lineage (NCBI taxonomy): Eukaryota > Viridiplantae > Streptophyta > Polypodiopsida > Schizaeales > Lygodiaceae > Lygodium > Lygodium microphyllum. The sequence continues at coordinate 53,710,290 of NC_141145.1, forward strand.
TGTTAGAGGCCCATAATCACTTCTAGACTTTGATTCACCCTTCAGTAGGGTGGTAGAGATGACATCTAAGTCCACTAGTGAGGTCTTTTAAGTGCCCATCTCTATTTGGAGTGCTTCTGATCTATTGCCATAGAATATCATGCCATTACCCTAGTCCTCTATTACTCTAGCATTTCTCATCCAAGGCCTACCTAGCAAGATATCATAATCTACTCCCTTCAAAACTATGAAGTTCATGAAGAATTGGATTCATGCTATCTTTAGAGGCCAGTCCTTCAGGACTCTAAAGGTTTAACCTTCATCCCATTTGCTAAGGTGACATTGAACCTTACGGTTTCCACAAGTGGGTTTCCCCAATCTTGTAGGACTAAGTGACATGTACACTAACCCCTACTCCCATGTCTATTGTCCCCTTCTGTGTAGTGTCTCCTAAGGCAACAACAAGTATGAGTGTCCTCCCAAAAGGCATTTACTTGTTGGACTTAGACATTGGATTCAGTGTTAGTCTTGGTATGTGTGTCACGGCATCATGGTCTAGGGCTTATGCTCATTATTATACTCTACCCATTTCTTCAATTCTTGCCAAAGTGTAGAGTTTTTCTTGAGAAGTTCTCCCTATGAAAATGTCATGGGAGTTGTTATGAGTGTGGTTAGCAAGCTGCCATCCGTGTTTCCCTTCTTAGTTTCATGGGTTTCCTACCAATGTTCTTGAACTATTTGTGTATTCCTTGCCCTCTCATTTTGTCCCTATAGTTTTTCATGTGGTGTTGTTGTCTCTCTTACCCTCAGATATGTGGGAGAGACTGGTGAGATCATGGTTGAGAGTTCTCTAGTCTCATCCTCAACTATAGGTTCGCCATCTTAAAGGTGAGCTTGCACTTCTTTTATCCACTCCTTGACCTTATCTACAGAGATAGCTATTAGCTACTACTGGTTGGGGTCAAGGTACTCTCCAACCTTAGTGCTTCCTTTCTCTCTTGTCTTAGAAGTGGATGTTTCTACTTTGGCATCTGTGACTTGTTTTCCCTTGGTTAATGTGGTCTCACTCTTGGTTATGACTGTAATTTTTACCTCGATTCTCTTTTTCCTCCATCCTCGACTCTTCTTTCCTATGGAGAATGCATTCACGTTGCTAGGCCTAGGTAGTAAGATGCCAACCTACTTTGTTTGAGCTCGTGTCATGACATTTAGGGGAATAGGTGTAGCATCGTTGTCATGTGACTTGACACAAAAGAGTTTGAATGGAACAGATGGTATGATTACCAAGCTACTTGAGGGTTTCCTCCTAGGGAAATTATCAAACATATGCGTAACTTCACATTCAGGGTGCCTCAAGTCAGTCTTCTCTCTATTTGCTTGCTCCTTTTTAGGGTACAAAGATAAGATATGCCCTAGATGGACATGCTATGGATTCCTAGGTCTTAGCGCCTCTTAGGTCTCTACCTCTTCCTCTGCCTAAGGGTATGACTCACCATAGGTCTATAGTCCATCAATACGGGATTGTCTTCTTTGTCATAAGAGACATAAGGATTGAATTAAGAGTCTTCCTCTAGTGGTTTCTCTAAAAAAGTGCACTAGAACTTCGCTAGGTGGATGGGTCATGATAGGTACTTGAGGTCTAGGGATTCCTATGGAGTTGATATCTATCCTCAGTATGCATGGCTTTGAATTTTTGGGTGTAGGGAGAGTCAAAGGGGCTCCCCTTCCAAAATATGGTTGTCCAACTCCTCGATAGTATGGCTGAGTGTAAGGTTGCTAGTAAGGAAAGTGTTTTAGCAATCGATAGTGCATGTTGTCATGCCCGAATCTTCCAAAATTGGCAGAAGGTCCTGACTTGGGGTTGAGGCATTCAAAGGGTAACTGATTCCCTCCACAATGCACACACTACATGTGGGATCACACTGGTCTTCGTATTGACTCTTGTAGTCTAGCTAGATCCAATTTTTAGGTCGGCTATAGCTTGGGTCTAGTGGTCTATACTCTTTCCTTTTTCCTCTTCATTGGAGACTCCTTTTTCACTAGTTGCTATAGCTCTATCGGTGTTCCTTATTGCATTGCTACTTTGCTATGCCATTTGAGAGCTTCTCTCCCTAAAAAAGTCATCTACCCATAAGTATGGCTTTCTCAAAGACTCTTGCAAGCACATCCCTTTGTATGTTTGAGTTTCTTTCAAGGACCTTATAAAGTTCCTCATTTTGGATCACGTTAATGAATACAATGGAAACCTTTCTCTCACTGGTTGGTTAGCTATAGGTATCCTCTTATAGAGACTTCTCACATAGATGACACAGTCTTGTATGTCCTCTTTCTCTTTCTAGCCAATATTCATGAGCTTAACAATGAGATTATCAAATTATCTGCTTCCGAGAATCTCTTTATGAAGAGATCCTTCAAACTAGGTAAAGTTATTACATTTAATATTGTCTAGACTGATGAATCAAGTTCGTCCTTGTCCCCCAGGGGAAAAGACCAAATGCATATGTTCACTAAGTGGGGTCTATGGGGTTGTTAGCCTCACATACCTACTCAAACTTCTCAATGAAGCCATAGGGGTCATTTCTTGCCTGGTATTTATTAAGTTTCTTTTCCACTATGGGTATTTTTGTTTGCCTCTTGGCATTTCTTGGGGCTGCTAGCAATGTGCCGCCAAGGCTACCCCACTTCCCTCAGCACTGGTATTATCTATAGCAATATTTTGGTGAGTAGCTTGCTTACTATGCAATTGGTTTCTGAGATTCTCTCCCTATCAACATTGCCTCCCATTCTATTCCTTCTAGGATCATGTGAACCTCATTGAGCTCTCTCTCATGACACAAACTCTGAGCCCTTTGCTCTTGGCTATAGCTTGCAATGTGTTGCAATGCCATCCTTGCTAGTCTCCTCTCTTCCTTGAGGACAGCTATGACATTTTCCAACACTAGTCTTCCATGGTGTGCTATACTCATCTATTGGCCATATTGTGTGACAGGTCGTTGGATGTCGTCAGGGTGCTCATCCATGTTAAGGTCAAGGTTGAGGTCTAGATTGTTCTCATTTGAGCTAGAATCTACCATAATAGTTGCCTCTTGATCCATTAGTGCATTGATGGACCTAAAAACGGGCCGGCACTGGCTCACGCACTAGCCGGACCTCGTCACTATGCGCAAGACAACCCCTCGGCCTCGCGGCCAGGAGCGTCTATCAAAATCTCTGCCTTCCTAAACATTGCGTTTGTAATACGTTGTAGTCCAACTGATCCTAACCCAATATTGATCCTCAGAGGGAGTCCCTTTCACATAGCCAAAAGGCTCGAATCACATACACATATGGGGTTCCTCCTACGGCTGAATGCCGTCAACCCTCTGCGACTCTCCTACACCTTGGGGATTGGCCCCTCGATGCGCCGCTCGACATTTAGACATTTCGCACAAACGTCGCTCAAGGTACCAAATAAACGTATCCAGGAATGTACCACTGTCCTTACTTGACTTCCCCTTTATGATCCCACGACTAGCCTACAGCATAGGAACCTCACGCTCTCAACGGTGGGTCAAGGGCCTACTGAAGACAATTGCTATGCATATCCAGGAGCTGACTCTGATACTTTTAATTTCCTCTAAATGATCATGCAAAGAGGTGGATGCCTAGTGCTCAAACATTTTAAAAACCAGCAGCGTGCAAGTGCAAAACATCTCTTTCATGCTTTTCTTTCTAACCGCTTTGTGCTTCGCTGCAACACCTAGCACCGAAGTGATCTTCGTGCTACTAGGTTTTAATTTTTATCATTATTATTCCGTCCTAGATGCAATGCATATAAAATCAGCAAATTATTCATCATGCTCAGCGGCATTTAACCATTTTTTTCCACAGCTCTATCCTTCCCCGTTGATAGTGCATCATTATATTCATTTCTTTTAGGGTTTCCTTGTCATTTTATGTGGAGAAAGGAAGGAAACACGCACTAAAACATATAAACAAGGCTGAACTGAAGCATAACTTCATGCCCCAGCCTTGCTATACATCAACAAACATAAATCCTATTTTTCTATATTTTTCGTAGCCCCAAATGTATTTTTCCCCTATTTTTCATGGGTTTTTTACCATTTTCCCCCATTTTCTTCATTTTCTTGTATTTTTTAAATTGCTGAAAATGAAAACCAGTTTGTGGGCTGTGGCCCTTAGTTCATTTGCAACAAAATTGAAAGATTAGTTGATGTGTATCGACGGTTTTCCCCATTTATATGCCCAAAACCCTTGTTTTTCCCCCTTTTTCATACGTTTTCGGGTTTCTTGACATTATTTCGAGCCATGAAATGCATGTTTTTCATAATTTTCTGGTTATAAACAGTAAGAACTCAGAAGAATCAGCAGCATACTCAAATCTTAGTCCATATGAACGGCATTCCATCAATCAAAAGCATAAAACACTAAATTTTCTTTGTAATTTTTTGGTTTACCGCTTAAACGCGTGTTTCGGGTTTTGTGTCCATGGCTGTAGACTTGGAAAACAGCAACACTTCATGTCCAGCAACATCACAAATCACCATTCTCAGCCCGTGGAGCAATCCGGTCCATGCCGGACAAGCCTCCATCATTCTTTCTTCTTCCTTCTTCTCCCCACATGATCTTGCCTTTAGAAGAGAGAGAGGGAGGAGAGAGAAATACTAGAATCAGAAATTTCAAACCAGGCCACCATTGCGCGAGCGAAGGGCGGCGATATGATCAGCAGGCAGAGTGTAGGCAAGGGCCAATGTCAAACAGGAGGGTTGTTTACAGGCAGGGAGGAGCCATGATCAACATGGGGCGCAAATTTCGGCGCCTGTCTGCTCACGTTTCTTCCACGATTTCATCTCCCACATTTTATGTGAAATGTCATGCTTCATTTAAATGTTGGGCTCCCAAGGGTCACTTGCCCATTTTGGCCAATTTTTGTCCACCTCTTCGCATCTTGACCGGTTTCTTGGCCATTTCCCCGTCCCGACTCGGAATCAAGCTCTGAAAAATCCTGGGCGTCCGGCTTAGCATCCCGCATTGGCCAGTAGCTCGTGTCAACCCGCACGACTGTCTGAAAAATTATGAAAAATCAACAAGTGTCGCTCGGGCGCCTTTAAAGCACTTTGGCGCTTAAAATCGTCCTAGATCGAGCCGCCGCCTTTGACGGTGAATATTTTTCCCTTGATCTTCATAATTTTTAGCTATTTTTAAGCACTTCCCGTCACCTAAATTCCGCTCTCATTGGCGACCACGGGATAGGGCGACTCAGCCCGTCGAATCCACGAACATATCTGCACATAAACAACCAAAGAAGCATCAAACTGATACAAAACAATTATCATCATAAAACTCAGCACAATGCTTCCCCTACCCCTAGACAGAACCAAGGCATAACATCCACAAGGAGGAGGCCTAGCATCATCTAAGAGAAGATCCGAAGCAAGTCACTAACCAGCTGCTCCAACACAGCCAAACGAAAAAGAACTGTCAAAGAGGTTGCCCTAAGTGGTAGTCTGAACTACTTACCAACTAAAGACAACACCACTAGGAACTCCTACAAGGCGAGGACTCCTATAGCCTGAGCAAAGGATATTTTCTTTCAGTACATGTCATCTTTGAAGATTTTTATTGGATGAACAGACTTGGGCATGTAAAAAGGAGGGAGCTGAGCGTAGTGACCCAAGGAAGACAGGGCATCGGCCTCAGGACCTGTCTCGGCACCCAAGAACCTACCAAGCCCTCGCAAGGCGACACTTAATCCTTTTCTAACGCTCACTTTTATTTTCGCTCCAACCTTCCTTGTTTTGATATTATTTTTCCAGCAAGAAGCCACCCCGAGGAAGACAAGGTATCGGCCCCGGGTCTGACTCGTCCCCAGGAACCTACCAGGCCTTCGCAAGGCGATGATCAACTGCTTATATATTTTCATTTCATTTCTTTTCATTGATAGGGGTTAGAACCCCTTTTTACACACCTTCGTATTTATATTCATCTTTTAGGATATTCAGGATGTCTTGGCATCAGCATTATGATCTTCTAGCAGGCTTCTCTAACTGCCTCACTACTAACAAGAACTCCTAGAACGGCTGCCTAGCAGGCTAGCAGAACAGAGCCACTAGGGCTTCCTTCTAAAACAGGTCTTTCAATGTCGAACAATGTCTTTACAGGAGGCAATGACTACTCCGACTTCCCTCAAACATACTTAGCCCAAACCTGGGACTTCATGCCTTGGTTGCCGGTCCCAAACAAAAAGTATCCCCTCAACAAGTACAAATACACATATAACAGGAAAGAAAGGTACTCGTAAAGGAGAAATATCACCTGGAGTGGCCACAAGAAGCTTCCATCGCAGCAAAGGCTCCTCCAGGCTCCACCAAATTCCACGAACCACGAAACCTGTCCAGCACAACACTAAACCAAAACCCAATTAAACGCACCTGCACTAGACAGGGAAATGGCCCTCTTGGCCTAATGAAATCAGACATGACTTTGCTACAAAACTAAATCGTCCCTCTTGGCCTAATGAAATCAAACAATACTATGCAGAACATCCACCTGGAAACAACCATGATAGACATCAAAGCATACTATTCCCAGGGGAATAGGGCTTGTAGCCCTAAACTAGGTGCAGTAGATTATGACCTATCCCTCCTGCGTATATCGCAAGAGGTGTTCGCATCACATGGCGTCGAATCAGTCTATGGGTCTGAGATAATAAAGGTAGATGAGTCTCGCTTACCCTCTGCATCACCCAAATCAACCATCGTCTGCCAAAGAGGGCATGTTCAGAAAGCATACCCCACAAACGACCAGGTCCTGTCTCACCATCAATAGATATATCGGGACAAGGGCCACAATTAAAGAAGAGGTCCTCTTCATACGCAAGATTAGCCAATGAATCGGCAAACTGATTCCAATTCCGTGGAATCAGCTGAAAAGACACTCTATCGAATTCGTCTAGCAGGGCTATGGCAGTGTGATGGTACATACAAAGGATCGGGTTCCGCACCATGTACGTCCCATTGAGTTGATTTAAAACCAACTGAGAGTCCCCTTTTATCAACAACTGGCGGATACCACCCTTTTTTGCAATATTCAAACCCATGATCAGGGCTTTGTATTCGGCCATATTATTAGTAAAATTCGCCCCGAGATAAGCAGCTAACTTCATGACAATGCGCCGGCGGGGGTCTCGGATGACAACTCCTACACTTCCTTTTTTGCATGCACCCCTGGACGCCCCATCAAAGTACAAGGTGTACGTCCATAAAGGGTTTACATATCCTGCCATCCTGAACTCTACTCGTAATTATGGTAATCGAAATTCAGCATATTCAACGGGTGGACTGTAGGCTCCATCCCTCCATCATCATTGAATTCAACAGGGATGCTCGTCAAAAGTTGTAGGCAGTGATGGCAGAAGACCTTGATTTCCCAAATGAATGTCCCGCCTTCTTGCTCAATCACCTTGTATCCTTTGCTCCACCAAATGAGCTTCCCCTGATGATACCTCTGTTCTAAATATGGGTGTTCTAAATAAGAAATCAGACGACCCATCAACCTCTATCACGATTTCCTTGCAAATGTTTGATCGATCTTGCCTAGACCTGCAAGGCAGTCATAGCATTAGTGCAATCAGAAATAATAAGGTTTAATCTTATTAAGATTAACCTTATTTTTAAATTCTATCCCCTCAAGGTCAGCTAACAACACTGTAGATTTATTCTTTCCTATCCTAACGATCCTATAAGGCCCATCCCATTTGGGTTCGAGCTTGCCTGGGAATAATTCACGTCGTGCGTCATAATACAGAACAAGCTGTCCTTTCTTGAAGGTGTATTTCTTGGCTTTTAGGTCGTGTAGCTTCTTCATTCGGCGCTTCGCCACTTCTTGGTGCAATAAGCTCTGCAACTTAAGCTCATCTAAATGTGCCAGTGTCGTCAAGCGCTCAAAAAGAGCGTCTTCATCGCTCAAAGAATGATTGATAGCAAACCGAATGGTCGGCAGCTCAATTTCTAAAGGCAAGACACACTCCTCCCCATATACTAACTTAAACGGGGTATGGCCAGTGGCTCGTTTGAAAGTCGTATTATAAGCCCACACTGCCACGTATAACTTTTTATCCCAATCCCGTTTCTTTTCCGACACAGTTTTGGACAGGATGCCTACAAGCTGCTTGTTGGTGCTTTCAACCTGACCGTTGGCTTGCGGATTATATGGGGTTGTCTTGTTATGCTTGATGTTCCACAACTCTGTCAAACCTTTGATCACCTTATTCAGGAAATGAGTTCCGCGGTCCGACACTAATTCTTTCGGTGGACCAAACCGGCATATTATCTGCTCTAAAAGGAAACTAGCAGTTTCTTTAGCATCATCTTTCCTTGTTGCTCGTGCTTCTGACCACTTTGTGAAGTAGTCAGTTGCTACAATGATGTACCGCTTTTGCGTAGTCGATGACGGAGTAATAGGACCCACAAAGTCTATTCCCCACTTCTCAAATGGAAGTATCGCCATAATAGGGGTGAGTGGTCGTTTCCTATTCTCTCGACTATCATGTCGTTGGCAAATATCGCATCGCTTAACATACGCAAACGCATCCTGGAAGATGGCAGGCCACCAATAACCCGCTCTTAAAGCCTTTTGTGCTGTAAGCCGTCCATCAAAATGGCCACTGCAAGCAGAATCATGGCACTCTTCCAAAATGAATGGCACCTCGTCAGGCGTCACACACCGGCGATAGATGTCATCAACCCCTTGCCGATATAATGTACCTGCGATCAAGGCAAACTTTAATGCTTGCTGCTTAATTTTCCTTTTCTCAGCCTTAGATAGTTCGGATCCCGCCTCTCCCGTTGATAAATAATGCGTTATTGCAGCATACCAGGAGGGAATAGATGCCGTATCTATTTTAAATATCATCTCCATGTCACTACCTTCAGCCACAGATTCTTTCGGCTCCCCAAAGTCCACTAGACATTCCACGATGCCTTGCAACCTTGGTGGCTTACTCTTGATTTCATAATCAAATTCCTGCAAAGTGATCAACCACTTCGCTAAACGATCAGGCGGCTGTAACTTGTTCATCAATAGTCGAAGTCCCTCCGCCTTCGTATAAAGCACGACTTTCTCATAGAGAATGTAATGCCTGAACTTCTTGGTCCCAAAGACCATCGCTAGACACAGCTTCTCCATGTAGGTGTAATTGATTTCGGATACCCCCAGCTTCCGACTAGCAAAAGCAATCGGGTGGTACCACTTCTCTTCCCAAATTTGGGCTAAACAGCAGCTGATACTATACATAGTGGCGGCCGAAAATATATAGAACACCTCACCTCTTTTAGGGGCTTTTAAAACGGGCGCTCTTGCTAGCTCTTGTTTCACATCCTCGAATGCTACCTTACAAGGGTCACCCCATACAAACGAACAGCTAAAGGACAATAAATTTGTAAGTGGCAACGTTCTTTCTGCTAAGGCGTTAATGAATCTACGGTAGTAACCAACCGAAGACAGAAAGCTATGAACCTCTTTCGGAGTGCGTGGTGGACCCATGGCAACTATAACTTTGACCTTCTCAGGGTCTGTCGCAATTCCCACCGAACTGACCACATGGCCCAGCAATAGCCCATAAGGTACTCCAAAAGCACACTTCCGTGGGTTTAGGGCAATGCAAAATTGTCTACAGCGCTCAAAGCATTTTCTCAAAATGATCAACTGCCTTTCTCTCACGGTGGCAGCCCCTAAGTCATCAATAAACACCCTCAACTCTTCAGGGGATATGTCACCGAATGTCTTATCGGCTGTTCGTTGCCACGAACCAGGCGCATTGCATAAACCAAAAGCCATCACGTGGTAAGCAAAAGTGCCAAATACAGTGATAAAAGTTGTTTTCAACTTGTCCTCTTCTGCAATTGCCATTTGGTTATATCCTGCAAAGCAATCCATAAATGAATATATCTCCCTACCCGCTAATTGATCCAAAATCTGGTCAATAAATGGTAATGGGTAGTAGTCCTTAACTGTCTGCTTATTCAGCTCCCTAAAGTCTACACATAAACGGATCTGATTATTCTTCTTCTTTCTAATCACAACTGGCGAACACCATTCCGTGTGTTGCACAGGAAAAATCAAACCCGCTTTTCGAAGCTTCTGTAACTCTTCAAACAGCCCGTCCCTCAATTCGAAGCATACGCCTTACTTTCTGCCGTACAGGACGACTGCCCTCTTTCAACGGAATTGTATGAACAACAAGACTGGGAGGGATGCCTCTCAACTCATCATAACTCCAGGCAAAGATATCACGGAATTCCTGGATCAAGGCCACATAGTCCTCCCTTTCTGCTGAGCTGAGCATAGAGCCTAATTTGATTGGCCGCGAATCACCAAGCGTACCAAGGTCTAGCTCGATAACATCTGCATCTCTTATACGATCTTGGCCCTCTATCGGCTCGTTCAAAGTGATCTGATAGATGTCCTCCGTGGTGGATCCCTCTTTGGACTCATCACTCGATGATGTCTCACTAGCAGATAAATCTTCTAATGTCTCCAATTCTGTAGAAGATAGAGGAGCCCTCTCACTCTGCGGGGACTCAGGATAAGCATCAACCACCACACGCTGAGCACCTCTGCCGAATATTAATCGATCGGCGGGTATATCCACTTGGCAATCCGCTTGCAAGATCCAAGGTTGTCCAAGTAATACTTGGTAACTTGGCCGCCCTGCAAAACGAATGACCCTAAAGTCCAACATGCATTCCACATTTGCAACAGTGACATGGACCTTAGTAATGCAGCCTTCCGGCTGTCTCAAACTATCATCTGCCATTCTGAGAATTGTGGAAGTATCTTTCTGTATCGCAAGACCCAACCTTTCCATCAGTTCAGAACTCATAATGTTAACAGATGATCCCGTGTCGACAATGGCATAATCTACTAATATCCCATCGACATAGGCTACAACCCTTGGGCAATGCTTCTCAGCATGCTCAAACCAGTCATCACCAACTCGCGCAATACCCAAAGGTTCTACGATGTACCCGGTACGTAGGATCTTTCTAAATTCCTTGCGTACTCCTGGGGAAAGCTTAATAAGCTGCAAAAGGCTCACATCCGGTTTGACTTCGCAAAGAGAGCCCGCCAAATCGAATTCATGATAGTTCGATAGAGCTCGCTTTTCACGCCAAACCATCCGCTCTTTAGGTCGCTGAACTGGCTTTATTGCCTCTTTCTTAACTTTCACCTTCTTCTTTGGTGCTTCCTTATCGGCTTTACTCTCTACGGGCTTCAAAGGTCCCTCTTCTAGGGCAGGATCCAAAACTTGCGTTCCTTTGTCGCCTTGTTTAGGGTTTCCGTGGATAGGCTTATCCATGTCGGCTTCTCTACCCTTTTTACCTCTCGTAAGGACAGCTCGTAGATTAGAGGTTTCAGCATCATTAACGCGTACAGCCTCAATCAAACTAACCCCACTACCACTTGGTAGCTCTTCCACTGTAGTCTTTGGTCGTTGAAGTATTTGTTTAGGCCCATTTTCTGGCTGGGAATCATTTCCTTGAGCACGATGATTAACAGGCCCTGGTTGCCGACTACCCCGCTGGAGAGAACTGATCTTACTCCAGCAAGTAGCCGCTAGATGGCCGGATTTTCCACAAATATCGCACTTAACATTTGGGCAATTTCTTGGATAGTGCTGCCCGCCACACCATTTGCAACTAAACCTCGACGGCGCACCCTCCTCTGGGTATCTACTTCCTATCAAATTTTGTTGTTTTTTAAGGAAGTTGACATCAACGGCTATTTGTCGATACTGCTCCGTAATCATGTCGGTATAATGCTTCATCATGTCCTTAACCTCGCCAAGAACATTGGAAGAACTCGACTCATAGCCTTGGTCATTTCCATGTCGTTCTATCGGCCTAACAATTCGATTAGGCACAGGCTGTTGAGCTGCAGGCATGGTGTTAGAATTGACCGCCTGGCCTCCACTACTTGGAGCCATTTGACTGCCCGTAGGCATCGACATGCTAGGGGGAGCTGGTAATAAAGGGACATTCTGTATCATGTTCCCTCTCCCATTAGGGTTAGCCATCGCTATCCCTTGGCCACTACTACCATTGGCTATTGCCATATTGTTTCCCAATACTAAACCCATGTTCGAATTGCCTCTAGAAGCATAGGCTGCTTGTAGTCGGGATTCCACCTCTTGTGCTCGTGTAATGGCAGTATCTATATCCCCCAAGGGAACACTACTCAACTGCAATTGGATATTAAAGTCCAACCCATGTAGGAAATATTGCAATTGGGCAGCTGCGGGGATAGGAATAGAGGTGTCCAACTTACGGAAGACCTCTTTTATCTTCTTTGCATAAGCACGAATATCCTCGTGTGGATCTTGGCGGGTCACGTTGAGTACACGCAACCAATATTGCCCACCCCTTTCAGGGGCAAACTCCCTTCGAAAAGCTCCATAAAATGCATCAATGTTCAATATGGTTCCGGCTTCTAAACCATGATACCATATAGCGGCTCTTCCTTTGAGAGTCATATTGAAGAACATCATTAAATGCCCTTCTTCTTGAATGCGACAGTTGAACATCAACTTTTGAAACTCCCTAATGTGGAGTTCCGCATCTTCCTCAACTAGCCCATTAAAAATGGGTAGCGGGTAACCTAGATCCGGCAAATCCGTCGTTCCTGCTGGAATTGCAATAGGCTGCGCCATGACGAGGATTGGATTTGCACTAGGAATAGGGGACGGTGGGGTTACACCTCCCGTACTTGACGTGGACTGACTTATCGAAGGAAGGGGAGCACTAGAGCTTCCACCTTCTCCTAACTTACTGCTTGTGGTCCTAAGACCACTAGATCCACTCCCTCGTAAGGGTTCAGCACCGCTACGCTTAGGGGAATATCTCCTAAAAATTTCAGCACGTCGCCTAGCTCTTTCGTCTCTTTCTTGCTTTTGGATTTCTGCTAGACGATGCTTATCAATAAACAACGGATCAAGCTCAGTATCCTCTGGCATAAACTGCTAGTTGGTCCTTAAACAACCAGGATTCGAGAACCGCCACTTTTAAGCGGCTCTCGGCAGATGCACCACTGATGGACCTAAAAACGGGCCGGCACTGGCTCATGCACTAGCCGGACCTCGTCACTATGCGCAAGACAACCCCTCGGCCTCGCGGCCAGGAGCGTCTATCAAAATCTCTGCCTTCCTAAACATTGCGTTTGTAATACGTTGTAGTCCAACTGATCCTAACCCAATATTGATCCTCAGAGGGAGTCCCTTTCACATAGCCAAAAGGCTCGAATCACATACACATATGGGGTTCCTCCTACGGCTGAATGCCGTCAACCCTCTGCGACTCTCCTACACCTTGGGGATTGGCCCCTCGATGCGCCGCTCGACATTTAGACATTTCGCACAAACGTCGCTCAAGGTACCAAATAAACGTATCCAGGAATGTACCACTGTCCTTACTTGACTTCCCCTTTATGATCCCACGACTAGCCTACAGCATAGGAACCTCACGCTCTCAACGGTGGGTCAAGGGCCTACTGAAGACAATTGCTATGCATATCCAGGAGCTGACTCTGATACTTTTAATTTCCTCTAAATGATCATGCAAAGAGGTGGATGCCTAGTGCTCAAACATTTTAAAAACCAGCAGCGTGCAAGTGCAAAACATCTCTTTCATGCTTTTCTTTCTAACCGCTTTGTGCTTCGCTGCAACACCTAGCACCGAAGTGATCTTCGTGCTACTAGGTTTTAATTTTTATCATTATTATTCCGTCCTAGATGCAATGCATATAAAATCAGCAAATTATTCATCATGCTCAGCGGCATTTAACCATTTTTTTCCACAACTCTACCCTTCCCCGTTGATAGTGCATCATTATATTCATTTCTTTTAGGGTTTCCTTGTCATTTTATGTGGAGAAAGGAAGGAAACACACACTAAAACATATAAACAAGGCTGAACTGAAGCATAACTTCATGCCCCAGCCTTGCTATACATCAACAAACATAAATCCTATTTTTCTATATTTTTCGTAGCCCCAAATGTATTTTTCCCCTATTTTTCATGGGTTTTTTACCATTTTCCCCCATTTTCTTCATTTTCTTGTATTTTTTAAATTGCTGAAAATGAAAACCAGTTTGTGGGCTGTGGCCCTTAGTTCATTTGCAACAAAATTGAAAGATTAGTTGATGTGTATCGACGGTTTTCCCCATTTATATGCCCAAAACCCTTGTTTTTCCCCCTTTTTCATACGTTTTCGGGTTTCTTGACATTATTTCGAGCCATGAAATGCATGTTTTTCATAATTTTCTGGTTATAAACAGTAAGAACTCAGAAGAATCAGCAGCATACTCAAATCTTAGTCCATATGAACGGCATTCCATCAATCAAAAGCATAAAACACTAAATTTTCTTTGTAATTTTTTGGTTTACCGCTTAAACGCGTGTTTCGGGTTTTGTGTCCATGGCTGTAGACTTGGAAAACAGCAACACTTCATGTCCAGCAACATCACAAATCACCATTCTCAGCCCGTGGAGCAATCCGGTCCATGCCGGACAAGCCTCCATCATTCTTTCTTCTTCCTTCTTCTCCCCACATGATCTTGCCTTTAGAAGAGAGAGAGGGAGGAGAGAGAAAGACTAGAATCAGAAATTTCAAACCAGGCCACCATTGCGCGAGCGAAGGGCGGCGATATGATCAGCAGGCAGAGTGTAGGCAAGGGCCAATGTCAAACAGGAGGGTTGTTTGCAGGCAGGGAGGAGCCATGATCAACATGGGGCGCAAATTTCGGCGCCTGTCTGCTCACGTTTCTTCCACGATTTCATCTCCCACATTTTATGTGAAATGTCATGCTTCATTTAAATGTTGGGCTCCCAAGGGTCACTTGCCCATTTTGGCCAATTTTTGTCCACCTCTTCGCATCTTGATCGGTTTCTTGGCCATTTCCCCGTCCCGACTCGGAATCAAGCTCTGAAAAATCCTGGGCGTCCGGCTTAGCATCCCGCATTGGCCAGTAGCTCGTGTCAACCTGCATGACTGTCTGAAAAATTATGAAAAATCAACAAGTGTCGCTCGGGCGCCTTTAAAGCACTTTGGCGCTTAAAATCGTCCTAGATCGAGCCGCCGCCTTTGACGGTGAATATTTTTCCCTTGATCTTCATAATTTTTAGCTATTTTTAAGCACTTCCCGTCACCTAAATTCCGCTCTCATGCATCTATGAGTTCAACTAAGTCACCTAAAGCTATATCCCTAATTTTGACAAGCCTATCCTTCGCTCAGTAATGTGATAGTCCGGTCCCATCTATATCTTTGTTCCTAGTTTTTTGGGCCCCTTGTCCCAATCTTGGGGTTGTACTCCTACTGATGGATTCATTTTTAGGTTGATTTCCCTTAGTGCGTTCCTTGTTAATCCAACAGTTTATAAATGTGCAACACTTATACACCAGCAATGCACCTCTATGTGCATGGTGCAAAATCAGGCTTTCTAGCTTTCTCACATGGTTAAGTGCCTACATTGCCGAGTGTGCCCTTTAATGGAGTCGATTGCATCAATCAGTTTCCTGAACTTGATGCTTTTGGAAGGGGTTTTGGTTACTCCCGACCAATTGAAATTGGGTTCTCTATAGGTTGTGATAGATGGTTTGTCTTGGGTATCCAATGAGTGAGTCAACTTGGGTCTCTAATTAGGTAGCAGTCATTGATCTATTCTCTTAGTCTCCCCATGGATTGCTAGGTTGAGATTCCTTGGGTGTAAACAATCCTATGGTTTCATCTATTGGTGAGTTGTGGGGAGTAGGCCCTAACAAGCCCCTAAAGGTCAGAATTCAATTTGAACAGGGTTTTGGAAAAATGGTTCAAGTCCTAGACTCAACTATCTGAGTTGATGATTTGAACATCTAAGTGATCATACTCACATTCAACCGAGGGGTGCCCCTCCAAGTGTTCAAAGGCCCATTGTTGTGCTGCCGGACAGAGTGTGACAAACTCTAGAGTGCATCGTCATTCGAATTTCTTATTGATCTAGAGAGTCAATGCCATATTACTCATTATGTTAATGTTTGTAGTGTGGATGATTCAAAAATACTAGATTTTTGTATAAGTTTAGCATATTTTTGAAATTTTGGATATTATTTCTTGTAAATATCCAAAAGTTGTAGACAAATTCTAGAATAGGATGACATGCAAGAAAAATCAAGTGGCTTTCAGTCATTTTTGGGGGATTTTATGCAAAAAGAAGGATTGGTGAAATCGCAAGACGCATGATCGTAGTTTACATGCAACAAACAACACTCCAAACTAGGAGAAGAAGAAGGAGTGCTCTAGGAGAATTCGAATCAGGTGTCCTACTATTTCACCCCCTTTTGGAGCCAACAGAAGCAGTAGATTGGTGGCCTAGGTAGTAGAGAAAAAGCTACTGTTTGGTGCACGGTTTTGGTCTACAAGGGATTTATCTTCTTAGAATGATGCAGAAATAAATTGGCAGGCTTCACTTATATGAGTATTCTTATACATCTTCTATTTCTTCAAGCCCCTTCTCTTTCATCAAATTCTCTCCCTGAATCTCCCTTCAGTGTATTGTCTCTTACCCCTTAGGCTTTCGACCCCAAACACTCCGACAGTGGTGGTGAACCTATTGTAAAAGTCGGCATGAGGCAGCAACAACAAGAGAAGTAGTTGTTATTACAAAAATAGATGCACACTTGGTAGGAAGCATAAAGAATTGATTCCTTAGCTATGAATGCATTACAAGCAGTGGGACAGGAATTGAAGCAAATTTAGGGTCAAAATGTTTCAGCCTTCATCCGGTTGTATGAAGAAAATATGTTGTTTCATGGGGTACCGTAGTATGCATGGAGTTGGTATTTCTCCTGTATGGCCACACATGCATTGCATGATGGGATTGATGAGTTACATAGAAGAGATGCTGATTGGGCAGTTTTTAAGGAAGATTTGAGAGAAGAGTTTATCTTGGAAGATGTAGGATTAGTAACTAAAAAGACATTTACAGATTGGATTGAAAAGCCTAATAAAGGGTTGGCTGCTATAGTTTTGCTTCGTGAATTTGAAAGTCGGTATGTGCAATTGGATGCCGATGAGCGTCAATCATTGGAGAGTCAAAAAATTGATTTGTTTCTGAAGGCTGCAGATCTTGTCTTGCAAGAGAAGCTGACCGATTGTTTAGAAGATGCCTCTTGTGAAGCGGGACTAAAATCAAATTGGGCTAATGTAATTGAGGTAGTATATATGTTGGTAAAGAGAGAGCGGATGAAATTAAGTTGGGGTGCAGGCACCACACCTACCAGTGCTCAGAAGGGGGCTGAAATTGTAGCCAAGGCGCTTATGGCTATGGCACAACAACTGGCTATACATGTTGGTCGGCTCTTAAAGGTAATGCTGTGGATGAAATAATCAAAGGCATGTGTGATTTGAGTCTGAATTTGACAAAAATCTATGCAAAGATCATAAAGTTGGATGTTAGGGTAGAAGAGAAAGGTCAGGCACAATAGCCCAAAGACCCTACAAAGAAGGATACAAGAGGAGATGCATTTGGTGTGACAGTTTACAGCATGAAAAGTGAGACTGTATAGCCTACCGTGAAGTGGAAGCAAAAAGTTAGTCCTTTGGAAAGATGGAAAAATAATTGCAACAGAAACTAGTCTTCCAATAGAGCTAAAGTTTGGAAATGGTAGCATGCAAAAGAGGTTGGAAGAGATGGTAGCAAGAACAACATTTGTTGCCATAGAGATGTAGCCACATATGGGTTGAGAATTGAAAGGATTGAAGAAGCTCGTAAAGGAGGCATGGCTAAAGCAAAATATCGTGTTTGGATTCAGACATTAGATTGCATGGAAAAAGGCAAAACAACAAAGTTTGAATTGGCTGATGCAAGTCAAAGTATATGAGGGAGAATAGGATGGAGTGCACCAATGGATTCATTTTTAGCCTATGCTTATTTGGCTGAGGTTCATAATCAAGAAGCTCTTTTGGAAGAAAAGAGAAGAAGAGATGAGGTCATTGTTGATACCTCCTCTTTAGGCCCATCTAAATTCATAATATGAAGTAAAATGGAGCAACAAAAAGAGGCTAAAAAAGCCATACCTTAGTAATATGTTATGGAGGATGTATCTCAAGAGAAGAACCAAGAAGGGAAGAAAATGGACAAGCAACTTAACTACAGGTTACAATTGAATCTTGAGATTGTCACAAACCTTAAAAAGTTCTTGGAAGATTGCATACTTGGCAATAGAGTGGAATTCACACTTGGCGAAGGTATTGGAATCGCAAAGGGTGAATTTCATGATGCAATTGTTAACATGCTAAAAATGAAAAAAACAGTTTGATGGTGAAGTTTTGCAAGCATTGATGGAGGTTGACAAAGACATAGAGAAACAACTTTAGAGGGAATATGATGATACATGTAATGCTGATTTAGAGCAAGTTGATGTTGAAAATGGTTTAAATGGGAGTGTAGATAGTAAGCTTGTAGTTGAAATTGGTCTTATGGGTAGTAGTAAGCATAGAGAGAAGGCTATGTGTAATGGGTATGTCCATCAATAAGTACATGAAGAAGAAGATACTCATTTTATTCCAAGTAGTCATTATTCATCATGAATGCATTAGGCTCATGCTATAACAATGACAATTGTTAAAGTGGGAGAAAAAGAGATGCCTTGCATAGCTCTCTTGGATCATGGTTCTGAAATCCTTGCATGAAAATGGAGGTTGGCTAATTGATGTAGATCTGGGATGGCACGTGCCAGCAACAAACAATTCATCAGGGGATCTTTATGCGACTTGTCGGAATGTACCAGCGACTATTGGAGATGTTAGGGATGAATATCATTTTCTGGGAAGGATTCGTATAGTTATCTAGTGATATTGGGGAAGCTCAATATTTTGGAATCAAGGTTGGAAAAAAGTCTTGGATAATGGTCCTTCATATACTCATGTTTGGAGTAAAGACAATACAAATATGGTATAGTTTCTCACTGTTTGTGTGAATCATCCCTGCAATCGGGATAGGCTATAGGATAATCCCATGCCACCTAATGCATGAGAGTTTAAGGGTTTTTAGACATAATTGCTATAAGTGGAGGCTATGGTAGTGCCTCTAGGAAGATAATTATGCCTCCAAGAAAGGGGAAAACTATGTTTGTGTCTGGATTACAAGAATGGACAGCATGTAGTCTTGGCAATTTTAAGAATATTTTAGTCATGTGCAGAGCTAAAAAGAGAAATGTAGAATGGGGTGAAAAAGAGCTGAAGGCATATGGTTTGATGGCTGCAAATCTAGGTATTTTAGGGCTGTTTTCAAGGCTGGTTGATGTTAATACAATGGCTAAAATTTTTGCAATAATGAATACTAAAAAAAAGACAAAAAATGAGGTTATTTATGTTTACACTTTGGAGATGTATGAAGTCATTCAAGAGTTTGCTAAACATGAATGTTATGGGCTACAAAACAGGGCTGAAAAGTAGGGGTGGATACAAAGTACAAAAGAATTGCAAAGAAGGTTAAGGCTGTGGCTTTGCCTTTACCACATGAAAGTGATGGGTTGGCTGAAAAATTGTTTCAACAACCTAATTCTTGGGATCCACATGGAGAAGGATATAAATTTACAATTGAAACTTTACAAAAGCTGAAAATTGGTGATACAAGCTTTCTTTGCCTGCAAAAAGAGCTTGTTTCTTGTAGATGTTGGCAAGGCATGGGAAAACCTTTACATTTCAACTAGATGAAATTGCATGTGTTGATCCGATGGTGATCTTTACAGTAATTCATGTGCCATGGAATTTAAAGCCTATTCTAGTACCTTGAGCATATTTGCCTAAGTTGTTGGAGCCCTCTTCATCTTTGAATCTGTGGTTTATTGTTCCAAAGAAGAATGGTTCTTTGAGGTTTATACAGGATTTACAACCAGTTAATAAGGCCATTATAAGGAATGTTGGATCAAGCCCGATAATGGATGAATTTGCAAAAGCATTTGTAAGCAAGGTAATTTACTCTATGGGAGATTTATATTCAGGATATGATCAGTTCCAGCTTGCATTAGAAAGTTGGGATATCACTACCATGAAGACACCACTTGGATTGGTTAGGATGTGTACGCTTCCATAGGGAGCAACCAATTCAGTGGTGCATATGATAAATGCTATGCATGAAGTCTTGAGGGCGTATATCCATGAGAAGAATGAAGAGCTAAATGATTAGGGATATAGAAGGTTTGTGGTTGATCATATTGTTGATTGTGACAGGATTTTGAGCCATATTGAAGAAGTGCATTTGACTTTGTTAGGAAAAAAGTCGATTTTTGGAATGGAGGAAGTATTAGTTGTTGGGCACATGTGTAGACCATATGGAACAAAGCCCTCACCAGTAAAGGGCATATGTGTAGACCATATGCCATAAGTAGGATGTGGGAGACATGTTCAAATGTATCCGAGGTAAGAAGATTTTTGGGTGCATGTGTCTTTTACTTGATATGGATTCCACATGATTTTGCTCATGTGGCTGAAAGTTTATATTAGCTCTTGAGAAAAGGTCAAAAGTTTTGGTTCTTATTGGAAAAAGTCTTTTGCAGGTATGGTTGTGTTGGTAAATTGGTTGTTGATAAAGGAGAATTGGATGCAGATGAGACTCATGACTTCTTTTCATGATTGGGTATCAAGTTGTCTTTATCTTCATCCTATAGTCCTAAAGCAAATGGCAAAAGTGAAAGGTGTCATCAGACTATCATTAAGGCATTAGCAAAGTCATGCAAGGAAAGGATGAAAGAGTGACCAAGAATGTTACCCTTTGCTTTGTGGGTTGATAAAACCACTCTTAGTGCACTTATAGGGCATATTCCTACTGAATTAATGTATGGACAATAGCGAATCATGCCTATTAAGGAGACTATTTCTACTTGGAATGTTCTACCATGGGAAGAGGTTTTTATTGGAGAAGAGTTGATGGTCCTACACATTAGACAATTAGAAAAAAGGCTTGAAAACATTGAGACAACCATGAAAAATATGAAGATTACAAGGATTAAGAACAAGAAGAGGTTTGACAAGTGACATAGACTTTGACCACGAGCTATATAGGAAGGGGATTGGGTGCTAGTTTATGATAGCAATTTGGAAAATTAGCATAGTGCTAGTCAGAAGATGGCGAAGTAGTGGTTTGTGGTCCATATGTGGTAAGGTCTGTTTTTGGCAATGCTACCTATGCATTAAATGAGATGGATGGGACAACTCTAACGAATCCAGTGGATGGAAAACATATCAAGGTCTTTAAACGTAGGGAGTCTTCAACATATTAGTTGAAGGAGTTGGATACTGAGTATGAACATGAGAATATGAAAGAAGAAGAGGTAGAAAATGAAGACATTGACATGGCAGAGGATACTTCTTCTGACATTGCAAATCCATAAGACTTTGACACATGTCAGAGGATGTGCAAGTTGAGAGGGGGTGGATGATGTGCTGCTACGCAAACACAGTGTGAAAAACTTTAGAGTGCATCGTCATTTGAATTTCTTATTGATCTAGAGAGTCAATGCCATATTAGTCATTAGTGTTAGTGTCCGTAGTGTGGATCGTTCAAAAATACTAGATTTTTGGACAAGTTTAGCCTATTTTTGATATTTTGGATATTATTTTTTGTAAATATCTAAAAGCTGTAGGCAACTTCTGGAATAGTATGACATGTAAAAAAAAATCAAATGCTTTAAGCCATTTTTGGGAGATTTTATGCAAAAAAAGGATTAGAAAAATCGTGCGATGTGCGATTGCAATTTATATGTATCAAACATCGCTTCGAACTAGGAGAAGGAGTGATCTGGGAGGATTTTGACCAAGTGTCCTGGCATTTTACCCCCTTTCAAAGTCAACAAAAGTAGAAGATTGGTGGTCTAAGCACCAACAGAGAAGAAGCTTCTGTTTGATGTACATTTTTTGTCAACGTTATGAGAAAATATAACCCTAATAGACAAAAACGTGTACAAAATAATACCTTCCTCTATGCTACTCAGATCGCCAATCTGATGCTTTTAATGGCTCTGAAAGGAAGGTTAAATAGCAGGACACCTGGGCAGAATCATGCTAGATCACTCCCTCTTCATCTCCCACTTTCGGAATGTTGTTCACTGCCTAAAAAAAGTGATCGCGTGTCGCGCGATTTGCTAATCTCTTTTTTTACACAAAATCCTCTCAAATTGGCTGAAAGCTACATGCTTTCTTTTACATGTCCTCCTAATCTAGAAGTTATCTATAGTTTTATGGATTTTTACAAGAGATAATATCTAGAATTTTTGACTAAAAACTTGTCCAAAAAAATCTAATATTTTGAACCATGGACACTAATACTAATGCCTAAAGTGGCATTAGCTCTCTAAATCTAAAAGGAAGCCATACTCTAAATTTTTTTACACAATGTGCACATAGCGGCACGACATCCACCCCCTCCTAACCTGCACATCCTCTGACATGTGCCAAAGTCTTACGGATTTGCAGTGTCAGAAGAAGTATCTTCTGCCATGTCGATGTCTTCGACTTCTGCCTCTTCTTCTTCCTCTATGTCTTCATGCTCTTGAATTATATTCAAGTCTTCTAGCTCATATGTTGAACTTTCTCTTCGTTTGAAGAGCTTGATCATTTTTCCAACTATGGGTATCTTCATGCTTGTTCCATCCAATTCAGCCAATGAATATGTGGCATTGTCATGAACGACCTTTACCACATATGGGCCAAACCAATGCTTTACCATCTTCCTAGAAGCACTGTATTGATTGTCTAGGTTGCTGTCATAGACAAGCACCCATCCCTTTTTTTGAATTGCTATTGGTCGAAGTCAATGTCACTTATCACATCTTCTTTTGTTCTTTAGTCTTGCTATCTTTAGCTTCTCAATAGCTGCTTGAATATCTTCAAGCCTTCTTTCTAGCTACCATACTGATGCCTTCCTCCCAAGGTAGAAGACTCCATGTGAGAATAGATTCTTCAATTGGTATAATTGGTTGTTGTCCATGCATAAGTTCAGCTAGCATATAGCCAGTCCACTGAATTGTGAGTAGTCCGGTCAGCCCATAATGCAAAAGGTAGCATTTTAGGCCATTCTTTGATATTTCCTCTACAAGACTTTGCTAGAGCTTTGAGAATAGGTTGATGACCTCTCTCACTCTTTCCATTGCCTTCAGGGTGGATGATGTTAAATCCAACTTAATACCCAATTGAGCAAAGAAGCTACATGCCTCATCAGCATTCAACTCTCCTCTATCTGGAGTTACTTTACCCACGCAACCATATCTAGAAAACACTTCTTCAAGCAAAAAACGACAAACAGCTTGAGTGGATTTGGTTGTTAAGGCTTTGCCTTCAACTTGATTGGTTAGATCCTCTCTTGCAAGCACTAAATACCGCATATTCCATATTCCTGTAGGCGTGCTTATAAGATCAATAACCCATCTATAATGTATAGACAAAGGATAAGTTGGTTGTAGCCCATCTCGATGCTTGATCATAAAATACATTTGACACACATAACACGTTTCAACAAAATATGCTATGTCCCGATACATGTTTTGCCACCAATATTTTTCTTTGACTTTACTAAAGGTTCCCCATATGCCTCTTTGGCCAGCCCACAGGCTTTCATAAAATTCCTTCATTACCTGTTGTTGCAAACTTTTGTTACCTAAAACTCAGACAGACGCTCCTTTCTTCTTCTTTGTGTACTTCCATAGATGTCATTCTTTAAGAAAAAAGCCATAAGCTTTCCTCTTGATATGTTTGAACTCATCACTCCAAGTCTCCTTCTTCTTCATTGTGCTCAAATATTGGACAATCTTTAGCCAATCTTCTTCATAATCTTCTTCAAGGAAATGAACTAGAACTTGAGCAATGCAATGAGCATGCTGGCTTCTAGTTGACCATCCTGTTCTTTTCAAATTTGGACCAGTATATGCAGTAACTGAAAAGGTATTTTCAGCAGCCATGGAATGAAATTCAGCAAGTATAAATTCTTCAGCTTCATCTTCTTCCATCAGCTCTTCTTCATTGTCATATCTTGCACCTGATAGCATGTCAGCAATTGGATTCACCTTTCCTGTAATATGCTTTAATTCGGGGTTGAGAGACTTAATATATGCAATCCATCTTAGCATAGCAATATCGGGCATAGAGTAGTTGGCAATCATGCCCAAGAGTGGAAGACAATCCGTTTCTACCACTACGGAAGCACCTATAAAGTATTCACGATTACACTTTAATGCTGTTACAACTCCCCACAATTCCCTTTTTACTTGTGCATACCTTCTTTGATGTTCATTGAGAACTTTTGCTCCAAAATGAATTGCATACCTATTATCTTCAAGATCCGCTTGGCCAGGCCAATAGCCCATCCTATCCCAATGGGACTTGTATCCATGGTAAGGATGATGGGTTGACCATTTGAATAGTCAACCCTTTTGAGAGTGGGGACTGCAATTAATAGCTTCTTTAATTTACGCATAGTGAGAGTATGCTCTTTATTCCAAGAGAATATTTGGCCTTTTCTTAATAATTGATAAAGATTTTCGGCTACATGAGTAAAATGTGGTATCCATATGAGATAGAATACACATGCACCAAGAAATCTTCTCACCTTTGAGACATTTGTGCATTTTTCTTGCATTCTACTGTGACATCTATCTTGATTGGAGAAGGTTTGCGTCTGTAGGGGCCACACAACTGACCGACCACTAGGACTTCTTCTACTCCAAAAATCCACTTAGCTCCAGAAAGGGTAAGATGTACCTCTTCTAGCCTTATCAAAATCCTGTCACAATCATGAATATGGTTAACTACAAATGTCCTGCAACCATCTTTGTCAAGCTCCTCATTCTTTTCATTGACTTCACATTCCTTGATAGGTACATCATCAAGAAATGGAAGAGTAAGTTGTGGAATAAAGTCCCTTAAGACTTTGTGCATGGCATTCATCATATGGGCTATGGATTTTGTTGCATCTTGTGGTAGAGTGCACACGCAGACCAATCCAAGAGGTGTCTTCGTGGTAATGTCTCGACTTTCTAATGAAAGTTGAAATTGGTCATATCCTGAATATAGGTCACCCATAGAATAAATTTCTTTACATGCAAAAGCTTCTGCAAACTCATCAACAATTGGACCTAAACCAACATTTCAGATTGTGACATGATTGACAGGCTGTAGATCTTGAATGAATCGTAAAGATCCATTTTTCTTGGGCACAGTAAACCATCGGTTTGAGTAAGGTGCTGAAGAAGGCTCTAAAATCTACATTCTGATCTTCTCATTTAGAAGTTCCAATAATTTGGGCAAATGCGCCAGGCTTGGAACGGGAATGGGCTTGAGGTTCCAAGGCACATGTGCGACCGTAAAAATGACCATATGAGCCATAATATTTGGATCCACACAGCCTATTTCACTTGGCTGAAATCCAAAAGCTTTTCCATGTTTCATTAGCATTTGCATAAAAGAGTGTTTTTTAGCCGACAAAAGGAAAGAATTTTCACCTATTTTGAGCTCTTTTATACTTTCAGATATGAACTTGTGACCAATGTTGGAAGGATCACGAAGACTTGGCTAATTCGGTGCCCTATCAGTGATCCCTTCACTTTCAGGAGAGGCAGTGGAACTGCCACAGCTTTGACTTTCTTATCCCCACAATCTTGTATTTTGTCTCCACTCGTGCTTCAGCCTTGTTGAGTAAACCATTGTCTTCCTGCTCAACAAATTCTTGAATTGTTTGATAGAAATCCAATGTACATACTTCTATGGACTGATTTTCTGTCTAATTTTTTGCATGAGCAGCTGCATATATTTTAGCCAATGTGTTAGTAGTAATCAGTCTTAAAAAAATACTTGAAATATCTTCATTGTCAGCCATCATGTCATAAGTTTTTAGCTCCCTTTTTACATGACGTAAATATTTTCTTTCAGTCTTAGTCATGGCCGAAAGATACTTATAACAACCCATACTATTGGTTGTACATACATATAAATTTGCTAGAGACATAGTTTCTGTTGCATGAGGAGGTTTAATCTTTTTACATGACGCACTACCATAGCCTCTCTTTATAGTAATGCAGCTAGAAAACCCTTGAATTCTCGAGCATTAGGAGGCACAGGATAATCACACAGTTGATCTCTGTTTCGATGATGGTTAACACACATAGTAAGAGATTGGATAGCTCGTTCATTATCCTTGCTTTGGATTCAATCATAGGAAGAACCATCATCAAGAGCTTTTGTTTCCAAGTGGGCTTCAGAAATGTAAGGTTGCCCAAGAATGATAGGGTTACTACAAGAGTCTTGAACAAAAAAGTGAAAATTGTCTTTTATGTCTCCAATAGTTACCTGCACATTAGGGCATGCAACATATAACTCTCTAGAAGAGTTGTTTGCAGCTCTCATTCACCAACCTGGATCAACATCTATGGGCCATCTACCACTTTCATAGAGAGTCCTTGCCATGACGTTTATCTCCGAGCCATAGTCTAAGAGTGCAATACATGGTGTTTCTTTTTCTCCAATTTTGATGACTGTCTCCGTTGTTGCTCTTGCCCAATGCGTACGGGAGTAGTGACTACTTGGAATGAATCGAGCCTCTTCTTCCTCATGCATGTGCTGTAGACTGCCTTCTTTTTTAGAGGTGGGCTGCCCAATTGGTTTGGACCAGCCGACCATTACATTTTCAACTTTCACTTCTTTAATTTTTGCATTCATGTTTTCTTTGTCTTCAGCTTCAATTGCTTAAATTAATTCTTTAAGTGCTTCAAGTTGAATTTCTTGTGAAGTCAGCTTCTCTTCATCCTGCACAAAAACTTGAACTTGCAAAAAAGCATGCATTGTTTCTTCATCACCAACATATTGTCTTTTCCTTTTGATTGCATTAATAATTACGTCATGGAATTCACGTTTGGCAATTCCAAGAATTTTGCCTAAGGTGAATTCAATTTTGCTTCCTAGAATTCGTTCTTCTAGGACTCGTTTGAGATCAATTGCAGATTCTATGTCAGACTGCAATTTGTAGCCTGGTTGCTTGCCTTTCTTTTTTTCTTCGGTCTTCTTTGTTTGTGGCGCATCTTCCATCTCTTGATCTGGGTTTATATTTTCAGCAAGCTTTGGTTGTTCAAGTGTTCTTCTAGTTACCCATTTTGGTGGGCCAGAAGAGGAAGGCCCTGGTTCATCTTCTCTTTTCTTCAATCAAGACTTCTTTATGATTGACGTCAATCAAATGTGCAAAGGTAGAAAAAGAATCTACTAGTTCTTTCCAACTAGTTATTCCTCAAATATACTGATTAGCGTTAGCCAAATCTTCTTTGGTTGCTTTACCACTTTCCATTTGATCTAGTGCCTACATCCATACTTTAGATTGCACATTAGCTTTACATGCTTTCAAAATTGATTTAATTGGCTCAATTTGCAGCCCATAGGTAGCTGTATCAATTGCTTCATATGCATTCTTTATAGCTAAATCTTCTTATCTGTTCGTCATTCCACTATTGCCAAAATTTGGCTCCAATGGAAGACCAATTTCAACCACATGAATTTTTTCGTCTTTCCAAAAGACGAGCTTCTGTGCTTCAACCTCATGGAAGGCAGAACACTCTCTCTTGTCATGTTGTTAGCTGTCACACCAAATAGAGTGCCTCTTAAAGCCTTCTCTCCTGGGTCTTTGAGTTGATGCTCATCCTTGCTCTTCGACTTTGACATCCATCTTCTCTACTTTGGAACTAATTTCTATAAGATTCAGATGAAGATCACACATGCTTTTAATGAGTTCATCCATTACATCATTTTTAGAAGGAACAAAAAAAGAAAGAGTTGATTGATTAGTCAAAGGAATAGGGGATTTTGAAGGTGGAACAAGCTCTATCAATGGAGTTGTTGAAGTTGAAGTAGAGCCTAATCTTAGTTGCATCCACTCTCTTCGAGCAATCATGTTAACTACAACAATAACATCTATACATGCAGTCTTGACTCCTGATTCGAAGGTAGCATCTTCTAGGCGATCAGCAAGCTTCTCTTGCACAATGGGATCTGCAGCCTTAAGGAATAATTCAATCTTTTGACCTTCCATACTTTGTTGGTCTTCAGCATCAAGTTGTCCAAATTTACTTTCAAACTCATGGTATAGAGATGTTGTAGCTAAACCTTTGTTGGGTTTTTCAACCCATTCAGTGAAACTTTTCTTCGTCATTAGGCCAGAGTCTTCTAAGAAGAATTCTTCACGTAGGGCTTTTTTGAATGTAGCCCAATCCGCATCTTGTTGAAAAAGGCCATGGATTCTTTCTTGAAGACCATGCTTGGCTAGTCTGGAAAAATAACGGCTCCATGCATGTTGTGGTACACTAAAGAAGAGCATTTTTTCAACATATAAGCGAATAAACACAGAGACATTTTGACCATTAAATTGTTTTAATTCACGCCCAACGTCCTCTAGGGCCTTGATAGCTGTGGAATCAATCTTCTCTTCGTCTTGCCTTTGTTGTTATTGTTGTAACATTTGGATTTGTTGTTGAGTTTGCTATAGTATGCACACTAATTGTTGTAGAGTATCTCCTAAAGAATCCCCCATCTTGGAGTTCTCTTACACCGACCTTCACGTCGGGTTCACCAATGTTATAGCGTGTAGGGTTGAAGGTCACCATAGGGGTTTGGCAAGAGAAGAATGTATGGGGATTCAAGAGCTTTGACTTCGAAGATGGTGGAGATAAGAGAAGGGTTGAAGGTTTTAAGCCAAGTTCTTGAAGATAAGAGACAGTAGGGTGTAGGTAGATTCAAGGAGAGGAGTAGATGGAAGAGAAGGGGTTCGAAGACATTAAAGATGTAGAAGAATGCTCCTAAAAAGAATTAGAAAATATAGAAGAATACTAACAGAGATGAAGCCTATCAGTTTCTTTCAACATTATGAGAAAATGTAACTCTAATAGACAAAAACGTATACAAAATAATACCTTCCTCTATGCTGCTCAGATCGCCAATCTGATGCTTCCAATAGCTCCGAAAGGGGGGTTAAATACCATGACATCTGACCAAAATCCTGCCAGATCACTCCTTTATCTCCCACTTTCGAAGTGCTATTCATTGCCTGAAAACAGTGATCGCACATTGCACAATTTCGCTAATCTCTGTTTTTACACAAAATCCTCTCAAATTGGCTAAAAGCTACATGCTTTCTTTTACAATCTAGAAGTTATCTATAGTTTTATGGATTTTTACAATAGATAATATCTAGAATATAAAAAATTGACAAAAAAATTGTCCAAAAAAATCTAAAATTTTAAACCTTGGACAATAATATTAATGCCTAAAGTAGCATTGGCTCGCTAAATCTAAAAGAAAGCCACACTCTAGATTTTTTTACACTATGTTTGCGTAGCGGCACGAGAACATCTGAGAGGGTCACTTAAGTGTCTTGAATGTTCAAGCCACATTGTCATGACTCGTTATCTGAGGCCTATGGTCGCCATTTGAGTGATGCCCAAAAACTCGCAGAATGGCAAAGACACTCTATCTAATGATTTAATGCTCACTATTTAAATCATCCAAGAGTCTAGATCAATGCAATAATCAACGATGAGGATTCCAAACATACCTCGAAAAGCTAGAAGTATCAAAGATAAGGATCGTTGTTGGTGCAGCCTCCTGTGGACCTATCACTCCCTATCTCTCTCACTAGCTCTCTCTCAATCTCACTGAATGCAAATGAGCTCTCCTCCCGCCTTTCATCTTATGTTTCCTCTCTTTCTTTCCTTACCTTCTATTTTCCTTCCTTGACATGCAAAATCTATTTCCTTTCTTTCCATGTTTCCATTAGGGAAAAAATGAAAACACAAATGGGCCCTTAAAAATAATATGGTTTAAGATGTAGACCTTTTGGATTGTCCAATAGGAAGGCTATATGTTGACATCCATGGAGGGTGAATCTTCTCTCTCAAATCTTGGGTTTTCTATTAAAAAAAGGGGTAGTGGGGGATTAAAAAAAGGGAGAATGAATAGTACACAAAATTTGAGTTTCTCTCACCTCGTATTTTCTCCCTTTTTTTGGAAAATTTTCAATTTTGATTTTTTTTCCTCTCACAAAATTAGTTTGAGCCAAAAGTTGAGTAATGGACCACTTTTCCTCTCTTCTCTATACTCGTGAATTTTCGTCTCCTTTGAAGCTTGCTGTTGAAGGTAATTAGGGTTTTGAGCGTTCTGCTTACCTCGACACTTTCTTCTCTATGCAACTCCAGATTTTGGGCAAAACATAGAAGCCCATCTCTCTTTGCATTTTCTTTGTTGCTATTTTTTCAATAGGGTTTGATGTCATTTCTTACTGGTATTGTTGTTTTATTACAGAGGTTGTTTGGGGCAGGAGATAGAGGTGCTCATCTCTCTCTCCTTTCTTTCCCCTTCTCTCTATGTGTAGTTTCTCTTTTATGTTGTGTTTTCAATAGAATTTGATGTTGGTTCTAATTATTGTTTTCTTGCAGAGTTTATTTGGAGAAAGAGGCAAAGGTGTTAATCTCTCTCTCTCTCTCTCTGTTTGGTTTTTTTTTTTTGCTGATATCTTTTCAATACAATATAATGCTATTTCTAACCCTTGTTGTTGTTTTATTGCAGAGATAATTTTGGGTGACATTGCATAAGTGCTCATCTCTCTCTTCCTCTCTCTTTCTCTCTCTATGTTTCCTCTTTTCTACTGTTTTTTCAGTATACCTTCATGTAAATACTAACTCTTGCTATTGTCTTTTGCAAATATCAATTTGGGCAAGATTGCATAGGTGCTCATTTCTTTTTCTCTCCCATGTACTCACACACTCTCTCTTTCTTCCTCTCTGCATTATCCCTTTTCTACTATCTTTACAATAGGGTTTGATGCTAGTTCTAACTTAAGGATCAATTGTAGTTGCAACACTTAACACAAGGTAGAGTAGAGATTCTGTAGCTCAATTTATAGGTAAATCTGCCATATTTTGTGGTGCCAAAATTTATTCATTTAATTAGTGACTTTTATGTTTGATGGGATTGATGTTTTCTTATGTCCATCATTTGCAATGGGTTTTGATTAGCAATGATTCAATCTTGTCTTCAGCAGATCAACATGTAGGTAAATTGGCTCTATTTTGTATTGCTTCTATTCATGCAGTTATCTAGATATTTTCTGCTAAAAGGGATTCATGCGAGTATTTTTGTTAAAAGAGATACATGCAGGTGTTTTTTTGTACATGCAGGTATTGTACAAGGTTTAGGTGAAGCATATAATTCTCGATCGACTATTTTGATGTGGTGAGTGATTCCTTTGTGTTAGATTATATGAATCTATTGGAAATAGATAGTTCAAAAATCCTCTGCTTTATTGGTCCTATGTGTCCATTTGGATCTCCATGCCAATTGGCAATGATCCATGAAACTCTTGTATCATATCATCCATATAACACACAATGTGTTGAGTCTTAGAATATCTCAGGTGTCAATCCAATGTGCCTATTAAGATTGGCATGCCATGTGGCTGCTATCCTTGTAACAACTACTCTATAATATCCACATTTCATACAATGTATTGAGTGAAATTAGACTCCTCTTCATTATAATAAAATTTATTTTGGAAAACTTCTCTGAGTATTCTTGTGCTATTCTTTTCATTATATTTTATGTAAATGGTATGATTAAAGTGATGCCTTGAAATTAAATCTATACTTTGTGTTGATGTATATATCCATATGCGTTTCGATATCGATGTTTATGTCTGTTTACAAAAGTGTAAACATCTCTTAATGCCATGTTGATTTGTATGGCATATTGGTGATTATTGGACAGACTTAAAAAGCTTATTATTTAGGGATAAATATATACTTCTTTACATCTAATGCGTAGGTTCTAATGCCTTAGAGAAGAACAAGCATTCTCTCGATAGAAGTACGTAATAGAAAAGATGAAGAAGGGAATTGGATCACTGATACGTATCATTTCTCGTCTTGGGTACATATGTATCCAAGTATGAAGGGAGCTTTCAGGGTGAAAGCATCTGCAATTGCATATGTATCAAAGCACTGGAAGGGTAAAATTTCAGCTCTCAGACAAAGGAATGTTGATTCTCACCTTGTAACCGAGGCCTTTGTACAACATGTATTCATGCAAAAACAAATGCATATTGCGCCCACTCTGCCCTTTCAACAAAACATTACAAACAGTAAGTATTTGCAACTCATTGAGAATGAGAAATTTCATGATACCTATATAACAACTTGTCTTGTATTTATAGAAGAATACCCTTAGGATTTCTATGAGTGGCAAAATGTTAAGAGTTTCACTGGTTCTTTTAAGTGTTGCCACCTCAAAATTGGTAGATTGCTCTTTGAGGGGCATACAACTAAGCAGCTCGCAGAGGACCTTGTTTTTTTCTATAACTCCAAGTACATATTGCCCAAGGGGAGTCGAGAATATGGAACCCTTGAGTCTATGCACATATCGAATCTCAATAGCATAGAATGGCCATTGTGTAGTAGCAACATTTTGCACATGTGTAGCACAAAAATTACAGCAGACATATTGAATTCTATGAAGCCAAGTACCGGCTCAAAGAATATACATCTAAGCTAGTTCATTCCGATTGCAATTTTTGCACACATGTTCAAGGAATATAAGGGTTTGAGACGTACCAAAAGAACGTACCTCATAAAAAACACATCAGATGATTATGTAACAAGGATTCTAGGCAAAACTTGGACATAAAAAATAACTCACAGTCTTAACACAGTGGAGTGTCAAGTCACAACAAGGGACATGGCTTTCAGGTAAATTTTTTCTCTCTTAGTTGACTATTATCTTACTTTGAGATGAATCGGCAAACTTTCCTTTCCAATTACAGGTACTTTGTCACACGACAGAATTTATGCCTAGTGTTCAAGTATCGTAGATGGAGGATGCTCAAGGGTAAATGGTTGTGCCTTGATCAAGACATGCGTGAAAACACAGCTATGGATATTATTGTCATTTGTGAGGGCCACGAGCCCCAAGTGTTGCAAATGGAGGATGATTGGTCCTTGAGTATAATGCACCAGGAAATTAC
The DNA here is from genome assembly GCF_053477565.2 of Lygodium microphyllum. NCBI lineage: Eukaryota > Viridiplantae > Streptophyta > Polypodiopsida > Schizaeales > Lygodiaceae > Lygodium > Lygodium microphyllum. Next base: position 53,743,343 of record NC_141145.1, read on the forward strand.
GATGTTAATGCAAAATCCACGTGTTAGCTTCTATTTTAAACTAGATGATAGGAAAATTCAAAGTCGAGCTAAGGATACTGTTACAAGTGGTGGGAACAGTGCATACTCTGTGCGAAGGATCCACATGTTATACTGTTATACACTTCACAAAGACGTAAGTAAAGCCATAACTAAATATCATATGTGAAAAACCCTTAATGGTTTAAAGCTTAAGGTTTTTAAGGTAGAATAAGATTAGTTCTTGTTTCATTGTTTCATTTCACACTTTCTCTCTTCATCTCTTTATATCCACCACATCCCTCCTACCTGCTACGATGGATGCTCATGCACACTTTAATAAGTGAATCCATGAGACTATCTTTGCCAACCAAGGTTACAAGATATTCCAGGTTTTCTCTAAGAACTTCAACCTTGAAAGCCTAGATCCCCCCCTTCAGGTTTTGGAAGACTTTGTGAGCACCATTACTACATGCACACACTCTATCGAGGGATCCGACATGACTTGGATGCCTCTGGAACAGCTCATGGTATTTCAAGTAGGGAAGAATCACCAAAAAGTGGTGAATAGGTGTCTGGCACATGTGGATCCTTTGTATGCACTTTTCCCATGGGAAGTGCACCAGGTACATCACCTTTGGATCTTGTGGAGTGTGATTGCATATAGGTAATTTACCTCCTTGCATTGGATACATCCCTAGAGGAGGAGAGCGATGAAGATACAACTCCACATGTTGTTTCTATCACATACACGGGAGAAGAACCAATTGAAGAGCTCATAACTATTGAAGAGGAACATTGAGTGGTGGTAGAGCAAGGGTTGGCTCTCATGGTGCCATCTTCTTCAGAATAGCCACAAGTCGACAAACCCAACCTTGCCTCCTTGACACCCATTGAAGTAGATGGTGTACAATACTTGCTTCTATCATATGTATTGCAATACTTGGAAATGAAGGAATAACAGTTGTTTTCTATCCTAGTTAGGGATTCAATGGAAAACATGATCGATTATGATTACATGGATGTGCATCCAACACCATATTAGGGAATATAGAAATTTCCCATTAGTTTGGGACACATGGTCAAATCTTTGGATTTGTCATAACTTGAACACTATAACTCCAAATCGAGCGCTCTATAGCTCAATAGATTCCATTTTTCAAGCACTTTCCAATGATAGGTCCCATCATATGGTTTTGAGAAACTTATGGACATGTTATCCATGTGCCACCTTTTTAGTATTCAAAAAATGGGAATTGGGAGATTCCCAAACTCACCAATATTGTGTTATCCGACAATGGTAGAGACTGGAAGATATGATGGCACAAGCTTAGATACAGTGAGTGCCATCATAGTAGCACAATAGCATATTACCTCGATTGAAGAAGATTACCTTGTGAGAGATGCTGAATTTGAAGCACTACAACATGATTTGTTTGAACCAAGGCCCCAGCTTCCTACCAAGGAGTTTTTAGATCCCTCTGCCCAAAGAGGTGCCTCCCTGACACACAAGGAAATGGAGATACAAGATGATCTGGAGAAGGTGAGATTTCTAACTACTATATATTTTTATGTGATGAAACTTGATGGTAGGGTGCGTCGAGTCCCTCGGAGTCCATCGGTGAAATCTTGGAAAAAAATGATGCATGTACCTTCCCTGTTCGAAATCTGGCGTGATAGGGTGCGTCGAGTCCCTCAAAGTCCATCGGTGAAATCTTGGAAAAAAATGGTGCATGCACTTGCCCTGTCCAAAGTCTAGCGTCTAGGGCCCAGATGCTAGACTTCGGATAGGGCAGGTGCATGCATCATTTTTTTTCAAGATTTCACCGATAGACTCCGAGGGACCCGACTCACCCTACCATCAAGTTTCATCGCTTTCTGATAACTCTAGGTTAGTCACTAAATATATTGTTTGATTTGACTTTGTCATTCAGGACATATTGTATATAGATGACTTTGCATCAAGGCAAGGAGGAGCTCGACATGTGGATTGACGGAAGAATTCGGCTCTGAAGGAGTATATTGGTAACCTTGTTGCAGATTTGATGGTCTTCCATAAGAAGTGCTCACCACGAGGGCAAGAAATAATCATAAAAAATCAATCTTTGACCAAGTTTGGACCTTTTCGAGCGATACATGTGTCATCTAGCTTGGAGAAGGTGGTTCTAATCAAGCGGTCTAAGCTTCTTTACTTATTTGGCCAAACGCGTGGTGGAGCAATGTGTGTGCTTGCTACATTAGGTGTCGTCGCTAAAGTGTTAGATCCGCTTCTCATGGAGAAAGAGCTCAAGGGGGAGTGCATCATTTTTTAAGCAAAGAAGGAACTTATATTTTCATTGGAAGCTGGCCCCTCCTCTCCACCGATGAAAAAGCCAAGGAACAATTGAGAGTTCTTGTTGGCCATCGGCTCTTTGTATCTACCATTACTAACAACCATCACATGCATTTTTCTTGATGAATATAAGATACTTTACTTTGTCCCTACAAATAAATATTTATTAAATAAATGTGTGGTTCGTATAAGTGTGACGATAATGTGTGGTACGTGAATAACCCATTTGCATACGTTAACATAGTTCAATGCATAGTACTGCACTTGCGAATGTGTAAGTGTGACGATAATGTGTGGTACGTGAATGACACATCCGCAAACATTAACATAATTCAACATGTAGTACTGCACTTGCGATTGTGCATAAGAAATAACGTAACTTGTATCCATACGTATTACTACCTTTGATGCGTTCGTATGTTAAACAAAAATTAAGAGTCATGCATTTCAAGAAACAAAACAAAACAACTTTACTCAATTATTTGAATTTAGTACACCTCGCATGAGATATTATGTATATATAAATAAATATTCCAATGTGGCAAAGTATACAAAAATTTTTGGCCTTCAAAGATGTTATGGTGCTATAACACTCATTACAAACCTTGCATCATTAATCTAGTAAACTATGGCGGAGCCCCCTTGTCATGTCGAAGCTGAATGATAAAGTTCATGTCTTTATCTGTGATTGTGACATGCTTTGCATGGATGGCCGCAAGCTGTGTATCATCGAACAAGTTGATGAGAAACCCCTCTGTAGCTATTTGAAGGGCCTCCATAGCTGGAGCAGTCCACCTTCCTGCTGGTGGGCCATCCCGCACTTGTGCCCAAAATCTTCCCATCCCTTTCAGCTCCAAGTCTTGCATGAGTTCTAAAACAACCTTATGAAAAGAACTTTTTCGGATGATAAGCTCATATCCACGTTGGATTCTCCTTATCTCTCGAAGGGTGACAGTGCCTGGTTTCCATATTCTCTTATTCTATGGTGGTCCTTGTGCTCTATGGGGAGCACTTGTTGCTGCACTAGAGGAGGCTCCACCTTGTGCTCCAAGTGGTGGGCCTTGGCATGATGTCTTCCCGGGGCCAAAACAGAAACATGCTTGCTTGGTGCATGCAATGCAAGCTCAAGGAGGGAAAGACAGAGAAGAGACAGAGGTTGGGGATGTGAAAATGGAGGAAGCAAAGAAAGAAATATCTAAAAATGAAAAGAAGAATGAACTTTTAACCCATTTAAACCCCAAAACCGGGTTAATGTAGCTTCATACACATTGTCCATCGTGTGATCGTAAATCCATAACCTTTTACCGGAATGCGATGAAACTTCACACATGCACTCGTTAGGTGGCCAAGAGCCCAAATTTTTTTTGGAAAAAAAGATGCATGCAGACCCCTGGTCCGAAGTCTGGAGTCTGGAGTCCTACCTAGCAATGGGGTTGAATGTCTCTTTAGTGTATTCCAAATGTATGTGCATAGGCTTTTGCAACCAACCTAGCCTTATATCTACTAGTAAAAACATTTGTATTATCATATATTTTATAGACCTATGTACAACCAATAGCTTTCTTACCCTTGGGAAATGGCACTAGATCCTAAGTCTTGTTGGTCTCTAATGCAACCATTTCATCATCCATTGCTACATTCCAATGAGAATGATCAATAGCCTCCTCAAAGAAAGTAGGCTCACCAAACCCACAAGTCCAGGTTTTCTTCCTAATTTTGGTTTACGTCAAAATATTGCAATTGTGCATGGATAATTTCTGGAATTAGGATGCACTTTGGCTATTTTAAAGAAAATAACTCACAATCAAAGAATCGATCATTTGTATTTTTCAAAGAAACAAACGAAAGAAGAACGTAAGATATCTATACATTCTTAGCAAATTGTTTTTATGCATTGCAAAGTAATGAATTTAGATCAACTAATGACCATCATTTCAAAGTCGAAATTATTGTAGTACACTTCGATTATGCATGGAAAGATTAAATCACATATCACATTATTAGACATCTCTTCTTTGCAATGATTCATTAAAGAAGGTTGCTAACAACCGTAGGAAATTACAAGGCATGGAAATGATTCTAGGGCTGCATGAAGTAGTTTAAACTCTAGGCAATTGGCATAAATCTCGTCAACTGCGTAGTTGTTAGAAAAGGCTGCATGGTTCAAACATAAAACCCTAAAGCTTAGTAGCTTGAATCTTGAATGCATGTTCTAGAAGGGTCAATAGAAATTATGCCATAACTTAGCATAGGCTTTGATCTTAACCAAAAAAGTTAGGGGTTGTAAATCTAATCATACGTAGGCATTGAATCGTGTATGGTATCGTAATGCAACTAGTTTTTCTTCTCTTTGATCAAGACAATATCTTCATAAATAGACAAGTATATTGCTTTACCCTAAACACCTGAACCACAAAGGACTCGCTTAGAAATGGTTAAATCGATGCAACATATCCCAAGTGCTAACTAGGGTTTAGCACGTTGAGAACGTGACCTAGTCGCACTTATTGCCAAGATAAAACTCTCATACCCTAAAGACCTGCCCACATTCACGGAATGTAGGGACAATAGGACATACTTGCGAGAAATGATCTAGGGTTTCTACCCTAAGGATCGCTCGCTAAAAAGATGAAACTCGGTTTGAGTTGGAACCCTAGGACCGACGATGTCGGCCTAGTGCAATCAGGAACGGATTGGATATGAAGACACCCTAACCCTGTTTCCTATCTAATCATGATTCCGTGATTAGAAGACACCGTTTGATGGGTAAAATAGTCCCATAGATTAGATGAGTCACTTGTGCAACAAATTGCAGAGTCGCATGATCTTGTGGTTTGACCACAAGAGAATGACAAATTCCTCGCAATAAGATTGGCAGATTCTTGCGCAAGTTTATCTTGCAAGAGGATGAGTAGTCGTCTTGATATAGTATCTTTCTTGGGAAAAGTGACCAAGATAAGGGGATTAGATATTTTCTTGGAAGCAAAGGACCAATCAATAAATTGGAGCAACATATTTGCTGAACCTAAGGTATTGGTTAAGTTGGGTTAATAGGGTACGACCCTAACCCAAGGACATAAGGGTTAACAAACAAACCCTTGGGGATCTTGCCGAGTCGCAATTGATCCCGGATCAAATGCTGGATGCATTCGGAGAGAAGGATTCACTCCTTAGCAGTTGTCCAAATTAACGACCACTGGAAATGATTGTGCTTGTAACAGTTTAGAGAGCACTGTTTGCTTTGTTTGCTCAAGGAATTAAAGGATGAAAATATATATAATGCTTTAGGTTGAAGGCTTGAAGGGAGAGGCAGCCTCAGTTACCCCCGACTATTTGCCTAACCCTAACCAAGGGGGTTGTTAGCCACGCCGGGAAGGTGGACCGAACCCGTCGCGTGAGGTCTCTCCGTTGAGTGCTACTTGGAGCAGGAGGACGCTTGGGCGTGAGGGGAGGCTCTGGTTGTAAATCCCTTGCCTTCTGGGCCCTGCACAAGAGGCCAAGGTGACTCGGGATTGGATCTCGAGGCTCACATACTAGTCTACGGGTGGAATCTTGGATTAGTAAACCCTGTGGATTGCTGGATAGCCTTCGGGTGGCGGATTATGGATAAGCCTACGGGCTGGACCTTATGAATGTATTCCAAAGATAAATATGATAACTTGTTGAAAAAGAACTTGTTTGACACTATTTTTCTATGTCAAGTACTAAGATTATGTGAAGCAACCGGTGCTTAACAGACTAATTAAGGAAGCTGCTTGATGCATGTCCAACTAAATGTGGTAGGTAATTAGACAACTAAAACAACCTGAGGAAAGTGCAGTGGATGTGGTCATGGGTGCGTCCTACGGATGGGTGGTCCCAGTTGGCCGGGAACTTTTCTCAATTGGACAGCAAGAAGATCTTTTCAAAGGAAATGAATAGCAAGGGCACTAACCTAGACTCTAGGTTACAATAATCTTGGTTTACATTGTTTTAGGGGAACGGAATGGGGCTATGCCTTATGGCAGAGAGGTTGAGCTTTGCATCCCTCTCGTTTCCCATTCTCCTTGAACCAAGTGCAACGTAAATCCGCTTCGGCCCTGGCGTTTTTGCATAAAGTAGTTCGCTGGGGGTTCGACGCTAGCTGTCGTTTAGGAAATGACCATTAGGGAAAACCCTGGTTTAGGTCGGTCCTAAGTGGGAACGGCCAGAATACTTCCGCTACATTGCAGATGCGGAAGGTCCTAGATCGCAAACCCCGTGACATTCCATGGGAGTGCCGAGCAGAGCTTTCTAGACCTCCTTTCCGATGGACTACTAAGACGTGTCTTGAAGGGAACAGGTGGACACGTTACAAGTTGTGTCTTTCTCGCATGAGTGACATGTCCATAATTCTTCATCAATAAGTCCCAAGCAGTTTTTGGGGAAGTACAATTTGCAATTTTCATAGCTTGCGTCTAACACACATAATGACAACCAATGCAAGACCTTGCTAGCTGTTTCCAACCAAGTCATGTGTACCTTAAACTGATCCTGTGTTGGAGGTCTATTCTCCGGTAGCTTGGGCTCATCTTCAAGACCTGTGTCTAGGTCCCAATAGCCTCTTCCAATTAAGAAATTAGACATCCTAAATTTCCATAGAACAAAATTGTTGTAGCCAACTATTTGAGTGATAGTATCCTTCTCTCCTATGCCATTTCAAAGTCTTAAGCTTTGCAAAACTAGTTAATTTCTCAAAATGCCAGCAAGCAATGTTCTTCAATACCCTATACTACAACCAGTTTCTACTAAAAAAAAACAGCAATGACCACTATTGCATTCTTAGCCAGTACATGTGCTTTTGCTCCCATTCAACTGTAGTTACAATGCATCAACAACTTTGCATTCCAATCTGATATGATAACTGCATAAGATCCAATACTTGCAAGAAATAGACCCTCAAAATCCTTCAACTCCTCACTGAGACACAATCATATTCTATCTCACAGAATTATTGACATGACCATGACTGCTTTACTCCAAATTGTTGATTTCACCATGCCTACACCTGCTGAAAAAAAAAACTGTTGCAAGGATAATTTTTACAAGCAATGAAGACCAAACTCAATTCAAATATTTCCTTTTCATCTGACTTCAATTTTCTCACGGAGTGCAACCCTTTTTCCTAAAGCACATCATTACCATAACCATGGTTGCTTACATTAGAAAACATCACACATGAAGACAGCCTTGCATTTGAACATTGAGTTCCTGAACTCACTTCACAACCTTCACTAAAAATCTCCGCAGAGATTATCTTTAGACTCACTTTGAGAAACCAAATTTTACTTGTGGCCTGCTACCTCCTTCACCGTATTGGTCTCTACTTGCGAGCTACATTGAAGTTTCTTCAAGGAGCTACAATTAAGGAATACAAAGTTGCAAAAAACACGGGTACAATTTTGTGCTCTCAGGTATGAATGCAGTAAAGATCACGCAGCACAACTGCTCTTTCTTACAAATGTGCTAGATCGGCTAACTAGTTTATCAACAAAAATGAACATGGTAGGTCTCCGGCATGGAGCTTCCTTATGGTGTCCCCAACCTTCTCAAAAGAATCTCCTTAGATTGGTTGCACAACCATGCATCTTGGCAGAATGTTGCACAAATCGGTAGGTCCATCAGTTGTGCATCTAGAGACCTCAGTAAAGCGATATGTCATAGTTGGTGGAGGCAATGCTACTAGTTATGATGCCTGCACATTCATAAAGAATAGAGTGGATGGTGGAAAACTCTGCATTATATCAAAAGAGAATGTTCCACCATATGAAAGGCCAGCACTGAAAAATGCATATTTTTTTCCACTCAAAAGAAATCCAGCAAGTAGTCCAAACAAAGAGCTCCTCAGTTCAATAGGGATCGAATGACAGAACTTCATCACTCTGCTCAACAACATATTCCTCTTGGCGAATCACCTTGCTCATCAGTAGCACCTGATGTGGATAATATCAATCGTGTATCAACTCAGAAGTTGATATTACGAGGAGCAACATCTTTGTCGGGCGTTTACTGTCGCTAAAACGCTAAAGCCAGATTAAGTTGACTATTTGAAATCTGGATCAACCTGCATATGCGTTCAGTAGGTCAGCTCCATTGTTGGATTGCTTATGGCTTTTCTACTCAGAGCAAACCCATCTCTTTGTTTTCAACCATCTATGATTCTATAAGCGATGTCAACAAGATGAGTACATCCATGTTTTGTATCTTTGCTAAATATGCATACACTGAATATGCATCTACCAGTGATTCCCAACCATTTATGCCACGAATGTCTTGCCCTACATGAGACGTTTCACTATCAATGACCTTTCTCTTTTTAGCTGCATGTAAAGCATGTGTCCATATTTCAGCCTTTGGACCAACCATCACTTGGCCATGCATTCTATCCAACTGTAGACCAAAAGTAGAAGCATGTAATGCCACATAAGCATTTCGAGCAGTCAAGTCTTCCAACAACTTCTGCATACCTCCCTTTCCAAAATTCAAAGCAAGAGGTAATCCTATTTCTTGTGCATGGATCTTGCCATCTGTCCAAAAGATAAGCTATTGTGCCAAGGCCTCCTGATAGGCAGCACAATCCTTTCTCTCGTGCTACAAACTGTCACACCATATACGTCTTTTTCCAGGCTTAGGGTCTGCTACCCATCCCCTTTCCTCTTGTCCTTTTTCGTCCAATTTTGCAACCTTCAATTTAAGATCCCACATCCCTTTGACCAATTCATCCAAGGCATCTTCCCTAATAGAGGGAACAATAGCAGGTACATCCATAGGGTTAGCCATAGAAGTGGGTGGCTTACTGGATACTTCAATTGTTTTGCCCGTAACAATGAGCAAGCTAGAGACATGAATCTTTCTCTTCTTATATACTTCTTCAATATACTTCTTCACAAGTGCAGTAACAGCTTCCTTGACATGTCTCCACTCAATTTTCAAACCTGTCTCTATAGTCTAATCCTCCAGCAAATCATCAAGCTTCTCTTGAATCTCAGGATCAGCTGCCTGTAGAAACAATTCAATTTTCTAACTTGCAGGAGCTTGCTGTTCTGCGAGATCCAACTCGTCAAATCGACTTTCAAATTCTCTTAACAATTCTGTAGCCACAAGACCCTTATTGGGTTGTATAACCCACTCCTGAAAATTCTTGCGCGTAATCAATCTGGTATCCTCAATATAAAATTCTTCCCTGAGTGTCTTCTTGAAGGCTACCGAGTCAACATCCTGCAAGTATAATTCAGTAATCCGTGATTTCAGTTCACGAACAGTAACACGTACAGAATACTGGCTCCATGCAGATTGAGTCACTCCAAAGAATTCCATCTTCTAAGCATAGGTATGTACATATGCAAATACATTCGTGCCATTGAATAACTTCACCTCACGCTCAACTGCTTGCAAAGCATTCATCACAACACTTTCTATTTGAGCTTAAGCTTGCATCACCGGTTGTTGTTGCTGTACCTGCATAAGCATATTCATATTTTGCACCAACTGTTGCAAAAAAACACTGGAGATTGTATTCAAAGGTTCTCCCATCTTATCTTTCCTTCTTCTGTGACGACCTTTCACGTCAGGTTCACCAATGTCGGAGGGGTTTTTGTCGAAAGGTCAAATCCACCAGGGATCAGAAGTAGAAGGAAGTAGAGATAGGAGATGAAAGAGAAGATGGAGAATACCCAAGTGGTAAACACTACAAAAATAAATCACAATGAATTGAATCAATATGTATTGAAAGAAAGTGGAATCTTCGCACTACTCAGAAGCAATCTCCAGGCATTAGTTCTCTTAGAGCTCCTTCGTAGACCAAAAACATGGATCGGAAAAAATAGCTCTTTCTCTGCTGTGAGGAACCCAAATCTAATGGCTCTGTTGGCTTTGAAAGGGGGGTAAAACTGCAGGACACCTGCTCACGGATCTCCTAGATCACTCCTTCTTTCAGTTCAATATGAAGTTTTCAGCCTGTTTACAGCGATCGCGATGCGCGCAATTTCGTCAATGTGTTTAAAAAAAAAAATGAAAAGTCTCCTAATTGGCTGAAAAAGCAACTAGCTTTTTGCATGCCATCCTAATCTAGAAGCTTTTCTAACTTTTTTGGATTTTTATAATAAATAATATCAAATATAAGCTGAAATTATCCAAAAATCTAGTATTTTTAGATAACCCATGCAACTCACACTAGTACTAATGGCTCAGATCACATTGACTCTCTAGATCAATAAAGAAGTCAGATGATGATGCATTCCATACTTTTTCACACTGTGTCCTCAGAACATCACGACGACGGTAGTAAGAGATTATGTAGATTCTTGTATGAGGGTAGAGATGATGATAAAGATTACAAAAAATAAAGAGAAACAAGAGATGAAACAACACACATGTAAGAGATCAGAGGCTCAAAGTATCCCACAAACAGTCCTTAATTTAAAAAACTTGTTGACAATGAGTTTGCCCTTCACCATGTCATGTTTCACCCTGTTATATCCAAAAAATTAGCATCAAACACTAGCTTCTATTATATTTCTTAGATGGTAAATTTGATGGGTTTGTTGGCTTTGAAGAGGGGTGAAACCCTAGGACACTTGGTTAGATTCCTCTTGGATCACTTCTTCTCCCTCTTTCCCATCCGGAGTGTTATTTGTTGCCTAAAATCTACAATCGTTCGCTATGCGATTCAGGAGCCCTTCTTTTTGCATGAGATCTTTAAATTTGGCTAAAAAGATTTTTTTTCGCATGACACCCTATTTTAGAAGTTTTCTACATCTTTCAAAATATCAAAAATAGGCTAAAATTATCCAAAATCCCTATTAGTTCAAACCATTAATGGCATTAACATTAATGAAACCAACTCTCTAGATTAATAAGAAAGTCGAATGATGATGGACTCAAGGATTTTTCACATTGTGTTTGCATAACATCATGACATCCACCCTCTCTGAACTTGCACATCCTCTTGTATGTGCCACATAGTTAATCTTCATCTAGATCAATATATTCATCTTCCAACCATGCAAATTTTGTTGAGAATCAAGCTCGTGATCAGTATCACCGACATGATCGACCTTATTGTTGAGAAATAACAAATGATGTATGCTCTAGGAGAAGATGTCCTAAATCCCATATGCACAATGAGGATAGTGGAGAAGCTATAAAGCTATAAAAGTATGTACTTGATTCACTTTTTAATGCAATGCTATTGTACTTTGTACTTAGAGTCTGTAACTCTATCCACTCAAGATTGTGTTTATGAGTCCAAGCTAATCTATCTTGGAACCTAATTCACTTGATTGAAAGTCTGTGTCTAGTCATCAGTCTTCATGTCTCTTGCTTATGAGTTCAAGCCTCCATAGATAAACTGTGTTCAAGATCCATGTTTGTCAACATGGTATGAGAACCATGGTGAGCTTAGTTTAGCTCTTCTCCCTACTTCTTCAACTTCTCATAGCTCAGCTCTAGCTTAGGACAAGTGTTTGACTTCATCTCCTACTTTATCCTCACACGCCTCTTTTTGGCCACCATAGCCAGACTGCACCTACCTTCAGTTGAGCACTTAGATCTCATCATAGAGGAAATTTCAACTTGAGGTGTCTCCTAGGGAACTCTTCATCTACTCCTAGCGCAGCTCCCTGTCACATCAAAGTGTAACATTGTTCACTGTGGGGCCCGACATTACAAGAATTTGACCTCACTGCCTAGTGCCAATTTCAGGTCATACAGAGATTCATCTCCTATGTTGTGCGATCTACCCTATGAGCATAGGGCTTTGGAAGCTCACTATGCAAGTCTACTCCCCATGCAATATATTTTGCAATGGTCAACTCCTTGAGTTGCATGAGCTAAAAGAACAATCGGTTGTTTGAAACACTAGAGGAAGCCATAGCCAGAAACTTGAAAAAGCTTGGCAAACTTATTATTTTCTCACTGCCATCATCAATAGTGATTTTGATCACTCTAACATTACCTCTAAAGCCTATTTTAGATCTGGAAGTGCCAAGAAAGCTAAAAACTTACCTAGTAACATCAAGCCCAATATCAAGATCTAGTATCTATTTATACTCAACAAGTGTTTCTTAGCACTTGGGGTTTTTTAACTTAATTAAAAGTAAATCATCTTATAATCTCATTCTAGCTACTTCAAAGCCTACTCTTAGTTTGTAATGATTTGAAATTTTTCAAATTCCTTGTAAGTGTCTCAATCTCATTGTAAAAGGACAGACACTACCCAAGTGTCCTCGTGTTCAAAGAGGAGAGAGAGACAGGGAAAACACCATATCTATGAGCCTTCAGGCTCTCAAGCTCATTTCTTCATGTTCCACACACTAAACTAAAAAACACACACTCTACAAGATAAAGTGACCTAGTGTAAATGTAGACTAGACAGACTAACTCTAGTCAGGTCACTAACTAACCTGACTTATTTAATGTAGTCACATGTAGACAGCTGTACACACTAGTTGTCATAGATGTCGGTCATAGATGAAGATGCACTAAGGTGAGCTTGATTTCTAACACTCCCCCTTAAGCTCAAAAACAAAACTCAAATCATCTGCATCACTCCAAGTAGCTATCTAAAGTGAATGAACTTATCTTTACCAAGTGATTTGGTAAAGATGTCTGCTACCTGGTCTTCAGTCTTCACATGCTCCAAGTCAATCTGATATGCTAAAACCATTTCCCTGATGAAATGGTAGTGAACCTCAATGTGTTTTGATCTTGCATGATAAATAGGATTGCTTGCTAACATAACATTGCTCATATTGTCACAGTACAGCTTGAATTTGCTGTCCAAGTGTACTCCCAAGTCATTCAGCAACTTCTGTAACCACTTAGCTTCACAAGCTGCTAAGGCTGCACCATGATACTCTGCTTCTGTACTAGACAGTGCAACTGTAGGCTGTTTCTTACTCTACCAACTGATCATGCTACTTCCCAATCCAAATGCATAGCCGCTGGTTGACCTCCTATCATACGTGCAACTAGCCCAATCAGCATCAGTGTACCCCATCAAGTCAAGGGGTTTCCCATATGCATAAAACAGCCCATGATCTGTGGTACTCTTTACATATCTCAAAATTCTTCTGACTGCATCCAAGTGTGGTTTGCGAGGCTTCTGCATGAACTGACTGATCAGCCCCACAGCATAACTCAAGTCCGGTCTAATGATCATGAGATAGATTAAGCTGCCTACCATCTATCTGTACATAGTAACATTCTCAATCTCTGTCCCAACATCAATCTGCAGCTTGACATTCTACTTCAAAGGCGTATCCATAGGCTTACAATCAGCCATACCATATTTCTGTAACATGTCATGAGCATACTGCTTCTGTAGCAGCCATATGCCTTGAGGTGTAGAGACAACCTCAATCCCCAAAAAGTATTTCAGCTCTCCAGGTCCTTGACCTTAAATTCAACCTATAAACATGTCTTTATTTCAGCAATCCCATTTTCATCATCTCCTGTAATGATTAAGTCATCAACATAGACAACTAGGAAAACATAGCCATTATCTATCTTCTTCACAAACTGACTATGATCAGCATCTCCCAATCGGAAACCATGTTGCTGTAAATAACTGCTGATGCGAGCATTCCATGCTCTGGGTGCCTGTTTCAGCCCATATAATGCCTTTTTCAGCCGACATACATGTGCTGGAAATTCTGGATATACATAGCCTTCAGGTTGTTCCATGTAAACCTCTTCCTGTAATTCTCCATTGAGAAATGTATTCTTTACATCCATCTGCCATAGTTTCCAGCCTCTAGCTGCTGCCAAAGCAATCACAGTTCTAACTGTAGCCATCTTTGCTACAAGGCTGAAATCCTCCTCATAATCAAGACCATACTGCTGCGCATATCCTTTTGCAACCAGCCTGGCCTTATATCTTTCCAATGATCCATTTGATTTACATTTTACCTTATACACCCACTTACATCCAATAGGTGTTTTGCCCTCAGGCAATTGTACCAAATCCCATGTACCATTTTCAGCCAAACCTGAATATTCCTCATCCATAGTAGCACGCCAATTCTCATCTACAACTGCCTCATCAAACTTACTTGGTTCTCTAAAACCTGTTACTTTCGTCATATAAGCATAATGATGGGCTGAATATAAGTTGAATATTCCTCATCCATAGTAGCACGTCAATTCTCATCTACAACTGCCTCATCAAACTTACTTGGTTCTCTAAAACCTGTTACTTTCGTCATATAAGCATAATGACGGGCTGAATATCCAGTGTAAGTATACCTGTCAACAGGTCGTCTGACCCTCTCTGATCTCCTGAGCTATGGCTCACTGTGAACTTGCCTCTCATGAGGCGGCACATAACAGCTCTGCCTAGCACCTGGCGTCATAATAGACGGAATCCCCAATTCACTGTCTAAGCTGTCACTGCTAGATGAATCATAACCTGCAGTGAGTGGACCTGTTACATCTTCAAAAACCTTTTCTTTTCCCTTATCTGTTCTCCCCCTCACTGACATATCCGTGTCAGTGGATGCAGTAGTGCGACTCCGTAATCGTCGTGTCCAAGGACTCACTGTAGATGATACATCACCTGTCTGACCACTCATGGAAGTACTCTCTGCAGGAGTATTTTCAGCATGACTCATACTAGGTGAGCCATCAGTAGGCACTGCCACAGGATTCCCATACCAGGATGCTAACTCATCAAATACCACATCTCTGCTTATGAGTGTCTCATGCGTAGAAGGTACATAACACTTATAAGGTTTTCGTTCCTGTGCACATCCTATAAACACACTTTTCACTGCCTTAGGATCCAATTTCTTCCTCTTCTCATCCGGTATATGCACATATGCAATGCTGCCAAATACCTTCAAGTGTGAAATATCAGGTTTATGACCATACAGCCATTCATATGGAGTGACATCATGAATCCCTGCTGTAGGGGTTTGATTCAGTACATAGACATCAGTCACCACTGCTTCAGCCCAATAACCATTTGGCAGACATTTTTCATTCAGCATAGCTCTAGCTGACTCCATCAAAACCCTATTTTTCCTCTCTGCAACACTGTTTTGCTACGGTGTATAACTGCATGTGAGCTGTCTTCTGATCCCATGTTTAGCTAGATACCTGTCAAAGTAGTTTGAGACATATTCACCTCCTCCATCTGATCTCAAGCATGATATGTAACAACCCAATTCATTTTCAGCATGTTTCTTGAAGTCTTTGAATGCATCAAACACATCATCCTTATGCTTCAAAATATAAAGCCAAGTGTACTTGTGCTGAAATCATCAATAAATGAGGCATAATATCGTGCATCACCAAAAGAAGCATTATGTGAAGGACCCCAGACATCAGAGTGTACCAACTGTATAGGCCTAGTGCTGTTTTTTACATGTCTCATGAAAGGAAACCGTGCCTGCTTCCCAAACTGACATGCAGGGCATGCATGACCAAAATCATTATACTTGAATTTAGGTAATCCAAGTACTACTTCTTTCTGCTGCATAGATTTCAGCTTTTGTACATTGACATGTCCAATCCGCTTGTGCCAAATCTCAACATCCCGAATGGCACTCTCATCATGAGCAAACATGGCTGCCTTGAGTTCCGGAATGGTCGCATCCAATGTAAACATCTTGCCATCCCTTTTGCCCTTGGCAATTAACTTGCAGCCATTTCCATACTCCTCAATGAAACACCCATCTTTGTTGAACCTCACTTGCAAATTCTGTTCTGCCATTTGACCCATAGACAATAGATTCTTTGTTATGGTCGGTACATGTAATACATCATGCAGGCCTTTCTTCTTACCATCAGGCATCATAAGAGGAACAATCCCTTTATGCTTTATGTCGTGTTTGGTGTCATCCCCAGTACATACATGACCATGTGTACCTGCAACCATCTCATCAAACCACTCTCCATGTGGGGTCATGTGGTTTGATGCTCCAGAGTCAATGTACCATCTGTCATCTCTATCATGTCTCGACACATTTCTAGATACATGCTGCATGGCAAAGAGTCTATCAACTGGCTCATCATGAGCACCACTGGAAGATGCATAGTGCCCATGCTGTCTGCCCTTTGCCTTCATATCTCCCTGCTTTTTGTAACAATCCTTTGCAATATGCCCATACCGGCCACAATAATGGCAGTCCTTGTTCCTGTTGGATTGATCAGATGACTGCCATGAACTAGATCCACCACCTCTACCTCGGGGTGATCTCCCCTTGCCTCTAAACCCACCAGATCCACGCTGGCCTTGTGTATTTGCACCATACCAATTACTCTGCTTTCTGCTGCTACTATCCATAAGCATTACGAGTATCACCACGACCTCGAAATGAACCACGACCTCTAGATCCTCTGCCACACTGGCTAGAGTATAACACATTGTCTCTACTCTGAGATGCACTAGAACCTATATTCAAACCAAGTTTGACTTCCTCATGCAGCAACAAAGCAACTAGCTCTTCCCAGCTAGGGGGCTCTTCTCTGAGACAGAAATGGAAGTGTCAAAAGCTTTGTACTCTTTGCCTAAGCCATTCAAAGCAACATCAATCATATCATCTTCTGATACACTTGAGCCAATAGTAGCAAGTTGATCAACTATGGTCTTAATCTCCGTGGTATACGCCTAGATGCTCTTGCCATTCCTAGACATGTTGTTGAACTGCTGTCTCAACTGGATCTTCCTTGCATGTGTCATGGTTCCATAATTTTTCATCAGTATGTCCCAAGCATCCTTCGAAGTCTCACATCTAGTGATTTGAATTACCATAGCATCAGATATACATAAAGAAAACCAATGCAACACCTTACATGCTCTTTCATTCCATAGCCTGTAGGCTCTTTTCTGTTCATTTGTTGGATTATGTGCAAGCAACTCAGGAGCAACTTCATCTCTTGTACATAGATCCCAATAACCTCTGCCAACCAGAAAGTTTTTCATTTTGAATTTCCATAATGCAAAGTTCTTATTATCCAACTTCTCTCCAACTATCTGAGTGATATTGTCAGTCCCATGTGCATTAGCCATGATGCAATAGACTGTCTATCAAGTGCCTGACTCCTTGCAGACCAATAAGTATGATTGACTAAGTTCAGTCCGTAACAGTTTATGACAATTTTCTACACTAAATTGTAGAAAAAAACCAGGGTATTTCAGCCCACTAACACCCCAAAACAACCCACAAACAAGTGGTCTCAACTGTAGATATAACTGTCAATACATGAGCTATGTGTTTGCTTCAACTTAAGCTTTTGTAACCTCACTGCCAGGGTACATACATGCACTCTGAAAACTGTAAATTGTGAGTAACCAACAGCAATTTCAAGTCCAAAACTGAGTGGTAATCATGTCATACATGTTCCAAAATCTCCCAGATAGCTGCTAGTACATTTGGCAGTCAAGACATGAGCATAAAGGCATAGAACAGTGCATAACCAGCACATACAAGTGTCAACAAATTCAATTGCAGGTTGCAGTCAACCAGAATTCAGCATAACAAGCTCCAAACCACTTCAAAGTGTCTTCAATCCAAATCATACATTTGCTCCAGTATGACAAGGTCAATGCATGACTATGTAGTGACCATAGACTGTCTGTCTCTAATGAGAAAAGTCATACATTACTTCTGCAATTTGTACTCAGCCAACAAGACAAGATTGCATTTGCTTCAGCTCCAAAAATTTCAGCATTCAGTAGCACTTAATGCTTTTCTCAACCCATAAACATTCTGACATACACATGTCAGTACATACATCTCATAGATGTCACCAAATATCACACTATGCTTCAGTAAGGAACAAATGCTTGCTGTCCATATTAAATGACAGTTTTCAGCCTATCTGAAATGCTCCAGATCTGAGTATTTCAATTACAAAAATTAGCTTGCAATGGATCACAACAAGTACATATGATCTCTAGCATATATTTATGCTTCAAGAGTGCTTCTGGGCTTGTCAGAGAGCTTCCAAAGCTCTTCAATGTGTGGCATATACCATGTATACTGTGTATACAGTAGTGCTGCCCTTTTTTTTCAGATCTGCCCACTCTGATCTCAGCTCATGTCAGAGCTTAAGGTCAAGAATTTGCCTCTTGCCATCTTAAAACACTTCATACCTGTCATAATCAAGCATTTGATGACCAAATGCACGAGCATTTGATGAAGTGCAGCCCAACAACTGAGAGCAGGAAACAAGCGCAGTTGATGCAAATCTGTCCTCTACTCCATCAGCTCTGTTTGCTGAGTTTGATGCTGATGGAGCACACACTAGTGCTCAATACACCCTTCACAAGGCTCTAAACAAGCCATAACCTGCAGCTTGACCCATAGAGTAGGTAATCACTCAATGCATACCTTCAGCTTACAATGGCATTCAACCTGTTTGAGAAAATGACACAAGTCTTCAACTATAGATCATCTTCACTCCCTCTTGCTCCAAGAGATCCACCAAGTAAGGCTCTGATACCATGTTCAAAGAGGAGAGAGAGACAGGGAAAACACCATATCCATGAGCCTTCAGGCTCTCAAGCTCATTTCTTCATGTTCCACACACTAAACTGAAAAACACACACTCTACAAGATAAAGTGACCTAGTATAAATGTAGACTAGACAGACTAACTCTAGTAAGGTCACTAACTGACTACTAACCCGACTTATTTAATGTAGTCACATGTAGACAGCAGCACACACTAGCTGTCATAGATGTCAGTCATAGATGAAGACACACTGACGGTGAGCTTGATTTCTAACACCTCGTGGTAAGACCTCCTTCTAAGATGACTAAACTAGAATAGATAGCAAAGTTTAATGGTGAAGGCTTTCACACTTGGAAGGAGAAAACCATGTACCATCTCATGAGAAAATACCTTTGGGATCTCTTTGAGGAAGATGATGTAGATGACAAGAAAGAAGATGCTAAAGAGGAAGATGTTGCAGAAGACCAGCCTAAAACAAAGGCATGGAAGAAGATGAACAACAAAGCTCTACGTATTATTACCTGGGGTCTATCAGATGATGTATTACACCGCATCTCTAGCATCAAGGATGCAAAGAAGGCATGGGAAGAACTTGACAAGATCTTTGGTACACAAGCAAAATACTCGAAGGTAAAATTACTTATGCAGTTTTATAAGTTGGATGTAAAAGACAATTCATCTATGATTGTACACATCAATAAGTTCAAGAGCCTTTAAACTTAGCTATCGACTCTTAAAAAGAACATTGATGAGGATGAGGCAATAGCAGTGCTACTTGCCACTATTAATCACAAACCATATGAGAACCTTGTTTCAACACTAAGTAATGTTCCCAGTCTCTCACTTAAAGTCACTTAAAGATATTGAGCAATCTCTTCTTGATGAAGAGAAAAAATAAAAGAACAAGAATGCAAAAGATGGTATCCCATCATTTAGGGAAAATCTCTTATACACCAAAGGAGCTGCTGGACCCAAAGAAAGAGATTGAGGATTCAACATCGACAACAAAAGTTGGATGACATGTCATTATTGTGGTAAGACTGGCCATATTGCCAATGAATGTTTTCACAAGAAAAGAACACGGCAGATACATAATGACCACCACCAAAGTCAATTCATGAATCAAGAAGAAGAAGAAGAAGATGCTTCCACTACCATCAACAACTCTAACAAATTTTTCTAAGGAATTTGTTCCCATGGTGGATTTTCTTTGTAAAAACCCTTGCCAAGATGTAAAGTCTCAAGCTTTAACTTGACTAGGCTACCTATGACCTAGTCTCCTGGGCCATGTTATCATGTAGGGGCAGGAGAAAATGTCCTGAATCCCATATGCACAGTGAGGATAGTGGAGAAGTTGGAAATCTATAAAAGCATGTACTTGGTTCACTTTTTAATGAAATGCTATTGTACTTTGTACTTAGAGTCTGTAACTCTATCCACTCAAGATTGTTTTTGTGAGTCCAAGCTAATCTATCTTGGAACCTAATTCACTTTAGTGAAAGTCTCTGTCTAGTCATTAGTTTTTATGTATCTTGCTTACAAGTTCAAGCCTCCATAGCTAAACTGTGTTCAAGATCCATGCTTGTCAACACTTATCTAGACAGTTGTTGTCTTAGCTGTCTCTCTACATGTGTGGTGCAATAACTGAGTCGGTCAAACTCAAACAAAGTTAGTGGTACGATCAATTAGTGACCTAGTGTGTTTTTCAGTTATGCGTGATTAGACTATTATACAAGAATGAGAAGAGAACAATGAGAGTTCACTACTCTCTGTGTTACAAATCTATGTCTTTGTCTCTCTCTCCCTCTGAATCTTGAACATGGTATGAGAGCGTGAAGCGTGAAGCATGAGGTCTAAAATCTTGGCAGTGGCAATTTGACATCAAAGACATCAGATCTAAAAAATATGTCATCAAAGGAGACTGTGCCTGTAACCCCTTATCTTGCTACATAAATGGATTTTGGAGAAACAACCTGACTCTTCACCGTTTCAACGTGGTCTATAACTTTGTAAAAGAAAGTCTTTTCAAATTCTTCACAAATTTTGAAATATCTAGCAAAGACCTATGCAGACTGGCTATTTACTGCAGTAAACAATAGGTGGTTCCAAGGCACTAGTGGCTTTCATCCTAACAATGTATATGCCCTTATTATCATGCATTTGAGCATGATATTGGAGTGTCAAATGCTCAATTTCGGAGCTTATTTTCACGCTAGAAATAGTGAATTGGCTATTTTCCTTAATTTGGAAATAATATACCTACAGGGTTGAAGTATCTGTGATGCTTATTTGCTATTGGTAAATGCTTAGATGATACCACTTAAGTGGTAGATGCTTTTTGGGATACTGTGAGTGCTTAAATTTTAAAGTTTGGACTGATTTGTTGCTGGTTATATCGGGGTATTACTGTCTGCAAGAAGGATACCTATCATCTTTCACTTGGCATACATGCAATATATTCTGACCGGTTTGGACATGTATCAAATCTTGCATAGAGTGGAAATTGAATAAGATATTTTGGGTCTATTTTGAGGTTTGAATACTCTTGTTTTAATGGAGAAAATATTGTTGGTTATAGCAGTGGACTAGTTGTATTTGGTATTGCTACTTGCATACAGTACAAACATTGATGCTTGTTTGGTCACATATTGAATCCCCAATGTACTGGGACATGTCTATGGTGTTTTAAGGATATTTTTAAGCTCAGAATACCATGATTATTGCACATTTTATGTTGCTAGTCATAACAGGTTGCTTGCCTATCATCAACTGTAGAAAAGTCTAGTAAATGTCGACATCAATTCTATGCATCTATTGATGCTTGTATGGGCATAGTTTGTTTCTGGGATATTCTGCCTCTATCATAGAATGTTTTGAACTGGTTTGAGCTTGGTTATGCTCAATTGGCTATTTTTTTTAATTGCTGGAATACAGTTTATAGCAAGCAGGTTGTTAGGAAAACTGGTCCTGAGCTATAGGAAATTGTTGTTGAACTACATGAAACTGTTCCTAAACTGCAGGAAGTCTGTTTCTGAACTGTAGGAAGTCTATTTCTGAACTGTAAGAAAACTGTTCCTGAATTGCAGGAAAATTGTTCCTAAACTGTAGGGAGTTAAGCACTTACAGATTACATATAGCATTGAATATCTTAGTTGCAAATATGGCAAATGCTCAAGGCACTAACAATATCGCTCAAATTGTGGGAGAGAAGCTTGATAACAAAAACTTGCTCTATGGCAAGATGAAAAAATTTTTGATTGGCAGAGGCTATTGGGATTTATGTATGGGGGATGAAGCTGAACCTGAATTTCCTTAACAGAATCCTACACAAGAACAGTGGAGAGCCCACAAACAGTAGGGTCGAAAAGAGCTAGTAAAGTACTACATTGGTTTTCTTTATGCATTTCTGATGCGATGGCTATGCAAATTACCAATTGCTATTCCCCGAAGGATGCTTGGGATGCACTCATGAAGAATTATGGTAATGTCACGCATGCAAGAAGATACAACTAAAGCAGCAGTTCAACAACATGTTTAGGAATGGCAGTAACATTCAAGCATACACAACTAAAATAAAAACCATAGCTGACGAGCTGGTTACTATTGGATCTCATGTATCAAAGGATGATATGATTGCAATGACATTGAATGGGTTAGGCAAGGAGTATAAGGCATTTGATACATCTATTTCTATGAGAATAGAACCCCCTAATTGGGATGAGTTACTTGCATTGCTGCTACATGAAGAAGTAAAGCTTGGCTGAAATACAAGTTCAAGTATATCTCAAGGCAAAGACACTGTCTTTTACTCTAGTCAGCAAGCTAGAGGTGGTAGAGCTCATGGAGCTTTTCGGGGTTGAGGAGACACTCGAAACACATATGGACAGCATTAGCAAAATGCTGGGCATAGCTCAAATACACAAGGACAACGATGATGTGAAGCCTTTAGAGGTAGGGGGAGATCACCTAGAGGCAGAGGTGGTTCCTGGCAGTCGCATGAGCAGTCTAACAGGGATAAAGACTGTCATTATTGCAGCAGATATGGGCATATTTCAAAGGATTGCCATAAAAAGCAAGCTGGTATGAAGGCAAAAGGTAGGCAACATGTACATTATGCATCTTCCAGTGGTACTCAGGATGACCAGGGAGATAGACTATTTGCTATGCAGCATGTATCTAAAGAATACACCTAAGCAAGGCAAAGATGAGAAGTGGTACATAGACTCAAGAGCATCCAATCATATGACTCCTCATGGTGAATGGTTTGATGAGTTAGTAGCAGGGTCTCATGGATTTGTATGTACTAGTGATGATACACAACATGATATTCAGCATACAAGTGTGGTTCCATTGCTCATGCCCCAATGGAAAAAAGAAAACCTCATGGCAAATGGTTTGATGAGCTAGTAGCAGGGTCTCATGGATTTGTATGTACTAGTGATGATACACAACATGATATTCAGCATATAAGTGTGGTTTCATTGCCCATGCCTCGATGATATACTGCACGTACCTTCTATTACCAATAATTTACTATCGGTTGGAACACAATCTGCAAGTCAGATTCAATAGGGATGGTTGTTTTATTGAAGCATATGGCAATGGTTGTAAATTGATTGCTAAAGGCAAGAGAGATGGTAGAATGTTTACTTTGGATGCATCTATCTCGGAATTGAAGGCAACCATGTTTGCCCATGATAATGGAGTAGTTCGGGATGTAGAAATATGGCACAAACGCATCGGTCATGTTAATGTACAAAAGCTAAAAAATATGCAACAGAAAGAGGTTGTCCTTGGCTTGCCAAAGTTCAAGTACACTGATCTTGGACATGTATGATCTACTTATCAGTTTGGAAAACAAGTGAGATTCCTGTTCATGAGACATGTCAAAAATAGTTCTCGACCTTTGCAGTTGATACATTCGCATGTATGGGGTCCTGCCCATAATGCATCTTTTGGTGGTGCTAGATATTATGTATCCTTCATTGATGATTTCAACCAGTACACATGGCTATATATTTTGAAGCACAAGGATGAGGTGCTTGATATCTTTAAGAACTTTAAGAAGCATGCTGAAAATGAACTTGGATGTTATATCTCATGTTTGAGATTTGATGGAGGTGGAGAATATATATCTAGAGAGTTTGACATGTATCTTGCTAAATATGGCATAAAAAGGAAGCTCACATGCAATTACACACCTCAGCAAAACGGTGTGGCAAAGAGAAAAAATCGGTGATTATGGGCAATGCTTAATGAAAAGAATTTGCCATTTATTGGGCTGAAGCAAAGTTTATTGCAGGTTATATGCTAAACTGAACACCTACAACTAGGATTCATGATTTGACACTATATAAGAAACTGTATGGGCACAAGCCCAACATTAGTCACCTAAAAGTATTTGGTTGTATTGCCTACGTACATGTGCTTGATGAAAAGAGAAAGAAGTTAGACTCGAAAGCTGTCAAAAGTGTTTTTCTTGGCTATGCACAGGAGAGAAAGGCTTAGAAATGCTATGATCCATCCACTGGGGAGACCCTCATCAGTAGGGATGTAGTTTTTGATGAGCTATCCTCATGGTATGGTTATCCGAATGCAATGGTCTTTGATGGACCAGCCAGCCCTACTTATGCTAAAAATTATCCTTCAACTAGTACGTCTATGAGTGGTGGACCCTAGTTCATCTACTATTAGTCCTTGGAAAGGATGACTCCGCAGTCGTGCTACTGCATCCATTGACACTGATATGTCAGTGAGGGGGAGATTGGATAAAGGCAAAGAAAAGATGTTTGATGATGTGATTGGCCCACTTACATTTCGATATGACTCACCTGGCAGTGATAGTCTTGATAGTGAATTGGGCATACCATCAGTTATGACGCATGGTGCAAGGCAAAGCAGGTATGTGCTGCCTCATGAGAGGCAAGCCCAGACTGCACTGTAGTTGAGGAGTTCTAAAAGGGTTGGAAAACCAGTTGATAGGCTAACATACAGTGGGTATTCAGCTAGACATTATGCATATATGACTAAAGTGTCAAGCTACAAAGAGCCTATGAAGTTTAGTGAGGCAGTTACAGAAGAGAATTGGTGTGCCGCCATGGATGAGGAATATGCAACATTGGCTAAAAATGAGACATAGGAATTGGTCCATTTGCCTGAAGGCAAAAGTGCCCATTGGCTGCAAATGGGTTTATAAAGTGAAATGCAAGTTAGATGGTTCGTTGGAAAGGTATAAAGCCCGGCTAGTTGCAAAGGGATATGCACAGCAGTATGACCTAGATTACGAGGAGACTTTCAGTCCAATTGCCAAGATGGCAACTATGAGAATAGTTATTGCATTAGTGGCTTCTAAGGGCTAGAAATTGTGGCAAATGGATGTCAAAAATTCATTCTTGAATAGTGACTTTCTTGAAGAGGTGTATAAGGAGCAGTCTGAAGGTTATGTATACATTAACTATCCAACATATGTGTGTAAGTTGAAAAAGGTTTTGTATGGACTAAAACAAGCACCAAGAGCATGGAATGCTCACATAAGCACTTATTTGCAGTAGCTTGGTTTTCAGATAGGTCATGCAAATCACAACCTATTTACGAAGAAGACAAAGCATGACTATGTTTTTATGGTGGTTTATGTCAATGATTTGATCATCACTGGAGATGTTGATCATGGGATTGCAGAAATTAAAGCAATGTTACATTCTGAATTCAAAGTCAAGGATCTTGGTGAGTTGAAGTACTTTCTTGGGATTGAGGTTGTATCTACACCTCAAGGTATATGGCTATTACAAAAATAGTATGCTCATGATATGTTGTTGAAATATGGCATGATGGAGTGTAAAGCCATGGAAACACCATTGGATCAAAAGGTCAAACTTGCAGTTGATGTTGGGACTGAGATCGAGAATGTCACTATGTACAAACCGATGGTGAGTAGCTTTATTTACCTTACTATTACTCGTCCTAACTTGAGTTATGCAGTGGGGCTGATTAGCCAATTTATGTAGAAACCTCATAAGCCACACTTAGATGCAGTCAGGAGGATTATGCAGTACATGAAGGGTACTGCTGATTATGGGATATTTTATGAGCATGGAAAATCATTCGACTTGACAGCTTATACAAATGTTGATTGGGCTGGTTGTCTCTATGACAGGAGGTCAACCAGTGGTTATGCTTTTAGTTTGGGTAGTAGTATGATCAAATGGAGTAGTAAGAAGTGGCCGACCATTGCTTTATCTAGTACAGAGGCAGAATATAGGGGTGTAGCCTTAGCGGCATGCAAATTAGTTTGGCATGTGAAATTGCTACACGACTTGGGTATATAATTAGATAGGAAGGTCACATTGCATTGTGACAACCTCAATAGTGTGATGTTGGCTAGCAACCCCATCTATCATGCTAGATCCAAACACATAGAAGTTCATTACCATTTTATCAGGGAGATGGTACTAGATTGATCTACTCCATGTGAAGATAGAAGACCAGGTAGCAGATATCTTTATCAAATCACTTGGTAAAGAGAAGTTTGTGTATTTCAGGGAGCTACTTGGAGTACATCAATTAGCTTGAGCTTGAGGGGGAGTGTTGAGAATCAAGCTCGTGATCAGTATCACCGAGATGACTGACCTTATCTAGATAGTTGTCATCTTAGCTCTCTCTCTACATGTGTGGTGTAATAATTGAGTCCGTCAGACTCAACCACATTTAGTGGTATGACCAATTAATGACCTAGTGTGTTTTGAAGTTATATGTGATTAGACTTTAGTAAGAATTACGGAAGAATGAGAAGAGAACAATGAGAGTTCACTACTCTCCGTTACAGCTCCATGTCTTTATCTCTCTCTCCCTTTGAATCTCGAGCATCCTCAGTGTCCTCTTGATCATCCAAGTCAACATAAATCTATTATTCATCTTGCACATGTTCTTCAATTGGTTCACTTACAACTCTTGATACTCTTTCATGCAAAATAGGAATCTTCAAATTTGCACCATCTAGCTCACACAAAGAATACGTTGTGTTATCATGTACATACTTCATAATATAAGGACCAAGCCATCTCTTAGAAACCTTTATAAGTGTACTATGTTGAGTGTCAAGACTACTATCACAAACTAACACCCAATCTCCTTTCTCAATGGGTTTTGGATGGAGCTTGTGTTTCTTATCAAACCTATCTTTATTCTTTATCCTAGAATCTTTTAAATGCATGGTTGCCAACTTGATGTCTTCAAACTTCCTTTCTAGCTGTCAAATCTACAAAGCAAGAAGATCCTCCCTGTTCATATCATTCTCCCAAGATAGCACACTTCAAGTAGTAACAACATCCTCAATAGTAATAACATCCAAGTAGTAGTAGCATCCTCAATAGGTATAACAATCTTTTGGTCATATATCAACTTAGCAAGCATATATCATGTCATTGTACTATGTGTAGTGTGATCAACCCATAAAGCATATGGAAGTAGCTTGGGCCACTTTTGAATCCTGCCTCTACATGCATTACCTAAAGCTTTGATGATAAGGGGGTGTTCACATTCAATTTATCCATTGCCTTCAAGGTTGTATGCTAAAGTGAGAGCAAGCTTTATGCCCAACCTCAAGAAGAATTCCCTAGCTTCTTCTACATCCAACTCTCAATAGGCATAATAGCCTTTTGACCATACATCAACTCACCTGGCATATATCGAGTCATTGTACTATGTGAAGCCCATAAAGCATAGAGAAGTAGCCTAGGCCACTCTCGAATCTTACCTCTGCATGCCTTGGGTAAAGCTTTGATGATAGGTAGGTGTCCATGTTTACTTTTGCCATTGCCTTTAAGGTTTTATGCTAAAGTTAGAACAATCTTCATGCCCAACATCAAGAAGAATTCCCTAGCTTCTTTTGCATCCAACTTCCCTCAATTTGCAGTTATCTTTCCAACCCAACCATAGTGGCAAATAACATCTTCCAAAAGATATTTATATACTGTACTTGTATCCTTTGTTCTTAACACCTGACCTTCCACTTGATTTGTTAGATATTCCCTAGCAAGTATAATGTATCACATTTGCCAAAGTCCCATAGGCATAGTCACCAAGTCAACCACCCATTTGTAATGCATGGCTAACAAATATGTAGGATTTAGACTATCATGATATCACACATTGGAATACTTTTTCCAAGTAGCATAGGTCTCTACAAATTGCAACACATCTTTATACATACCTTTCCACCAATATCTTTCTTTGATCTTTGTAAAAGTGGTCCATACACCTGGATGACTAGCCCATAGACTCTCATGAAAGTCTTTGATAATTTGTTGTTGTTGAGTCTCCTTATCTCATATTACCCTTTGTGGAGTATTGTTTCTTTGCTTTGTATGCTTTCATAGATGGCCATTCTTCAGGAAATACCCATATGATTTTCTTGGGATTCTCTTGAACTCCTGATCAGTCCATCCCTCTTGCTTAGTTAAAGTGCTCAAGTAGTGGCTAATAAGCAACCACTCACCATCATATATGTCTTCTGAAAATGATTCAAGAGAAGATGCACAACAACAATGATCTTGTTGAACATAAGAAGTGGAGTAGACATTTGTACCAATATCATCTTCTTCAACAACCATGTCTTCTTCAACCTTGTACCTATCTCTCGATAACATATCTACAACTGGATTATCTTTACCTACAATATGGCAAAACTCTAGGTTCAAGGACTTGATGTAAGCAATCCATTGTGCAACATAGTAATATCTGGAGTTGAGCAACTAGTGATCATCCCAAGCAAAGGTAGACAATCTATCTCAACAACCACTAATGTACTAATAGAGTATTCTTTATCAGACTTTAATGCAATGAGCAATCTCCATAATTCCTTCTTAACCTATGGATAATTTTGTTGCTGAGGACTTAAGACTTTGGCTTCAAACTACATAGCATATATATTTCCCTCTTCATCATATTATCCAATAGCCCATCCAATTCCTATTGGACTAGTATCCACTATAATAATGATAGGCCTTCCATACTCATAATTTACTTTCCTTAGTATAGGATCTATAGATACAAAAAAATGTTTCAATTTTCTCATTGCCTTTGTATGTGATTCATGCCAATGAAAAATTTGACCTTTCCTCAACAATTGATAGAGTGCATCTGCTACATGCGCAAAGTTTGGAATCCAAATAAGATAGAAAACACATGCATCAAAGAATCATCTCATGTGAATTATGGAAGTGCAATTCTCCTACATCTTTTGAATGACTTCAACCTTAATTGGAGAAGGCCTTCGACCATAAGACCCACGCATATGTCCCATAATCAAAATTTTCTAAACTCCAAAAATTGACTTTGGCCTAGAAAGAGTAAGATTTATCTCTTCTAGCTTGGATAAGATCTTGTCACAATCAAAAATATGATCTACAACAAACTTGCGATACCTCCTTGAATCCACTTTCTCATCCTTAACCCCTTCTTTGCACCCTTTTATAGGCACATCATCAAGAAAAGTTATAGTGACATTGGTATGAAGTCATGAAGAACTTTGTTCATCCCATTCATCATATGTGCAACCGAGTTGGTTGCTCCTTGAAGTAAGGTACACATACTTACGAAACCCAAAGGTGTTCCCATAGTTATTAAATCCATGCTATCCACATCCAATTTAAATTGATCATATCCAGAGTAGAGATCTCCCACAGAATAAATCACCCTTTCTGCAAAAGTTTCTACAAATTCATTGACAATTGGCTCTATACTAACATTTCGAATAATCACTTTGTTCACCAATTGTATATCATGTATAAACCTCAAAGCTCCATTCTTCCTTGGTATAGTGAATCACCTGTTTGAATATGGAGCATAATGTTGAGATATTTGCAATCACACCCAGCTTAGCCTCTTTGTATGGAGAAGTATGGGCTCAGGATGTAGAATCTCATATGCATAGTGGTGGAAAGTGCAACCTAGTCTATCCCTATAAAAGCATTGTACTTGCTCTCCTTTCTTAGTGTAATATCATGATGCTTTCCTCTTTCAATTAGTGTCATTGTCAATCCATTACACAAGATTGTGTTTATGAGTCCAAGCTTCCATCTTGGAACATAATTCACTTGTGTAACAATTGTCTACTCATTGTTTATGTCAACATTAATCTAACCTTCATCTTCTATCCACTATAGCTTCTTCCATGCTCTAGATCTCTCATTTCAATACGTAACAGGGCTCCAAAATACCCATCCTAATCTTTTCATTCAACAACTCAATCAACTCTGGTAAGTAAGCCTTAGGAAACCATTGGAGCAACAACACTAGGATCCACACATCCAATTTCATACAGTTGAAAGGTGAAGGCCTTACCATGTTTTGATAGCATCTCCTAGAAGAAATCTTTCTCCCATAGTGTAACAATTCCCTTGCATCCAATCTCCAATTCCTTTAAAGTCTCTGGTGTGTAAATGTATGTCCAATTCTTTGTGGATCTTGTAGGTCTAGTTGTTGAGAGGCTTAATTCATTTTCTCTTTGCTATTAGAAGATAAAGGTTGAACAACATGTTTTACATTTTTAGCGACAATTTTGTACTTTGTCTTCTTGTCCTTCACTTGCTTTGGAAAATGTCTTGTTTGAAACCTTCAATCACTTTGTACATGTCCACTGAACATACTTTGACAACTTCATTACCTTCCTCTAGATTTGAATCAACTATGGCTACATGCTCTCCAATAGTATCAACAAAAGAAACTTCTTCAAAAACTCCTAAAATCGCTTCATCATCTTCAAGCACACCATTTTCCTTCAAGCTCTTTTGAGCATTACCAACATGTTGCCATTCCTTCCTTTGCAAGTCTTAAAACTTTCTAAAACATATGGAACCTTCTATTGTTAGCCCTATAAATCTTGTAGAAAAAGATTTCTTACCTTCTAAATTAGGCGAGAACCTTTTTCTTTGTGTACCATCATAGTCCCGCTTTACAATGGTAGATGTAGAAAACCCATCATATCTTGATGCTCTTTGAATTGCTTGCTAATCATTGGTAAGGATGCTCACAAAGGCTTTCTTGATTTCTCTCATGATCCACACATACGGTCAAGAATTGAACAACACTCTACCCATCATGACTTCTTATTCTAGCATAAGTAGTAGAACCATCATCCATCACCTTAGTCTCCATATGGACTACAGTAATATCTGGTTGTCCAAGAATCAAAGAGTAAGAAGCCATATCCTGTACAAAGAAAATATGCTCATCTTGAACATATCTAATAGTAACTTTCACATTGGGACAAGCACCATGCAAATCCCCTGATGAGTTGTTTGTAGCCCGAATTCTCCACCCATGATCCGTATCAATTGGCCACTTTCCTTTGGAGTAGAGACTCTTTGACATAAGATTAATTTTTGAATTATGATCTATGATTGCAACACATGGCTCATCAAGATCACCAACCTTAACTAGAGTCTCTGTCATAGCCCTGGCAAACCCAATGATTCCTTGAATAATGGATTCTATGAAAGACTTCAAATTCCTCATCATACTCAAATTGAACTTGCCTTATCTATCTCAAAAATTGATTACA
Source organism: Lygodium microphyllum (assembly GCF_053477565.2). Lineage (NCBI taxonomy): Eukaryota > Viridiplantae > Streptophyta > Polypodiopsida > Schizaeales > Lygodiaceae > Lygodium > Lygodium microphyllum. The sequence continues at coordinate 53,774,709 of NC_141145.1, forward strand.
ATCCACCACGCATCTTGCATCTTCGTCTTCATGTGCATATGCCCTATGTACCTCATGTATACCATGTATCCCTTGGGACTTTGAGGTCTCTCCATCTCCTTGTAAGTGAGGATTGGTAGGATCTCCCAAAACTTGTTGCTTCCACTTTATGATATCAATGATCTCATCATGAAACTAATGTTTAGCAATTCCAAATACCTCTCCCAAAATAAATTCCACCCTACTATTGATAATTCTTTCTTCCAACACTTTCTTCACATCTATAGCCAATTCAATGTTAGATTGCAATTTGTAAGTTGGATTTTTTTATTTACCTTTGCTTTTCTGATGCTTTTTCTCCCTTGACGCATCATCCATAGGTACTTCAAGTGGAGGAACATCATGTGGAGGAACATCATGCTTTTTCTCCCTTGATGCATCATCCATAGGTACTTCAAGTGGAGGAACATCATGTGGAGTTGCATCACGAGATAACACTATCTCTTTTCTTCCACTTCCCCTTGTTTCCCTCTTTGATGTACCTTCATTACTTTCTTCTCATTTGTGCTTTTCTTCAACAATAGCTTCATTGTTTTGGCTCCTAGCAATGTATGCATACACTGGCAAAGAGTCTACAGGATGATCCCAACCTATTGTTTGTCAAATACAATCGCCAACATAGTGCAAAGCATCCCTAGCAACCTTCCCTCTTTCTGTTTTCTTTACTACATAAGGCCAAAGCTCATTAACCTATTCAAACTTCTCATTCATTTCAACATCTTTCTTTGATGTCGTTCCACCTACATGCCATATGTAGTATCTTACATAACAGCTAAAGCATGTCTAGCTGACATATCATCCACAAGTTTTCTCATACCACCTTTTCCAAAGTTGGTACTACTGAGAGGTAAACCTATCTCTGGAAAATGAATTTTACCTTCTTTAAATAAGACAACACATTTATCTAGTGCATTCTTGAATGAATCACAATCCTTTTGAAAGTGATTAGTAGTATCACACCATATGCATCTCAAAACAAAACCTCCACAAGTTTAATGTCTTTGTTCAGAGGGTTGTCCTTTTTCTTCAAGTCTTGAAAACTTCAATTGCAACTCCTGCATACCTTTCACCAACTCATCCAAAACTAAGTATTCAACTTTGGGACTTACAGTTATTGGCTTGGTTACCTGCTCTGTTGAAGTAGAAGTACTAGCCACAACCATCATGTCCCTTTGTTTCTGTCTCTTTGCAACAAAAGAAATAGCATCTTCCACCTCTTTCCAATCAGTTTTTAGTCCTTGTTTAGCATCCTTATCTTCCAAAAGTACTTCAAGACTTCTTTGAAGTGGAGATTCAATAGCCTATAAGAAAATTTCAATTCTATATAGGTGATAGCCCTTTATTTGGTTTAGCAACCCACTCCAAGAATATCCTCTTGGTTACCTGCTCTAGATCTTCCATAAAGTATTCCTCTTTGAGTGCCTTCTTGAAATTGTCCCAATTGTTAGCATATGCATGTTGTATCTCTCTAATCCTTGTTTTAATCTCCATAACAACAACCCACTCAAAATTTATTGTCATTTGTTGATTTGAGACCCTATTCAACTCCATCTCCTTTGCATATGACCCTTCAAATTGATCTACCTTGTTTACCACCAATTGAAGTGCCTTTATTATAGCTTCTTCCATCCTCTGCATGCTTTGTTGTTGTCCATATATAATGCAAACTCCCTAAACATCTACAACATGTCTTCTTGTTGCACAACATCTTCGCTAGTAGGCTGGACACGTCATAGCTTTGAACTCCCATCTCTGTTGTTTCATATAGGGCTCACCAAAATGATGTCAAGATAATCTACACATATGTTAGGAAGACATTGGGTCTCTGGCTATGGGAGTAAATAAGAGTAGTAATGGATGGATAGATGTATATGATGTTAGAGAGATTCTTAAGCAAGGATTAATGGTAGTAAGAGATTAGGCAAATTCTTGTATGAGAGCAGAGATGATGATAGAGATTACATAGAGTAGAAACTAACAAGAGATGAAACAACACACATGTAAGAGACTAGAGACTCGAAGTTTCCCAAAACCAATCCTTGATTAAGAAAACCTATTTAGAATGAGTCTCCCCTTCACTGTGTCCTATTTTACCCTGTTATATCCAAAAACTCACATTAAACACTAGCTTCTAATATGCTACTCAAACAGAAAATATGATGGTTCTCTTGGCTCCTAAATGGAGCCCCAAGAGAGACACCAAGGAAAAGGGGATTCTACTGCAAGAAAATCTATCTTGTAACATCAACAAGCTTTTGCTTCATTCTTTAGAGAACCAAAACAAGGAAAAAGAACAAATCTTCACACAGCATCATAGTAGATATCTCCCACGAATTTGATAGAATCAACCATAATCTTCAACATCTTCATAGAATCCGTCAACAAAACAAGAAACACAAGAGAATATACCACTTCTGACTGGAAATAATCACATATTTTTCATCTTCATTGTCTTCATAGTTCTCACTCTCAAACTCTCATAGAAAGATACATTGTTTTGATAGAATTGGCTATATATGACACAAACTCTCTCTCTCCATTAAATACATCATCTCCTCACTACAATGCTCAATAATCACTCATAATAATCCCTCTTAGGTCGTGGATATCCCTTCCAAGAGGTATGGGAGGTATGAAAGGGTATCAGAGCCACTATAGTGACTCTTCATAGCTCACTACTGTCACTTCACTTCAGTCTTCTCTTCAGTCTTCAACAACTGCTTCTTTCATTTGTTTTAGCTCTTTTGAACTTAGACTCATCCTTTCCAAAAGTTAGAAAACTTTTCCAAAGTACACCCTCATATCACATAACACTTACAAAAGATCTACAGAGGATTTATAGAACAGAAACAAAGTAGGAACAAAGGCTCTATAGAAGGTCTATAGAGGTTCAACAAGTCATCAGAGAACAGTAGATCCTCATAACTTAGACTAAAACCATTCCAAACTATCAAAAACTAATCAATAAGCTTTCAAAAGACCTCAACCTTCATCAATCATCAATCCGTACTTCATACAAAAGAAAAACAGAACAAAACAAAAGCTAAATAGAAGGTATCAAAACCAATCAGAACCTCAACAGAACTTATCAGAACATCACAGAACCTCATATTTCTACTAAGAATTATCATGAGCTTCCAAAACATAATCAATATAATCTAAAACACTCTCAAAAACTTTCAAAACAACTAAAAATCACTCAAAATCCATAAAAAATCAACCATTCAAACCTCAAAAACAACAAAAATCTATCAAAAAATCTATCAAAAATTCAGTCTTTTTTACTCTCAACATATCCCCACACTTAGAAAGGAAGCGTCCTCACGACCTAAGGAAAATAAGAATATAAGTTCGATAAAGAGCTCAATTTGAGTTTTTTTTAGCATCTTCAATAATCCACCCACACCACAACTCCCAACATAGCAGCTGTATCTAAGAAAAAGGAAAACACCGTTATCCAGTAACACATCTTATAAACAATAGAAAGTCATGGAAAATTTGTAAAGGATACAAGAGGTTCTTTAGATATCACTCAGGGGGTTGTCGATGAAGATCACTTCATCTGTTGATGAAGAGGCATACCCAGGGAGGTAGCCAACAGATCGGAATTATGTATCAGATATAGAACATGTCGTCTGCTTGAAGACTGCCAGATGCTCTACAGAGAGGCACAGCACACAATGTACCAAGGGAGACAGCTTCGAAACTGGGTCCTGGAGATGTCAACTGATGGATCAACTTTCTGGACTATTGGGTGTTACCACCTTTTCCACAGCCAGCTTCCCGCCCAAGGGTGTTTGCCACCTTTTCTTGGAACAATGCCTGCTATGACAAGGAATTGCTTCCTTTTCTCCCATAACAGTTTGTTTATTTTCTTTATATATATATATATATATATATATATATATAAAGATTATGGTAGAAATACCATGTGGTAGGACCATCCACATTACCACTGTTGGATTAGATGAGAGGAGAACATACTAAGGATGGGAGGTGTCTGGGAGGGGATAGCAGAATGAGACCACCTCATGAGGAAAATCATAAGGGCTATCAAAAGCACAAGGAGAAGGATAGTGCGATGCCCACAAGGGAAAGGGTGCATCGACTGTGATTGTTAGGATCCCCAAGGAGGGAAGTACTTCTTTAGGCGATAGCCATTGATAAGAAAGGGATCATCAGAGGCATCAACGGCCTGCACTTGGATAGAGCCATTAGGATTGACAGCAAGTACCTTATAGTAGAGACCCATCCAACATTGCTGAAGCTTGCCAAGAAACTTCCCAAATCGCGAATCATAGGCTAGGACAAGATCACCTTCTTTGAACTCCTTGTGTTTGATGAAGCTGATAGGCCTTGCGTCGTGCTTGAGTGGTTTCCATACACACAGGATGGTACAAAATTTTCATCAAAGATTATGCTTTGATGCAGCACCTCTGATTGCTCTACTAAAGAAGCAAGCAACAATTGTATGGTCTACTGAACAGACCAGCTTTGACAAACTAAAGCAAAGCTTAGTATCAGCATCCATCCTGATCTTAGTAAGGAGTTTGAAGTGCTAACTGATGCTAGTGCACTTGCTTTAGGATGTGTACTTATGCAAGAAGGTCACCTCGTAGCATATTCTTCAAGAAAATTGAAGAGCCATGAAAGGAATTATGCTACCCATGACCTGGAGCTATTGGCTGTCATCCATGCTCTCAAACATTGGAGACATTACTTGCTAGATAATTTTTTTTCCTTAATAACAGTCCACAAGGGTCTAAATGGATTTTCACCCAGAATGAGCTCAATATGAGGCAACGTCGATGGATCGAAGTGCTAGAAGAATACGATTATGAAATCAAATATAGGCCTAGAAAAGAGAATGTAGTTGCCGATGCACTCAGTCACAAGGCATTTCTAAATTCTCTTATTTTGCAAGATCCATCAATAGCGAGGTCTCTAGCCACAAAGGTATCAATGCCAAACAACCCGATTCTTGAGCTAGCAAAAGACGAGGCATATCATGACCCAGTCTATCAGAAAATGCTACGGGAGATCCCCATCAAGGATCAAGACCCGAAGCTAAAGATGAAGTATCAAGAGTTCTCCATCAGTAGTGAACTTGTCTACTTTAGGACAAGATTATATATCCATGCAAGCCAAACTCTCAAGTAGAAGATACTGTGGGAAGCCCATGATTCCCCTTTCTCAGGACATCCTGGTTATGCCAAGACCCTTAATGTGGTCAGAAAGAGCTATTATTGGAAAAGGCTCAAGGGAAACGTACTCAAATATGTCACGGAATGTTTGTCTTGTCAACGCATTAAGACAGAACATGTTAAAATGCCTGGGAAATTGCAACCACTTGACATTCCACAAATGAAATGAGAATTCATTAGTATGGACTTCATTGCTGGCTTACCCCAAGTTCAGGGAGGATATAACATGCAGTCCTTAGTCCATTCATGTTGATGAGTGTAATACACAAGAATACATGATGTCCTTAGTTCAATTGACCTGTAAAAGTGACATTGGAGATGAAAATCTGGTTCCACATTGTTGCTCACTACAAAAATGTATAATACATGCAACTCTTAGTTCCAAACCGACCCAACTTGCTTTATGAAGCATTAGCCCTATTCATGCATCAATCCTAGTGCTTTACCTTAACCTTGTATGCCCAATTTACCATTGTGTATTTCTTTGACCTCTAACCTTAGCTGGATCTACTAAAATTCCTTCTGTTGATACAATGAATCCCAAATATTCAATCTGTCACTTGAAAAATGCTCACTTCTTCTTCTTGGCATAAAGATTGTGTACTCTCATTGTTTCAAGAACAATGCGAAGTTGGGGTTCATGATCCTTTTCCTATCTTGAGTAGACGTGTATCGTAAAAAAAGACGAGTAGGAAGTCATCAAGATAGGGCATAAACATATCCTGCATTAACTTGTTGAAGGTAGCAGGAACATTCATCAGCCCGAATGACATCACTAGGAATTCGAAGTGTCCATACCTTGTACTGAATGCAGTCTTTGGGATATCTTCTTCCTTGATCCTTATCTAATAATATCGAGATCTGAGATCTATCTTTGAGAAGATCTTTTCCCCTTGAAGACGGTCAAGTAATTCATCTATTATTGGAATGGGGTATTTATTTTTTATGGTTGCTTGATTCAACCCTCTGTAGTCAATGCATAGGCGAAGCGTTTCTTTCATCTTTCTTCTTTTGGAACAGCATTGGAGCTCCCCATGGTGAATTTCTAGGTCGGATGTAGCCTTGATCTAGCATTTTCTTGAGTTGCTCTTTCAGTTTGATAGCTTCCGGGATGGACATCTTATACGACCGCTTTGCGACTCATGTAGCTCCTGGCACAAGTTTGATTTCGTGGTTGACTTTCCTTTGGGGAGGAAGTTCTGTCAGATCTTCAAGAAATACATATGTGTATTCCTTTAACCATGAAGGTTCTTCTCCGGACTCCTGTTTAGACCCTTTTGGACACCTTTTATTATCTGTGTTGCTTTTGCCAACTGTATTTTTGTCTTACCAGCCTCACCTTGACTAGTTTCCCTTCGGAATTTCGGAAGGAGACTTGGTCCTTCCCACAGTGGATGTGGGCATCATTGGGTATTAGCCAATCCAATCCGAGTAAATATTCGTAGACACCTAGGTCCATTACCCTGAATCTCATAGAAGTTGGCTTCCCACCCAGTAGGAATTTCACCTTAGCAGTTTGCCTAGTACAAGTGACTTCACGACCATTTGCTAATTCCACAAGTAAAGTAGGTGCATCTGTTGTGGCTATCTCTAATCTTTTTGCACAGATTGGTGAAATGAAGGTGTGTACTGCCACAGTCAATCAGGGTTTTGAAGCTTTTACCTTGATATTCTGATGGAGTTTGTATCACCAAGAATTGGCGATTTGGACCCTTCTTATGGAGAGTGACATGAATCGTTGCCCTCTCAATGTCAGCATCCATGGATGGATCTTCCTTATTGTCCAGCTTCTTATTGGAAACAGTGGAGGTTCTCCCTCTGGCTATAACCGTGGTTCCTTGGCCATGAGCAGCTCTATTTTGACCTTGGAATTGCCCTTGGCGATGTCCTCTACCAAGCTTGGGACACTCCCTCCTGAAGTGTCCGGGCTCATTGCAATGGAAGCAACGTGGGCTGTGATCATTGCTTTGTGTTGGAACAAATTTGTTGATAGCATTGGCCCTAGCTTTCTTTCTTTGGCCCTGGTTCTAACCCTGTGCTCTCTTGGTCTGAGCCATAGACATACCCTTATTCTGATCTTTGTAAGGCCAAATCCTGTTGTTCCTTGGTTTGGTCTGCACCTCCTATATTATTGGAGCAGCTTGAATGAGTGCGTCTTGTAGGTCCATTGGGCGCATTGATTCCAATCGAGTGTTTATGGATGGATTCAACCCAACACAGAATTTTGACACCTGTCGTGTCATATCCATTGGGGGTTGCATACTTTAGGAGTGAAACAGACTTCGAATAATATGCTTCCAAGGATAATCCTAGCTGCTTCAAGCCATAGAATTCATTCATCTTTTGTGTGCGGTAGGCAGGTGGCAGGTACCTCCCTCGCACGGCTTTCTTAAGCTTATCCCAAGTGACTGTCCCCTCCGAGATTGCTTGGTCTCCGCACCACTGTTTCCACCAAAGTCTCGCTTTGCCTGTAAGCTTAAGTTTGGTGAGCATGGTTTGGTTAGCAGGTGTAGTTCCTGTTGCCTCAAAATAGTCCTCCATGGACTCAATCCAGATCTCGACGTTGGCTTGAACAGTCCTTCCCTTGCCATCAAACTTGGGTAGACAATACACTTTATGCAAGAATTCTTGCAAGACGTTTTTTGTAAATTATGATGCAATTATCTAATCAATTTTACCTATTGTGATTCCATCTTACAACGGAAATTATCTTGCTCGTTACATACATCACAACTAAGTTCATACCTAGGAAATTATCAAACACGCAATTTAATGTGATGCATGTGAATAAGATTTTATAATCTATGATTTAATAACAGAGCAACCTAGGTTTGGAGTGATGCCATGATTCCAATGGTATTGATGCCTGATGGCCCGTTCGTGGTTGGAGTGATGCCGTGATTCCAATGGTATTGATTCCTGATGGCCCGTTCGTGGTTGCGGTGCCACCTTGTTTCGAACCTCCATCCACGCTTGCAAGGTTTTCGGCCATCTTTGTGGAACTACGCTTCGGGACCATACTCGAAGACGCATGTACGAGTGATAGAGTTCTCGCACTCTCCTATGCAAGATTCTCCGCCTCTCCTTGAGTGGAGGAAGAGATTGAAGGGGGGTATTTTTGGAAATGGCAAGAGGGGTGTGTGACCTCTCTTTGAGGAGGGGGGGAGAAGAAGCTTCCAAAAGCCTCTCTCTCTCTCTCTCTCTCTTCTCTCTCTCTCTCTTCTTCTTCTTTTCTTCTTCTCCTTTTCTCTCTCCCTCTTCTTCTTCTTCTTCTTCTTCTTCTTCTTCTTCTTCTTCTCTCCCTCTTCTTCTTCTGTTCTTCTCCTCTCTCTCTCCCTTCTCCTTCTTCTTCTTCTCCTTCTCTCTCTCCCTCCTCCTTATTCTTATTCTTCTCTTTTTCTCCTTCTCTCTCTCTCTCTTCTTCTTCTTCTTCTTATTCTCTTCTTCTCCTTCACTCTCTCCCTCCTTCTTCTTCTTCTTTTTCTTCTTCTTCTCTCTTCTCTCTCTCTCTCTCTCTCTCTCTCTCTCTCTCTCTCTCTCTCTCTCTCTCTCTCTCTTCTCTCTCTCTCTCTCTCTCTCTCTCTCTCTCTCTCTCACACACACACACACACATCGTGGGGGCATGGGGGGGCAGGGGGTGGGGGGCGAGGGGGGGGGGGGGTGCACTGGACTGTTCCACGAGGGAGGGGACGTATTGCCGTTGATGAGGGAGGGAGGGCACTCTGTCAATGAGGGAGGAGGGGGGGCTTCCCTGATAATGGGAGAGGGAGGTGGTATGGGGGGGAGGGAGACGGTTGTTCACAGCCGCCACCCCTCCCACCTAGCGGGCTGCATGTCCCCCCTATCTTCCTCTTACTCACTCACTCACTCTCTCTCCCTGCCATGCAATCGGCAGGGGGAGAGAGGGAGAGAGTAAAAAAAATTGTCCTAATTTTAAAATTATTTAAAGGGGGGGTTCTCATGGGGGGGAGGCATGGGGGCACGGGGATATTACATAAGCTCTAATAGTGACCCTAAGATACCTTGACCACCTAGGAACAGATGGTGGAGATGAGGCACAAGCGTAGAGACGAGGTCAAAAATTCTCGCAAGAAGTCTCAAGCCAAGACATCACAAGCTTCACAAATGGCCATCCCCTCAAAGTCAGATGTGACATCTTGTCAAACTAGGGCCAGGAACTTGCAATGTGGGAGCAATGGGAACACCTTTGCCATCCCTTCAAGTTCTCCTCCACTTTTCCTTTTACATTAGATAGAGTATTATCTCCTAGGGTGGTGGAGGATGTCATCAAGCTTTCAACAAGGCTAGGAAGGAGATGGCTAGAGGAACAAAGGAGGCATCCCACAAGCCTTTCCCGCCCTTCGTGCCTCTCGTTTAACTTGTTTGGCTAGCATAATAACAATTTTCTCCTTTACTTTCAAGGTAAGTTTGTGCTTTAAGATAAAATATTGTGTCTTCTTTGTAAGAGGATGCTTATTTTTGTGAACCAAGAACTTTGGCCAAAACTTTAGATATTTATCAATAATCTTCAAGGCCTTGGCATAGTATTCTCTCAAGGTCCTTGATCTCAAATTCCTCTCCCTAACATCTAGGATTCTATCAGGTCGTAGCTCAATGACTCCTTAGCTAGGCATCACAATTTTCTAATCATCAAGTACATGATTCGGATTAGGTAGATACTTTTTCAATAGGCTAACGTGGAATACATTATGAATCTTTAGGATTGCGAGCAGCTGTAGTTTGTAAGCATTAGGCCCTAGGCACTTGGTGATCTTGTAAGGTCCACAATACCTTGGACTTAGCTTCTTGTGCTCTCCCAAGGACAGTGAACTCTTTTTAGGGCGTACATGGATGAAGACCATATCACCTTCAATGAAGGATCTATCTTTCCATTTCAAGTCAGCGTAAGCCTTCTGTATATCCTTGGTAGCTTGAATGTCTTGTCTTATTGATTTGATTTGATCATCCATGTCTTCCAGCATCTCCCTTGAAGCTTCTACCCTCAAAGTTGGATTGGAGAAGTTCAAAGGGGTACGACAATCATGCCCATACAATGCTTGAAAAGGGGTCATCTGAATACTCTATTGGTAAGAAGCATTGTAGGCAAACTCAACCAGTGGTAAGCATTGAATCCACTTTTTGGGTTCGCGACAGCAGTATGCCCTAAGCATATCTTCAATGACTTGATTAACTCGTTCTGTTTGACCATCAGTTTGGGGATGGTAAGCTGTACTAAAACAGAGTTGAGTTCCAATAGCCTCAAAGATAGCCCTCCAGAAGTGTAGTGTGAAAAGAGAGTCACGATCACTAATGATTCTTCTGGTGGGAAACCCATGACGTTTGAATATTTCCTTGATGAATAATCTTGTGATGTCTGAGGCTTTATAGTTCGTCCTAATAGGGATGAGATGTGCAACCTTGGTGAGCATATCTACTACTACCATAATAGAGTTATATCCTCCTTGAACTTGGGGTCTTGGCATAACCAAGATGTCCTGAGAAAGGGGAATCATGGGCTTCCCATAGTATCTTCTGCTTGAGAGTTTGGCTTGCAGGGATACATAATCTTGTCCTAAAGTAGACAAGTCCACTACTGATGGAGAACTCTTGATACTTCGTCTTTAGCTTCGGGTCTTGATCCTTGATGGGGATCTCCCTTAGCATTTTTTGATAGACTGGGTCATGATATGCCTCATCTTTTGCTAGCTCAAGAATCGGGTTGTTTGGCATTGATACCTTTGTGGCTAGAGACCTCCTTGTTGATGGATCTTGCAAAATAAGAGAATTTAGAAATGCCTTGCGACTGAGTGCATCGGCAACTACATTCTCTTTTCTAGGCCTATATTTGATTTCAAAATCGTATTCTTCTAGCACTTTGATCCATCGACGTTGCCTCATATTGAGCTCATTCTGGTTGAAAATTCATTTAAGACCCTTGTGGTCTGTTATTAAGGAAATTTTTTAATCTAGTAAGTAATGTCTCCAAAGTTTGAGAGCATGGATGACAGCCAACAGCTCCAAGTCGTGGGTAGCATAATTTCTTTCATGGCTCTTCAATTTTCTTGAAGAATATGCTACGGGGTGACCTTCTTGCATAAGAACACATCCTAAAGCAAGTGCGCTAGCATCAGTTACCACTTCAAACTCCTTACTAAGATCAGGAAGTTTTAGGATGGGTGCTGATACTAAGCTTTGCTTTAGTTTGTCAAAGCTGGTCTGTTCATTAGGTGACCATACAATTGCTGCTTGCTTCTTTAGTAGATCAGTCAGAGGTGCTGCAATCAAAGCATAATCTTTGATGAAAATTCTGTACCATCCTATCAACCCAAGAAAACTGTGTATTTCTTTGACAAAAGTTGGTGTTGGCCATTCCAGAACGTCTCTGACCTTAGCTAGATGTACTAAAATTCCTTCTGCTGATACAATGAATCCCAGATATTCAATCTGTCACTTGAAAAATGTGCACTTGTGTGCTCTCATTGTTTCAAGAACAATTCGAAGCTGGGGTTCATGATCCTTTTCCTATCTTGAGTAGACAGGTATCATAAAAAAAGACAAGTAGGAAGTCTTCAAGATAGGGCCTAAAGATATCCTGCATTAACCTGTTGAAGGTAGCAGGAGCATTCATCAACCCGAATGACATCACTAGGAATTCGAAGTGTCCATACCTTGTACTAAATGCAGTCTTTGGGATATCTTCTTCCTTGATCCTTATCTAATAATATCGAGATCTGAGATCTATCTTTGAGAAGATCTTTGCCCCTTGAAGACGGTCAAGTAATTCATCTATTCTTGGAATGGGGTATTTATTTTTGATGGTTGCTTGATTCGACCCTTTGTAGTCAATGCATAGGCGAAGCGTTCCATCTTTCTTCTTTTGGAATAGCACTGGAGCTCCCCATGGTGAATTTCTAGGTCGATCTAATATTTTCTTGAGTTGCCCTTTCAGTTTGATAGCTTCCAGGATGGACATCTTATACGGCCACTTTGCGACTCGTGTAGCTCTTGGCACAAGTTTGATTTCGCGGTCGACTTTCCTTTGGAGAGGAAGTTCTGTCAGATCTTCAGGAAATACGTCCGTGTATTCCTTTAACCATGAAGGTTCTTCTCCGGATTCCTGTTTTTGATCTAGCTTATTCCGTTTAATCAGATAGATAGGTACACCCTTTTGGACACCTTTTATTATCTGTGTTGCTTTAGCCAACTGTATTTTTGGCTTACCAGCCTCACCTTGACTAGTTCCCCTTCGGGAATTTCGGAAGGAGATTTGGCCCTTCCCACAGTGGATGTGGGCATCATTGGGTATTAGCCAATCCATTCCGAGTAAAAATTCATAGACACCTAGGTTCATTACCCTGAATCTCACAAAAGTTGGCTTCCCACCCACTAGGAATTTCACCTTAGCAGTTTGCCTAGTACAAGTGACTTCACGGCCATTTGCTAATTCCATAAGTAAAGTAGGTGTGTCTGTTGTGGCTATCCCTAATCTTTTTGCACAGATTGGTGAAATGAAGGAGTGTGTACTACCACAGTCAATCAGGGTTTTGAAGCTTTTACCTTGATATTCTGATGGAGTTTGTATCACCAAGAATTGGCGATTTGGACCCTTCTTGTGAAGAGTGGCATGAATCGTTGCCCTCTCAATGTCAGCATCCATGGATGGATCTTCCTCATTATCCAGCTCCTTATTGGAAACATTGGAGGTTCTCCCTTAGGCCATAACGGTAGATCCTTGGCCATGGGCGGCTCTATTTTGACCTTGGAATTGCCCTTGGCGATGTCCTCTACCAAGCTTGGGACACTCCCTCTTGAAGTGTCTGGGCTCATTTCAATGGAAGCAACGTGGGTTGCGATCATTACTTTGTGTTGGAACAAAGTTTTTGACACAATTGGCCCTAGCTTTCTTTCTTTGGCCCTGGTTCTGACCCTGCACTCTCTTAGTCTGAGCCATAGACATACCCTTATTCTGATCTTTGTAAGGCCAAATCCTGTTGTTCCTTGGTTTGGTCTACACCTCCTATATTATTGGAGCAGATCGAATGAGTGTGTCTTGTAGGTCCATTGGGCACATTGATTCCAATCGAGTGTTTATGGGTGGATTCAACCCAACACAGAATTTCGACACCTGTTGCATCATATCCATTGGGGGTGCATACTTTAGGAGTGAAACGAACTTCAAATAATATGCTTCCAGGGATAATCCTAGCTGCTTCAAGCCATAGAATTCATTCATCTTTTGTGTGCGGTAGGCAGGTGGCAGGTACCTCCCTTGCACGGTTTCCTTAAGCTTATCCTAAGTGACTGTCCCCTCCGAGATCGCTTGGTCTCTGCACCACTGTTTCCACCAAAGTCTCACTTCGCCTGTAAGCTTAAGTTTGGTGAGCATGGTTTGGTTAGCAGGTGTAGTTCCTGTTGCCTCAAAATAGTCCTCCATGGACTCAATCCAGATCTTGGCGTCGGCTTGAAGAGTCCTTCCCTTGCCATCAAACTCGGGTAGACAATACACTTTATGCAAGAATTCTTGCAAGACCTTTTTTGTAAATTATGATGCAATTATCTAATCAATTTCACCTATTGTGATGCCATCTTATAACAGAAATTATCTTGCTCGTTACATACATCACAACTAAGTTCATATCTAGGAAATTATCAAACACGCAATTTAATGTGATGCATGTGAATAAGATTTTTCGCCGTGATAATTATAACCTATGATTTAATAACAGAGCAACGTGGGTTTGGAGTGATGCCATGATTCCAATGGTATTGATCGTGATGGCCCATTCGCAGTTGTGGTGCCACCTTGTTTCGAACCTCCATCCATGCTTGTAGGGTTTCTGGCCATCTTTGTGGAACTACGCTTCGGGGCCATACTCGAAGACGCGTGTATGAGTGATAGAGTTCTCGCTCTCTCCTATGCAAGATTCTCCGCCTCTCCTTGAGTGGAGGAAGAGATTGAAGGGGGGGTATTTCTGGAAATGGCAAGAGGGGTGTGTGACCTCTCTTTGAGGAGGGGGGAGAAGAAGCTTCCAAAAGCTTCTCTCTCTCTCTCTCTCTCTCTCTCTCTCTCTCTCTCTCTCCTTCTCTCTCTCTCTCTTCTCTCTCTTGTCTCTCTCTCTCTCTTCTTCTTCTTCTTCTCTTCTTTTCCTTCTCTCTCTCCCTCTTCTTCTTCTTCTTCTTCTTCTTCTTCTTCTTCTTCTTCTTCTCCTTCTCTCTCTCCCTCTTCTTCTTCTCTTCTTCTCCTCTCTCTCTCTCCCTTCTTCTTCTTCTTCTTCTCTTCTTCTCCTTCTCTCTCTCCCTTCTTCTTCTTCTTCTTCTTCTTCTTCTTCTTCTTCTTCTTCTCTCTCTCCCTCCTCCTCCTCCTTCTTCTTCTTCTCTTTTTCTCCTTCTCTCTCTCTCTTCTTCTCTTCTTCTCCTTCCCTCTCTCCCTCCTTCTTCCTCTTCTTTTTCTTCTTCTTCTCTCTTCACACACACACACACACACACACACACCATGGGTTTGGGGGGGTGATGCACTGTTCCACAAGGGAGGGGGGGAAACTTTCCTGATAATGGGGGAGGGAGGTGGTATGGGGGGGGGACGGCTGTTCACAGCCGCCACCCCTCCCACTTGGCGGGCTGCATGTCCCCCCTATCTTTCTCTTACTCACTCACTCTCTCTCTCCCCCCGCCATGCAATCGGTAGGGGGAGAGTGGAAGAGAGTAAAAAAAATTGTCCTAATTTTAAAAATTATTTAAAGGGGGGGTTCTCACGGGGGGGAGGCACAGGGGCATGGGGATATTACATAAGCTCTAATAGTGACCCTAAGATACCTTGACTACCTGGGAACAGATGGTGGAGATGAGGCACAAGTGTAGAGACCAGGTCAAAAATTCTCATAAGAAGTCTCAAGCCAAGACATCGCAAGTTTCACAAATTGCCATCCCTCAAAGTCAGATGTGCCATCTTGTCAAACTAGGGCCAGGAACTTGCACTGTGGGAGCAATGGGAAAACCCTTGCCACCCCTTCAAGTTCTCCTCCACTTTTCCTTTTACATTAGATAGAGTATTATCTCCTAGGGTGGTGGAGGATGTCATCAAGCTTTCAACAAGGCTAGGAAGGAGATGGCTAGAGGAACAAAGGAGGCATCCCACAAGGTGGCAATAGGAATCTACAGACTAAGGAACAAAGGAGGCATCCCACAAGGTGGCAACAGGAATCTACAGACTATTGGAAAGATAAGGCGTTGGAGGTATCTTAGAGGGTAGAGGGATATGAGGCACAACCTACGTGGGGTAGGAACATCTAGGACTCTAGCTTAGAGGCCTAGATTGCTTTCTGTAGCACCCTATCCCATGAACAGGATGATCCTATCTAAGTGCCCCCTACCCAATATGGTTTAGATTTGATTTTAAATGGGAGGTGCATGGGAGATATGACTTCCCTTTGATCTACAATGTAAATACCTCAATCCCTAAAGAGAGATTGATCTTCAGTGAAAGGGACCTTTGCCCATCTCTCGAGGGGTCCACTATATATATATTCTCTATATAGCATGCGTTCATGGCCTATTTATAAATATCCGAATCTGTGAATTTTTCTTGGATAAAACACAACCCTTTTCTATTCAATCTATAAGTAAACCCTTTATATGATACCCTTTTGTATGTTAAAAATGTATAAAAATGGTGTTTTAAAAACCCCTTATTTTGAACTCACTTTATATATATATATATATTCATGAGTGACCTCCCTAAGGCCCATCTATAGTAGGTTTCCTTAAGGACTTCTCCTCATGCCCCAATCCTCATTGATCACCACATGTAACTACCTATGCGTATTGCAAATATTACTAAAACAAAAACCTACTATAGAAGAAGAGCAATTTCCACCCCTTTTTTAATCTCAATGCTTTGATAGATAGCTATACGATGGTGCGCTTCATGATGAGAGCCATTCTCTTACCAACATTTTGTATGAAACTTCTAGAAGATATGAGTGATAGTAGATTCACTAGGTGTAGCCACCCATTTTTGCCATCTACTCCACTCATTGTAAGAACTAACTTAGGTAAAGCCCTCAAGCTACCATGCAACCTAGCTTGTGCTCATCCATGGGATGCCTCCTACCATGCTCCCTTATTAAGTTATTATTATTTTAAATGAGAGAGAGAAAAAAAGGGAAAAGACAAACAAGATAGAAACTAAAAATATGAGAAAAAGGAAAAGGACAAGAAGGGAAAAAGTTGAAAGAAAAGAAACACAAAAAGGAAATCAACCCATCTGTACTCTACGAGCATCGCAAGCATTGCACCTAGGGACTATTCTAGCCCTTTCCCCCACTTCACACAGTTAGGGCACATCAAGGTCATGACATAGCTAGGGAGCTCCTGCTTACCACCTATGGTTAGACCTGTCTCCCTAAGTCACACCTCTCTTTGTACACGAATTGGTTCCTCAAGTATGGAATAACACCATGGGCTTGGCTAAGGATCACCACCCAACTCCCAATTCCATGGACATAGACACCATGCACTATAGACTGAGGTAGGCACAGTCACAAGCAGTGTAGTTCCTTTTCCTTTTAGGTACTTTTGGCAACTCGATCAACCACCAACATCTGAGGCCCCCATCAATCCATTCAATCCATCCTCAGCCTCCACAACTCCACATCCATTTTGGTGTGTTTCTTAAGTATCCAAGTTTTAGAATGTCCAACAAACACAAATGCATCTCAACACACTTTGTATGTAACCCTTCTTTGTCCAACAAACACAAATGCATCTCAACACACTTGTATGTAACCCTTCTTTGTCCTCACAAAAGAAACAAGATTTGCAATCAAGGGAAGGGCCCCTCTCTTCTTGCATAAGAGGTTTATATAGTTGCCTCTCCTTCATAAACTCACCAAAAGCCTTAATCTTTTGTTTAATGAATATTATTATTACTTTTAATCTTCGTTTTGCTTTTGGTAAAAGCTAAAAGGATTTTTTAAAAAACATATAAAGATTAGCTTTTCAAACCCATGTTTCTTTCAACCTTAGCAAAACTAGGGATGTTAAAAAAAAACCCTGCTCATCACTTCATGGACATGTGTCCAAAGAGAAGGCATGACCAGTCAAGGCAAGGGTCTTATCAATGGTGTAGCTAGAGTCTATGTTTCATATTAGCTTTATGTATTGCAGCAAAAGTCTTGAGCTTTCTTAGGAAATAAACTACTAGTATAGCTGAATAGCTTTCCACCATGTAGAGGGTGTGTCGTGATCTTCATAAAAAAAGTATCATGCCTTTTGCTTCACCACTTTTGGTTATCCTTCAAATTCACTTTGAACACGAGCTCTATTTTTCTTATTCTTTGGCTCCAGTCTCTATTTATCCCGAAGAGGAGCAGTTCTCTTTCCACCCACTTTTGACAAATTGTTCATCTCTCCATCACTTTCTTTAGGTTCTTCATCGCATTAGAAGAAAGTACACCTCCCGATTCATGTCAATCCTTTTCAAAATGTTCAAACTTGTCTTTATCTTCTATCTCATATTCAACATACTAAACCTTTGGTTCCTCCTTCTCTTTGCATCAATTGCTTCAACAAGCTCTAAAGCATCATCATATTGGGTCACATGGAAATTGTAAATATCACCATAAGTACCACTTTGTGGCCATCAAAGCAATCATTTCTCTCTTGGCTTGTCTAGGACATCTCTGAAACCTTAGCCTTTCCCTCCCTTCGTGCCTCTTGTTTAACTTGTTTGGCTAGCATAATAACAATTTTCTCCTTTACTTTCAAGGTAAGTTTGTGCTTTAAGATAAAATATTGTGTCTTCTTTGTAAGAGGATGCTTATTTTTGTGAACCAAGAACTTTGGCCAAAACTTCAGATATTTATCAACAATCTTCAAAGCCTTGGCATAGTTCCTAGGTAGCTTTACTCTCTCTCCCACAATCTATGGAGTGTGTGGGCTCTTCAGTGCTATTCATGTACAAGTAGAGAGTTCATTTGTGCTCTTTGATGGTTGCATAACAGTTGTTTGCAAGGGGCATGAGCTCCAATCGCAAAGACATGAGATGTTATACTCATTTCTACAAAAGTTTTGTGTGCTAATTTTGGCCTTGAAGATGCAATGTTTGTGGTTGATGACCTGCCACATGACCTTCTCAATCTCCACAAACTTTTTGTCATCATCTTCCCGATTATATACATACTGCAATGTATGAAGCAAAATAGAGATTCTTCTGAAAAATCAAATCTGAAACATAAAGCTTGTATGGGTTGTTTTCATGGTCAACGTCATGAGGACCATTATTTTCTTGAGAGAATGTGAGATTTTGGGAGGGTGGAGTAGAGTAGACATTTTTTTCTTACTAAGCGATGAGAGATGAGGTTAAGAATTGTAAATTAATTAAGAAATTGTGTTTGCATGTTGCATGATGCATGGGCACATGTAGACAAACTGAGCACTATACTTTCCTGTGCATTTATTTTTTCTTGTGTAGCATTACTCGTATGATTGCATAGCATGGATTTGACTTTGCATTTCATCATTTAGAAGGCATGCATGTGTTGAGATATCGAGCTCCACTCGTGATATGCCAGGGTGACCGTTGTGCATTTATGTCACCGACTTGTCAGTTGTAGATGCGGTTGGTACACCGCCCATGAATAATAGCTACATGACAGCTATCCTTATCTACTCTAGTTCATGGCTCAATTAGTATGCCACCTTAGTTAGTCGAGTTTGGTTTGAGACCCATATATAGGGTTCTTCTATTTCTATGTACTAGAGTTCTTTTGGCTTAGACAACTAAGAAGAGGAAAATTGTTTTCAGCCTCCACCTTTGTGTGTATTTCCCCATTGTGCAAGCAAGAAAGCTACAAGTCAGACTCCTTCCTTCTCTCCCACAATCTTGACATGGTATCAGAGCCTTGTTCGTGGTAAGGAGCTCAAGAAAGCAAGCCAAGCTCGCGGTGTTCTGGTAAGAGGAGCAGTGTTGCTTTCATTTTCTGTTTTGGGAGCAGATCTCTGCAAAAGGTAGCACAGCCGGAAATTGCAAGAGTGCATTGTCTCAGGTTGAGACACCCTTCGCGGTGAAGCAAGAGGGTAGTATATGCTACGGGCAAGGGCTTTAGCCCTTGGTGACCCTGTTTTTTTGATTTGAGGCCATTTCGGGGCCTGTTTTGGAGGCGGAAGTTTTCTGCACGCACTCAGGAAAAGGCCCTGTTTTATGCTGTGCGACCACTGTTCTATAGGTTGGTGAAAAGTTACCATAGAAATTGCATCATTTGCTTGTGTACAGAGACATTGGGAGTTACAGAATCATCCTTGTTTCCTGTTTATGCAAAATCGTCACTAGGAAGTGACTGTGTGGTCAAATACCACTTTCGCCAGTTTTGCAGATTTGCCCTTGTGAGGGTGAAGCTATGTTTTTTGCAGTGATAGAATTTTTTGCAGTATTCTGTAATGGCGTTTGATTCTCTTTCACATATTGTAACTGAAAAGCTTGACAAGAACAACTTCCAAGCATGGAAGTTTAGAATGACGAATTTCCTTATGGGAAAAGGATATTGGGAATTTGTTGCAGGAAATGAAGAAGAACCAATTCTTCTTGATGTTCCCAATCAACAGCAAATGCAGGCATTCAAAGCATGGCATGAGAGAGCCAGGAAAGTTATGTACTGGCTGTCTATCAGTATTTCAGACTCTATGATTGTGCATATTCAGGATGCAATTATGCCAAAGGAGGCATGGGATACTTTGTCAAAAATGTATAGCACAAATACGCAAGCCAGGAAAATGCAACTCAAGCAAGAGTTGCATAATGTGCAAAGAGAAAGTATGAGCATCAATGACTACCACATGAAGGTGAAGAAGATTGTAGATGCACTTGCTTCCATTGGGTTGCCAGTGGAAGATGATGATTTAGTTTCTGTGACCTTGAATGGTCTAGGAAAGGATTATGCACAGTTCCAAACATCCATTTCCGTCCGTGAAAGATTTCTTGATTTTGAGGAGTTGATTGCTCTTCTAATTTCTGAGGAGCAGAGAAATGGTGGTGCTTCTTCTTCAGGAGGAACTTCAAAAGAAGCTGTCTTCTACTCAAATGCTGGAAGAGGTAGAGGCAGAGGTAGAGGAGGCCGATTTGAAGGCTGTGGTAGAAATCAGAATATGTAGCAGACTCAAGAAAACCAGTCTTATGGAGGAGGACGTGGTAATTCTAGAGGCAGGGGGAGCCAAAGAGGTCGTGGTGGATGGCAAAGAGGTCAAAATGCAAACAACAATGTTGAATGCTACTACTGTGGTAAAATGGGTCATATGGCTAAAGACTGCTATAAAAAGCAGAATGACATCATGAATGGAAAATTGCCAGAAGGAAATTAAGCATCTTCTAGTAGACAGGGTGATGACAGAAATGAGCATTTGTTTATGGTGCAGCACATGAGCAATTCTGTGACAAGTGCAGAAGAAAGCAATGAAGTGTGGTATGTTGACTCAGGTGCATCAAACCACATGATAGGTCATGAAGAATGGATGCAGGATGCAAGAAAAATGGAAAAACCAGGATTTGTGGAGACTGGTGATGATACTGCACATCCTATTGTGCAGATTGGAAAAATTCATTTGTCTATGCAGGATGGGAAAAAGAAATACCTGTCAGATGTATTTCATGTCCCGAATATCACCAAGAATCTGGTTTCTGTTGGTCAAATGGTTGAGCAGGGCTTGCAGGTCAAATTTAATCCTCATGGATGCTTTGTTGAGGATATGAAAAATAAAGGTCGCTTGATAGCAAAAGGAAAGAAGAAGGGCAGAATGTTTACGTTGGATGCAGACATATCTGAATTGAGTGCAGCAATGTTTGCACATGGGACCGGTGTAGTTGCAGACATTGATATCTGGCATAAATGCATTGGTCACCTTAATGTACATCGACTTAAATCAATGCAGGCCCAAAATATTGTTGCAGGATTGCCTAAATTCAAGGTTGCAGAAATGCATAAGGTATGTGAAGCCTGTCAGTTTGGAAAACAGGCAAGGAAACCATTTCCTAGACATGTTCAAGAGAGTAAGAAGCCATTGGAATTAATCCACTCTGCTGTGTGGACTACTAAAGCTGCATCTCTTGGAGGCTGTCATTATTTTTGTGACAATCTTGACAATATCTATGAGCACGGAGTTCAATTTCAAAGCTTATTTTCTACTAGGACACATTGCATGAAATCGAAATAGACTATCATAAACATAGTAATTGCCTTGGGGGGTTCACTATATATATATTCTCTATATAACATGCATTCATGGCCTATTTATAAATATCCGAATCTGTGATGTTTTCTTGAATTAAACACAATCCTTTTCTATTCAATCTATAAGCAACTCCTTTATATGACACCCTTTTGTATGTAAAAAATGTATTAAAATTGTGTTTTAAAAACCCCTTATTGTGAACTCACATTATATATACATATATTCATGAGTGGCCCCCCGAGGTAATTGCATATGCTCTGATGGTGGAAATAATTAATGACAAGTTCGGAAGAATAAGAAGATTGTGTTTGGCTCGGCATGGGTAGATATTGCTACTATGTTAAGTACCGCAAACTATTGTAGAGGTACCAAAGATTGTAAATTCAGAGAAGATAAATATTCAAAAGGCTCTTGAGCTTCTTCAAAGAAAGAAATTTACTTGTGTGGGCTGGGAAAAAGATGCAATAGTGTCTAAAGATCAGGCTATAGATATTGTGGATTTTTAATTTTTTTTAAAAAGACAAATGAGGATTATGTGCTATAGGTAAGGAAAGTAAGATGCTCCATAGAGGAGCAAAGAGTGATTGGCATCCTATTAGCTAAAGAATTGATCCCACCCACAGAAGAAATTGTTTTTCCCTCCAATTCTTGAGGCAAAAGAATGGAACTCAACACAGAGGTCAAGGGTTCAAAATTGCAAGAGGTTTAATCAACAACATCACCCATCTCCTGGAAGTGATGATGGAAGCCAAGCAAAGAAGAAAGAAAAGAGTGGAGGAAACCAAAAGCTCCATCACCCCAACAAGTGCAAGATATATCCTTTCCACAAAGGTGGGAATCCATTCCTACCAATTTGAATAGTGAGATTTTTATGCTAGAATAATGGGGATCCCAAGAGTCACCTATGTAGTTTACTTTCTATCTCCCAAAGGAACTCCAAAAAGTACTTCCTATTTGGGCAGTGTAAAAAATCATCAGAGTAGAAGCACAACTAGGAAAAAGGTGGTTGGAGCATAAAGCAAAAGATCCTAGATTATGGTAATAGAAACCATAAAATTATTGGCATGAAAAAGTATTTGAGGTACCCAAAATAGTGAGTCCCAATAGAACTAGAGAAGAAACCTTGTGGATGTTAGCATGTAGGCTTTGGTCACCTTTTGTAGTACACTACCCCATGGAATCAATCATATCCTTGAAAATCATGGGCAATATGACTTTTCTTTTATTATTAATGTTACTATCCAAAGGGAAGAAGATAGCCTCAAGTTCAAAGAAAGAGACTTCGTGCCCTCTTTCAAACAATTTGTGTTAGAAGTTTAGATTGATAAAATCCATCCTTTGTTACTACTAATCTAAGGTTGCTCTTTACATTGTTCAACTAAAGAAGACCAATAGAAAGAAAAGAGCATGCATTTGTATGCTCTTTTATTCAATATAGATGTAGGAATGGATAGACATGCCATGGTTAGATTACTTCTTGGAGTGACAATGTTGTTGACTTATTTCTTGAGCTAGCAGAGGACATGAATGCAAGCAAGTTCACTAACTACAACCACCCTTTCTTCCAACAACACCACTTATGAGGCTGGCTCTCAAGAGTCATAATATCATTAATAGGGCCTGCCTAGAGAAATCCTTAAATTCACTACCTCCAACCATATAAAAGAGATAGGAACATGAAAGAAAAGGATATATCCATCTCCCATTTTCACTTTCACAAGCAAAAACCCTCACAACATAGTAAGGTAGCCACACCTCTTAGGAAGTGCATAGCTTTTGATTGCAGGGTCACAACATGGCAATGACTAAAGACACCTATGATGTCAATGGCCCTTACAACATTGCTTTCTACCTCCCCTCCCTTTTTCCTTGTACCACAATGAGAAACCAAGCACCACATCAACTCCTTCCATGACTCCCCATTACCATCCCCTTCACGAACGACCAACACCAATCACACAATGCTACCCCTTGGGTTACAGAGTGCCATGGGGGACTATTACATGTCTAGGAGGGGGGTAATGTTAACCCCTTACCCCTTCTAGGAAGTCAAAAATAAAATCAAGACAATAAAGAGACTTTAGGAAAAAAAGCATAATTTTTGAAAAAAGGGAAAGCAAATATAAGAGTGCGTCTTGGGCACTCCTTATTTTTACAGAAGTCTTAAGTTGTAATTTATTTTGGGGAGACTCGAGGCTCACTCCCATGCAAATTGTAAATAAATGGTATTGTAGTATCACTTGGAAACTAGAAAAAATGGATGGATGTGAAGTGGCTAGAGTTAGGTTATTGGTCTTGTCCAACACTTCCTACGTTTTGCATCTAGAGTTCTCTCTATATAATTGATCAAATATATTTTCTTGTCTAAATTTTTGAACTGCTTTAGGTATCTAGTATTACTAATCAATCACTGAGAAGTTTTAAACATACAAATTATCCCTCAAGTAAAAATAATAATTGGTGAATGATGTAAAGCTTTAAACTCCTTATATTTAAACTCTCTCTCTCTAAAGAAAGAAAACTAAAATCTCTTCAATTTAGAAATACAAGGTTTCAATGGTAAATCAATCTATGATAAAAGAATACCAAAGTCTATGTTGCCAAATGTTACAATTAGTATTTGTAAAATAAATAAGTTAAAAAAACAAATATGAGTGGTGAATCAACACCACCATCTAGTGGTGCCATCTATATTAACATCCTAGTTTTCCCTCCTAAGCCTATTTCTATATCTATAGGGATGGCACAACCACCTTTAATATCCCCTCAAAAAGCAATACTAATCTCAGTGGCCACATCGGTTCTATCTACTTTAGGAAAATTACATATCAAAGACTTCCAATAACTCATGTTTAACTATCAGGTCGATGAGAAAGCATACCCTTTGATGTTCTTCAACATGACTTTGAAGGGAAATGCAGCCTAGTGTGGTACTATTGACTTGTGACACATTCAATTGCCACTGTGTAGGCGTTCTACACTATGTTTTCATAGAGAGTTCTCTACTGAAAAGGGGAGCCAATATTAGTTGTGTTCCCTAAATGAGACTCGATAAGATTTCAATGATGCACTAAACAATCTAAATGCAGCTATAGTAGCAACAGAGGGAGTGGAGTCAAGAATTTAAGTTGCCTACACAACAAGCGGATAGGCCTTCTTAATGATTGGGATGGTGCCAAATGTGCTACTAGCAGGATATGACTCAATACCCATCTAATCACAAAGGGATACATTTAAAAATGTATTTGAAAAGTGAATTAAATAAGAGAAAAGGGTAGGAAGTGAATTACATGGAGAGAGAGAGAGAGAGAGAGAGAGAGAGAGATTACCTTGATAACTCAGGCTAATCATAAGGGGGACAATCATGTTGTTCATATTTTCCTCAATTTCTATATCATGTTTATCACTTTTTCATAAGGAATAATAGAAACCAACAAAGAAACACAATGACCTTCAACATGTTGATGCAAGACATTTTTTGACCCTGCCTTGACCACTTTTTCCTCGTATTCTTTGATGATATCTTAACATATGCCAAGAATAAAGAAGACCATGGGCCACAATTACAAATAGTTCTTGAAACAATGAGGGCCCACAAATTGTATACTAAAAAGAAGAAATTTGCCTTCTTCAAGAAGTAGATTGAATATGAACTTAGGATTCATAGTATCGATAGATGGCATTTCAGTGGATCCTACCAAGGTCCAAGATGTACAAGATTGGCCACCCCCAACAACAGTCAAGGAAGTGAGAAGCTTTCTAGGGCTAATAGGTTGGTATAGAGTCTTCATTTAAGATTATGCCTCAATTTCTGCACCTCTCACCGACCTTCTCAAAAAGCAGGTCTCCATTACATGGACGTCCGCCGAACAATCTAGATGCAAGCTCTCTTGCTTTGGGTTGTGTGCTTATGCAAGAAGGATATCCAATATCCTATGCTTCAAGAAAATTAAAGATCCACAAAAGAAACTATGCCACACATGATCTAGAATTACTTGCTTCATACCTTTAAATTATGGAGACATTACTTGATTGGTAATAAGTTTTCTCTAGTCATTGATCATAAAAGCCTAAAGTGGATTTTTACTCAACTAGATCTCAATATGAGACAACGCCGATGGATTGAGACCTTGTAGGAATTTGACTTTGAAATCAAGTATAGACCAGAAAAGGAGAATGTGATTGTGAATGCCCTAAGAAGTAAATTATTCCTTAATTCTCTAATTCTAACTAGGGCCGGAACTCTTGCTACAATGATTTCCATGCCTAGTAACATTCTCATAGAAATGGATAAAGAAGATGTAGTGAAGGATCCAAGCTATCAAATATTGTTAAGAGAAATTTCTATCAAGGATTCAAACCCAAAACTCAAGACTAAGTATCAAAAAATTTCCAATAAACAAGGAGCTTGCCTATTACAAGACAAGACTATGTATGCCTGCAAGTCAGGAACTCAAAAGAAAATTAACTTTGGGAAGCTCACGATTCACCATTTTCAAGTCATCTTGGTTATGCTAAAACTCTTAATACATCAAAAGAAGCTTCTATTGGGAAAGACTCAAGGGTGATGTACTCAAGTATGTCACCAAATGCCTAAACTGCCAACGAATTAAGGCCGAACGTGTCAGGTTGCTAGGAAAGCTCCATCCACTTGACATCCCCCAAATGAAATGGGAGTATATGAGCATGGACTTCATAGTTGGGTTACCTTTGGTACAAGGAGGATCTAACTCCATAATGGTAGTCATTAATATGTTAACAAAAGTTGCACACCTTATTCCTGTAAAAACCAATTACAAGGCTTCGGATATAGCCAAACTTTTCATTAACAAATTTTTTTGGTTACATGGATTACCCCCAAAAATCATCAGTGACCATGATTCTCTCTTCACCTCAAACTTTTGGAAGAGTTTGTTTGAACCTCTAGGAACCTAGCTCTGCTTCAGTATTGCTTATCATCCCCAAATCGATGGTCAAACAAAGTAGGTCAACCAAGTTATTCAGGACATACTAAATATTATTGTAATAAGGAACCCAAATGGTAGATCCAATACCTATCCTTTGTTGAATTTGCCTACAATGCATCATATCATCAAAGTATTTAAATGACTCATTCTCAAGCACTATATGGGTAAGATTGTCTTACCCATTAATTTTTTCCGATCCTACCCTACGGGTAGAAGCATCTAGGAAAATGTTGGAAGAAATGGATCAACAAGTGAGATTTATAAGGCAAGATATTCAAGATACCAAGGATTGATAGAAGGCATATGTCAATTAGCGAAGACAAAAACATGTTTTCAAAGAAGGTGACATGGTTTTTCTATGAGTTTGTCCAAAGAAAAGTTCCATATCTTTGGGGGAATTCAAAAAGATAAGTCCTAGGTATTGTGGGCCATATAAAGTGCTAAAGTGTCTAGGACCAAATGCCTACAAGTTGCAACTCCCTAATAACTTGAAATTGCATAATGTATTTCATGTCAATCTATTGAAAGCATATGTTCCTAACCCAAACCATGTACTTAACAACTAACAAATTGTAATGCCTAGTCAAGGAGTCCTCAAACTTCAACTAGAAAAGATACTTGACATGCAGGAGAAGACTCTAAGAAGCAAAACCCTTAAAGAGTATATCGTCTAGTGGAAAGACTACCCTAAAGAGGATGCCACTTGGATTGACTAGAAATCACTATGTAACCAATACCCCTAGTTTCATTCGAGAAGATGAGGACATATCGATTCCTCTAAGGGGGAGAGGATGTGATATCCCAACTTTAATGTCAAATCTTCTCAACTTCTCACAAAATGGACTTAAAGAACTCTAAATCATTAAATGAAGAATATCTTGAGCAAAATGATCCAAGGTTTATAGTCCTACATTTTTCTAGATTGACAAGGATTATAGCCATCCATCATGGAAGTTACCGCGTAAATGAGAGTTGTGAGCCATAAGTTGAATTTGATCAAACACATTTTTAACTTGGCAAGTCAAATAAATCACAAAGCTTTAAGATTTAAAAGCTGATGAATAAAGAAGAAGGAGAAGAAGACGTTGTGAATAGGCTACTATCCCCCTCCCTTTTTTAATGGAAAAAAATGGTGCCATGATGAACCCCCCCAATTTAGGCAACTCTGATTCTGAATCAAAAAGCCTCAATTCACCTTCAGTAATTCCACTATTAACTCTAGCAATCTTCCCCTCTTCTTAGTTGTTTGAAGAGAGGCTTAGATTGAAGCAAGATCATCCAGGAGCTTGGCGAATCA
This sequence comes from Lygodium microphyllum, assembly GCF_053477565.2. Lineage (NCBI taxonomy): Eukaryota > Viridiplantae > Streptophyta > Polypodiopsida > Schizaeales > Lygodiaceae > Lygodium > Lygodium microphyllum. Next base: position 53,802,437 of record NC_141145.1, read on the forward strand.
GTCATGGCATCTCTGGCAGCCTCTATGGGCCTCAAAGATCAAATCACCAGCGTCAAATTGCATCTTGAAAGCTTCTAGATTGCTGATTTGCCAAGATACCCTCCATAAAGAGCTCTTCTTCTTGCCCACAACCCTTCTCCTTCAATTTAGCTATAAATACAAGGCATGAGAAGCCATTGAGGTAGTCCAAAAAGAGAGGAGAGGCCCTTCTCAAGAGTATAGAGCGAGAGAAAGTGGGCAAGAGAAGTGCGGGGATGGGAACCCTCGTCATGAAGACAAGGAGGATACTCCGCGAGCTCTTGAATTCGGGTCCCCCATCACTTCTATACAATTTCTTTGTGGAATCAAGACTCTTTTAATTTTTTCTAAAGTCTTAGTGGTCGCCTTCCTCCATCAATCAAATTTCCGTCAATCTAAATACCCCCAAGATCCTTTGCCAAAATCCCCTTTTCTATACTTGCAATTAAAGACCATGGCCACAAAGAAGAAAGTTACAAAGGTCGTGGAGGTAGGAGCTTCCAATAACACTGCAGGGACACAATTACTACAAAGGGAATGGCAAGTATGGGGATTACAAATGAAGCTACAAATATCATCAACTAAGAAATCATCATGGATATTTCGGTACTATTTCTTTTATATGAAAATAGCTAGCAAGTCTTCATCCCATGAATGGGCAATAAAATTTGCATTCATCAAATAAGATTTTATTCAATTCTTGCATATAATCTTTTTAAAAGAATTCGTAACCATAAATTCCAAGGTATAACTTGGGTTTGTACAAGATGAACCTACGTGAGTACAAGGAAGATACTATGTTCCTAAAAGATTTAATGTTTTTTATTTGTGTTGATCAAACAAAACCTTTGATGAGCAATCATGGATACTAATCCTCGATATATAAGAGACGTTGAGATGAAATTGCCAAGCGATATTGTTCGTAATTAAACTAACCAAGATTTTTTTTAAAATTGTGGGCAAGGACCCATGAAACTCCAAAGGGGTGAAAATCTAGGAAGACTATTGGAAGGTATTGTCATTTATGCTAATTTTGCCACTTATGCTAATTTGCCTCAATGTTATTATTTTCTGGAAAGAAAAGATTTTTCTTGGAAATAAACTTGTTGAAAGTTTATGTATAATGCATTCAAAATAAGATGTTTGTAATTATAAGTTAGGTACTAATCTTTCCTGGATTAATCTTTCCTGAGCCGCTGAAAATCATCAAGCTAAAGATCGAAACCAAATTTGAGGATTTGAGCATAGAATGTCAATTGAGGCAATGTTCTTGATGGTGCTAGACCTCCCTAAGGCCAGCATGAATAAAACCTACTCCAGGGGGTTTTTCTTTCTTTTTTCGTTTTGTGTTAGTGAGTATAGACCAATCATGATGTGAAAGGTCTTGTCGTAGGGAATTCTAGTCAGCAGGAGGAGGTGAGGATACTAGAGGACTTTGGTCATAAACTCCTTAGGCTCTTACAAACTTCCAACTACCCTTTGATTCGAAGGTTGTGTCTCGTAATTTCAAATACTAATTGGGGAATGAAACTCAAAGAAAATAATACATTTGAATAAGAAAATACATGTAAAATGTCATTTTTATAAAATAAACTATTAAGAAGGAATTGCTTTACTCTATTTTTGTGTCATGAATTTAAGACGTGTAATGAATTTTTATTTGGAGATAATTCAAAGAAGTTGTTTTTATATGTGATAACCGAGAAATATGTGCAAATATAGGCACCAAAATGTGCTCACATGAAAATAACTTTTTGTAAAATACTAATTGCAAATGTACCCCTTTGTCAAAATTTCAAATATGAAGCAATGTAAAATGTGTAGTCCAAAAGAGACACACTATAAAATATTGCTAGGAAAAGGAAAGGTCAAATCCTTTTGTCTCATGCTAAAAGTGAAAGGTCCTTAGACCTTAGTCCATGTATGCAAAATTGAATTTTATAATGCAAGAAAAGGAAAAGGATGGTTGCAGCCGTGGGATTTGGGGAGGTGGGAGGTTGAGGTGGTTACACCCTCTCTCTTCCTTTATCTTCTTCTCTCATGCTTCATTTTCTCCTCTCTCCCATTTTGGCACAACACTTGCTTTCTTGTTCTCGCATTCCTCTCTTGTGCTTCATGCTCATTTTTATGGAGAGTGAGGAAGAGGAAGAGGGTGAGGATGGAAGAATTTTCTAATTTCTTGTGTGCCTCTCTCTTGTGTGTTTGGAGAGCATGGATTATTGGTGAGAAGGAGAGTTTTCTTGTAGGTTTTTGTGGCTAGCAAGTGTGCTTGCAGCCTCTCTTGGCCGGTTCGTGGTTCTCATGGTGCCGTGGCAGGGTGCTCTTCATTTGGTGCACTGGCCGGGAAAGAGGTGACTATGGAGCTTGCAAGGAAGAGGGGTTTTGAAGCCATGGCCATGACAAGGTTTGATGAGAAGATGAAGAAGATAGAGTTTTAGAGATATTATGGTTCTTTCGAAGGAGTTCTTTGGTCAATGAAGGCCATCTGTACCTACCCTCCATGACATTCTCACCATCTCACTTTACGACATATGCAGTCGATTTTCCTCCAATCATTTTTGCCCTCAATCAATGGTGGGCAGTGTTAAGATATCGAGCTCCACTCGTGATATGCCAGGGTGACCATTGTGCATTTATGTCACCGATGTGTTAGTTGCAGATGCGGTTGGTACACAGCCCATGAATAATAGCTAGATGACAGTTATCCTTATCTACTCTAGTTCATGGCTCAGTTCGTATGCCACCTTAGTTAGTTGGGTTTGGTTTGAGACCCATATATAGGGTTCTTCTATTTCTTTGTATGAGAGTTCTTTTGGCTTACACAACTAAGAAGATGAAAACTGTTTTCAGCCTCCACCCTTGTGTGTATTCCCCCATTGTGCAAGCAAAAAAGCTACAAGTGAGACTCCTTCCTTCTCTCCCAAAATCTTGACATGGTATCAGAGCCTTGTTCGTGGTAAGGAGCTCAAGAAAGCAAGCCAAGCTCGCGGTGTTCTAGTAAGAGGAGCAGTGTTGCTTTCATTTTCTGTTTTGGGAGCAGATCTCTGCAGGTAGCACAGCCGAAAATTGCAAGAGTGCATTGTCTCAAGTTGAGACGCCCTTCGCGGTGAAGCAAGAGGGCAGTATATGCTGGGGGAAGGCTTTAGCCCTCGACGACCTTTTTTTTTTTAATTTGAGGCCATTTCGGGGCCTGTTTTGGAGGCGGAAGTTTTCTGCATGCACTCAGGAAAAGACCCAGTTTAATGCTGTGTGACCACTGTTCTATAGATCGGTGAAAAGTTACTATAGAAATTGCATCGTATGCATGTGCACAGAGACATTGGAAGTTACAGAATCATCCTTGTTGCCTGTTGATGCAAAATCATCACTAGGAAGTGATTGTGTGGTCAAATACCACTTTCGTCAGTTTTGCAGATTTGTCCTTGTGAGGTTGAAGCTGTGTTCTTTGTAGTGACAGAATTTTTTGCAGTGTTCTGTAATGTCATGGAAGTTTAGAATGACAAATTTTTTGACAAGAACAACTTCCAAGCATGGAAGTTTAGAATGACGAATTTCCTTATGGGAAAAGGATATTGGGAATTTGTTGCAGGAAATGAAGAAGAACCAGTTCTTCCTGATGTTCCCAATCAATAACAAATGCAGGCATTTAAAGCATGGCATGAGAGAGTAAGGAAAGTTATGTACTGGCTATCTATCAGTATTTCAGACTCTATGATTATGCATATTGAGGATGCTAGTATGCCAAAGGAGGCATAGGATACTTTGTCAAAAATATATAGCACAAATATGCAAGCCATGAAAATGCAGCTCAAGCAAGTGTTGCATAATGTGCAAAGAGAAAATATGAGCATCAATGACTACCACATGAAGGTGAAGAAGATTGCAGATGCACTTGCTTCCATTGGGTCACCAGTGGAAGATGATGATTTAGTTTATGTGACCTTGAATGGTCTAGGAAAGGATTATGCACAGTTCCAAACATCCATTTCCGTCCGTGAAAGATTTCTTGATTTTGAGGAGTTGATTGCTCTTCTAATTTCTGAGGAGCAGAGAAATGGTGGTGCTTCTTCTTCAGGAGGAACTTCAAAAGAAGCTGTCTTCTACTCAAATGCTAGAAGAGGTAGAGGCAGAGGTAGAGGAGGCCGATCTGGAGGCCGTGGTAGAAATTAGAATATGCAGCAAACTCAAGAAAACTAGTCCTATGGAGGAGGACGTGGTAACTCTAGAGGCAGGGGGAGCCAAAGAGGTCGTGGTGGATGGCAAAGAGGCCAAAATGCAAACAATAATGTTGAATGCTACTACTGTGGTAAAATGGGTCATATGGCTAAAGACTACTATAAAAAGCAGAATGAAATCATGAATGGAAAATTGCAATAAGGTAATTATGCATCTTCTAGTAGACAGGGTGATGACAGAAATGAGCATTTGTTTATGGTGCAGCACATGAACAATTCTGTGACAAGTGCAGAAGAAAGCAACGATGTGTGGTATGTTGACTCAGGTGCATCAAACCACATGACAGGTCATGCAGAATGGATGGAGGATGCAAGAAAAATGGAAAAACCAAGATTTGTGGAGACTAGTGATGATACTGCACATCCTATTGTGCAGATTGGAAAAATTCCTTTGTCTATGCAGGATGGGAAAAAGAAATACCTGTCCGATGTATTTCATGTCCCGAATATCACCAAGAATCTGGTTTCTGTTGGTCAAATGGTTGAGCAGGGCTTGCAGGTCAGATTTAATCCTCATGGATGCTTTGTTGAGGATATGAAAAATAAAGGTCGCTTGATAGCAAAAGGAAAGAAGAAGGGCATAATGTTTACGTTGGATGCAGACATGCTTGAATTGAGTGCAACAATGTTCACACATGGGACCGGTGTAGTTGCAGATATTGATATCTGGCATAAACACATTGATCATGTTAATGTACATCGACTTAAATCAATGCAGGTCCAAAATATTGTTGCAGGATTGCCTAAATTCAAGGTTGCAGAAATGCATAAGGTATGTGAAGCTTATCAGTTTGGAAAATAAGCAAGGAAACCATTTCCTAGACATGTTCAAGAGAGTAAGAAGCCATTGGAATTAATCCACTCTGATGTGTGGACTACTAAAGCTGCATCTCTTGGAGGCTGTCATTATTTTGTCACTTTTATTGATGACTATAGCAGAAAAGTTTGGGTGTATTTCATGAAAAAGAAAAGTGAAGTTTTTGGGCATTTCAAAACTCTTAAAGCTATGGTTGAAAAAGAAACAGGCTTGCAAATAGAATGCCTAAGGTCAGATGGAGGGGGAGAGTACCTCTCAAATGAGTTTGCAAGGTTCCTGCAAGAGCATGGCATAAAGCAGCAATATTCATGCAGTCATACTCCACAACAAAATGGAATTGCAGAAAGGAAAAACAGACATATTGGAGAGGTATCTCGTGCCATGCTCAATGAAAAAGACTTGCCAGATTTTTATTGGGCCGAGGTAGTTGCTACAGCAGTCTACATAATGAACAGAACTCCTACTGCAGCAATACATAGGATGACTCCAGAGGAGAGGTATACTGGTAGGAAACCAGATATTTCTCATTTAAAAATTTTTGGTTGCATTGCCTATGTTCATGTGCCAGATGAGTTGAGATCCAAGTTGGATCCAAAGGCTGAGAAGTGCATCTTTATTGGTTATTCTCTGTAGAAAAAAGGGTATAAACACAATATTAGTGAGTTTGGGAATCTCCCAATTCCCATTTTTTGAATACTAAAAAGGTGGCACCCAGATAACATGCACATACATTTCTCAAAACCATATGATATGACCTATCATTGGAAAGCGCTTGAGAAATGGAATCTATTGAGCTATAGAGCACTCGATTTGGAGTTATAGTTTTCAAGTTATAACAAATCCAAAGATTTGACCATGTGTCCCAAACTAATGGAAAATTCCCATATTCTCCAATATGGTGTTTATAGATGCTATAACCCTTCTACTGGTAAGTTTACAGTGAGCAGATATGTTGTTTTTGATGAGATGAATAGCTGGTATAAACCAGTAAATGTGATTGATAATGTAGATGCACAAAATAGTAATGCTGCATAGAATTCACAGCAGCAGTCACAAGATATTAGTGGACCTGGAGCGTCCTCTAGCAGTGGTTCACATTCTTCGCCATGGACAGGCAGATTGTGATCAGGAGAATCTTCTCAAAGCAATGTAGATAGTGGTATGCAAGTATCACGAAAAGGAAAAGAGAAGGTAGATCAGCTCATGTTTGATGTGAATGCAGGTCACTGTTATGTGGATGGTGAATCCAGTGGCTCAGAACAGAGCATTGATGATGAGTTGGGTATTCCTTCTATTGTTACACATGGAGTAAGGAAGACCGGGGATGTTTTGAGAGCTCCTGGGAGTGAACCTACTTTGCACAGGTCTACCAAAGCTAGGTATCCTATGGATAGGTTGAAATATGATGGATTTATAGCCATTCACTATGCATATATGGTCAAAGTGATACAGGAACCAGAACCCACTTCTTTTGAGCAAGCCATGGGAAAAGAAAAATGGGAGAAAGCCATTGAAGAAATGGATGTCTTGGAAGCAAATGCTACATGGGAATGGTACCTTTGCCTAAAGATAAGCATGCAATTGGTTGTAAGTGGGTTTATAAGGTGAAACACAATGCAGATGGTTCTGTGATGAATAGATACAAGGAAAGATTAGTAGTCAAGGGATATGCACAAACATATGGCATCGATTATGAAGAAACATTCAGTCCGGTTACAAGGATGGCAACCGTAAGAGCAGTCATTGCTATGGCTGCATCAAAGGAATGGTCTTTACATCAGATGGATGTAAAGAATGCCTTCTTGCATGGTGATTTGCAAGAAGATGTATATATGGAGCAGCCACTAGGTTATGTGCATGCTGTTCATCCTGAGTTTGTTTGCAGGTTGAAGAAAGCATTGTATGGCTTGAAGCAAGCACCTAGAGCATGGTCTGACAAGATAGGACAGTATCTTGTCACTATTGGTTTTCATATTTCCAAGGCAGATTTCTCACTTTAAGTAAGAAAAACAGAGAAATGTATTATGCTACTTGTCATTTATGTTGATGATTTGATTATGACAGGTGACAGTGATGAAGATATCCTTCATGTGAAAATGCTATTGAAGCAGAAGTTTGAGATAAAGGATTTGGGAGAGCTGCGTTATTTCTTGGGCATCGAGGTGATTAGATCACCAAGTGGGATACAGCTCTTGCAGAGGCAGTATGGATTAGACATGCTGTCCAAATATGGGATGACAGGCTGTAAGTTTATTTCAGTTCCTTTGGAGCAGAATGTGAAGCTGAGCACAGATGCAGGTGAGCTTCTCGAAGACCCTACTATGTACAGATGCATAATAGGAAGTTCAACTTATATGACTATTACTAGGCCAGATTTGAGCTATGTTTTTGGATTGGTAAGTCAGGTTATGCAGGCTCCAAGGAAACCGCATTTGGATGCGGCTAGATGCATACTCGGGTATGTGAAGTCCACATTACAGTATGGACTACTTTATGAGACTGGGGTTCAAATACAGTTGTATGGATACACTGATGCTGATTGGGCTGGTAGTATTTCTGATAGATGATCTACCAGTGGATATGTGTTCTGTTTTGGGAGTGCTGAAGTCGCTTGGAGCAGCAAGAAATAGCCTACAATTGCCTTGTCGAGCACAGAGGCTGAGTATAGGGGTGCAGCAGTGGCTGCATGTGAGGTAGCTTGGTTGCATAAGCTACTTTATGATATGCATCAACCTACAGATGGGCCAGTTGTCATTTATTGTGACAACATGAGTAGTATACACTTGGCAAATAACCCAGTCTATCATGCTAGAACAAAGCACATTGAGGTGCATTATCACTATGTGTGGGAGAGGGTTTTACTAGGTCTTATTGATCTAGTTTATGCCAGCACAGAGGATCAGGTAGCTGACATATTTATGAAGGCATTGGGCGCAGAGAAGCTGCGCAAGTTCAGAGACGTGCTTGGTGTGCAGGAATTGGGATTGAGATCGAGGGGGAGTGTTGAGATATCGAGCTCCACTCGTGATATGCTAGGGTGACCGTTGTGCATTTATGTCACTGACGTGTTAGTTGCAGATGCGGTTGGTACATCGCCCATGAATAATAGCTAGATGACAGCTATCCTTATCTACTCTAGTTCGTGGCTCAGTTAGTATGCCACCTTAGTTAGTTGAGTTTGGTTTGAGACCCATATATAGGGTTCTTCTATTTCTTTGTATGAGAGTTCTTTTGGCTTACACAACTAAGAAGAGGAAAACTGTTTTCAGCTTCCACCCTTGTGTGTATTCCCCCATTGTGAAAGCAAGAAAGCTACAAGTGAGACTCCTTCCTTCTCTCCCACAATCTTGACAAGCAGATTAGCAATGCACCTATATATCCCTTTCCACTTCTGTCTATCTCATCATAGCACTCATTCAAGCCCCCCAATCTCCACTCATCAATAGCCTTACTTAACGTCCGCCACCCTCCCTTCTCTCATCCCTGTCTACCCAATTCTCGCCAGTCACTTCTACTTCACCTCCTTGTTTCTCCATTGCCCTGCTCCTTTCCCTCCACTGCCATTGAATTTGACTCTGGTCGCAACTTTGTTCATGAGCCTGTAGAACACCTACCCTTCTTGCCTCCTACCCGATGATGGCCATGCCCTACTAACTTTGTATTATCCTTCCTCTGCACAATCCTCATCCCACACAACAACTGTGCCCCTTCACCACATGGCTCTAGCTCTACCAATCCTCCACGAGACTACAAAATATGCGGACGAATGTCAATGCTTTGTCATGACACACATGGCCTTCTTATCCTCAACTATAACACAAAAATAAAAACATCATATTTCAAAAAATAATAATTTAAGAAAATAATCCATTCTTATAAAACCCTATTCATATGCTTGATTTCAACCCTCCTTGTACGATCTTTCCTCATTATCAAGAATTCCCATGCTTTTCAAGACACAATTTTAAGTATTTTTTGTTGTTTTTGAAATTTCCATTTAAGTTTTCTTCTTAATAAAGCCTACCTTTCTTTTCCTTTCCTACATCAATTGGGTGGAGAGCTCCAATTTAATATCATTAGTGAGGGTGTGCTTTATTGTCATATCTTTTTTGGGTTCTATTATTTTTGTGCTTCTTCATAGTGCAGTTTTCTCCCGATTTTCTTTCCCCCTATATTGAGTGTGATGCTCATTCTTGCGTTCAAGTTGTTGAAAAGCCCTATCTTTTGTGTGTCATGATGTGATTTTTATTTGGTGTACTTTAGAACCTAGGCTTAACGTCTTCGTTGTGATTCTCTTTTGTGTGTTATTCCCCTCCTTATCCAATGGCAATTCAAAGATCCAAGAAGAAAATGAATATCGAAGACTGAAGATGAAGATGAAGATTTTTGCAAGTGTTGTTCGTGGTTCTTCTTCAAGTTTGTTCACGGGGATGCTTCACACTTAAGCATGGGAGGAATGATAACCAAGAAATATGTGCAAATATAGGCACCAAAATGTACTCACATGAAAACAACTTTTTGTAAAATAACTAATTGCAAATGTACCCCTTTGTCAAAATTTCAAATATGAAGCAATGTAAAATGTGTAGTCCAAAAGAGACACACTATAAAATATTGCTAGGAAATGGAAAGGTCAAACCCTTTTGTCTCATGCTAAAAGTGAAAGGTCCTTAGACCTTAGTCCATGTATGCAAATTTGAATTTTATAATGCAAGAAAAGGAAAAGGGTGGTTTCAGCCTTGGGATTTGGGGAGGTGGGAAGTTGAGGTGGTTATACCCTCTCTCTTCCTTTATCTTCTTCTCTCACGCTTCATTTCCTTCTCTCTCCCATTTTGGCACAACACTTGCTTTCTTGTTCTTGCTTTCCTTTCTTGTGCTTCATGCTCATTTTTATGGAGAGTGAGGAAGCGGAAGAGGGTGAGGATGGAAGAATTTTCTAATTTCTTGTGTGCCTCTCTCTTGTGTGTTTGGAGAGCATGGATTCTTGGTGAGAAGTAGAGTTTTCTTGTAGGTTTTTGTGGCCAATAAGTGTGCTTGCATCCTCTCTTGGCCGGTTCGTGGTTCTCATGGTGCTGTGGCATGGTGCTCTTCATTATGTTGAGAGTGGAAAAAAACTGAAATTTTGACTGATTTTTGTTGTTTTTGAGGTCTGAATGATTGATTTTTTGATGGATTTAGAGTGTTGTATGGTTGTTAATGGAAGTGTTTGAGAGTGTTTTGGATGATATTGATTATGTTTTGGAAGTTCATGATGATTTTTAGTAGAAATATGAGGCTCTATGATGTTCTGATAGGTTCTGATACCTTCTGTATAGCTTCTGTTTTGTTCTGATTTTCTTCTGTATGAAGCATGGATAGATAATATTTTGAAAGCTTATTGAATAGTTTTTGATAGTTTGGAATGTTTTTAGTATGAGTTATGAGGATTTGATGTTCTCTGATGACCTTCTGTAACCCTCTGTAGACCTTCTGTAGAGCCTCTGTATCTGTTCTATATCTACTTTGTTCTTGTTTTGTTCTGTTCTGTAGATTTGGAAAGGATGAATCTGAGTTCAAAAGAGCTAAAACAAATGGAAGAAGCAGTTTTTGAAGGTTGAAGAGAAGACTGGAGTGGCAGTGACAGTAGTGGGCTATGAAATTCTATCAAATCCGTGGGAGATATCTACTATGATGCTGCGTGAAGATTTGTTGTTTTTTTTGTTTTGGTCATCAAAAGAATGAAATAAAAGCTTGTTGATGTTACAAGATAGATTTTCTTGCAGTAGAATCCCTTTTTCCTTGGTGTTCCTCTTGGGGCTCCAATATGCTGAACCTAAAGTGGTAGGTAATTAGGTAACTAAAAACTACTCTTTCGAGGGAAGTGGGAGGATGGACCCTTGACGGTGGATCTAGACCTATGGTTGGGTGGTCTTGATAAGATGAGAGCTTTCCTATGAAGGAATAAAAATCACATTTTCAAATAGACCATTAGAGATTAGGAAACGTAACTTACATCAATTTAGAACCCTGGGTAGAAGGGATTAAAGTGTCATACTTCTCCCATTCTCTTGAACCCAACACAATGTAAGCCCGCTTCAGTCAGAAATTCCTATAAGAGATGGAATCTCGAATCGCTAATACTATTGAACCGTTAGTAATATATTTGACCATAAAGACTCTTGTCACATTTTTCATGGGAACGGCCGAAATTTCCATTGTAGGGTAGACTCCAGCGAGCCGAGTTAGCAAATTTCGAGGGTTTTCATAAAAATTGTGGACGACACTTCCTAGGACATCTCTTGATGGACTACCAAGAACATACTGCCCTTATGCCTTGAGTTACTACCAGCATAACTACGCTATGTAACCCAAAGGCTAGATCCACAAAGGTCACCTTTTTGCAATTGGATCATATAGACCTCATCTAACATATATGTTAGGACCTATCCAATATCCATGCTCACATATGGCTTCTCCTCATAATGGGGGCCTTACAATTTAGAGCACCATGAATCATTGGTGGCACCTTATGAGGGTGGGGCGTTGGGCATATATAACATCATATAGAATTTTATTGTGTTGTAGGCTTAGTTTCTTATGAAGAAGATGAAAGTAAAGAATAAGATTTCAGCATTATCTCTCTGTATTCTTAAGTCTCCATTGCTTTTGTGTATTTGTGCTCTTGGGTGCTTCACCTCTCTCCCCTCTTATCTATTTTTAAATACAATCAAATACTTTCAAGTGTAACACATTGGCCTTCTCGCTTGTAAAGAATTATTTAGGGGTAATTCCATGAACTACAGTTGTGGGAGACCTATTTATAATAGAGAACAACAATATGAATAGCTTTTGACCCAAAATATTTTTGCAAATTCTTTTCAAATATCAATGCTCATGCAACTTTTGTAACATGTCTATTTTTTTTTTCTTTTGGCAACCCCATTTTGCTATGGGATATACATGTAAGTAAATTGTATCTTTATTCCGTGAGACCTCAAAAAGTCATGAAACTCATTAAGGAGATACTCTTCCCATCCATCTGATCTCAAACACTTAACTTTCAAGCTTGTTTCTATTTCAACAATAGCCTTGAAAGTTTTGAAGTGCTAAAATGCATCACTCTTTTCATTCATAAAATATATCCACAAGTTTCTCAAACAATCATAAATAAATGTGATAAAATATTTTTTCCCACCAATTTGTATAGGCTCCCAAATATTTAAATATACAACATCAAGTATATTCTTGCTCAAATATCTATCATGTAAAAAAGGTTATCTTGCTTGTTTACCAAATAGACATGCTTAACACACTTTATGAAATTTTACAACTCTAAAAGCTGGCAACCCTATAACGAAGCCTTTGGATTGCATTAATTGTAGCCTTTGCACATTTGCATGTCCAATATATTTGTGCCATATTTTAATGTCTGCAAACCACTCTTTTGCCTTTGGTATACATAGCAAGGATTCGAGCACATATAAAGTGAACCTACATCCACTTTACTTCCTTTTGCAACCAACCTACACTTATTATTAAAGTCTACCACAAAATAAAATTTTGTATTAAATCAAACCTACAATCCTTACTTTACCATTTGGCCAACAATTGCTAAATTCTTTGTGATAGATGGCACATGTACTACATCTAGTAGACTCTTTATGACCATCATGCAAGGACAATGAAACTTTTCTAATGTATGAAGTTAAGAGGTATGAATCATCACCCATCTGCACATAAATTCAATTTTGTAAATCTTATCTCTCACTAAACCATTCAGCATGGCTCATCATATGAATAAATGTACCTCAATCAATATACCATATATCATCATGTCTCTCATTTTCTATAACAATAATAATCATATAATACATAACAAATAGATACCCCTTTTTGTATTCATTCAGTCATGAAGACAATGTATAGTTTTCTTGTTGTAATATTCTAGCTATAACACTTCATATCAAGAAATAAATTCAGGCTTGAGATGTTTTTAAAATTACTTGTTGAGCTATCACATAAGTGACTGCACATAATTTTGTTAATATTGATTCTTGTGTTAAATCAATTCCGTAATCCGATATGAGAAGGCACCTCAATGTTCCTAGCCAACAAGAAGCAAAGACACCTTGTAAATAATATTATGACGGCTTGATCAAAATTTTTCTCGCATTATATTTGATTTAGCATTCATGATTCCATTTAATGTGTCAAAGATTGCATTGATTTCATAACCACAAGAAAAATTGCACAAGCCTTAATTGCTAGACAAAGAACACACAAGAATGAGCATGACATTAAGTTAAGTATCAAAGAGTATGACATGACTTTATAAACTAGATAAGTCATGAGGTAACTTGGCCAAAAACCACAAGATGAAGTCGTTTTGAAGAAAAAAAGACATTTTTGAAAAAAAAAACCAAAACTCATGACTTTTTTACACCTGGAGGGATATGTTGTATTTTAAAATCATCCCTATTCCACCATCCAACACGTAGGTAATCAAAAAGTATTTTTTATAAAGCTTACTTGGCTCTTGACAAGTAGCCAAAAGAATGAGTGGACTGCATGCTCCCCCTCATGCCTATAAATACAACCCCTCTCTTTCACAAAGAAATAAAGAAGGAAGACCTCCTGATGATGGAAAATTTTCTCTACTTTTCTTTTCCATTGTAACTTGAGCCTTGAAGGAGGAAAATACCCCTCTTCTACCTCATTTCCATTTTCTCTATCCCATGTTACACCTTTCTCCTATATAGCCAAATGGCTAAGAAAAGCTATGGTAAAATTTTTCTAGATGACCAACAACTCTCCTTAAACTACCACGTCAACTTCACCTGACATCCATGGCTTCGCGAGGTCGAAGAAATTCAAAAAGCCCATTTAAAGCAAGGGAAGCAAAGAACGCGGTCGATGGAGAAAATAACATAGTAGGAATTGGCGAAACCCTCATTACAACAAACCTGAGAGAGGTAACACCTTGTTGGTTTGGAAAAAGAAAAGTGTTATAAGCTTATTACTATATTTGGCTTTAAATGATTACAAATGCATTCTAAAGAAAATGCATATGAAGTGCCACTTAGGAAAATAGCCTAAGTAATATAATATTTAACTATTCAGTGAAAAGACTATTTCACTTGAAAAATGATTATATGCTTGTCATTAATAAAATATCTTAATTATGGTTTATTTCATGATATTTATTATTATCTCATTAATAACACATATGATTATAATCACAGAAAAAAGATAGACAGTGTTAGGAAAGGGAATATTTTATAATTTTTCCTATAAGTGACTATCTCTATATTATTTTTTTAATGATAAATAGACACATATGAGTTTTATAATAATTCATACAAAATAATTTAGATAATATCATGAAATAATTAATGCATTAAATCAACAGAAAATTGTATAGGAAAATATATACTAGAGACACATAAATTAGGTGCATAGTAATATAATTCAATGTCTAAAAGATGGAAGATAAAATGCATATATGGTTTTTGCATTGCCTAGAATAAAGTTTTTAGAAAAACAATCAGCATTGCACTTATGACATAGCTAAATGAAAATTGTTCTTTTTAGATAATGTTAAAAGTTCGACAAATGGTCGGACATCATCGATTAAACCATATAATATGCGTAGAATAGAATAAAATTTATTTTCTTGCTAAAAACTCACACAATATTAATGATTATATTAGTGCGAGTGTCAATATCATGAGTTGACCCATGTATAAATTAGCGAGTAAATCTAACCTTAAATATTGAGAATGTTGAAGCAAAAACAACTACAAAATACTCGACAACCTTGAAACTATCAGTATTAGAAAATTTTATAAATATCAAAAGTTCATAAGACTTATTGGATATTTATAATAATAAATAAATATATTTTGTCAAAATATTGCTTTCTCTGTCTTTGTGTTGGGCCATAAAATTACTTGAAGGAACTTGTGATAACGGGTTAATTAACAAAGCTACTTTTATATGCCATAACTTAATGTGATAGGTAATTAGAAAACTTTGAAAAAACCATTTGTGGGAAACGGGTGGGCAAGATCCCTAATGGATCCGTCCTACAGTTGAGTGGTCCTGGTACGCTAGGAGCTTCTCTCAAGAGATTGAATGAAATGTTAATTAGGAAAAATTAGGTAGAGCCGAGTATTGACTTACCTAGGGTCAGGTCTTAAAACCTTGATCAGAAATTATCTTAGGGGAAAAATGCAGCGCTGTGCTAGAACTCCATTAAGGTTCCCTAAATCCTAACCAATTGTTGGAAAAAAGTGTTGCACTCCATGAGCCAACGGTAACTATGATTGCTCCAGTTGGACGAGAAGTCCTTGTGGGACACCTCCGATGGGGCTAGCTGATGCATCGAGACCTTAATTGTCAAATTAGGACCCCAAGCTTGCAGGTTGATCCTCTTGGAAACGGTCGGTACCTTCCATTATGGGGTGGACTTTGGGAAACCTAGATGATAGACCTCATGCATTCTCGCAAGTGTGCCGAGCGAAGCCATCTAGGATAGTTCCACGATGGACCACTAAAACGTGCTACCAGGGAATTGTTAGGTAGGCACGTGACACTTGTTGCAATTTACCGGTGCGATATAAGTCTTCTTAGCATAACAATGGGCTGCAATATGGTCTATTTTTCCATGATAATGACAAGCAATAACAAAATTTTCAGAACCTATATTTGGCCATACATCTCCTTCTCTAGAGCTCCCCCTACCTCTAGATTTTCCATGGCCTCCTAAAACTTGCATTTCACTGAATGGTTTATTCAACCTGCTTTGATGGTTATTATCACCAGCACATTCCATACCATGGTCTCTTGAAGAGGATCTATCATGTCCCCTTTCTAAAATTGGGTAGAATTATTGGAACTATTCATCACTTCTTTCAAATGATTCATCCTGCATCTTGATCTCTTCAATGATCATGAGAGAGACCAACTCATTAACAACTAAACATAGCTTTTGTACATATAGAGAAGTGACAATGATTTTCAGGCCTTCTCATTATTGAGGCTATCCAAAGTATATACTCACATATAAACACCTTCCCTTTCTTCAAAGTATTCAAATCTTGCTTAATTTGAATCTTTTATGCCTTTGAATTTACTAAAAACATATTCTCAAATATTGTCCAAGATGTATGTGAAGTTTTTATATTTTTGATATATTATCAATGATTACAAATAGCCAATACATCACCTTTTTTGTCTTTTGCATTCCATTCTTTTAATGCCTTTAATTATTCTACAATTCTAGGATTACTTAGCATGGGCTCATTTTGTTTACCTAAAGCAAACTCATAGAGGCCTTTTTCAATAAGGAAGCTTGTTACACGAAACTTCCATAAGGGCTAGTTGCTTTTGTCTAGCTTCTCAATGATGGGATTTTCATTGTTCTCTGCCATTATCACAAAATTGATATAAAATAGCAAACAAGTCTTTTATAACCTTTCACAATGAGTACAAAGCAATATACCAAGTAGTCTTTTTCACTCAGCAGTCAACAAAACATATAATTTGTAATTTGTTTGTAAATAAAACTTGTGTTTTCTTCATGATAAAAACCTTATAACTTACTGATTCAAAATCTATAACTAGTACACCCACTTTTATTTAACACAATTGCAATTCTAGTATACTTTGAATTTGTAGTATGCAATTGCAATCTTAAGGTCTAAAACAAGGCCAAATCTCACAACAATATGAGATTTTTGCTCTACCTTGCTTTCAATACCTCCACGGGGTATATCCAAGAGAAAGATTGAAAGAATGGAAGAGCTTCTTATACATTGCTTACTTTCTCCAATCCTTGCTTCTTTTTCTTTACTTCAGCCTTCAAAATCATTCTCTCTCAATGGTGCTACCTTAGTACCATGTCAAGAATCGCATGGTGGGGGGACTTGAGCTACTCTACCAAATACACATCATGCATACAAGAGAAAGATCATTTAAGAATACAATACGAGTGATGGAGGCCAAAATATTTTCTTACTAGTTTCTTCTTCCTTTTACACAAAATATAATGTACACAAAGTATAGATAAGATACAATACAAAGAAAAGTGGCCTACTAAGTCAAATAGTGCATAACTAACTACTAACCAACTAGTGCTATAATTATGTCATAGCTATGGATAGGTGCAACAAACTAAAATTTATAACTGATAAGTTAGTGTTAACCTGAGTGCAAAGAAAGCAAAAATAAAATTAAAAACATGTAGGGGAAAGTGAAAAAGGGTAGCCTGACTCAAGAAATAGGAGGAAAAAAATGCCAAAAGCACGCGGACAACCATAAAAGTTCAGGGCAAGCACAAAAGAGGAAATGTACATTTATCTAAATCTTTGTAAAAGAGTGCCAAAATCTCTCCTCTGCAATTTGTAAATGTAGACATGCATAGATGATGAAACAATGTAAATAGGAAGGGAATAGGAAAAGAGGACCTAGGCTAAAATGGCTGGTCATGTTAAAAAGGGATGGGTGTCCAAAAGGGATTAGGAAATTTATAAAAGGAAAAAAAAAAAAAGAAGCTCACTCTTGTATGTGACCAAAACTAGCTCTCCTTTTCTGTTCTTCTTATTCTTGCTTTTGTGCTTGTGCTTAAGTGAGGAAGAGTAAAGAAGTAAAGGAGTGAGTGTGTGAGGATGAGGGATTGTGGTGGAGAAGCTCTCCATCTTCTCCTCTCTTCTTTTTCTTCTCTTCTCTTTTTTTGGCTTGCATGTAGCAATGGAGGTTGGAGCATCAAGCTTGCTTGGGCTTGCACCTTGGATTGTGGAGCTACCAAAGTGCTTGAGGGAGGAGGCAACTCAATCGAGCATTGAGATAAGCTCACTACACTTGTGGCTATGAGAGTGCGCATGGCTATGTGAGAGATAGAAATTGTACTTGGCTTGAAATGCCTGAAGCAATAAAGCAGTCCATGGGTCTTGGCAATTAAGAAATATGGTCTCACATTTTGGTTCCATTGCTAGGACTAATAGATTCAAGATTTGAGTGCTTCTACGCTCTGAATCAAGCATTGAAGTGGGGCTTACCCCAAATTGGTGCTTGAGATAGGTAGGGAGGGAGGGAGTTGAAGAGGTATTCAATCTCCTTTGCAAGTTTTTATATTTCATTAAAGATTTAGTAAGTAGGTTAGAGTAGCGTGAGTGGTTGCTTTGTGATTTGGATGCATTTATGTAAGGAAAAAACAAGGAAAACAAAGAAACACATAGTAGGATTTCTGCTATAGTTGCAGGCCCAAAACAAGAAAAAGAGAGCATTAAGGCATTAGGATAGTAAAGAGAGAGAAGGGGGAGGTAAAATACTAAGCAAAGGGGAATTTAAGAAGCCAAGAGGGCAAGGAGAGAGCTCATTTATGTGTAGTTAGCAAGAGAGAGAGAGAGTTATATTGATTGTGTTTTGGAAGTTCATGATGTTTGTTGATGGTTCTGTGATGTTCTGATAGGTTCTGAATGGTTCTGTATACCTTCTGTTTTGTTCTGTTTTGGTCTGTTTTGTTCTGATTGTCTTCTGTAAGGAGGGATGGAGTATTGATTGATGAAGAATGAGATATTGTGAAAGCTTATTGAATGTTTGTGAGAGTTTGAAATGATTTGAGAGTGAGTTATGAGGTTTTGATAACCTTCTGTAACCTTCTGTAGGTCTTCTGTAGAGCTTCTGCTTCTTTTCTGTTTCTGTTCTGTTCTATATTGTAGCTGTTCTGGTACTGTTCTGTGACTGTTCTGTGGAATGTATGTGTGAATTTGGGAAAGTTTTCTAGCCTTGGAAAGAGGTGAATACAAGTGCAAAAGAGCTGAAAGAAGTGGAAGAAGTAGCTGCTGAAGACTCAAGAGAAGACTAGAGTGAAGTGACAGTAGTGAGCTATGAAGAGACACTGTAGTGGCTCTGGTGACCCTTCATATCAGACATACCTCTTGGGAGGGGTATCCACGACCTAAGAGTGATTATTGAGTGTGATTTTGAGAGATTTTAGTGAGGATATGATGTATTATTGATGGAGAGAGAGAGAGAGAGTCAGAGATAGCCAATTTTACTCAAACAGAGTGATTGTATATGAGAGATTGAGAGAGAAGACTATGAAGATATTGAAGATAAATACTATGTGATGTATTTCCATTCAAAGATGGTTTACTTCTTTGCTTTCTTGGTTCTATTGATGGATTTTGTGAAGATGTTGAAGAATATGGTTGGTTCTATTAAAATCCGTGGGAGATTTACATGATGCTGCATGAAGATTTGTTGTGCCTGGTGTTCTTTTCTTCATTGTGATCATATGAAACATGATAAACAAGCTTGTTGATGTTACAAGATAGATTTTCTTGCAAGAGAATTCCCTTTTCCTTGGTGTTCCTCTTGGGGCTCCATGTTTTTGGTGCGCAGCCGGGGAAACTTGCCAACAACAAGCACCAAAAGAGGCTGAAAATGAAGGAAATGGCATTGCCAAGAAGAGAAGAATTCAATGGATGTTTGTAAAGTTCCTTCTTCCAATGAAGAGTTGGAATTTCTCATAATCAAAGCCACTTTCCACAAGAAGTTCATCCCACAATGGTGGAAACACATTACCATTATGATGCATGCTCTATGTGGTGGACAGTTTCCTCTTCCTGTTAAAGCAGCAGAAACTTGCATCTTGGTGGCAAACTGTTTGGGAACAAACTGAAGAGCAGAAACAGAGAGAATGAACATCCATGGAAGATTTGGCATTCATTGAGAAGTTTCCAGAAAACATCAAGTGGGAGATTGTGAAGAAGCTTCAGGAGTCTTGGTCTGTAGAGGTTCACAGGGACAAGAAGGAAAAGAGTTGGAATTTGTTCATGGATGCTCAACAGCAAGATACATGGGATGCTTGGTGTACTGATAATCTTCTGTTTGTTCAATTAGCAACCCACTCGAAGTTGGTAGACAGAGTGTTTTTCACAACATACACTATTGAAACCATCAGAAGCTGGCATTACTATGATGATGGCACCACCACAATGCTCAAACGTATGCATTTTGACACCTTCAGAACCGAATACCTTCCTCTGTGCAGTGGCATGAAAGCAGAATTTAGGGACGTTGAAAAGAAAGAAGTAGAAGAAATGTTGACAAGAGAGTCCTCCAGAGACTGAAGCCTTCTGTTAACCCTCTGTGGAGCACTAACAACATAGTGGAGTCAACCCCCTGATGAATGACGCAATAAAAAGGCAAGCGTTAGAACGAGTCCAGAGGTACGTGAGAAGAGAGAAAGCAAAAATCAGAGCCGAGAGCGAGCTCGCAGCAGAAGCCGCCTTTGACACCCTTGGGGAACTCTTTACAGAAGTCCCAATGGCACATCAAGCCCTTCCTCCTCCTGTTGGAGGTCCACTTCCAAGCCAGATCCGTCCTGGAAATATTGATGACAGGCCAGCGAATGTAGTCCCATTGCCAGTTTTTAAGGGAGAGTACAATGAAGACCCCGATCTTCATGTAGCAGAGTTTATGGTAGCGTGTGTGGCTAACAATGCCAGAACCCCTGAGCATTGGTTAGCAATATTCCCCGCCACTTTCAAGGGCGCGGCGTTTCAGTGGTATGAGAGACAAGCAGCAGGAACTTTTGGCACATGGGATGACCTGAAGTTGGCCTTCCTCACTAAATTCAGGCGTGAAGGTTTTGAAGAGCGTATGAGAGAGGAATTTATGAACCTAAGTCAGTCTTCTGGAGAAAGAGTGGAAGCCTATGTCTCACGAATGGAATCCATCCTGAAAAGATGGACTAACCATAATCTAGATGATGGCATTCAAAAGGGGGTATTTTTCAGAGGATTACAACCAGAAGTCCGTAAGTTTGTGGAGCTACAAAGACCAGCCACCCTGCAAGCTGCAACAGAAGGTGCAAGACTGTACGATGAAGTGGAAGCTAGATTAGCAATGAATACAGGAAGAGGAGTCCTACCTCCTCTGATGTCAGGAATGATGTATCCACCAAATGCAGTTCCAGGGACTGTTCCCTATCCCTACCAACAGATGCCCCCGGTATCACAGTACAGTGCACCAAATCCACAGTGGCCACAATCCATGCCTCAAATGATGGCTCAACCACAACAACAATGGTCCCAACCAATTTCCTCAATGCCAAATCAGCAGCATCAGTGGAACCCTACCAACTAGAGTCAACAGCCAACAGTTCAAACAGGAGCTTTGAATCAGAACCAGAACAGAGACCCCTCTGTACCAGCCCAACCCGTTTATGCAGTAATTACAGAGACTCCTCAAAACCCTCCTGCCAGTACGTCCGGAGGAGAAAGCTTGAAGGATTATTTATCCAACTCAGTTGCAAACATTAAAAAGGAGTTGATGGATGTGATTACAGAACAACTACAGATGTTGAAAGTGAATACCGCAAGCATATCCAATGTTGTGGGAGCAGGAAGAGATGTGATGCGGTCAAATACTTGGTGTGGTAAGTGTCATCAAGCAGGCCATTTAGCCACTGAATGTACACGGAAACCAACCATCCCTGGAGCCTTCTGTTCCTACTGTTTGTGGAAGAATCATACAGAGGACATTTGCTCTCTGAAGGAGATGCATGATAGGAGAAGGAAGGAAGAAGACGCAAGATTCAACTTGCTGGAATCCAAAATGACAACACAAGATATTGGACCCAAGCCTAGAGAGTTTGGTCCTAATTTCGGACCCAGAAGATTTCCTTCTCAAAGTTACAGAGGAAGACAGTCTGGCGGTGGTCAGAGATCAAAAGTGGAATGTTACAGATGCGGAGAAAAGGGACACATTTCACCAAATTGTCCAAATCCTCGAAGGTCAGTGGATTACAAGCCCTTATGCAGTCGATGCAAAGGAGAAGGCCACACAGCAAAAGACTGTCCAAGCCCAGCCCCAGTGAAAAATAGTGCTACTGATAGTCCAGCCAAGGCCCAAGAGCCTACCTCCAATTTGGTAGAATTGGAAGTTGCTGCCATCACGCGTGCAAAGCAGAAGGAACCACCTATCTAGAAAGAAAATAACCCCCCTGCCAGAACAGTGAAGTTCAATCTTCCATCAGAAGAACAGAATAGAACAGAGCCTAACAGTGCCGTACAGAGCCCTACAGTGCCACAGAGAGTTACAGAGATAGGACTAGAGGTCCAGGATACAAAAGAGGAGGAAGTGCCACAAGTGGCAGAAGAAGCTCCTGTAATTCCTCTGATGGAAGAAAGAGGGAAAATGAAAATGGGTGTTGCCCCATTCCCTAACCGATTAGAAAAGCCAGCGGATCCTATTAAGGAATACGATCTAGTTAGAGATCTAGATACCTTTAGACCAAACCTCACATTCCGACAATTATTAATGTTGTCTCCCAGTTGCCGGAAAAGATTCAAAAGTATACTGACAAAAAGACGTGGTTTAAGGATTGCTCCCTCAATAGTGACAAAGTCCAACAAGGCTCCAGAGCCTGTAAAAGAAGTGGACGTGGCTAATGCTTTTCTAGATCCGGGTACTCCAGAGACTGGCGTATGGATAGAAGGCTGCTTCATTGCAAATGCACTGATTGATGGAGGTTCATCAGTAAACATTATGACGGATGTGACAATGAAGGATCTAGGCCTACAAGGTGTGCAACCCACCCAATGGCTCATCAGACTGGCGGATCAGAGTAGAATCAAGCCTTTGGGCATTCTTCCATATGTGAAGACTACAGTGGCTGGAAAAGATTATTGGCTGATCTATTTGGTGGTGAAGCCAAACTCTTATGGTACATCCTATCCTCTGTTACTGGGCAGACCATGGCTTTTTGAAGCCAGAGCAAGGACGGATTGGTTCAAAGGAACTTTGACCTTGGGCAGAGGACCCAACAAAGTGGTGCTGAAACTGTATGGTTCTCAAAAAGGACATGGATCCACCTTCTTGGAATTATCTTCTGATTCCCCTAACAAGGCTACAGATGGAACATCAGCAGACGAAGATGCTGTCAAACAGATCCTTCCCAAGAAAACAGTGGCGCATTCCTTAACAGTGGATACTGTAAGCCGACTTCCAAAAGATGCAAAGCCATTATCAATGGGTGAATACTTCCTGCCTGAACCAGAAATGACTTCGGAAATCACTTCTGACAGTGAGATAGAAGCATGGATGTACTGCTCTCCCTGTTACATGGTCACAGCAGAAGCAGAAGCAGAGACAGAGGCAGGAGAGGAACCAGAGAATCTATTCTTCTATTACAGAGCTCCTACAGAGACAGAAGCAGAAGCAGAAGCAGAAGTAGAAGTAGAAGCAGAGACAGAGACAGAAGAGGATGGATATGATATGGACGAAGAAGGTTATGAAAGTGATCCGGAAGAATCTATTCCACCTGAAGAGGATACATTTGAGGAAGAAGTTCCAGAAGCATCAGAAGCCAATGAGCTCATGCTGTGGGACAGAATGGTGATGGTACCATTTGGTCTGGTAAATGGATCTTCTCATATGCAAAACCTTTATAAGAAATGGATTAAGAAGAACAATCCGTCTTTCAGCAGTGGCTCATGCCGTCCTAACCCATCCTTGCCAAATAAAGATGATGATGATGCACCGTGCCAACAAGCACCAGTCCGACAAACCCAACAGAAATTAGAGGGTCCCTGTTATGTGACGTTCCTGGATGTGTCATCTTCAGAAGATGAGTCTTCAAGCCAAGACGTAATTAATCTTGAAACCAAACCCGAAACAGCTCTAATTCCATTCCAACGTCTTAAGGAGCAACCTAAGTCTCCACCAAAAGAAGAAGTTGGTTCTAGTGGGACATCAAAAGAGGACATCACTCCCTTGAAGGAGTCGGATCTGTATCCAGAAGCAGTCCGTGGGACCTTCATCCGAGAAGTGGAAGGTGAAAGGCAGTTAACCTTTGTGGATTCAGAAGGCACTGAACGCCACTTGAAGGTGGGTAGCAGTCTCCCAGAAGAGGAGTTGTCAACCTTGTACAACTTGTTGAAAGAAAATTTGGACGTGTTTGCATGGTCTTACAAAGACCTAAAGGGGATTGATCCCACAATATGTCAACATCATATTGACTTGGAGCCTGATGCCAAGCCAGTACGGCAACGACAGAGGCGAATGAACCCGAATTATTCCACATTGGTGAAAGCGGAGCTGCTGAAGCTTCTAGAAGCCGAGTTCATTTATCCAGTGGCAAATAGTGAATGGGTTTCACCCATCGTGGTTGTACCCAAGAAGAATGGCAAATTGCGAATATGTGTGGATTTCCGAAAGCTTAATTCCAGGACAAAGAAGGATCACTTTCCAATCCCTTTCACAGACCAATTGTTGGACACAGTGGCAGGACATGAACTTTATTCTCTTCTGGATGGATTCAGCTGATACAACCAAGTCCAAATCGCAGAAGAAGACCAATCCAAAACAACCTTCACCACAGAATGGGGGACCTACGCTTACCGAGTGATGCCATTTGGGCTCTACAATGCCCCTGCTACTTTCCAACGAGTCATGATGGCCGCATTTCAAAATCATCTGCATGACTTTATTGAGGTATATTTGGATGACTTCTGTGTCTATAGTTTGATCCGTGAACATTGGGAACACCTGGAGCAATGCTTTGACCGATGCCGGGAGTATGGGATTTCCCTCAACCCTGACAAATGCATCTTTGGGGTTTCTTCTGGAGTCCTGTTGGGCCACATTGTCTCTGCACAAGGGATATCAACAGACCCTGCAAAGATCGAAAAGATTGCAGCTCTGACAGCACCCACCAACCTCAAACAGTTGAGGGGATTCCTAGGCCATGTGGGTTACTACAGAAGGTTCATAGCCCATTTTGCGACAAAGGCAACTTCTTTGCACAAGCTTCTGAGGAAAGATGCAGAGTTCACTTGGACAGAAGAATGTGACAAAGCCTTCCACATTCTGAAGCAGTGTCTGATTGAGGCACCCATTCTGCAACCTCCTGATTGGACGAAAGAGTTCCATGTACACACTGATGCATCTATTGAAGGCTTAGGCGCTGTCCTCTGCCAGAAGGGCTCCTCGAAGCTGGATCAACCGATCTATTACGCAAGCCGAAAAGTCACTGATAGGGAACGGAACTATACAGTGACAGAGCTGGAGTGCTTGGCAATGGTGTTTGCCCTGGAGAAGTTTCGCCACTACCTCCTATCTACCCACTTTAAATTTTATGTGGATCATGAGGCCCTGTCCTTCTTGATGAACAAAGCAGATGTGAAAGGACGAATGATGAGATGGCTCCTTTTATTCCAGGAGTTCGACTTTGAGGTGATTACTAAGCCTGGTCGTTCCCATGTTCTGGCTAATCATCTGTCGCGTATCCCACAAACTGCAGACGAGGAACGAGATGATCCAGACCTCCCTGATGCTTCCCTATTCTTGGTAGAGACTATAACTCCTTGGTATGCAGACATTGCCAATCTGCTGGCAACCCAACAGTACCCTCTTGGTATTTCTAGTTGGGAAAGGAAGAAGCTCATGCTAGAATCAGCCCCCTACACCCTGCTCGGCGGTGCACTATACAAGAAAGGCAAAGATGAAGTGCTCAGAAGATGTGTTGCAGGGGATGAGATTGGGATTGTTCTGAAGGCTTGCCATGACGAGCCGTGTGGAGGTCACTTTGCAGGAGAAGCTACAGCCAGGAAGGCTCTGCTAGCAGGATATTGGTGGCCTACCATTCACAAGGATGCCTATGATTACTGTAAAAGATGTGATGCTTGTCAAAGAATGGGGAAACCCACGAAGACAAGTGCCATGCCATTGCAACCTATCCTTCCGTTGAAGCCGTTTGAGAAGTGGGGCATTGACTTCGTAGGTCCGATCGACCATCCCACCAGAAGGAAACAGAACAGATACATCCTCGTATGTACGGATTATGTCACAAAGTGGTGTGAAGCTAAAGCCCTTAAGCGGGACGATGGTAACAGCATGGCCCTATTCATGTACGAGAATATCATCACCCGTTTTGGTAGTCCCTTAGAGCTGGTAAGTGACAGAGGCACTCATTTCCTTAACAAAGTCATGGAAGAGTTGACAGAGTTGTATAAGATCCGCCATTGCAAGTCCACTCCTTATTACCCCAGAGCCAACGGCCAAGTCGAAGTCACCAATCGCATCCTCTGCTCGATTATGACAAGAACAATTGCCGCACATCGTCGTGATTGGGACGATCGACTTACAGAGGCCCTCTGGGCATACAGAACCTCCCATAAAGCAGCAACGGGACAAACACCCTTCCAGCTGGTGTATGGAACAGAAGCTGTTTTTCCTGTTGAATTGGAACTACCCTCTTTGAGAGTGGCTATCAAAGAGCGTTTGGGGGATGATGATTCACTGCAACGCCGTCTCCTGCATTTGGAATGTTTGGACGAAATTTGTCGGAAGTGCATGGAAGCCACGCAAGCTCGACGTAAGGCTTACCATGACAGTTTCATCAAGCACAAAGAGTTCAAAGAAGGTGATCTGGTCCTAGCCTATGATTCACGCTTTGGCAAGTTTCCTGGCAAGCTTCAACAGCGGTGGATGGGCCCCTATAAGGTACTTGCCGTCAACCCTAATGGTTCTGTCCAAGTACAGACCGTTGATGCCTCTGATGATCCTTTTCTGATCAACGGATATCGCTTGAAGAAGTACTTCCCTCCTTGGGGATCTTGACAATTACGGTCACTTGATCCTTTCCCTCGTTGGTGCGGCATTGTACTTGTTATGATGCTACTTCTGATAGCCGTTCTTCAATCATTTCTGATGAAGAGGGCGCAACCCTCTGTCCCCTCAAAACCCCCTTCCAGCCTTGATCTCTTATCCTCTATTTTCCACCAGCGACAGTGGCGAGGTGGGTTCTGACAAATGGTCTTTCTACCATTCCCTTGCTCAATATTGAAAAAAGAAAAAAGAAAAAAAAAACAAAACATATCGGTCATGGGAGAAAAGGACTTAGGTCCCTGTCATGCCGACCTCTTCTTCGAGAAAAGGTGGAAACACCCTCGGGAATAGGGGAAAATAAGAAAAAGAAAAAAAAAACAAACAAGAAAAACAAATCTGTTATGAGAGAAAAGGAAGCAATTCCCTGTCATAGCAGGCCTCGTTCCGAGAAAAGGTGATAAACACCCTTGGGCGAGAAGCTGGCTGGGGAAAAGGTGGTAACACCCAGCAGTCCAGAAAGTGGATTCATTAATTGATATCCCTCGGATCCAATTACGAAGCTGCCTCCCTTGATACGCTGTGTCCTGGGTCTCTCTGCAAAGTGTCTAACTGTCCTCTAGCAGATGACATATTCCTGTCCAATAAAACGTTCGATTTGATGGCTACCTCCCGGGGTACACCTCTTCAACAACTGATGACGCGATCTTCATCGACAAACAACAGAGTGCTGTGAGCTTTCATCCTAACCGGATGGGGAAGTGAGTATGGTTACCCTCTGTATCTATCAACAACGAGTGAGACAGTGGGTGGGGCGAGGGACCAGTCTTTTCCCTTCAAATCGAATGAGAGGTGAGAAGTGGGAATGAAGTGTTGCATGCACGGGATGGGCCTCTCAATGCACAAAGCACAATTTGTTTCTGTGCACTGCACCATAAGGCTCCCTTGCCTTCCTTCT
This sequence comes from Lygodium microphyllum, assembly GCF_053477565.2. Taxonomy (NCBI): domain Eukaryota; kingdom Viridiplantae; phylum Streptophyta; class Polypodiopsida; order Schizaeales; family Lygodiaceae; genus Lygodium; species Lygodium microphyllum. The sequence continues at coordinate 53,830,062 of NC_141145.1, forward strand.
TGCACCATATGCCGGCACAGGGCGGGATGCACTGTTGCACCATCAAATGCGCACAAGGCATACAATCTTTGCACAAGTGACTGTGAGGATTACATCAATGGGTTTCAGGAAAAGGCTGCCCTTCTGTATCTATCCACAGAGCGTGAGACAGAGGGTGGGTTGAGTGTGACTGGAGTTTCTTCAATCAATTACCGAGAGGTGAGATTGAGGGACGTTACGACACTTGGAGTCAGGTATGTTCCCGTTTCCTTGTGTACCCACGAGATGGGTCTTTGCCGTCATCACAAGATATATCACCCTGTTCTGTGCACTGCACTGTAAGGCTCCCTTGCCTTTCTCCTTACACTTATGCCAGACGGGTTAGACGCACTAATGCACCATCAACTGTGCACCCTGGCATACTCCTTCGCACCATTTTCCCCTTGTCGATTCCTCAACCGGGTATGAGATATGGGTTTTAATCATTCTTCCGCGAGTGATATTAGTCATGGGGCGAGTGACTGTTCTTTCATTTCAATTAAGTGATTGTGAGTTGAGTGTAGTATCCCTCATCATCGACGAATTTCCTGCGATTCCTTCCATCAGCTACCTCCCTGGGTGCTGCCGCGTGGTCCCTTCCATGACGGACGTGTGCCGAGAAGATGCCTTGGTCCCTCCAGCGCCGACAACCACACTGGACGTGCCGTCGACACTCAACCTTGATTCTTGACGAAACGGGCCAAGTTTTTCTAACCCTACAACTTCTGTTTCTTAGTGATGGTCATGTTTTAAGTGTGGGGAAGTTAGTGGATGGTCTGTGGCATGGTCCTAGGTCCCTGTTGCTCGGTTAACCCTATCCGTTAAGGTCTTAAGTGTGGGGACGCGTCCCTGCGCGTCTATGTTGCATACCCCTCTGTATATGCCTTACCCTGCTCATGCATGTTTGCCATGCCTTGCTTTTACCTTGATGGGGTCCCTTCCCAACCACCCATTCATTTTCCACCCACCCTTGGGGCTGTTCCCCTGCAGTTTTCCTTCATTCCTTGATTTTGAGGTCCTGCCATGTGAATGCACCCTACGTTCACCGAAGTCCAAATCCAACCTTATAGCCCTGTTCCCCCCATTGAATTGATCATTTTTCCTTTTTACCTACCCTTGTTCCGGTGCACGGTTTTTGAGTTATTAATTTTTGAACCATTTTGCATACATTAGACGGTTTTCCATGTGAACGTGCTTTTCTTGCTTCGGAACCGTGATCTGACATCCTAGCCCTGACCACCACTTTTCCCCTGACATTTTTCCTTTTTATTCCGCATCATTCCGATACACGGTTTGTCCAATATTAATTTTCCGGGTTTTTAAGACTTTTTCATGCGTATTTTTGACATTTTTCCATGTGAACCTACCCTATTTGCATCAGAATTCCAATTTGATTTGACAGTCGTGTCCCCTGTGCCTTCCCCCACCTTTTTCCTTTTTCCTCCACCCTTTTTCGACTTCTGGATTTTTACTTATTAAATTTTAAATGAGTTTTCGAGAGTATTTTTGGAGTTTTTCACATGTGAAACCCTCCTATTTCCGTCGGAACTGCGGTTTAACGTGATAACCCTGTGCCACCCCTTACTGCAGACATTTTTCCTTCTTACTGCATGTCATTCTGGTGAATGGTTTGTTCGATATTAATTTCCGATCCCATTTTCGGGTTTACTTTTTGGGTTTTTTCCCATGTGAACGCATCTTATCTCAGTCGGAATTATGTTTTGATGTGATAGGATTGTCGGGCACATCTTTCTGCACAGTTTTCCTTTTTTTTGCACCTCATTCCGATGCACGGATCTTTTGATATTAATTTTTAAATTGCGTTTTTGGTTCGTTTTTTGTGTTTTTTGCACGTGACCGCCCTTTACCCCTCCCGAAACCTCCGTCATATATTTTTCTTGTTTTCCCCCTGTCTTCCTGTCCACTTTTTGTTTTTACGCTATTTCGTTTTGATGTCCGGATTGGGAGTTATTAATTTTTCTTTCTTTTTACGTGTATTCACGCACCCGTTTTGCGCGTGAACGCGCCCTTTTTCGATTTTACGTATCTCCACGCGCCGCGGTCGTGTCCGGATGACCCGTACCATCATCCTGGTGCCATTTCGATCCCGTCACGGTAAATTTTTTTAACCCCGCCCCGCGCCCGTGCGCGGGACAGGGATACGCCCCCTCTTGACACTACCCAACCCCTTGGCCCCTGCCCAACCACCCTGCCCACCCCAACCCCTTGACCATGTCCCCCCTCCCCTACCCCTGCCCGCCCACCCTGCCTACCCCCCTTGTCCCTGCCCATCCTCTCCCCATGTCCACCCTCCCCTATCTCCCCCCTACCCTCCTTTCTCTCTCCCCGTCCCCCAACCGTCATCCTCTCCCTCTGCGTTCTTTCCCTCCCTCCATCTCTTCTCCTCCTTCTTCACCTCCATCTCCCTCCTCTCCCTCCCCATCTTCCTTTTCCTTCTTCTCCCTCTTCTCCCTGCGTATCACCCTCCCCTCCTCCTCCATTCCCTCCCTCTGCGTGTCCTCCTCTTCCGTCCTCTTCTCCTCCTCCTCCATTTCCTTCACCCTCCCCTCCTCCTTCTCTGCTCCTCTCCCTCTCATCTTCCCCTCCTTTCCCCTCCTCCTCCTCTTTCTCCCCTCCTCTCTTGCCTCCTCGCCCTCGACAGCGCCTGCCGCCGTCTTGCCTCCTCGCCCTGTGGCCCACGCCCGCCGTCGTCGCGCCTCCTCGCCCTCGACCGCGCCCGCCGCCGTCGCACCTCCTGGCCCTGTCGACAGCGCCCGCCGCCCGCGCCTCCTCGCCCTCGACAGCGCCCGCCGCCGCCGTGCCCGCCCTGTGGAACGCGCCCGCCGCCCGCGCCTCCTGCCACGCCCAGGCCACGTCCCCTCCTGCCGCCTTCCCGCCTTTTTCCCCCTACTTCAAACCCCCCCCACTAGTCCCCCTTCCTACCCGACATCCCCCACTACCCTCTTCTACACCCCCCCACTAGCCCCCCTTCCCCCCAAATACACACACCAACTCTCCCACCCCCATTTCCCCACCCAAGCCCCCCATCATACCTACCCACTCCACCTCTCTACAGGCCCTTCTTTTCCCCTAGCAAACCCATACCCTACCACACCCCTTCCCACTAACCCCCCTTCCCACCCATCATAACCCCACCCCCATTCCTAAACCCACCCCTCCATAAGCCCCCCATCCCGCACACCCGCAGCTTAGCCACACAAAACCACCCTACCCCCCTGTAAGTCCCTTGTCCTACCTTGCAGCACCGCAGAACCGCAAAACCACATACCCCCTCCATAACCCCTATTCCCTCGCCGAAACCCCACCACCGCAACCCCCTCCATCAACCCCAGTCCCACCTGCAACCACCCTTGAGCTGTCGACACTCGTGCGGGTGTGTACGCGCTTGTGGTTGATCGTGCGGTTGTTCGTATGCGAGTGCGAGATTTTGATCATTGTTTGCTGACCACGCAGCTGCCACGCAGCCTGTTGCTGGGTATTTTTTCCACATTTTTCATTACCACACCCGTAAATCCTTTTTTCCATTTAAAAAACCAATAAAAAACACACAAAAACATTGAAAAATATAAATAAATCATTCAAACACCACTTTATATTCTGAAAAATTACAAAAAATCTAGAAACCTTTCCTTTTATTTTTGCGATCCATGGCCCTCTTTTTCTCAACCTTTAAATTTCAGAAAAAAATATTTTTGCCTATTTTAAAATTCCAAAATCTTTCAAAATACCCAAAAATATGCTAAAAATTCATTTAAAATACTAAAAAAATTCAAATTAATTTTTGAAAAATTCCTAACACTTCCCTTCACATTTTTATTTATTTTTGGTATCTTTTTCTTAGCTATCATAATATTTAATTTTCCCCCTAAATTCCTTAAACATACAATACAATAATCAGTCAAACCTTTTTCCTTCAACACACCAACTAACCGTCTAGAGCAAACATCCAGATATTTTTGGATAGCGGAGAAGCGCATTCTTTGCATTTTCATACACCCACTACCAGGTATTTCCCTTTTATTCGTTTTTAAAAAAAAACATACAACAAAATAAAACATACACACAAGCTCTCCCAAAACCCACAATTAATATAAAACTAAAGAAAAACAAAACCACCAGAAACAAACACACAACCCAACAAACCAATATTTAATCTAAATCAAACCTAACTACCACCATGGCACGCGCATTCGCGCTAAACACACATACTTTTTAAATTAAAATCAACCAGCCGTTCACTTAGCACGCGCTACGTGTGCTAAAGAGGCACTTTAAATTTTAAAATAAATAAACCAGCCGTCACATGAGCACGCGCTGGCAAAAAAGCGCTCCACATCACCTTAATTTGTAATCAATGAATTGCATTTAGAGACCCAGTCGGGAATCGAAGTCCGGGAATCGAATAAATGCACCGTTTTCACCTAATAATTGGTAATTTAATTTATAATAAGGAACCGCCGTTTTCTTGCTAAGGTTTATCACCTAATAAAAATTCACCCATTTTTAATAAATGATTAAAATCAACCCTTCATTAAATTAATTCCCCCCTCACTGCACTTAATTCCCCATTTTAATGAAGCGTTTCATGGGATGGGTATACGCAGTCATTAGTGTTATTTTCCATGGTCCAGTCTTGGTTTATCACAGATGTAGTTTTGATATGTGTCAGATATGGTCTTATTTTGGTTTCATGTCTTAGTTACGGTTACGAGTACGGTATGCAGTTTTTTTTCTTTTGTTGCCTGATACGGGGTTCAGGGTGTTTGTCTGATGCATCGCATGAAGCTTTCGGTCGCATTTGTCTCAAGGTCATGTCAAATTTTTTCTAGGATGTGGTTTGCTTGGGGTTAGTTGGTCGAGTCACGTTTTATTGGTAATTCTCTTATCCTTGGTTTTTGTCTGTTGCTTTGCAGGCATTCTCCTTGATTGTCTGTGTTTGTGGTGTGTGTGTAACCATCTGAATGGCGCCTTCTCATGCTCCTCCCCCTATCCAGTACGTCCCACTAGTTAGTAGGGATTACTCGTCCCTACTTACTTTTGAGCCCCTCACGAAGGCAGGACTTGCTGCTTTTGTGGCCACTCCTTTTCCATTACTTCCAGAGGATCCGTCCTTATGTGATGAGTTCCTGGCCTCTTACAGCAAGAAGACAGGCGTAGTCCAAGGCATGTCTATGACTTTGACGTCTCGCGGCTTAGGGAAGGCTCTGTCTTTACCCTTCAAAGGAGAACCTTTTGTGACCACTCGTCAGCTCTTCTCTAATGAAGAGATTCTCAAGCCGTTGCAGAAGCAGACAAGGGAAGTCCTTGATGTTAAGAAGGTGATAAACTCTTCAGGAGTTTCGTTTTCTATGATCACTGATCCCGTATGGAAGACGATGTGTCAGTTCCTTCAGGACAGGTTTATGCCTGCCAAAACGCCATCCCACTATTTGTCCAAAGAGCTTTTCACAGCTTCCAGGATGGTGCTGAAAGGAGTTGCTATTGATTGGAGCACTTACCTCCTTACTAAAATGGATCAGCATTTTGTTAAAGTCACGAGGGGTAATGTTACCAATGTTACCTATGGATCATATTTGTCTGCCTTCTTGACCTATTCAGGTTTACAGGAGACTGTACCTCCACCTCCTCCATCAGATCCAGTACCTCCTCCTCCACCTTCAGAAGAGTCAGCACCTATTGACATTGAGGATGATGATTCTCCGCCTCCCTTGGTCATACAGCGCAAACGCTTGAAGAGGGTAGCGGATAAAGCCCCTGCTGTACTTCCCTCAATGCCTATCCTTGCTACTTCTGGCAGTGAACTCCCTGGGTATCTCACTTGCAATAACCTGTTCCGAGCACATCGAGAAGGATCCTTGGATATATCAGTTCCCTCCCTGAACAGTCTCATTTCAGGAGATGCCATTCCTTTCCTCTGCAAGGATATTCAAAGTTCCATTGAGTTGTCAGTGACAGCCTGTGTTCAACAGCTGTACGCATCTTTCTATGAGGAGCTCATGCAGTCCAAAGACCAGTTACATAAGGCAACATTTGAGTTAGCTTCTGCTAAGGATACCCTAGCAGATTTATTTAAGAAAATGGAACAGCAAACCCAACTGGTTGCCATCCAAAGCGATGAGATTTCTTCATTGAAGACCCAGTTATTCGAGGCTCAGTCACAGGTTACTAGCCTTTCAGCAGAGAAGGAGAGGATGTCCAGCGAAGCGACGGAATTCCAAGTTATCTTAGATGACAAGCTTTCAGCTTTACAGATGACTAATGACACAGTGGCCAACCAAGCCTCCCAAATCCAGCAGTTGCAAGATCAGCTTGCAAAGTCCCGCTCTGTTCCTCCAAGCCCTCCTGTTCCATTAATTCCTTCTCTTTCACAGCAGGACTTGGCTGCCCTACAGAGACAGGCTACTTTGTGCCCTCTATTCCAAGATAAAGTGGAAAGATTGCAGTCCAGAATGGACTTGTTATGGTCTACCTTTGAGCAGTTTCAGGAATATGTCTTACCAGACCATTCTTTCTTTGTCCACTACCACTTACAGAAGTTGGTCTTCTACATGAAGCTTTCCACGATGGATTTACCTTTTCCAGAGGATGGCTGGAGTGGGGCTTGGTCTGCTGAGTTGTTGACAGAGGTAGTTAGAATGGTCTTTGAAGATTCTGTCACGCCAGACACCATGTTGATGTCATACATGTATCTCCGAGGAGATTTGTTAATTCCAGATGAGGTAGATATGGCATGGTATGTGGGGGACCCATCCAGGTCCTAAAATTAGACTTGAACGATGTTACTTGGCCTTGGAAAGTTGACCTTGACCTCAGATGGCCAAAATTGGGCATTTCAAAACAGTCCACTCAGACACTCGCTTATTCGGCCTCGGACGCCCATTCATTTGGACTGCCTGACTCAGATGGTCCGTGTCAAGCAATCGAACACTATCACTTGGATAGTGTCAATCAAATAGATTGTAAAAAATCTAGATTTTGGCAAATTGGACCCACCTCAAGGTAGGTAGAGGCTAATTCTAGGTAAAATGATAGTCTTGTAGGCCCCCAAATGTGTGGAACAACTCATAGGCCCACTAAACTCACAAATCTTGACCTGACGGTCCGAGAATGACTATGGTCACTGACCATTTATCATTTATCTTGATGGAGAGCTGAACTAACTAACTGAACCTGCAACCCCTCATACCACATGTCTAGGACATCGTAGAGACCACAATGAACTAGCTAGAGTGGTCATTAAATGCATGAAAGGATCAATAAAAGTGTATGTTGCACAGTATTGTTTTCATGGATTCACACACTACATCAATTTAACACTTGATATGCACTAAAATTTTTGAAATCCTAATTTCACACAATGCACATTGTGAGCACACTACTAGCATCTAAGTGCCCATAACATTGAGGATTTCTTAAATAATAAGGAATTCAGACAAGATAAGATAAGTTGAACAAACACACTAGTAGGAGGAAACCCCAAATATTGAATAGTGACAAGGATCCCAATCATCGAGTACTGAGAGACTTGAATCATCAAGCCACTTAGGGAGCAATAGCAACGAGCACAATTATGGATGCAACCCTACTTGACTTGATCAATCTGATCAATATCCTAGTTGCTCAAGAAGTCGGCAATGTGTTAAGAGGGCCCAATGCTAGCTCAAAAAATAACGAGCTTGATTTGGGAGAATTCCCAGTTGACATCCAGTAAATGATAACCCCATATGTGGATCATGGTAGACTAGTTGAGGATAGCATAGCCAATCTTGAGGAAGACCAGAGGTTGGCAAGGAAAGCACTACATGCTATGGCTGCTTACAACTAAGAGTAGGAAGCTCAAAAGCTAAGGCAAGACATAGAAATATGGGAGGTCCAACGTGTCTTAGCACTGGCCAATCAAAATAGGACAAGACCAAATCTTGAGAGGGAGAGAGAACTAGAAACCAATCTTACACTAAGTGAGCTTCTCACAAAGCGACTCTTGCACAACACACTTCCTGAGCAGACGAAGTAACCCTGGCAACCTCGCTACTAGCATGACTAAGAATCACCTCAAACTCTAGGAGCTAGATCAAGATATTCATGGTTGCTAAGAAGCTTGGCAAGTATCAACATGATAATGACTCATGTAGCTTTGTGGAGCATTTTGAGCAAGTATGCAAGGCTAAGGGCCTCACGGACCTTGCTCAACATGCACAAGCCTTCAGACTTTACCTAGGAGATAAAGAATATACATGGTACTCTAGTCTAGATAATGCCAAATGCAATAACTTCAATAACCTCAAGAGTCTCTTCATCAAGAGATTCTCTAAGGTGGGATACTTTGAAAACCTCATTGTTAGGTTTATGAATGTCTATCAAAAGGACAAGGAGGATATCTAAAACTATGTCACCCATGTGCAGGGTCTCTTTAAAAGAATCCCAACTATAGAGTGACCTAGCGAATGAGCGGTCTCCATTGTGTTCATAAGCAGAATCTAAAGCAAAGAGCTTTACAAGGCCTTAGTAAGTAACGCAACCCTATAAAGAGAAGTGCTAGCTAGATTGTTTGAAGAAGCTATACGAGTGGATTACTTGCTCAAGGAGAGGAGCTCAAGACCCACAACCCAAGAGAGTACTACCTTTAGAACCTCAAAAAGAGCTATGACTGCTAGTGAAAGATCTAGCCACAGCACCCAAGACAAGGGAAAGAGTGTCGACTAGATCAAGGAATTGGTGGATGTGAAACTAGAGTTGTCTAGGGTTCAAGAGATGATGAGAAGACCCATATGACCTCACATGCAGTGTGTGAATTATGGAGGAAACCACCTTTCGACTGGGGTGCATGGATCCTAGATTTAGGCCCTATGCCAATTGGAGTAGGTTTGGCCATGATGCACTGCATTTCCAACTAACGAGGTGATTACCGCACTCACAACCATACAACTAGCCCTACTACCTAGGGAATAGACCATAGCCTTTTGGAAGGGGGGCTCTACTAACTCTCCCAACACCTAATGATTCAAAGCCAACCATCCCTAGGATGGACATCAAACCCACAAAGATACGTAGACCACCTAGACCCATCGTGACCCATCCACCAAGTGATGCTTTGATACATTACATAGATGAGATGAACAAGGATGAATCATGTGTAAACCCTTACATCACGTATGATGAAGAGGAAAATCCCATCTTGATGGATTTCAAACTAGTACTAGTGATGGCATCGGGCAGGGGAAGAGGCAAACGTCTAGGAGAACCGAGCCAAGAACCCATCACATGATGGACTTGTGGCCACCCAGGACACATCTCATCTCGATGCCCCATAAGAAAGCAACCCAATCTAGAAAAAACCAACTTGAGATGCCCTGAGTGTGAAATCACACACTTGTACATCGAGTGCCGTAGGGAAAAACCTTCCACTAGTTTGGCTATCTTGCCATATGTACCATTGAGATTGTTGGAGTTAAAATAATTTATGGTAAAGCCACACCAATTCCACTGAATGTCATGACCTGAGCATAGGCAAAGTAGGTTGGTATTTCACCATAGCCTAGCAACCTCGACGTAGCTTGAATAGGGAAGAAAAACCATAGAAGAAGGAAAAAGAGGGTTGAGATGAAGATTATGCTTAATATGGACAGTGTTACCATGTTAGCAAAGGGGAAGCAAGTCATGGATACAGAAGTAGAGATGTTTGCTAAGACAACTGAAACAGAAATGTCAAGATTGGAGAAGATCCTGATCTAAGGCACCAATTAGAAGTGGTTGATAAGGTCAAGGAGTGGGTGAGAGAAGCCCAAGCATACCTAAAGGATGTCGAACCAATTATCAAAGATGAGATCGATGAGCTCTCTAGTGTGAGCATACTAGTCTTTCCTACTTAGCTCAAATTAAGAGATGCATCTACACCCCACGTAACACTGCATAGACACAGCCTAGATGCCAAGAATATGCAAACTGGTCAAGATCATTGGAAAAAGAGAATAGAGCCCAATGAAACGCATGTGGTGGGCAACTTTCTCACGACGTTGATGTCAGCCCCCCTATGTGACTATGCCTCTAGGAGAAATGCTTAGGTAGAATCTAACCTTATGGAAAGTGCTGAAGTAGTGGGTGGAAAGACCAAATGAGCTTGGAGCAACTGAATTTTCCGACCACGATAGAGCCACGCAAATATGTAGCTTCATCATAAACTTAGTGCCTAAGTCCTTACATGTGAATGCTTTCTGGGAAGGCATGAAAATGCACATAGTCCTATGAGTCATAGCATTAGGGGATGCCATACAAAAGGAGATCATGGACATAGTAGCAGGAGTCAGTGTACTCAGCCATGCAGTCTTCCAAGCTTGGTGTAGCCCATCTATGGAAAACACAAGATGTAATGTCACACTAGCCAATGGAATGAAAGTTAGGCCATTTGGGATGCTAAAAGACTAGCCCCTAAAGATAGTAGGAGCCCAGTTCTTAGTGAACTTCATAGTAATGAAGGGAGTAGAATACGACGTCCTGTTAGGCTGACCTTGGATACAAAATGCATGAGTGATATATGAGTGGGGCAGTAGTCTCATGTTCTTGGGCAACAAAGTGGAGGTGTAAGAGTCAAGATGGATACCTAGAAAACCATGCTAGTTGACCTAGATGCCATCACCGCTATCTTAAAAGGAGACTCATAGGTTAGGAATTCTTATGGGCCACTAACAAAGTATATCCCATGTCCCAAGGATGAGAGGGATTTGAAGCATGTGCTAGAAACCATCAAGCTACCATTCTCAGATGACAAAGAGGATTATAAGTAGGATGCAAGGATACACTACAAGATACAGGCCTCATACGGACATTCAAATCGACAAAAATGCTTATAAAAAATTTTCCCTCCTCGTCGCTAAATGTGTTGATATTAGCATCTCCATAAAACTATCTCTATTTGCATCACTATTAGTGTCATAATTCTTGTCGATTTTGTGATGCTAATAGCAACGCAAATAGTGACAATTTGTGACACATGTTGTGATGCATGTAGTAAATTTACAATGCTAATAGCGATAGTTATAGAGAAAAAAAAAAAGGGTAGCACTACGTGCTTTATTTATATTCTACAAATGGATTACATGTTGTGTGCAATGGTCATCAAGATGAGTGCAAAATGTACTTAAACCCACAAGACTAATACATAGAATAAGTACAAGATCGCTAATGAAAACTCATAGAATTATGGCAAGATTTAAATGATGATAACAACATAGTACATAGAAGATGCTTGCATAAATCACATAACCAAAATGGAAGAGCATGTGCGCTCCAAGAATCCAAAGCATGATAACAACATAGTACATAGAAGATGCCTGCATAAATCACATGACCAAAAAGTAAGAGCATGTGCGCTCCAGGAATCCAAGCATGAGCTATAGATTCTCACTATCTAAAACATCAGCCCACCATACATAATGCATTTTAAAAAATAGTCACTGGAGTACAAGTCCCCAAAAGTGTGATAAATCCTAGAGGTGACATGCCTCCACTAGAATGACGAGATAGAGACATAGCATCAATGCCTCCACAACAACCGCCACCCTCTCTCAAACCTGCAGGAGAGCGAGGAGTATCACGTGTATCTCAAGGTGACCACAGGCTCACAACATCCACATCTCTGCAACACCCCCTAGAACCACCTCCTCCAATCTAGAGTGTCAACCTCATCTACTAGAAACTGAAGCATCAAAGAGTGCTAAACTAGATCTAATGGAATGGACTAATGGTGTCTAAGAGAGCTCTTGGTCTGCCATATCTCTGAATTGATCCATGTGATATGGAGATATACGTGTGAATATCTCCTGCAACTCCTCATCGCTCATCCCTCAACTTATCCTTCTCTCCAAATATTGTAAAAGGTCACTTGAAGAGACAGAAAATGATGTTTGCATAATCAATACAAAGATTTAAGAAAAGCATGGTAATATAACTCTGAAAAATAGGATGTTACTTACAATGCATATTCTAGAGTACCCTTATAAGCAATTCATCAACGAATCGAGTAGGCAGGTGCTGCAAGTATGACATAGCCTATGGTCCCATGTCAATATCATGGCACAACTCTACATACACTAGAAGGTCGATAGACATGTGACCACAAAAGGATGAGTCCACCTTGTTCTCAAAGAATTCCTAGCATCTTGTCTTTCTGTCATCGTTACCCGATTCTACCTCCTCTACATGCTCCAAGCCATCTTTGACCTCCACCCCTTGCAATATCGATCCCTCCACCTATATACTCTCTTCATCTACATTGGGAACATTGCTTTCATCATACACTCTTGCACTCTGCAGAGCTAAAGGTATAACATACCATCATTGAGGTTGTCGAGGGTTTGAATAGAAAATTACTTGTTCAAAATCACATATAAGAGAGATTCAACATTTGAGACATATATGTGTCGTGAAATTTTTTTAAAAAGTAGTTCATGCACTTGTTCACAATGGGTTGGCAAGACAAATGTGTCAAGCAGATCTGTCCATCTTTTTTTAGAATCTATTTTGAGAAATCCAAATGGATCTTGCCGAACAGTTGCCCCAACTTCTTCCAATACCACTTTGAACCACTGCACATCGAATATGATCATGGAGAAGCTATGGTAATCCACTGAGGTAACACTTTTCAAGTTTCCAAAATACTCAATCTCATCTATCACAGTGTTTGGATCCATGGCTCATAATCGGCTCTCTTGCTAGAACTTTGCCATGACACCACAATCCATTGTGGAGAGTATTTTGTCGATGCGCTCGATGCGGAAATATCGCTTGCGTGGCCATGCCACAATGTATATTTTGTACTATATATTGACATGGTTAGATTAGTTGTCACATATAAAATCTAGGTACGATAGCTTATAAAACATGTGGTCACCTTTGGACTACATCCCTTTTTCAAGAATTCCAACTCCTCAGTAGAGACTTCCACCCCTTCATGAGAAGTTGCGATCAAAGCTCCATGTAACCATCGCATAAACATAAATCATGGCACCTCCTCCATACCCTTAGGATATCGAATCTGTTGATGGTACGTACCGTATTGAAATTCTGATCTCGCTACTTCCTGATCTTTCCTTGCTTACTCGTACCTAGCAAGCGACATATCCATGGATGCATGGTGCAACATACAAAAATGATTCACTTTCTCCTCCATTGCAGCATCCATCCTTTTTTTACCCCGTTTCTAACCACCACATCTCCGATTAGTCTATCATCATCCTTTACCAACCATAAAATACTATTGTTTGAATCCACCGTTGGTAGCCACTATGAAATATGCACTAATGCCTCTGATACCAACCAACCTTCAACCATGTCACCTTCTGGTGGAGCTCATTGTCTGAATCCACCATTGGTAGCCACTATGATATCTGCCTTCTCTCAAGGAGAGATCTGTATGTGCTATTCTGACTAATTTCATTAGGCCAAGAGGGCCGAGTGCTATAAGAGCTTGAATGGTTGATATTTCTTTAGGGCAAGAGGGCCCTATGTTGGTATTGTGCAAGTGTGTTTAATGTTTTTTTGTTTTAGTGATTACATCATACAGGTTGACGAAGTCATTGGAGGGCGCCTTCACTGTAGAGGAGCTTCATGTGGCCATTCCAGGTGGTTTCCTCCCCTTTCTGATTTTTTCCTTAAGCAATTAATGATATATGTGTGTGTAAGGGTTACCTTCTTTTGTTTGTTGGGGACTGACAATCCAGGCATGAAGTCCCAGGTTTAGGTTATGCATGTCTAGGGGAGGTCTGAGTAGTCATTGCCTCCTGCAAAGGCATTGTCAGGCACTAAAAGGCCTATTTTAGAAGGGAGTTCTAGTGACCATGTTCTGCTGACCTGCTAGGCGGCCATTCTAGGAGTTTTTGTTAGTTGTGAGGAAATTAGAGAAGCCTACCAAAACAATGATGATTCAAATAAGTAAAACCCTAAATATCTAAAAAACAACATATGAATATACGGAGGTGTGTAAAAAGGGGTTCTAAACCCTATAAAAAATAGAAAAGTAAAGAAAGAAAAATCCTTGAGTAATTGTACATTGCCTTGCAAAGGCCTGGTAGGTTTCTGGGGATGAGACAAGACCCGGGGCCGATGCCTTGTCTTCCTAGGGGTGGCAATTAGGTGAAAAGCAAAGCAAATAAAAGAAGGTTGAAGCGAAAATAAAAGTGAGTGTTAGAAAAGGTTTAAGTGTTGCCTTGCGAGGGCTTTGTAGGTTCTTGGGTATCGAGATAGGACTTGAGGCCGATGCCCTATTCTCCTTGGGTCACTACGCTCAGCTCCCTCCTTTTCACACCGGAGTATGGAAAATAAAAGTCTTAAAAGAGTAATGTGCTAAAATACAATATTTGTTGATCAAGCTATAGGAGTCCTCACCTAGTAGAAACTCCTAGTTGGGTTGTCCTCAGTTAGGTAGGTAGTTCAGACCACCACTTAGGATGACCTCTTTGATAGTCTTTTTAGTTTGGCTGTGCTGGAACAGTTGATTAGTGACTAGCTTCGAGCTTTCTGTCAAATTATGCTAGGCCTACTCCTCGTGAATTTCATGCCTTGGTTTTGTTAGGGGGTAGGGTGAGAGCTGTGATGTGTTTTGTTGTGTATCTATTTTATATCAACTTGATGCTCTTTGTGGTTGTGTTCATGTGCAGATCTGTTTGTGGGATTCGACGGGCTGAGTTGCCCTATCCCATGGTCGCCAATGATAGATGATTTTTCACGCCAAGAAGTGCTTAAAAATAGCCAAAATTTCTGAATTTTAGGCAAAAAATAGACTTCCTTGAAGGCGGCAGCTGCAATTAGTACGATTTTAAGCGGCAATGGCCCAAAGGTGCTTTAAAGACCCACCGGGCGGAGGTTGGGGAATTTTCATAATTTTTTTTACTATCGTACGAGACTTCTAGAGATGCCCGACAGTGGGGGACTTTGAGATGGACGAGCAAAAATTTTTGTAGGTCAAATCGGAGACCGTACGCAAGAATGGGAGTGCCCAAAGTGGAGGACCAAAGAGGTCTAGTGTAAAAGGATTAGAGGGGGAAGGGGGATGACCCTTGGGGTCTCCCACCCCTTGAAATTTTGACGAATGGGGGGAGGGGCTGTTTTTTTTGTGGAGAAAAAAGAAAGAAAAAAAACGTCATGTTGCAGGTGACGATTTCAAGAGGAGGAGGGGATAGGGAAAATGCCACCTAAAAGCAACCCCCCAACTGATTAGATGCTTGATCTTCTTGCTTCCTTCGCTCCCTATCGTTTGTCTTCGCCCGTGGAATGGTTGCCTGAAGATGAACAGAAACCAGTATTTCTCTCTCCTCTATCTCTCTCGTGAAAGAGGAAATTCATGTGGGAAGAATCGTGGAGAGAATCGAGTGGTGAGCGCTTAGTCTCGAATCAGATTTTAAAACCCGCAAAGAAGGAAAAAAACGGTAAGTCTATTTTATAAAGGAAAATTACTTCATTTTGATTTTTAATTGAGCCAATGTTATTCTTATGGAGTGAAAATTGGTAGACATGCTATTTACTATTTTTTCTATGATCAGATAGTGAAAAAATCAGAAAATATAAAGTCAAAATGCT
Source organism: Lygodium microphyllum (assembly GCF_053477565.2). Taxonomy (NCBI): domain Eukaryota; kingdom Viridiplantae; phylum Streptophyta; class Polypodiopsida; order Schizaeales; family Lygodiaceae; genus Lygodium; species Lygodium microphyllum. The sequence continues at coordinate 53,845,671 of NC_141145.1, forward strand.
GGAAATAATTTTTAGAAACCCATAAAACACAGTTTTTATGAGAAAAATGGGATTTTTGGTGTTTTCGGGTGGGATAGACCAATACACATGGGATAAAATGCCAATAAAATCTATATCTTTGCTATTCTAAGAATCAAGAGCCATATCTCTAAAAAAATATTAATTTTTTTATTTGAAAAATAGAGGAAAATGGAGGAAAATAGAGAATAAATAGGAATACGCCTCAGAAAAATAAGAAAAAATATAATAAGTGTTTGTGAATGTATGGTAGTGGCAGAGCATGAGCCTTAGTTTACCCTATCTTTTTGTCACAGTGTGCAATTTATCGCTTTTCATACATTAAACTATGACAAAACAACCTCTATATATCTATATAACGAAGCAAAATCTAAACGATGAGGGGGAGGAGGATTTTGTGCAATAGTTTGAGGGCTGAAATAATAAAAATTTTGATTGTTTTTTCTATGCATAGCTTTTAGGAAATGGCCTATTTGGAAATAAGAGATCTAGTAGCACAAGGTTCACCTTGGTGCTAGATTCTTGCAATGAAGCATATATGTATTAGTTGGAATTCATGAAAAGATTGTTTTTGTACCAACACATAGGTTGATTTCGAAGCATAATTGTTTGTGTACGATGATACATCCACTATTTCATTAATCATATATATGGTATCAACTCCTGAAAATGCATAGCAGTTGTTTGAATTATAGTTGACCCACGCTCGAGAGGGTGAGATTCCCCTTGCTGTAGGTTAGTCGTTCGTTTCTTGGGGAAAATTATTGGTGATGAAACATGGTATCTCCTGGATCTCGTTGAAAAAAAAAGGGTCTTGTGCAAATGTGTTTATGTGTAAAAGTAGCACATCGAGGGGCCCAAGATGTAGAAGAGCTATAATGGGGACACGAAAATCAGCCGATGGGGTTCCTTCTATGTCTATGATACGAGGCATTATGCCTATGTGTTATGGGATCTCCCTCTAAGGAGAAAGGGAGGTAAACTTTGGACTACAACTTAATACAAATAGATAATTGATTAGTGTAGAGTGAGATTCAGATGCTCCTAAGCCGTGAGGCCATGTGGTGGGGTTGCCTGCTGTGTGCATGAGGTCCGACTAGTGCCATAGCCAGTGTCAGCCCATCTTAGGTCCCATCACTCCAGCAAAGAAAGCGGCGTGTCCTTGATATACCATTTTCCTCATGGTTTGTGACCTTCAGGAGTCTAACTGTGGTCCACAAATGGACATGCATGATAACCTAAGGTAACCAAACCTATCCCAACACCCCTATTTAGTGAACAAAAACTTGAATGAGCTATAATATATATTACCAACGAGAATGGAAGCCTACTTACCTAAGCACTCCCTGAATCTTGGAAAGTCATGCATGGTCCACATGAGAATGGCTCGTATATTGGTGGACAATCGACCATTGTGCTTGCTTGTATCTTTCATAATGACCCCCTCCTCCCACAATATCTTAAGCTCATCAACTAATGGATAGAGATATATGTCCATATTCTTGACTTTGTAGTGCCCAGGAATGAGCAAACTAAGGATCATGTATCCTTTCTTCGTAGAAAGCCATGGCGGGATGTTGTAGATAACAAGGACTACATGCCACACACTATAAGAAGTTGAGTTGATACCAAATGGGTTCACGCCATCCATAGCAAGACTGAGCCGAAGATTCCTTGGATCTCATGCAAAGTCTAGAAAGTTAGACTCAATGTGGCTCCATGTGCATGAATCTAGTGATATTCATTAGACTCCATATGTGGATCTATTCTACTCATGTCACATTTTCAAGCTCGCCATGCCTGACGTACAAAACATGTGACGTATACGGGGATAAGTGAAAAGTGTATAAGAACTTTTTGAGGGATGGTTTGCCCTTGCAAGTCCTGTTACTTGTGAGTACTACACTATGGATATGTCTCCATAGTCCTGTACTCTCCTCGAAACACCACGCAATCGTTGACAAATGCATGGATGTTGTTGTAGTCCATGCCAAGCTTTTGTAAAACATGTCACGCATCATCACGAGACTCAGACATGGTATTTTCAAGTGGTAATATATGATACTTTAGCAACCTGAAAAAAAATCATAAAACACCTTCAAAAAGCACAAGTGTCTTTTATAATGGTGCCAAAGAATCGACTGAGCATATGTAGAATGTACCTGAACAACTCTATCACACTCGCATTGCTCCACCCATATTTTGCCTACATACTTAGGAGTGCAAGAAACATCTTTAGGTGAGATACTCGGCACCTATCATATAATGGTATGGATGATTTCTCTCTTAGCAGATCAGATGTCTCCACATCCATGGGCATCAATGCATTGATCATTGCCTCCATCTTAGGCTCCAAAATTGGAGGAAGGTTTGAAAGGCTACTTGTCTCCTCTGGTATTTTTGGTATAGACTGAGCCGTGCCTTTAAAGTGGTGGATTGTCTTAGCTACTTCATCCATCGCACGTTCACAAACTCTTCTAACAAGCCGCAATAGACGCATTCCTCCTTGCGATGAGACGTTAGGTGCTTGTATAAATTTTATGGCCATGTCTAATATTTTTGTATATGATATTCAATTAGATTGCGAATGTAAGGCATCATTTATACACACTTTTCTTACTGTTTTCTCAAAGTTTGAGATCGTCTAATCAATTATCTTTGATTGGAACTTTGCCAAAGAATTGTACATGTTCTATAGATAAGTAAATTTTTTGTTTGATTGCCAACTTGCATTGAGAGCAAGGACATGGGGCACGTTGATTAAGATATGGCTTGCAATCTTAAACATCATGACCATCATCATTTTTCATTTTGTCTACGTTTTATGACAAACAACTAGTTTTTGTTCTCATTCTCTTTTTCTTTTTTAATTATTTGAGAAGGGATTTCTTCTCTTATAACTCAATAGAATTAATGTAAACTGAAACGTCTTAGTTTACAACACATAATGAACTAGTTTAATATACATTATTAAGATTCCATATAAACCTTCTCGCATTTTAACATAAATTTTTAGGAGCTATTGAGCTTACACAAGTAGAAGGTAAAGAGTCATCTTTTATTTAAGTTTTTCCAATAGCTAAGAGACATTATATCATTATAAGAGTCCTACTATAAAGATTTACCCATGAAAATTAGATACATTAATAGTATGGTTAACAATAGATTCCTTCAAAATAAATATTAAACAACTTTTAGATTTTCCATCCACTATATCCACTTAAGGTTGTTCTAATATAGGGAAGACGATGGACATTGATAAAGCAATACATGTCATTCCATATCCAACACCTTTCATAATGGAGAAAGATTATAAATTCAATCTAAGGTGTGCACAAATTGATCCCTTTTCATCCAATTATAGAGAGTGCATGGCCTTGCAAATCTAGAGACTATAGTCATACCTAGGTGCATATCTATATTTGTAACATGTCTACCCACCGAATCCTAATGGCACAAATTTATCAAGAGGTAATCAATGTAATTTCCACTCAAAACTCACTTGTAATAATCAAAATGCATTACCTCAAACTACTTAAGTCTATCTCATAGGGAAAGTTCCACCTCAAGCCAACATGCATCAACCTAAAGCAAGCCTAAATCCTGACTATAGTCTCCTACCATGGTTATCTAATATTTGCTTAAGATAACTACTTTGCTATCATCTCTCAAACTTAAGTAGAGTATTGCATTGGTTTAAAGAGAGTGAGAAATGAGGGGAGTAATATGCATCAACCACTTTATTAATAAGGTATAGTCTCAACTCAAGCTCCCTAAAATAACATTGACTTGGATCTAGGATGACACACTAGGATAGTTGACACTTGATCATTCCTAACTTGACCTAATCTAGCATTTTAGATTTTTAATGAAATTTTCTTGTCTAACCAAGACCACTTTGCTGTATAAAAAATCCATGGACAATTAAAAAACCCCCTTCCCTCGAAGAGTAGCTTTAGATTTCTAACTAACCTAACACAATTTATCCACCTCTCTCTACAGTATTTGTTTTATGTTCTCTCCCCCTTCTCTCTCTCTCTCTCTCTCTCTCTCTCTCTCTCTCTCTCTCTCTCTCTCTCTCTCTCTCTCTCTCTCTTTGTTGCCCCTCTCTTTGTTTCTCTCCACCCTCTCATGTTTTCTCACTCATTCTCCTCTCTCCCTCCCTTTCTCTCTCTCTTTATTTGTTATCTTTCATGTTTTTTCTCTCTCTCTCTTTCTCTCTTCCTTTTCCTTTCTTCTTCTCTCTCTCTCTCTTATTTCCTCTCTTTCTCACTCAATGCACCTCATTCTCAAGAAAAACAAACAAAAGAAAATAAGAAACAAAAAGAACAAACCAAGAGGAGGCAATGTACTTACCACAAAGGCCCAAGGATGGATTCTTCGTCTCCTCTTCGTGATGGCCCCTCTTCTTCCTTTGTGCACTTCTCCCTCTTCTTTGCGAATGGCAGCGGGAGAGGCGGTGAGAAGCTCTCCTTATGTCTCTTCCTTTCCCTCTCCTTTCCAAATCCACAATCTCTTTCTCTCTCTCTTTCGCTCTCTCTTAAACTCTTTGCGGCAAAATGCCGTGCTTGAGTTTCGCCTACTTTGTTTTCCTCAGAGTGGCATCACTATTTGCATCGCTATTTGCATCACTATCTGCATCGCATTTGCAACGCAAATAGCGATGGTGCTAACTTGCATTGGAAAGGCCCATTTCTATATCCCTATTCCCCTGTAGTGATAGCCAATGAGTCCCATAAAGCCACAACATCTCAACTGTGAAGGGTAAGACCTTGCCATCGGTACCACTTTGCATGATGTCCAAGAGCTCTCGTAGACAACTAACACATGTCCCTTTCCACCTTCTAATTGAGAAACTCGAGCTATAGGGGATCCTTGAATACTTGATAAGAGGGCTAGTAGGTAACTAAGTTGCCAATCTCAAACCCCTTAAGGATCTCATGGATGCGCCAAAGTGGCAGTGGACCAAAGTGCACAAGTTAAACCTAATGTAAAATTAGGAGAGCTGATTATGGACGAGAACAGAATCGAGAAGAAAAGCCTAGAAGACGATTAGCAGTCAAAAGATAACAAGTTAGATGACGAGTATGAAGACTGCTACTCTACAAAGGAGAAAAGTGAGAAAGAGGCTGAGTTAATAGAGTATGACACAGTGTCGGAGCGTTTGGGATCGAAAGTTTACCACAGAGGTAAGAGACAACAGAGTGAAGGGAGATTCAAGGATAGGAGTAGACTAAAGATAAGGGGTTCGAAGAAATAGAAGATATATAAGAATACTCTCAGAAAGAAATAGAAGATGTAAAAGAATACTCATAGAGTTGAAGCATGTCTGATATTGTTTTATGTAGACAAAACCATACATAAAACAATACCTTCCTCTATGCTACTCAAACCACCAATCTTATGCTTCCATTGGCTTCGAAAGGGGGGTAAAATTCCAAGACACCTAGCGAGAATTCTGCAAGATCACTCCTTTTTCATCTATCACTTTGGAGTATTGTTCATTACTTGAAAATAGTGATCGCGTGTCGAGCGATTTTGCCAATCCCTCTTTTTACATAAAATCCTCTCAAAATGGCTAAAAGCTACCTACTTTCTTTTACATGTCATCATATTCTAGAAGTTTCTATATTTCTTGGACCCAATCTCATCTCCTGCAACACATATTCTGAGCACTTCATCTTTGCCTTTCTTGTACAGTGCACCACCTAACAAGGTGTAGGGGGCTGATTCTAACATAAGCTTCTTCCTGTCTCGACTAGAAATACCAGGAGGGTACTGTTGGGTTGCCAACAGATTGGCAATGCTTTCATACCAGGGGGTTACAGTTTCTACCAGGAATAAGGAAGCATCAGGGAGGTCTAGATAATCCTACTCCTCGTCTACAGTTTGCGGGATCCGCGACAGATGATCAGCCAGAACATGGGAACGACCAGGTTTGGTAATCACCTCAAAGTCAAACTCCTTGAATAAGAGAAACCATCTCATCATTCGTGTTTTCACATCTACTTTGTTCATCAGGAAGGACAGGGCCTCATGATCCACATAAAATTTAAAGTGGGTAGATAGTAGGTAGTGGCGAAACTTCTCTAGGGCAAATACCATTGCCAAGCACTCCAACTCTGTCACTGTGTAGTTCCACTCTCTATCAGTGACTTTTCGGCTTGCGTAATAGATTGGTTGATCTCATTTGGAGGGGCCCTTTTGACATAGGACAACACCGATCCCTTCAACTGATGCATCAGTGTGTACATGAAACTCCTTCGTCCAATCAGGAGGTTGCAGAATGGGTGCCTCAATCAGACACTGCTTCAGAGTGTTGAAGGCTATGTCACATTCTTCCGTCCAAATAAACTCTACATCTTTCCTCAGAAGCTTGTGCAAGAAGGTTGCCTTTGTTGCAAAATGGGCTATAAACCTTCTGTAGTAACCCACGTGGCCTAGGAATCCCCTCAACTGTTTGAGGTTGGTGGGTGTTTTCAGAGCTGCAATCCTTTTTATCTTTGCAGGGTTTGTTGATATCCCTTGCACATTTGAGGCATTGATTGTGGCCACTGTGGATTTGGTGCACTGTACTGTGATATTGGGGGCATCTGCTGGTAGGGGTGGGGGACTATTCCTGGGACTGCATTTCGTGGGTACATCATTCCTGGCATCAGAGGAGGTAGGACTCCTCTTCCTGGATTCATCGCCAATCTAGCTTCCACTTCAACGTATAGTCTTGCACCTTCTGTTGCAGCTTGCACTGTGGCTGGTCTTTGCAGCTCCACAAACTTACGGACTTTTGGTTGTAATCCTCTGAGAAACACTCCCTTCTGAATGCCATCATCTAGATTATGGTTAGTCCATCTCTTCAGGATGGATTCCATTCATGAGACATAAGCTTCTACTCTTTCTCCAAAGGACTGACTTAAATTCATAAATTCCTCTCGCATCCGCTCTTCAAAACCTTCACGCCTAAATTTAGTGAGGAAGGCCAACTCGTCCCATGTGCCAAAAGTTCCTGCTGCTTGTCTCTCATACCATTGAAACGCCGCACCCTTGAAAGTGGCGGGGAATATTGCTAACCAATGCTCAGGGGTTCTGGCATTGTTAGCCACACATGCTACCATAAACTCTACTACATGAAGATCGGGGTCTTCATTGTACTCTCCCTTAAAAACTGGCAATGGGACTACATTCAGTGGCCTATCATCAATATTTCCAGGATGGATCTGGCTTGGGAGTGGACCTCCAGCAGGAGGAGGAAGGGCTTGATGTGCCATTGGGACTTCTGTAAAGAGTTCCGCAAGGGCGTCAAAGGCGGCTTCTCCTGTGAGCTTGTTCTCGGCTTTGATTCTTGCCTTCTCTCTTCTCACTTACCTCTGGACTCGTTCTAACGCTTGCCTCTTTATTGCGTCATTCATCAGGGGGTTGGCGCCACTATGTTGTTAGTGCTCCACAGAGGGATAACAGAAGACTTCAGTCTCTGGAGGACTCTCTTGCCAACATTTCTTCTACTTTTTCCTTTTCAACGTCCCTGAATTCTTCTTTCATGCCACTGCACAGAGGAAGGTATTCGGTTCTGAAGGTGTCAAAATGCATACGTCTAAGCATTGTGGTGGTGCCATCATCATAGTAATGCTAGCTTCTGATGGTTTCAACAGTGTATGTTGTAAAGAACACTTTGTCTACCAACTTCCAGTGGGTTGCTAATTGAACAAAGAGAAGATTATCAGTGCACCAAGCATCCCATGTATCTTGCTGTTGAGCATCTACGAACAAATTCCAACTATTTTCCTTCTTGTCTTTGTGAACCTCCACAGACCACGACTCCTGAAGCTTCTTCACAATCTCCCACTTGATGATATCTGGAGACTTCTCAATGAATGCCAAATCTTCCATGGATGGTCATTCTCTCCGTTTCTACTCTCCAGTTTGTTCCCAAATAGTTTGCCACTAAGATGCAAGTTTCTGCTGCTTCAACAGGAAGAGGAAACTGTCCACCACATAGAGCATGCATCATGATGGTGATATGTTTCCGCCATTGTGGGATGAACTTCTTGTGGAAAGTGGCTTTGATTATGAGAAATTCCAACTCTTCAGTGGAAGAAGGAACTTTACAAACATCCATTGAATTCTCCTCTTCTTGGCAATGCCATTTCCTTGTCTTTTGATTATGTGAAGCAGGAGCTTGCCAAAGCATCTATTTTAAAAGCACCAAAAAGGGGCAAAATGTTCTATACATTTTCAGCAGCAACCATGTATAGTATCAGCTACTTTTTAGACCAAATTTGGGAGGAAAAGTGGTACCATCCGATAGCTTTTGCTAGTCAAAAGTTGGGTGTATCGGAAATTAACTATACCAATATGGAGAAGTTGTGCCTTGAGATTGTATTTGCGACCAAAAAGTTCAGGCACTACATTCTTTATGAGAGGGTGGTTTTTTATACGAAGGCGAAAGGGCTTCGATTGTTGTTGAATAAGCTACAGTCGCCTGACCATTTAGAAAAGTGATTAATCACTTTGCAAGAATTTGATTATGAGATTAAGAGCAAGCCGCCAAAGCTTCAGGGCATTGTAGAGCGTCTTGTGGATTTCGGAGAGCCAAAAGAGGTCTTGGCTGAAGGAAGTGACATGGAAACTTTGTTCAAGATTGATACGGCATATATTCCCTCCTGGTATGCTGCTATAATGCACTATCTTTCTACGGGAGAGACTAGAGCTAGATTATCAAAATCGAAAAAGAGGAAGATTAAACAACAGGCATTGAAATTTTCTTTGATTGCAGGTACATTATATCGGCAGGTTGTTGATGATATTTATCATCGATGTGTGATGCTTGACGAGGTTCCCTTTATTTTGGAAGAGTGCCATGACTCCACATTAATAAACCTTCGATAATACCCTACTGATGACAGAAAGCTATGCACTGCCGTTGGAGTACGTAGAGGACTCATGGTGACTATGACCTTGAACTTTTCAGGATCAGTCACAATCCCTATAGAACTAACTACCTGGCCTAACAAGAGCCCATAAGGGACTCCGAAAACACACTTCAGAGGGTTAAGAGCTATGCAAAATTGTCTGGAATGCTCAAAACACTTTCGCAAAATGATCAATTGCCTATCCCTTACGGTGGCTACCCCCAGATTGTCAATGAATACTTTTAGCTCCTCTGGGGAGATGTCACCAAAGGTCTTGTCGGCTGTTCTTTGCCACAAACCAGGTGCATTACACAACCCAAATGCCATCACATGGTACACAAAGGTACCGAAGACTATAATAAAAGTCGTTTTTAGCTTATCTTGCTCAGCGATCACCATTTGGTTATACCCTGCAAAGCAATCCATAAACGAATGGATTTCCCTACCTGCTAGTTGAACCAAAATTTGGTCAATAAATGGCAACGCTTAGTAATCTTTAACAGTCTGCTTATTCATCTCTCTAAAGTCTACACAAAGACAGATTTTATTATTATTATTCTTCCTGATCACAACTAGTGAGCACCATTCAGTATGCTGAACAGGGAAGATCAAACCCACTTTTTGCAACTTCTGTAGTTCCTCGTACAACCCGTCCTTTAATTCAAAAGTCATACGTCTTACTTTCTGACGTACAGGGTGGGTACCTTCCTTTACAGGAATAGTATGCACAGCTAGACTGGGAGGAATACCCCAAAGTTCATCATAGCTCCAAGCAAAGATATCGCAAAACTCTCGAACTAAGGACACATAATCCTCTCTTTCTTTTGAACTGAGCATGGACCCTAATTTAATTGGCCGCGAATCATTTAGCGTACCAAGATCTAGCTCAATAACGTCTGCGTCTCTTGTTCGATCATGAGGCTCTATCGGCTCATTCAAAGTTATTTGATAAATATCTGCTGTAGTGGACCCTTCCTTAGATCCATCACTCGATGATGCCTCACTACCAGATGGATCATCTACTGTTTCCAGTTTAGTGGAGGATAGTGGAGTTCTCTCACTCTGAGGAGGCTCAGGATAAGCATCCACTATTACACGATGGGCACCTTGACCTAGAATCACTCGACCAATGGGTATATCGACTTGACAGTCTGTCCATAGAATCCATAGCTTGCCTAGAAAAACTCGATAGCTAGGACGTCCTGCAAACCTTATCACCCTAAAATCCAGATAGCATTCCACACTCGCAACTGTAACGTAGACCTTAGTAATCCAAGCTTTTGGTTGTCTTAGACTATCATCAACCATCCTAAGAAGTGTGGAGCGGTCTTTTTGGATCTTTAGACCTAACCTCTCCATCAAGTTTGAACTTATGATATTGACAGAGGATCTAGTGTCCACAATAGCGTGCTCCACTAATATTCGATCCATATATGTTGGAACCCTATGGCAATGCTTTTCAACATGATTGAACCAATCTTCCCCCACTCTAGCTATGCTCAAAGGTTCTACTATATACCCTATACGCAGGATTTTCTTGAATTCCTTGCATACTCCTGAAAAAAGTTTAATCAATTGCAGGAGATTCACATCTGGTTTGACTTCACAAAGGGAACTTGCTAGATCAAAGTTGTGATAATTAGCCAAAGTTCTCTTCTCGCACCAAACCATTCTCTCCTTTGGTCTTTCAATCAGCTTTGGTACCTCTTTTTTAACCTTTACCTTCTTTGTTGGCAATCCTTTATCCTCCTCGGGATCGACTTTACTGCCAACAGGTCTTAACGGTCCACCTTCCTTATCAAGATTCAGGACTCTCTTTTCCCTAGCATCTTGCTTAGGGCTTCCCTTGACAGGTTTTACAATTCCTTTGTCACCCTCTTTAATATTTTGACCTCTTGTTACGGCTCGTAGATTAGAAGTTTTAGCATCATTGACACATACAGCCTCAATAAGGCTGACTCCACTGCCATGAGGTAACTCCTCTACAACAGCCTTTCCTCTTTGCAGTATTTGCCTTAGTCCATCGTCTTGTTGGAGATTATTCCCTTGTGCGCGATGCTTAACTGGACCTAGTTGTTTAGAGAACTGATCTTACTCCAACAGGTAGCAGCTAAATGCCCAGACTTTTCGCAAATATCACATTTGACATTCGGGCAATTCCTAGGAAAATGTTGCCCCCCACACCACTTACAGCTGAATCTTTAAGGGCCACCCTCTTCCGGGCATCGACTCCCTATCAAATTATGTTACTTCTTAAGAAAATTGACATCCATAGTTATTTGTCGATACTATTCAGAGATCATATTAGTGTAGTGCTTCATCATGTCCTTAACTTCACCAAGCACATTAGAAGCACTCGACTCATAGCCACGATCGTCAGTTTGTCATCCCATGGGCCTAACCACTTGATTAGAAATCTGACCAACTAGGACAACATTAGGATTCATTGTTTGATTTCCACCACTATTTAGTGAGGCTGCTTGGCTAGCCATAGGCATAGACATGCTAGGAGGAGCTGGTAACATAGTTAGATTTGACATAATACTCCCTCTCCCACTCGTATTTAACATGGAGTCTCCTTGACTCCCATTGGTCAAGGCCAAATTATTACCATTCCAATTTATCCCTGCTACATAAGCCCCTTGCAAGCGCAACTCTACTCCTTCTACTGCTTGGGTAATGGTAGTATTGATATTGGCCAAAGCAACACTACTCAACCGCACCTGGATATTAAAATCCAATCCATGTAGGAAATATTACAATTGTGCAGCCATTGGAATGGGAATATAAGCATTAAGTTTGCGAAGAACTTGCTTTAGTTTCTTGGCATATGCCTGAACATTCGCATTTGGCTCTTGGTGTGTTACATTCAGAACACGCAACCAATATTGTCCATCCTTCTCAGGGGCAAACTCCCTACAAAAAGCCGTAAAGAATTGGGCACTGCTAGTTATGGTTCCGGCTTCTAGACCATGATACCACACTGTTGCTCTTCCTTTTAACATCATGTTGAAGAACATCATTAGGTGTCCTTCGTCTTGGATTCGATAATTGAACATGAGCGTTTGGAACTCATTAATGTGGAGTTCTCCATCTTCTTCTGCTAACCCATGGAAAATGGGCAATGGTGCTCCTTATGCCGGTAAATCTGGTGTACCTGCTAGAATTGCAATAGGTTGTGCCATGGTTACAACCGGATTGACAACAGGAGTTTGTATAGGTAACACTACACCCCCACTTGTTGTGGGTTGCTTAACTGGAAATAGGGAAGTACCAAGACTTCCACTTGCACTCGAAGAGCTACTTGTAACACTTAGGTTACTAGAACCACTGCCTCTTATGCGCAACGGGCTATTCCTTTGAGGAGAATAACGGCTTACAATCTCCAACCACCATCTAGCCCTCTCAGCACATTCTACTTTTTGTATTTCGGCTTGACGGTCCTTGTCAGAAGGCATAAACCAACTATTTGGTCCTTAAAAACCCCAGATTCGAGAACCACAACTTGTTGGTGGCTCTGAGAAAATGCAACACTGATGGGACCTAAAATGGGCCAGCACTAGCTATGGCACTAGCCAGACCTCATACATATGATAGACAACCCTATCCTCTTAGCATTGGTCAAAGTTTATCAATCAAGTGCAATGCATTCCAGGAGATACTGCATGGCATGCTTGATGCAAGGTGTATGACGATTGTGCATAATCATTTCATGATTTAAAAAAAAACAGCCATGTGGGGTGCGAAAAACAACCTTTTCATGAATTTTAACTAATGGTTACGTGCTACACTCTTTAGGGACTAGCATCGGAACTTCTGTGCTACTAGTCGCGTATATTAAATTATGGAACGATCCCTAAATGCTATGCACAAAGAGGGAAATCAGAATTTGTATCTTTTTAGCAATTAGATTGTCACACAACCTTCATCCTCCTCTCACCGTTTAGGTGTTGCTGTGGTGCATAGGTGTAAATGGTCGTTCTGTATTATTTTTGTATGTAAAAAGCAATAAACACAGACTATAACACAAAGAACAAGGCCAAATTGAGGCTTAACCTCATGCTTCAACCTTGCCAAACATTCACACACATGAATCTTATTTTTTCATATTTTTTGATCGCGAAAACCCTAAATTTTCCTATTTTTTACTATTTTTCTCTATTTATTATTCCAGGAAAATATGTATTTTCTGATTTATTTGTATTGGCTTATCATTTTGACTGAAACTTAACTTTTTTTTTAATTTTATTCCATTTCCATTCCTTTTCTCCAACTCAAAATCGAAAAAACCACTAATTTCCATTGAAAATGATATTTTACGGGTTTTAAAAACTTAATAACGGCTCTAAATCATTACGGGTTCTATATTTCTATATTCATAGCCTTCAAACATGATGTAAACAAGGTTTAAGCAAAATTTCATTCATATGAACAACATATGAACCATGAAACAACAAAAACAATCAAGTTTCTTTGTAAAATTGAAGCATACCGCGTGTCTTGCGTGTTGCATGTTTTTTTAATGATTATTCTGAGCAGCCCACAGACCGACCAGCAACCATTCTTCAATGCTGAAGCTCTTTCCTTAGCCTCCACTTCATCTTGAAGCAATCTGATCACAGCTGAACAAGCATTCTTCAGCCCCTCTCATTCTTGATTTCTTGAACACGAATTGCCTCTATGCAGGAGAGAGAGGGAGGAGAGAGAAAGACTAGTTTTTGTTCTCTTGACTCAGTGCATCATTTCTTGATCTGTTTTTGGCGATGGAGAGCAAAGGATAGAAGCATTCCAGGCCCAAAAGCATTCCTCTCCATTCTCCAGATCTGAAAATCATCATGAGGGGAGAAAAAAGGGGGCACAAAAAACTGACGCCCCCTCCCCTCCCCATCATTTCATTTCGTGAGATTTGTGGGCCTTAAGCTCTTTTAATTAGAGATTTAAAACTCTAATCAAATTATCTAGTTCATGCATCTTGCATTCACACTTCCGGCAAGTCCGTTTTTCAGATTTGAGGGGGCAAACAACATCGGATTCAGGATCTGTCTGGACGGGTGGCTCCGTTGTCGTCGTGTTGGAGGTTGATGGTCTTTCACTGGGGTTGAGAGTAGAAGAGGAGTGTGGGATTCAAGGTTAGGAGAGGGAGAAAAGATTGGGGTTTGATAAGACTTGGGTTTTAGAGATGACTCAGTTGAAGAAAAAGACCTCAAGCTTTTTCTTTTACTTAGCATACATGAATGGAATGAAAGACTTTGTCTTGATTACATCAAATGCATATGCAGATATTAAGCCAATACATTTAAGGATTATCTCAGATTTAATCCAAATGCATACTTCAAATGCAAGCTCAAACAGTTTCTATTTCATGAATATTAATGGACAACAACTCCAAGATACAAGTATTTTGGTGGTAGACTCTACTACATCCAAGACATAGATCAAAATTTCATGAAATGCCTTAACAAAGCATAAAATTTACTTCAGCCATTTAAAACAGTAATTTCCAGCCCATAAACAAGCTCCAAAAATGCAAATAATCTCAAGAATAAGCCTCTCTAATCATTCTCAAATGAAGTCCTGATGTTAAGAGATCAATTCCTTCTCTTACAACCACATAGATCACTTGATTTCTCTTCAAAATGGACAAGAACAATGGGCTGCTCTGTTTATGACTAGTTTTTCAGTCCAAAACAGCCCATACACCTCCAAAATCCTCCCCTTTGCTTGCCCAAAAGTCACTCAAGTACTTGGGTACAAGATGGGCTTCATTGGACCATGAATATGGTAAGAGAATGGAAGAAGACGTACATAAGAGCAGGCTGAATACTTTTTCTCATTACTTTATGCATGGCATTCATCATGTGAGCTACTGAATTTGTAGCTCCTTGAGGTAGAGTACATATGCGGACTAAACCAAGAGGCATCTTCATTGTGGTAATGTCTCGGCTCTCCAAAGCAAGCTGAAATTGGTCATAACCCGAATATAAATCACCCATGGAGTAAATTGCTCCACCTGCAAAAGCCTCAGCAAATTCATCAACAATTGGCCCCGAACCAATATTTCTAATAGTGACTTTATTGGCAGGCTGTAAATCTTGAATGAATCGCAAAGATCCATTCTTCTTAGGCAGGATAAACCATCGGTTGGAATACGGAACTGAAGATAGCTCGAATATTTGCATATTTATCTTTTCATTTAAAAGCTCTAGTAACTTAGGCAAATGAGCCCTTGGAAACCGGAATTGGTTTAAGATTCCAAGGAACGTGTGGGACCGTGAAAATCACCATTGGTGCCACAACACTTGGATCTACACAACCAATTTCGTGAGGTTGAAATGAAAAAGCTTTTCCATGATTCTTTAATATCTGCATAAAGGCTTGATTTTTAGCTGGCAAGAGAAAAGATTCTTCACTAATTTTTAGCTTTTGTAAACTTTCAGCTGTAAATTGGTGACCAATATCTTTGGGGTCACGAAGGCTTGGCTGTTTGGATACCCTTTCTGCCAGTCCTTCACTTTCGGGAGGTAGTGGAGTTGCCATCAACTTGACCTTCTTGTCAACTGTCTTATACTTTGTCTCTACTCTTACCTCAACCTTGTTTGGCTGTCCAAAAGCTTCATGATCAGCAAATTCTTGAATTATGTCATAAATATCTAATGTGCATACCTGTATAGACTGATTTCCAGCCTGATTTTCTACATGAACAGCTGCATGTATTTCAGCCAACGTATCATTATAAATCAGCCCATAAAATAGCCCTGAAATTTCTTCATTTTCAGCCAAAACATCAACTTGCTTCAGCTCTCATTCCACATGACATAAATGCTTTCTTTTAGCCCTATTCATGGCCGAAAACTGTTTATAACAGCCCACACTGTTGGCTGTAAATACCTGCAAGTCAGCTTTTGGCATAGCCCCCTTTATACATGGAGGCAAATTTTTATTACATGAAGCACTGCCATAGCCTCCACTTATAGCATTGCTACCTGAAAACCCTTAAATTCTTGAGAATTAGGAGGTACAGGATGATCTCTCAATCGATCTCTATTCCGGTGATGATTTACACATACAGTTAGAAATTGGACAGCTTTGTCATTATCCTTACTTCTTATCCGAGCATATGATGAACCATCATCAAGGGCCTTTGTCTCCAAACGAGACTCAAAAATAAAAGGTTGACCAAGAATGATAGGATAGCTACAGGAATCTTAAACAAAGAAATGAAATTCATCTTTTACATTACCAATAGTAACCCGTACAAAAGGACATGCCACATAGAGATCTCCAGAGGAATTATTGGCTGCTTTCATGCACCATCCCGGGTCCACATCTATGGGCCATCCGCCATTCTCATAGAGACTTCTTGACATGACATTGATCTTAGAGCCATGGTCTATAAGGGCAATACATGGAGTCTCTCTTTCTCCAATCTTGACAATAGTTTCGATGGTCGCCCTTGCCCAATGGGTACAGGAGTAGTGACTACTAGGAATAAAATGAGCATCAATCTCTTCTTGCATGTTGTGAAGACGAGCTTCTTTCTTATACATGGGTTTCTCTTTGGATTGAGAAGACCCCACCATAACATTCTCTACAATAGCTTCTTCAATTTATGCTTCATAGATGTCTTCATCTTTGGCTTCTATGGCTGCAATCAATTCTTTGATTGCCTCCAATCGAATCCCTTGAGTATTTAGCTTCTCTTCATCCTGCAAATACACATGAAGTACTTGCAAAAAAGCATGCACAGATTCTTCAGATTCCTCACCAACATATTGTCTTTTCCATTTAATTACATCAATTATTACATCATGAAATCCTCGCGTTGCAATTCTGAAAATTTCACCCAATGTAAATTCAATTATGCTTCCAAGAATCCTTCCTTCTAGGATCTGCTTGAGATCTGTTCGCAGTCTCTATGTCAAACTGCAGCTTGTAGCCGAGATGTTTACCTTTTCTCTTTCCTTCCGTCTTCTTTGCTTGTGGGGCATTTTCCATATCATGCTCTGGCGATGGTGGTGGACTTTCAACAGCCTTCTACTAATCCAGTTTACTTCTTGTCACACGTTTGGTTGGCCCCGAAGAGGAGGGACCGGTAACATCTTCATCTCTTCTTCTCTTTTCTTCTATCATAGCTTCATGATTATTAATTTCAGTCAACCGAGTGAAAGTTGAAAATGAATCAACTGGCTCTGTCCATCCGGTTCTTCCTCGGATGCATTGACTAGCAGTAGTTAAATCATCTTTGGATGCCTTGCCTCGCTCCATGTGATCTAAGGCCTGCATCCACACTTTAGATTTTGCATCAGCTTTACATGCTTTAACAATTTCATTAATTGGCTCAATTTTCAGCCCATAGGTGCTGCATCAACAACTGCATAGACTGTTCTTGTTGCCAAATCCTCTAGTCTTTTCTTCATGCCACCCTTACCAAAATTTGGCTCAAGAGGAAGCCCGATTTCGGCTGCATGGATTTTACCATCCTTCCAAAATACTAATTTTTGTGCCTCAGTTTCACGGAATGCACTGCACTCCCTCTTATCATGCTATAGGCTATCACACCAGATACAACGCCTTTTGAAGCCTTCTCGTACGGGTCTTTGGGCAGTTGTCGTCCTCTTTCTTCCACTTTCACATCAAGCCTTTCCACCTTGGAATTAATCTCCGTTAGATTAAGATGGAGATCTCGCATGCTCTTGATCAGCTCATCCATAACATCCTTCTTTGGAGGTGATACAACACAATTTCTTGGCTGCTCGGCTATAGAGACAGGAGGTCAAGATACAGGAATAGGCTCTTTTTTTGATTCAATTGGTGTAAAGGTAGACCCCCACCTTAGGCGCATCCGCTCTCTTTGAGCAATCATATTAACTGCTTCAATGACATCTCCCCAAGTAGTCTTCAATCCTGTCTCAGAGTTAGGATCTTCAAGCCGATCAGTTAGCTTCTCTTGAAGAAAAGGATCCGTGGCCTTCAGAAACAATTCAATCTTTTGGCATTCCATACCCTGTTGATCATCAGGATCTAGTTGAGCAAATTTGCTTTCAAATTCGTGGTGAAGAGCAGTGGCAATTAGTCCCTTATTGGGCCTTTTAACCCATTCAGTGAAGACATTCTTCGTCATGAGGCCAGAATCTTCAAGAAAGAATTCTTCTCGAAGAGCCTTCTTGAATGCAGACCATCCTACATCTTTTTGAAAAAGACCATGAATCCGGTCCTGGAGGCCATGCATGGCCAAACGGGCAAAGTATCGGCTCCAAGCATGATGAGGAACTCCAAAGAAGACCATCTTGTCAGTATAGAGGCGGATAAAAGAGGACAGATTTTGCCCATTAAATTGCTTGAAAGCTTTAATGGCAGCGGCATCATTCCGCTCTTCATCTTATCTCTGTTGTTGTTGCAGTTGCAACTGTTGCTGAAATTGCGGTTGACCTTCACGTCGAGTTCACCATTGTCGTCGTGTTGGGGGTTGAAGGTCTTCCACCGAGGTTTAAAGCAGAAGAGGAGTGTGGGATTCAAGGTTAGAGGAGGGAGAAAAGATTGGGGTTTGATAAGACTTGGGTTTTAGAGATGACTCAGTTAAAGAAGAAGACCTCAAGCTTTTTCTTTTACTTAGCATACATGAATGGAATGAAAGACTTTGTCTTGATTACATCAAATGCATATGCAGATATTAAGCCAATACATTTAAGGATTATCTCAGATTTAATCCAAATGCATACTTCAAATGCAAGCTCAAACGGTTTCTATTTCATGAATATTAATGGACAACAACTCCAAGATACAAGTATTTTGGTGGTAGACTCTACTACATCCAAGACATAGATCAAAATCTCATGAAATGCATTAACAAAGCATAAAATTTACTTCAGTCCTGTTTTAAAACAGTAATTTCCAGCCCATAAACAAGCTCCAAAAATGCACATAATCTCAAGAATAAGCCTCTCTAATCATTCTCAAATGAAATCCTGATGTTAAGAGATCAATTCCTTCTCTTACAACCACATAGATCGCTTGATTTCTCTTCAAAATGGACAAGAACAATGGGTTGCTCTATTTATGACTGGTTTTTTCAATCCAAAACAGCCCATACACCTCCAAAATCCTCCCCTTTGCTTGCCCCAAAGTCACTCAAGTACTTGGGTACAAGATGGGTTTCATTGGACCATGAATATGGTAAGAGAATGGCAGAAGACATACATAAGAGCAGGCTGAATACTTTTTCTCAGGTTTCCCCCTTTTATGGACTGTCATACCACTCATTTTCATCATACCAAATGGGCGGGCAAGAAGAGCTCTTACCTTCTTTGTTTGTATCTTCTTCTTTAGCTTCAGTTTGCCCTGAGTTTGCATGCTTTGGAGCATGCACCATAGCCTTCAGCTCACCCTCCATCTGCCACAGGTATGTAGGCCCGAAATTTGTACCGAAAAATGCCGGCTGCACTCCCTTCAGCTCCCACACTACAGTTTGATCATTTAGGTCACTTATAAGTCACATAAGTTCATTATTCCAGGTCCCATACAAACCTAGTGGACTTTTGGCACTTTTCTTGATTTCCAGGAAAATATTCATCGTGAACCAATGTGACTTAGCCTGTAGACTGTCAATTACCTCCAGTTGATCAAGTTGTGGGTTCCCATAGACTTAATTTTTGTCAATTTACATGGTACAACTGAAAATTGCATGACAGTTTTACAAAAGAACTTATGAGATTAAGTGATATCTAAGTCAGATGTTGGGTAATAATGACTGAATTATGTATGAAAGTTTCTCATGTGAATTGTAATGAAGTTCTTCTGCAAACATAAGAACTCTATGATTTATATCATGAACATAAAACTCTTTGACATCGTGGTATCAAAATCTACAAAGGTGCGCCCCGTCACGCTCTTCCCGGCTTCGAGATCCAGTAGCTTCACAATCCCAAACCTTGCAGGGATTAAATGGGGGATCAAACGACCTCAAAATGGAGATCCGAGACTTGCGTTGGATTCCTGACGCCATTTTGCATCTAGAAAAACTCTAGCTCGGCCATCCACCACCGTTTGATTTTCATGAAAATTAGCACTAGCACTTTAGGGACTTGCAACTTAAAATCGCACTGATTGCCACCGCCGCGTGCAATGAAGTCTAGTTTTCCCCAGATATTCATAAATTTTTACTATTTTTAAGCACTTCTTGGCATCAAAAATCATTTGTTAGAGAAAGCATTAGGGCAAGTGAGTAATCTTTCGGAACTCCATGAGGAGGCCTAGCACTTCGAGGAGGACCTCTCAAAATGCTAGCTGTGATAGGAAAGAAAAATGATGCCGTCTTACTAGACCTAGTATGTGCACATGCCACCAAGTCCCTTATATCCATGATCAACCTTTGTTTTTTATGTTTACCTTCACATTCCTGTGTTTACCAGACCTAGTATGTGCACATGCCATTCCAAAGTCTTGTTTTGCAAAGCTGAAGACTTTGGAATGGAAAACACAGGAGAGAAGGATACTATCACCGAGATAGTAAGTGAGAAGCTGGACTACAACAACTTTGTTTTGTGGAAGTTCTAGATGTCAAACTTCTTGATTGGAAGAGGCTATTGGGATCTAGTCACAAGTCTTGAAGATGAGCATAAGCTATTGGAGGATAGGCCTTCAACACAGGATCAATTGAAGACACATAAGACATAGTTGGAAAAGGCTAGCAAGGTCTTGCATTGGCTATCCTTATGTGTGTTAAACACAAAAGCTTTGCAAATTGCAAATTGTACATCACCAAAAGCCACCTGGGGCTTGTTGATGAAGAATTATGGCCATGTCACTCATGCAAGAAAGACACAATTGAAGAAAAAATCTAGCCACGTATCCAAGAAATGGAAGATCTATTGAAGACTATGTGAATAAGATTAGAACCATTGCAGAGCAACTAGGCTCAATTGGAGCTGAAGTTGAGGATGATGATCTGGTGGCCACTACCCTCCATGGTCTTAGAGAGGAGTACAAGCAATTTGACACTTCCATATTAGTAGGAGAAGCCTAACTTTGATGAACTTGTGCCACTTCTTTTGCATGAATAAGTGAAGCTTGGACTCAATACAAGTTCTAGTGGGTCTAAGAATAGCACGAGGAAGGCAACATGATAATTATGCCTCAACTAGTGGTATGCAAGAGGATGATAGGTTTTTTGCTATGCAACATATGAAGAAGGGGTTGCCTACACAAGGCAAAGTAGATGATATATGGTATATAGACTCAAGGCCATCTAACCACATAACTCCTCATCGAGAGTGTTTTGACACATTGGTAGAAGGTGCTCATGGATATGTTTTCGCAGAGGATGATACGTAGCAACATAACATTAAGCATACATGTATTGTTCCCTTGATAATGTCATGATTGTGGGAGAGAAGGAAGGAGTCTCGCTTGAAGCTTTCTTGCTTGCACAATGGGGGAAGACACACAAGGGTGGAGGCTGAAAACAGTTTTCCTCTTCTTAGTTGTGTAAGCCAAAAGAACTCTAGTACAAAGAAATAGAAGAACCCTCTATATGGGTCTCAAACCAAACTCAACTAACTAAGGTGGCATACTAACTGAGCCACAAACTAGAGTAGATAAGGATAGCTATCATGTAGCTATTATTCATGGGCGGTGTACCAACCGCGTCTGCAACTGACAAGTCGGTGACATAAATACACAACGGTCACCCTGGCGTATCACGAGTGGAGCTCGATATCTCAACACTCCCCCTCGAGCTCAATCCCAATTCCTGCACACCAAGCAGGTCTCTGAACTTGCGCAGCTTCTCTGCGCCCAATGCCTTCGTGAATATGTCAGCTACCTGATCCTCTGTGCTGACATAAACTAGATCAATAAGACCTAGTAAAACCCTCTCTCGCACATAGTGATAATGCACCTCAATGTGCTTTGTTCTAGCATGATAGACTGGGTTATTTGCCAAGTGTATACTACTCATGTTGTCACAATAAATGACAACTGGCCCATCTGTAGACTGATGCATATCATAAAGTAGCTTATGCAACCAAGCTACCTCACATGCAGCCATTGCTGCACCCCTGTACTCAGCCTCTGTGCTCGACAAGGCAACTGTAGGCTGTTTCTTGCTGCTCCAAGTGACTGCAGCACTCCCAAAAGAGAATACATATCCACTGGTAGATCGTCTATCAGAAATACTACCAGCCCAATCAGCATCAGTGTATCCATGCAACTGTATCTGAACCCCAGTCTCATAAAATAGTCCATACTGCAATGTGGACTTCACATACCTGAGTATGCGTCTAGCCGCATCCAAATGTGGTTTCCTTGGAGCCTGCATAAACTGACTTACCAATCCAACAGCATAGCTCAAATCTGGCCTGGTAATAGTCATATAAATCAAACTTCCTACTATGCGTCTGTACATAGTAGGGTCTTCTAGAAGCTCACCTGCATCTGTGCTCAGCTTCACATTTTGCTCCAAAGGAACTGAAATAGGCTTACAGCCTGTCATCCCATATTTGGACAGCATGTCCAATCCATACTGCCTCTGCAAGAGCTGTATCCCACTTGGTGATCTAATCACCTCAATGCCCAAGAAATAACGCAGCTCTCCCAAATCCTTCATCTCAAACTTCTGCTTCAATAGCATTTTCACATGAAGGATATCTTCAACACTGTCACCTGTCATAATCAAATCATCAACATAAATGACAAGTAGCATAATACCTTTCTCTGTTTTTCTCACATAAAGTGAGAAATCTGCCTTGGAAATCTGAAAGCCAATAGTGACAAGATACTGTCCTATCTTGTCAGACCATGCTCTAGGTGCTTGCTTCAAGCCATACAAGGCTTTCTTCAACCTGCAAACAAACTCAGGATGAACAGCATGCACATAACCTGGTGGCTGCTCCATATAGACCTCTTCTTGCAAATCACCATGCAAGAAGGCATTCTTTACATCCATCTGATGTAAAGACCATCCCTTTGATGCAGCCATAGCAATGACTGCTCTTACAGTTGCCATCCTTGCAACTGGACTGAATGTTTCTTCATAGTCAATGCCATATGTTTGTGCATACCCCTTGACTACTAATCTTGCCTTGTATCTGTTCACAGAACCATCTGCATTGTGCTTCACCTTATAAACCCACTTACAGCCAATTGCATTCTTACCTTTAGGCAAAGGTACTAACTCCCATGTAGCATTTTCTTCCAAGGCATCCATTTCTTCATCCATGGCTTTCTCCCATTTTTCTTTTCCCATGGCTTGCTCAAAAGATGTGGGTTCTGGTTCCTGTATCACTTTGACCATATATGCATAGTGAATGGCTGTAAATCCATCATATTTCAGCCTATCCACAGGATACCTAGCTCTCGTAGACCTGCGCAAAGTAGGTTCACTCCCAGGTGCTCTCAAAACATCCCTGGTCTTCCTTACTCCAGGTGTAACAATAGAAGGAATACCCAACTCATCATCAATGCTCTGTTCTGAGCCACTGGATTCACCATCCACATAAGAGTGACCTGCATTCACATCAAACATGGGCTGATCAACCTTCTCTTTTCCTTTTCGTGATACCTGCATACCACTATCTGCATTGCTTTGAGAAGATTCTCCTGATCTCAATCTGCCTGTCCATGGCGAAGAATGTGAACCACTGCTAGAGGACGCTCCAGGTCCACTAATATTTTGTGACTGCTGCTGTGAATTCTGTGTAGCATTACCATTTTGTGCATCTTCATCATCAATCACATTTACTGGTTTATACCAGCTACTCATCTCATCAAAAACAACATCTCTGCTCACTGTAAACTTACGAGTAGAAGGGTTATAGCATCTATACCCTTTTTGCTGCAGAGAGTAACCAATAAAGATGCACTTCTCAGCTTTTGGATCCAACTTGGATCTCAGCTCATCTGGCACATGTACATAGGCAATGCAACCAAAAATTTTCAAATGAGAAATATCTGGTTTCCTACCAGTATACCTCTCCTCTGGAGTCATTCCATGTATTGCTGCAGTGGGAGTCCTGTTCATTATGTAGACTGCTGTAGCAACTGCTTCAGCCCAATAAAAATCTGGCAAGTCTTTTTCATTGAGCATGGCACGAGATACCTCTCCAATATGCCTGTTTTTCCTTTCTGCAATTCCATTTTGTTGTGGGGTATAACTGCATGAATATTGCTGCTTTATGCCATGCTCCTGCAAGAACTTTGCAAACTCATTTGAGAGGTACTCTCCCACTCCATCTGACCTTAGGCATTTTATTTGCAGACCTGTTTCTTTTTCAGCCATAGCTTTAAGAGTTTTGAAATTCCCAAAAACTTCACTTTTCTTTTTCATAAAATACACCCAAACTTTTCTGCTATAGTCATCAATAAAAGTGACAAAATAATGACAGCCTCCAAGAGATGCAGCTTTAGTAGTCCACACATCAGAGTGGATTAATTCCAATGGCTTCTCACTCTCTTGAACATGTCTAGGAAATTGTTTCCTTGCCTGTTTTCCAAACTGACAGGCTTCACATACCTTATGCATTTCTGCAACCTTGAATTTCGGCAAACCTGCAACAATATTTTGGGCCTGCATTGATTTAAGTCGCTGTACATTAACATGACCAATGCGTTTATGCCAGATATCAATATCTGCAACTACGCCGGTCCCATGTGCAAACATTGCTGCACTCAATTCAGACATGTCTGCATCCAACGTAAACATTCTGCCCTTCTTCTTTCCTTTTGCTATCAAGCGACCTTTATTTTTCATATCCTCAACAAAGCATCCATGAGGATTAAATCTGACCTGCAAGCCCTGTTCAACCATTTGACCAATAGAAACCAGATTCTTGGTGATATTCGGGACATGAAATACATCGGACAGGTATTTCTTTTTCCCATCCTGCATAGACAAGGGAATTTTTCCAATCTGCACAATAGGATGTGCAGTATCATCACCAGTCTCCACAAATCCTGGTTTTTCCATTTTCCTTGCATCCTCCATCCATTCTGCATGACCTGTCATGTGGTTTGATGCACCTGAGTCAACATACCATACATCATTGCTTTCTTCTGCACTTGTCACGGAATTGTTCATGTGCTGCACCATGAACAAATGCTCATTTCTGTCATCACCCTGTCTACTAGAAGATGCATAATTCCCTTGTTGCAGTTTTCCATTCATGATGTCATTCTGCTTTTTATAGCAGTCTTTAGCCATATGACCCATTTTACCACAGTAGTAGCATTCAACATTACTGTTTGCATTTTGACCTCTTTGCCATCCACCACGACCTCTTTGGCTCCCCCTGCCTCTAGAGTTACCACGTCCTCCTCCATAGGACTGGTTTTCTTGAGTTTGCTGCATATTCTGATTTCTACCACGGCCTCCAAATCGGCCTCCTCTACCTCTGCCTCTACCTCTTCCAGCATTTGAGTAGAAGACAGCTTCTTTTGAAGTTCCTCCTGAAGAAGATGCACCACCATTTCTCTGCTCCTCAGAAATTAGAAGAGCAATCAACTCCTCAAAATCAGGAAATCTTTCACGAACTGAAATGGATGTCCGAAACTGTGCATAATCCTTTCCTAGACCATTCAAGGTCACGGAAACTAAATCATCATCTTCCACTGGCGACCCAATGGAAGCAAGTGCATCTGCAATCTTCTTCACCTTCATGTGGTAGTCGTTG
Organism: Lygodium microphyllum; assembly: GCF_053477565.2. NCBI lineage: Eukaryota > Viridiplantae > Streptophyta > Polypodiopsida > Schizaeales > Lygodiaceae > Lygodium > Lygodium microphyllum. The sequence goes on from NC_141145.1 coordinate 53,871,259, forward strand.
ATGCTCATATTTTCTCTTTGCACATTGTGCAACTCTTGCTTGAGCTGCATTTTCCTGGCTTGCGTATTTGTGCTATACATTTTTGACAAAGTATCCCATGCCTCCTTTGGCGTACTTGCATCCTGAATATGCACAATCATAGAGTCTGAAATGCTGATAGACAGCCAATACATAACTTTCCTGGCTCTCTCATGCCATGTTTTAAATGCCTGCATTTGTTGTTGATTGGGAACATCAGGAAGAACTGGTTCTTCTTCATTTCCTGCAACAAATTCCCAATATCCTTTTCCCATAAGGAAATTCGTCATTCTAAACTTCCATGCCTGGAAGTTGTTCTTGTCAAGCTTTTCAGTGACAATCTGTGAAAGAGAATCAGACGCCATTACAGAATACTGCAAGAAATTCTGTCACTGCAAAAAACACAGCTTCACCCTCACAAGGGCAAATCTGCAAAACTGGCGAAAGTGGTATTTGACCACACAGTCACTTCCTAGTGACGATTTTGCATAAACAGGAACCAAGGATGATTCTGAAACTCCCAATGTCTCTGCGCACAAGCATATGATGCAATTTCTACAGTAACTTTTCACCGACCTGTAGAACAGTGGTCGCACAGCATAAAACTGAGCCTTTTCCTGAGTGCGTGCAGAAAACTTCCGTCTGCAAAACAGGCCCCGAAATGGCCTCAAATCAAAAAAACAAGGTCGCCAAGGGCTAAAGCCCTATCCCGCAACATATACTGCCCTCTTGCTTCACCGCGAAGGGCGTCTCAACCTGAGACAATGCACTCCTGCAATTTCCGGCTGTGCTACCTGCAGAGATCTGCTCCCAAAACAGAAAATGAAAGCAACACTGCTCCTCTTACCAGACCACCGCGAGCTTGGCTTGCTTTCTTGAGCTCCTTACCACGAACAAGGCTCTGATACCATGTCATGATTGTGGGAGAGAAGGAAGGAGTCTCGCTTGAAGCTTTCTTGCTTGCACAATGGGGGAAGACACACAAGGGTGGAGGCTGAAAACAGTTTTCCTCTTCTTAGTTGTGTAAGCCAAAAGAACTCTAGTACAAAGAAATAGAAGAACCCTCTATATGGGTCTCAAACCAAACTCAACTAACTAAGGTGGCATACTAACTGAGCCACAAACTAGAGTAGATAAGGATAGCTATCATGTAGCTATTATTCATGGGCGGTGTACCAACCGCGTCTGCAACTGACAAGTCGGTGACATAAATACACAACGGTCACCCTGGCGTATCATGAGTGGAGCTCGATATCTCAACAGATAATGCATGGTAACAAGAAAAAAAGTCTATTTGATGTGTTACATGTACCCTCCATTACCAAAAACATGCTTTTTATGGGACAAATGGCTGAACAAAATCTACAAGCTAGATTCAATAGAGATGGATGCTACATTGAAGTATAGTCAAGGATACAAACTCATTGCTAAAGGCAAAAGAAATGGTAGGATGTTTACATTGGATACAAAAATTCTAGCCTTGAATGTTGCTATGTATTCACATGAGAATGTTGCAATAATGGACATTGAGATATGGCATAAAAGGATTGGTCATGTAAATGTTCCAAATTTGAAAAATATGCAGCATAAGAAAGTTGTATTTGGACTCCCTAAGTTCAAGCATGTGAATTGAGACATGTATGTCAATCATGTCAATTTGGAAAGCAATCAAGGCTTCCATTTATGAGGCATGTAAGAACCATTACTAGACCATTACAGATTGTACATTCTAATGTATAGGGACCCTCACAAAATGCATCTCTTGGGGGATCACGCTACTATGTGTTATTCATAGATGACTATAGTAGGTACACATGGTTGTATGTGCTAAAGCACAAGAGTGGTGTCATGGATTCTTTTCACGACTTCAAGAGACATGTGGAGAAAGAATTGTCTTGTCACATCTCATGGTTGAGATATGATAGTGGTGGAGAATATGTCTCTAAAGACTTCGATCACTTCTTGGTAGCCCATGGGATAAAGAGGCAATTGACATATAGGTACACACCATAACAAAATGGTGTGTGGAAGAAAGGAAAAATAGGGTGATCATGGAATCGGCTAGAGCCATGTTGAGTGAGAAGAGCCTACCAAATGCATAATGGGAAAAAGCTGTAATGACTACTATGTATGTCATGAATCATACACCAATAGCATGGATACATGAGGTGACTCCTCATGAGAGGCTTTATGCAATAAAGCCTGACATTATCCATCTTAAGGTCTTTGGATGTCTAGCATATGTACATGTTCTATATGAGAAGAGGAAGAAGCTTGATCCAAAGATACAAAATGCCATCTTTATTGGGTATGCACAAGATAGGAAGGCTTACAAATGTTATAATCCTTCTACTCATGAGACATTGGTCTCATGAGATGTAGTATTTGATAAGCTGAATTCATGGCATAAGAAGAAGACCATCTTGATGGATGATGATGATGTTTGTTAGGAGACTTATGTACATGCAGGTAGAAATGAGAGTGCAAAAATTTTTGGGCCTTTTAAAGATGCTACTACATCAGTTTATCCTTGGACAGGTAGATTGAGGAGATCAATATCTTTATCCACTGACATGGAAATGTCAGTGAGGGGGATAAATGTGGATAAAGGCAAAGGAAAACTTGATGATGTTACAAGGCCACTCACTTTTGGTTATGATTCACCTGGCACTCATAGCTTGGATAGTGAGTTTGGCATTCCATCAGTTGTGACTCCTGGTGTGAGACATAGATATGTATCACCTCATGAGAGAGGAGATTATCATACTGCACCTCAGGTGAGGGGATAAAAAAGAGTCAGAAACCTTGTGGATAGGCTTACATACAGTGGCTACACAGTGAGACACTATGCATACATGGCAAAAGTCACTAGCTTCAAGGAATCCACAACATTTTGTGAAGCTATTTTGGATGATCATTGGTGTAAGGCAATGGATGAGGAATATTTAGCATTGGCAGAAAATGACACTTGGGATTTGGTTTCTTTTCTTTAAGGCAAAATGCCTATTATTTGCAAATGGGTATACAAGGTGAAGTGCAAATCAGATGGCACATTGGAAAGATACAAGGCAAGACTTATGGCAAAAGGGTATACACAACAATATGGTATTGATTATGAGGAGACATTCAGCCCCATTGTTAAAATGGCAATCATGAGAAAAGTGATTGCATTGGCAACATCTACAGAATGGAGTATGTATCAGATGGATGTGAAGAATGCTTTCCTCAATGGTGATTTGGTTGAGGAAGTATACATGGATTAGTCCGAGGGCTATGTACATTTTGATTTTCCTACACACGTGTGTAGATTGAAGAAAGCATTGTATGGGTTGAAGAAAGCACCTAGAGCTTGGAATGCTAAGATAAGTGCATGCTTACAGATGCTTGGTTTCACTAAGGGCAAGGCTGATCATAGCCTATTTGAAAAATAAGACAAGGGCTAGTTATGTGATAATAGTCATCTATGTGGATGACTTGATCATTCTAGGTGATAATGCCATAGGAATTTGAGAGATCAAGGAACTATTACATGCTAAATTTCAGATCAAAGATTTGGGTGAACTGAAGTATTTCCTTGGATTGAGGTTGTTTCTACACCTCATGGTACTTGGTTGTTGCAAGAGCAATAGGCACAAGGCATGTTAACCAAGTATGGTATGTTGGATTGCAAGTCTTTGAGAACTCCATTGGAGCAAAATGTTAAGCTACTTACGGATGTTAGGCATGCGATTGAGAATGTCACTACGTATAGACAAATGGTGGGTAACTTGATTTACCATTACTAGACTGGACCTTAGCTATTCAATTGGACTAATTAGTCAATTCATGCAGAAGCCTAGGAAGCCTTACGTGGATGCAATGAGGGAGATCTTGAGATATGTGAAGGCTACATCAGATTATGGTCTATTCTATGAGCATGGTAAGCCTTTGGAGCTTATAGGATATGCAGATGCTAATTGGGCAGAAAGTGCCTATGATAGGAGGTCTACTAGTGGGTATGCATTTTCCCTTAGTAGTAGTATGGTCAATTGAAGTAGTAATAACAAGCAACCTACAATTGCACTCTCTAGTACTGAGGCAGAGTATAGAGGTATTGCACTTAGTGCATGTGAGGCAGCATGGCTTATGAAGCTTCTTGATGATTTGGGCATGTAGTGAGTCACTGCCTTCTAGCTAGTAATCCTTCCTATCATGCTAGGACTACGCACATTGAGGTAAATTATCACTTTATCAGAGAAAAAGTGATTGCAAGTGACATTGATTTGGTCCATGTGAGGACACAAGACCAAGTTGCAAATAACTTTACCAATTCATTGGGTAAAGATAAGGTTGGTCATTTCAAAGAGCTACTTGGAGTAAAGTACCACACTTGAGCTTGAGGGGGAGTTTTGAGATTCAAGATTATGTACCTTTGGTTTTGGCTTGGTTACCTTAGTTGAATAAGGTTTGGGTCATACTCACTCAACCATAGTTACATTTAGGTTACTTTACTTCTGTATGTTTTGGTTGTATACACACAAGAGTGTGTAAAGATAATGTAGTTGGATAGAGAAGATTGTTGCTCTCCTTCTTGCCTCCTCCTCCTCCTCTCTCTCTCTCTCTGTGTTTTTTTTAAATAACAAATAAACTCAAACATAAACTAACCTACTCTCTTAGTAAGATAACTAACCTACACACTCTCTCTCTCCCCCCCCTCTCTCTCTCTCTAATTACCTAACCAACCAACCAACCAACCTACTAACTAACTACCTAAGAAGAAGAAGAAGAAGAATAAGAAGAAGAAGAGGAGGAGGAGGAGGAGGAGGAGAGAGAGAGAGAGAGAGAGAGAGAGAGAGAGAGAGAGAGAGAGAGAGAGAGAGAGAGAGAGAGAGAGAGAGAGAGAGAGAGAGAGAGAGAGAGAGAGAGAGAGAGAGAGAGAGAGAGAGAGAGGACCTATTAAAAATACAAACACTAACATTAATGTAACCAACATAGCTAACCTACTCTGTGTGTGTGTGTGTGTGTGTGTGTGTGTGATACTAAATAATTAACATGCTAAAATAACCTATTACTAACATTAATAATTATAAATAAACATAAACATAAACTAACCAACTCTCTCTCTCTCTCTCTCTCTCTCTCTTACTACCTAATTAACCAACTAACCTACTAACTAACTAACTAACTAAGATAACTAACATACTCTTTCTCACCATAAAATTTATATAAATTGTAATAGAGAGGGAAGAAGAAAAAGAACAAGAAGAAAGAGAGAGTGAGAGAGAGGTGAGAAGAGAGAGTGTGTGAGTGAGACTGAATGGGAGGAAGAGAGAGATAGAGAGACAAAGAAGAAGAAGAAGAATAAGAATAAGAATGAGAGAGTGAGAGAGAGGTGAGAAGAAGAGATAGAGAGAGAGAGAGAGAGAGAGAGGGAGAAAGAGAGAGAGAGAGAGAGAGAAGAAGAAGAAGAAGAAGAAGAAGAAGAAGAAGAATGAGAGAAATGGTTCTTGGATTATCTAGACAATGTCTACTACTACTCAAATGTAATCTCCAAGCATTAGATCTCATGGAGCTCCCTATTATACCAAAAGTGTGCATCAAACACTAGCTTTTTCTTTGCTGCTTAGATAGTAAATCTTATGGTTTTGTTGGCTCTAAAAGAGAGGTATAACCATAGGACACCTAATCAAAATTCTATTGGCTCACTCCTTCTTCTTCTCCCTGTCCAGAGTGTTATTTGCTACTTGAAAATTATGTTTGCATGTTGCGCGAATTTGGGAGCCTTTCTTTTTTAATGAGATTTTCCAAAATTGGCTAAAAAGCAACTTTCTTTCTACAAGTAATCTTATTCTAGAAGTTTTCTATACCTTTTTAGGATATTCATAAGAAATAATATCCAAAATATCAAAAATATGCTAAAATTGTCCAAAAATCTCATATTTTTGAGCCATCCATATTATGGATACTAACACTAATGACTAATATGACATTGAATCTCTAGCTTAATAAAAAAGCCAAATGATAATGCACTCCACGTTTTTTCACACTATGTCTACGTAGTGGCACAACAATGCTAGTAATTTGGGGTTTGTAGTAACTACATTAGGGATTTTTGTTGAGATATTTCAATCACACCTACTTTAGTTTCTTTGTAAGGAGCAATGAGGGCTTAAGACTTGAACCCCATATGCACAGTAGGAGAAGTGCTACCATTCAAAAGCATTGTACTTGCACTCTTTTCTAATGCAATGATAGTACTCTTTTCTTTCCAGTAAAGGGTCAATGTCACTGTCCACACACAAGATTGTGTTTATTAGTCCAAGTCTCAATCTTGGAGCCTAATTCAGTTGTGTGACAATTTGTCTTTGTCAGGGTCAATGTCTTCATGAGTTTCTTCTTCCTCTTTCAACCTCCATAGCTTCTACATCTGTGCCATACTCTAGATCTCGCATATTCTAACATGGTATTAGAGCTCAGTCGGGCACGGAACTACCTCTCCAGCCTCTTTTGGTCCCTCTTTATCTTTTCCCAGCTTAGCTTGAGTTCATGACTTCAACTCTCAACTCTACCTTCACTTGAGGTTACATGGCAGCCATAGCCAACTGCACCCTATCAGCTTGAAGCTCTTATATCTCACTCCACGGATCAAATATCCTGGGGATTCCTTATAGAAAAGTGTTCTCCTACTTCCAGAGCCTCTTGTTGTCACTTCAATCACTGACATCAGGCAACCATAGGCTTAGCATTGCTAAAATTCTCAATCACTTCCATAGCTTGCAACTGTGACCTCCAAGACATACTTTGCTTAGAGTCCCTAGATCTCTCAATAAAAAGCATATTAGCTCATGATTCCTTTTGGGTACTTGTTAATCTACTCAAGGCAATGGTGCTTGGTGCCTCAGAGTGCAACATTGGCCATAATATGCTTTAGCATTGTTGAAGATTCATCAGGCTCTAATCTATCCATGTGTAGAGTCATTTCAGTCGCCATAATAGGACATTGATAGCCCATGAAGTAGGCTTCATCTCATATGAATTTTTTTCAAAATTATCAAGTGTAGCTCCTGTAATGTCAAAAAAACTAGGCTACCCCCAAAAACCCTAACTGTGACTCAATAGCCATTTTCACTTGAAGCTCAAAAATCTCATCATTTTCTCTCTTCTACCACCTGGAACAACCCAATGCCACTCCGATCTATTGTCCTAGCATCAAATCAAGGAGGAGAAGAACCTGGATTCATTGATGGAAGATCAACGACCCCGAACTAAGAAGATTTGAGTTCTACATAAACCTAGACATAGTCTTTACATAGTGCGTTTTCACACTGTCATTACTTGTGTCTCTTGACACATTGTAATCTACTCTTCCACTGATAAAATCTGAGAATTATGGAGTTTTTTGCTACTGCTCCATCCATCTAACATGGGCAAAGACTCTCCAACTTCTCATTTCAAAGGAGTCGAGTTTCATACCTGGCAGACCCGCATCAAACTCATCCTGATGAACAAGGGCCTCTCGGCCATTACCATTAGAAAAGAAAATAAGCATTGTGATGCTAACCTTGTAGTCATTTGGAAAAAGAATGATGATAAGGATCAAACCATTATCAAACTGGAGCTAGACGATAGCTATATCCACCATGTGGATAACTATGAGACTTCAAATGATACATGGAAGAGACTTGACACCTTGTTTGGTGCACAATCTAAATCATCAAAGTATGGTCTCTTGATTGAGTTTTTCAGTCTTGAAATGAAGTCCAACACATCACTTTCCACACATCTAAATTACATGGAAGGACTCCTAACCCAACTTGTAGGAATCAACATTAAAATGGGATAAGATGTTTGCATCGATGTTCTACTTAAAAGTTTGCCTCCTGAATACAATAATGTATCAACAACTCTAATCAATATGCCAAACCTTGAACTTGTTCATATCCACACATCATTGTTAGAGGAGGAAAAGAAGCTAAAAACTAAGGAAGAACCAAGCATCTCTAGAGATGAACATGCATTATATGTTGGCAACAGATACAAAGGCAAGAGGGATCAGCTCTTTTGTGACTTCTTCAAAAGGACCAAACACACCGAGAAGTTCTGCCACACCAGAAAAAGGTCCCAAAAGGCGTATCTAGTTGCAGTCAAAGAAGAAGAAGAAAACTGAGCAAAGGAAGAGGAAGAAGAAAAAGACCACCAAGAGAAGAACAAACCTCATCAGTCCTTCTATTCAGATAAACTTTTTTAGCTTTGTATTGCCTAGCACTAATTCTTCAGACATAAACTTGCAAATCCTCAGTTAGCCTTGTACTACAACCTTTGTACACTTTGTGAGCCCCCTGTTACAGCCTCTGGATGACCATCATGTTTGTGGTATCCACACTTAGCCTTTGTTGCGATAGTCTCTGGTGTTTTGCCATGTTTATGGTGTGCCCACACTTTGCAAGTGTTGCTTTCGCTAAAGCCTCTATATGATTTGTAATTCTGGTTGTGATTGAGGAGGGGTGTTGAGATATTTCAATCACACCTACTTCAGTTCCTTTGTAAGGAACAGTGAGGGCTCAAGACCAGAATCCCATATGCATAGTAGGAGAACTGCTACCATTCAATTCCTATAAAGCATTGTACTTGCACTCTTTTCTAATGCAATGATAATACTCTTTTCTTTCTAGTAAAGTGTCAATGTCACTGTCCACACACAAGATTTTTCTGATGAGTCCAAGTCTCAATCTTGGAACCTAATTCACTTGTGTGACAATTTGTCTTTGTCAGGGTCAATGTCTTCATGAGTTTCTTCTTCCTCCTTCAACCTCCATAGCTTTCACATCTGCCATGCTCTAGATCCCGCATATCCTAACACTTTTATCCTAAGCTCAAATTCTAGCATTGGGAGAAGGAACTCTCTATCAACTAGTGTTCTTTACAAAAATTGAATAGAAGAAGAAGGTTCTCACACACCAAGATTGGAAGGACATGCATTAGGATTTGCAACTTGAGGTTCAAGGTTTATCAAGGGCTTTTTTCAAAATCCTCCCATCAACAAAAAATAGAGGTCTCTCTCTTTCTATAAAGATTTTGATGTTCCAAAAATTGACATTTATGTTTGGGAGAAGAAAAAAACAATTTCTCAAATAACAACAATCCAAAGGCGTTTCTTTTCAAACATAATAGACAAAATATATTAATCTTATATATTAACACTTTAATGAAGAATGACTATGGATCTAGAGAATTGAAAGTATCTTCACTTATTGAAATTTTCTTATAACAATAACTTGGATACATTTCTTTGACACAAACACATGTTGTGTATCATTAGACCCCTTGCACCCATTCTCAATCTTTCTAAAAGCAAATCACTCACCATGAATCAATTTGTTAGAGACCATCAAATATTTGGAAATAAGACAAATAAGTTATCAAAGAACAATAATCATTGGGGTAAAGGCCAATGACCAATATCCAAGTGGACACCCCTTGCATAAGTACACATTGTATTGTTATATAAGTGAAGATAACAAAAGATAATGATACCATTCATTGTATCCAATAAACTCTCTTGTGTGCTTCTCTCTCTTTTAACCCCCTTGTACTCCATAGCCTCTATCTCGCATCCCACCATTACTTCCCTCTCAACTTATATTAGAGTGGTGTTTATGGGAGCTTGTGCATGGAACACGGAGTATGAGGAGTCAAGCTTCATCATAGATTCAAGGATTCAAGTAGCTCTTGCAAATCTCATGCTAATTGTCTATATATTTAAAAATGTATTATTCTCATTATTGAGCTCTACGTCTAAATCAAATAGATATTCTAGCTTAATAAGCCATTTAGACTCGATTTGAGAGCGCAATAGCCCAATTTGGATGCATTTGGGTAGCCAATAGTAACTAGATTTCACTTCAAATATCTTGGTTCTAAGATACTCAAGAAGAAGTTTCGGTCAATGTACTTTACATATGTATGTATAGGGTATGCTTAAGCTTAGGGGCAGTGTTCTTTAAAGAGCAAGGGGTGTAAGAAAGGGGATTGCTTATGGATCTAAGCTAGGGAATTGCTCTTTAGAAGCTCAGAGCTTAAGTAGGGGGTTTGATCTTGTAAACATAGAAGAAAAAAGAGAAATAATGTTTTGATGTTTATGGTGAGATCATAATGTCTATGGGCTATGCTATGCATCATAGTGCTCTAAGAAGATATTATTAATAAAAATGAGCTATTTGGAGGCATTTTGATGAGTTAGGCTATTCATGTAACTTTGTCATGTCTTTTCATGTTCTAAAAGCTAAATGACATCATTTCTATTTTTTAAAAAACGTTATTTGTAACCTTTGGATTAATGTCAAACAAGTTAGAACCATTGTCGTACTATAGAAACAAGGTGCATGTATTTTGGAGGTTATTGTAGAAAAGGTTTACAAAAAGATTGGTATGCATTGAAGAGTTCTTAGGTTATTTGCATATTGCATTTACTGTTGCTTGGCTATAGAGACAAGCACTTGGTTTTATAGTTTATTAATCTTTTTGAACTTGTAATTGAGTACATGTTGGATATTTAGTATGCATAATATATTAATAGTTATTATAGTGCATGTTTAAAAAACTCAAGTGCACTCGCTATGAGAGGAATACTAAATACCAAGCAAGACTCTCCAAGAGGCAAGTCAAGGCATAAGTCTTGTAGTAATAAGGATGTGGAATGTTTCTTTTGTAATATTAAGGGCCGTATAAGAAGAATTGCTCTACAAGTGAAAGAATAAGTAAAAGGGTCAAAAGCATAATGAGGACGATGGTAAAAAGAAAGAGAAGTCAAAGGCAATGATAGAAGAGGTTGATACATGTAACATGATGATGGAGTTGTCTTTATATTTCCTCTTTTAGTGATGGATTCTTGGTTATCATAGATAATGGCATGTCACAAAATTGGATTTTTGACTCAAGAGCATTATTCACTATCAGTTCACATAGAGAGTGTGATTTACTATTATAATTCTAGGTTATGAGGACATATCTCTCTTGGTAACAACTATGCATGTGACATTGTTGGTATAGAGGATGTGCATTTGTCACCACCTAATGGAAATTTTTTAATCTTGCAGAATATACAACATGTTTCATACTTGACTAAGAGTTTGATTAGTACTAGACAACTTAATTATTGTGATTACAATGTAATATTTGGAAACCATGTATGGAAAATTTGGAAACAGTTTTTCTTGTTGCCAAATAGCATAACATATGGTACTTTGTATTCTTTGTATGTTTATGGGGTTAAATACCATGTTGTAGTTATTGTTGAATAGCAGATTATTTCTTTACGCCATCATCATTTCGAATATTATTTAAATGAAAATTTTATGCCAATTGAATTATCTTTTGTGTTTGAAGTTTTTAAATCTTGTTTTTTGTGAGCACGATCTTTTTTTATTTTAAAAAACTATACTATCTCATAAGAGAGGTGATGGCATATGGTTTAAGTCATTAAACTATGTAGATTTATTGAACAAAATCATCAATTTCTAACAATAAAGCATTTTATCATTGGCAAGGTGCAAGTAAATGATTGACTCTATCCTATTTACAAGATTAGAGTGCTTGGATTTGGTTGATAGTGATTTGTGTGGGCTTATACCTAGGGTCTCATTGGGTGGACTTTCATAGATGATGCCACTAGGAAGGTTTGGGCTTACCCTCTTTGTAAGAAGAGTGGTGTTATAGATGTATTCAAAAAGTTCTTGGCATTTGCAAAGAATCAGTTGAGTAAAAAGCTTAAATTTCTTAAAAATTGATAATGGTGGTGAATAAATTTCTCATGTCATGCAAGCTATGGTATCAAAAGAGATTTGAAAATTCCTAGAAGTCCTACTCAAATTGGTGTAAATATAAACAAGAACATTGAGAGAGGGTTCAAAGTATACTTTCTAATTTTGGTCTTGCTAATGGTTTTGGATTCAAGTCATAGAGACAGTAGTACACTTCATTGAGAGATCTTTTAGAGAAGTTATAGTTTAGAAAGAGACCTAGTTATGATTACTTACATATCTTTGGCTACATGACATTTAGATATGTTCATTAGAATAAGAAAAATCAGCCTAATCTTGAGTCCAACAAGTGTATCAACTCACCCAAATCCTTCATCTCAAGCTTTTTCTTCGAAAGGCCCTTGACATTTGCAATCCCACTATCACTATTACCTATGATAATCTATTCAACCCCATAGATGATTATGATAATGAAACCTACATCAACTTTTCTCACACAAAGTAAGTGATCTACATAAAAAATATAAAAGCCAATATTGACAAGATAATCTCCAATCTTGTTAGTCCATGCTCTAAGTGCTTGTTTTAGCCCATATAACACTTTCCTTAACTTGCACACATATGTGGGATGCTCAAAATCCTCATAACTTTCCAATTGCACCATATACACATCTTAATCAAATCACTATGCATGAAGACATTTGTCACATCCATTTGTTGTAAACTCCAAGCTTTGACTGCTACCAAAGTAATCATACATCTAATAATAGTTCATGTCCTAGCAATGGGGTTGAATGGCTCGTTAGTGTATTCCAAATGTATGTGCATAGGCTTTCACAACCAACCTAGCCTTATATCTACTAGTAAAAACATTTGTATTATCATATATTTTATAGACCTATGTACAACCAATAGCTTTCTTACCCTTGGGAAATGGCACTAGATCCTAAGTCTTGTTGGTCTCTAATGCAACCATTTCATCATCCATTGCTACATTCCAATGAGAATGATCAATAGCCTCCTCAAAGAAAGTAGGCTCAACATCCTCAACTACCTTTATGATATAAGCATAATTGGGAACTACATAATCCTCAAAGCCAAATCTTCTAAGAGGGCATCTCACCCTACCAAACGTGTGTACCACTAGATTAATCAATGTGGCCTTTACATTACCATGTGCTCTCTACACACCTAGTGTCCTAATGGAAGGAATACTAATGCTATCATCCAAACACTCATCCACTAGAGTTTTCATGAAGACATAAATGACTAGTAGATGGATTATTACCATTTGACACTCTTTTCTTTCCATTTTCATTATCTACAATACTACTAGATACATCTGAAGATGTGGGGTTGCTCTTTAGTATCCTAGACTATTGGTCTACTAGCAAATGATGTCTCGAGTCTAGTAAGAGCTTATGATTCCTTCTTTTATATCTACATATGATTGTCATGATCATCAACACCATCAAATGCATCTCCAATTTTCGATTGCCAGAAGTACACACAACATGCAATGTGTAAGCAAGCATAAGAAAGTCGTGTAATTTTATTCTTTGAATTATCAGGCACAACGAATTGCATGAAGCACTTGCGTATTTGAATTACCAAAAGGTTGCAATGATTGTATTGATGCATCATGTAATTCTACAAGCTGGGTATGATCCCGTGCAAATGGTAATAATAGCATAGATTCCCAAGAAAAAACCACATAGGTTCTAGTTCATTCTCACAATAGGAAAAGCATTATTACATATTTTAATTGTGAAAAGGTTGTAACAATTGTATTGATTCAACATGTAATTCTACAAGCTAGGTATGATCTTGTGCAGATTGTAATGATAGCATAGGCTCTTGAGGAAAAGCTGTAGCTCTAGTTCATTCTTACCATAGGAAAGCATGCAATAAGAGAGGACCAATCTTGAGGCCCAAAATATGGGTTGGATTCCCAAGAGGAATGGAAAAATCCTAGCCCTAAAAATGTGTATAAAAAGAATAAAAATGAATAGAGAACAAGCTATTCATATGTGTGTAAACTTTGTGCACTTGCCTCTTTGCTTTCTTGTGAGGGAGAGTGTGAGGGTGAGAGTGAAAGATTGAGAACAAGAGAGTGAGAGTGTGAGGGTTAGGGACCAAGAGGGCCAAGCTCTTCTCATCCTCTCTCCAAGTACTCTCTCTTGCCATGCCCATGCTTCTCTTTCACATATGGAGATCCTAAAGGGTTAAGAGTCAAAAGAGCTCCCACTTGGATTATGGAGTATGCAAAGTGCATTCTTCATGAGATTGAAGGAAGGCTACACCACTCACTACAAAGCAATGCTTGTATTCATGTGCGAGAGGCTATGTGAGAGATAGTCATTGATTCTCGTGTATCAGAGCTCTTGAAGGAATAAGGGTGTGTCTAATGTCCCAATACATTGAGCTTATGTAGCACAGTGTTTTGATTATGTTGTTGCCAGACCAAAGACATATTAGCCATGAAGCCACTTGTGTGTCATGTATGCAAAATAGACGAGGTGCAAAGGTGCCAACTTCAAAATGCAAGGGCTTAGTTAAGGTGTTGCATTTGTAATGAAGGGACACCTTTTTTTAAATAAGAAGATTGCAGGTTTTTTTAAATAGTAAGAATCATCTACTTTACTCATTTTTTTAATTTTATTCTATTTATAATTTAGAAATTTTTTGGATAAGTTTAGATTTATTCATGGTTGTCGTAAGGTTTGGAAAATCGTGGTATTTTTAAAAATCTAATTACAAGTTATAGAAGAGAGAAAGAAGTAGGAGGAATGAAGAAGAAGAAGAAGAAGAAGAAGAAGAAGAAGAAGAAGAAGAAGAAGAAGAAGAAGAAGAAGAAGAAGAAGAAGAAGAAGAAGAAGAAGAAGAAGAAGAAGAAGAAGAAGAAGAAGAGGAGGAGGAGGAGGAGGAGGAGGAGGAGAAGGAATAAGAAGAAATGGAAGAAAAAGAGAAGAAAAAGAAAAGAAAGAAGGATTAGAAGTAGTAGTAGTAAAAGAAAAAGAAAAAAAAAGAAGGAGAAGAAGAAGAAATAAAGAAGAAGAAGAAGAAGAAGAAGAAGAAAACGAGAGGAGAAGAAGAAGAAGAAGAGGAAAGAAAAATGAGAGAGAAGAAAAAGAATAAGGAGAGAAAAAAAAAGAGAAGAAGAAAAAGAAGAAGGAGATGAAGAAGAGAAGGACAAAAATGAGAAGAAGAAGAAGGAGAAGACAAAAAAGAAGAAAAAGAAGGAGTGTAGTGGGAGATCATGCTCAACCGCCAAGACCCATAGATTGTGTATTTCTTCAAGTGTTTCAAGGGAGCACAAATGGTTATCTCTCACCTAGCCAATGCACCTCGATCCTATGGGGGTGTAGTGAGCTTACTTTAATGCTTGAATGAGTAGCCTTCACCCTCAAGCAAGCTGATGGCTCCATGATTCAAGATGCAAGCTCAAGCCTCCTCCTTCAAGCTCCATCCTCTGTAGTAGCTACATGCAAGAGAAGAGAAGAGAAGAGAAGAGAAGAGAAGAGAAGAGAAGAGAAGAGAAGAGAAGAAGAAGAGAGGAGATGATGGAGAGCTTCTTCTCCACGATCCCTCACCCTCACACACTCAGTCCCTCGCACTCCCTCTCTCAAGCACACACAAGTAAGAAAGAAGGAAAGAAGAAGAGATCACTTTTTCCACACACCAAAGAATGAGCTTTTAAATCACTTTTTGAGTTTATATACAAAACCCTAAATCCCTTGGGAACCCATCCCCTTTTTTATATGACCAGAAATCTTGCCAAGGTCTTGTTTTTCCATTCCCTTCTAGTTGCCTTATTCCTTCAACCATATTCTTTTAGACCTTATAGCTTGCATAGAAAGGAGCTTGGTGCTCTTATAAAATGAACTACATTGCGCCTTGCACTTTCCTTGCGAGATCCCTTGGAGGTTCTCCCTTATCCTTGACAGAGTATCCTTCATCTTTGAGAGTACCTCCTTCATCCTTGATAGGATGTCCTTCATCCTTGAGAGAGCCTTCCTAGAATATTCAGTGCTTTCCCATGTTCTTTCTGAGCACCTTACTGGAATATTCAGTGCTCTCCTTTGTTATTGAGAGTACCTTGCTAGAATCTTTGGTGCTTTCCTTCATCCTTCAGAGCACCTTGCTAGAATATTCAATGGTCTCCCATGTTTTTTCTAAGCTTACCTTCTCCTCTACTTTTCCTACCTAGGCAGAATGAGCTTCTTCATTCACTTTTTGACTTGGGCTTCCTTGGTCTTTCTCTGCTTCCTCTTGGCTACGTGACTCTTGTTTGTGACATGTCTTGTAACATTGTAAGATTACCCCCTCCTAGACAAGTGCCAGTCCCATGGCACTTGCGGGTTTAAACTATGAATGATTCGGTGAGTTGATAGGTGGTTCTTTGCATCGATAATGATGGGCCTCTAAAGTTGGCGGCTTGCATTGTTTGGAGTTACTTGTAAAGAAAAGAAGACGCACTGCCTAGGGTATGTCTATCTGATTGTGTGGAGCCTTGTGCTTGTGCTAGTGGAGCTGAGAGTTGGGTCAAAACATAGGCAAGCCTAGGTGTTGTCCCACACTTGACGACCTAGTTCGTGCATAAGGGTGGTGCGGTGAATGTGGCTTAGGGAGACAAATCTAACCATAGGCAAGGGTGATCTCCCTAGGTATGTCCTACCCTTCATGTTCCCTAAGCATGATATGGGGAATCAAAATGGGCTAGGTTTTAGGGATGGGGTCGGCTGACCAAAGCCACCAAACATTCCTAACTTGAGGACCCCTTAGTGTAGTGACTATGGCTATCTACATGGAGCAAGATCGTGTGGTTGCTTGGCGTATGATTTCCTTATTGTGTTCTCTTATTTGTTTGCTATCAGTTTTTTTTTAAAAGTTTAAATAGGGCCATGAAAAAAGGATGATAAGATGGCCACACACATCATTAGCCTTGCTATTGCACATCTATCTTTGTAAGTGTTGAGATTAAAAAAAAGAGTGGAGGGAGGCGGTTTTCTTGCGAAGTAGGGTCTTGTCTTAATAACTTTCTAATAAGGAGTTGTGTCTTGTTGTCCCCTTGCAAAACTTGGCCCTATATTTTTAGTTAGCCTTTGCCTCTCTTCTCCTCTATGCTTTGGTGACTCTGCTTCTCTGGGCCTTGTTGTTTGTGGTTTGACATGCATCCTGTGTCTTAGAGCCCTATGGGTGATCTCTAGCTTTCTCCTCAATGATTCAATGGCCTCCTCCTCCTCAAATTGCATGGCCTTCAAGAGAGTGTTGAGGAAGGCATGTTATTGGGCTTCCAAAGTCACTTGTGCGGCTGCTTCCCTACTCTTTGCTAACACCTTGTCTCCTTCTGCAAGGGCTAGCTAGCATGCTAAGTCTCTACCCTTCATTTGCTCCTATCCACCCATTCATCTGATTTTTTCTTCATTTCTTCTAGGCTTTCGTTATGCTTATAGGCCAATGCCCTTAGCCTCCTCTCATGCTCCTCGATTTCTCTTTCCAAGCGTTGTTGCTCTTCAAGCTCCGAGGCCATCATCTTTTCTATATCTTCTATGTGCTTTTGGTGTCATCGACTTCTCTCTTCTTCTATTGCTGCTAGCTACCCTCCTGTGGCATTTTGTATATTTTCATTTTACTTTTGTAGGTCCTTATATAGCATTATCAACTCATCATAATGGCGTTGTAGGCTCATGAGGCTTTGTCTTTTTACCGTGGGCTTTGCTTTTTCCACCTCTCATCCTCTCCTCCCTTGGCCTCGAGCTTCTCCTTTAGCTCCTTGATCTCTCTTTGATTCATGGCCCTTGACGGATTCTTTCTAATTAAGAAGCTGCCATTGTCTCCTTTTTGGCCTCGAGCTCAGTGATGGATATTTTTTTGTCTTCTTTCGCTTGCTCCAACTGTGACACGAGTTCCTGAACATAGTCATCATAGTTTGTAGACAATGAGAGTGTGGTGGGGCCAGTAGTTGTAGATGCTTCTATTTTTTGCCTTTTGAGGTCACGTCTGGATTTTGCATCTGCACCTACTTGTTTTTTTTCTCATGTCATGGGGATTCCTCCACTTTTGCCTTGATTTGTCTCTTTATTGACTAACAACTGTACCTAGGCCACAAGGTTGATGGCATCTACCATGGTAGAAGAGCCTTGGGTGGGTGCAAAGACTAGGGTGGTGGGCACTAGGACAAGTGGGAAGGGGTTAAGTGGACCCTTTCCCTTGCCCTCTACTACTGGGGGTGGCAAGATTTTGGGTTCTTGGGAGCTTATGCTTGGGCATTCTTCGTCATGAGGGTTCATGGCAGCTAGCTCCTCCTCTCTGGAAGGCTACTCCACTAAGAGGTGGATGGCCAGGGCTATGTCTTCTTCCTCTTTCTTTATAAGCTCCTCGTCTTCTTCCTCATCTTTTCTCTTTCTCTCCTCTTTGGCTTTCCTAGATTTCTCTTTATTATTTTTTCCTCATTCTTTTCATTTCTCTTTATTCGTTCTTCAATGCTTTTGGATCATTGTGGGCTCTTTGTAAGTCTACTTTTTCTTTCTTCTTACGGTCTTTTTTGGCCTTCTTTTGCAGAGTCTCTCTCTTTGCTTTCTTGGCAAGATTATGCTTCTCACCCTTCTTTTTCATTGCTCTTCATCCTCTCACTAGATTACTCTTGTTCTTGGAGTGAAGGGGACCTATCTGGTGTCTCACCAACTTCCTTGTCTTCTTGTGCTTCCCCTAGTGCCTCTCTTATGATGGCTGTGAAGACCCCCTCCGAAGCCAATGGTAGAGGCCTTTGGGAAAAACGACTTCCTAGATTTGGAGGCCAGGGAATCTCCCCCCACATGTCTTCCTCGTGTGGCTAGTGCTTTCACTGAAGGTTCTATTGTTTTTTGCACAAAGCCATTCAGGCTTACTTCGTCTAGGGATTTTGCAATGATGCTCTCCAACATAGGCACATTGATTTGGCTCATGAGTGCATTATACCTATGACTGGAGAACAACGCATGGACCATCTTCACCTACAGCTGGACTTCTAGATTTGGGATGTCTACAAGTTTGATGCAATTGTTGGTGTGGACTAACATCTTGTACATCCTTGGCATAGCATATACGTCTCTTTTGGGCCGTCTCTCGACCTTGTTGGGTAGGCCCAATGCTCTCTACACAAATTGTAGGGCTCAACTAAATCTCCACCTTGTGGGTTTCATTTTTGTCACTCATCGTTATGGTGCCACAATTCCTATGGAAAGTTTAGAGAAATTCTATGTTGAAATGACATATCTAGAGCATGGCAAAAGCTATGATGGATAGAAGATGAACGTTAGATTCATGTTGACATAGACAATGAGTAGACAACTGTTACACAAGTGATTTAGGTTCCAAGATGGAAGTTTGGACTCATGAACACAATCTTGTGTAATGGACTGACAATGACACTAACTGAAAGAGGAAAGCACCATGATATATCATTAAAAAAGAGAGCAAATACAATGCTTTATAGGGATAGACTAGGCTGCACTTTCCACCACTGTGCATATGGGATTCTACATCTTGAGCCCACAATGCTCCATACAAAGAAGCTAAGCTGGGTGTGATTGCAAATATCTCAACATCCCTCCTCAATCACAACCAAAAATGTACAAATTGTGTAGAGGGTTTAGTGAGCAACCATCTGCAAAGTGTAGATATACCACAAACATGGTAAACACTAGAGGCTGTTGCAAAAAAGACTAAGTGTGGGTATCAAAGACCTAGTGGACATCTAGAGGCTATAGCATGGGCCTCACAAAGTGTACAAAGCCTGTAGTACAAGATTACATGAGGATTTTACAAGCTTATGTTAGAAGCATTAGGGCTAGGCAATACAAGGCTAAAAAAGTCTATCAGAACAGGAGTAGAAGGACTGATGAGGCTTGTCCTTCTCTTGGTGGTCTTCTTCTTCTTCTTCTTCTTCTTCTTCTTCTTTCTTTGCTCCATAATCTTCTTCTTCTTTAAGAGCAGGTAGATAGGCCTTTTGAGACCTCTTCCTAGCATGATAGAATTTATCTGTGTGCTTGATCTTTTTGCAAAAGTCACATACCAACTGATCTTTCTTGCCCTTGTACCCGTTACTGACATATAACATTTGTTTATCTTTAGAGGTACTTGGTTATTCTTTGGATTTTATCTTCTTTTCTTCTTCTAGTAGGGAGGCCTTAATGCCAGCTAGTTTAAGACTAGGCATGTTGATTAATGTAGTTGACACATTATTATAGTTAGGAGGTTGGCTTTTTAACAATACACCAATACAAATATCTTCATCCATCTTGAGAACAATCCTTGTAAGCTAAGTTAGGATGCACCAAACAAGGCATCTAATCTCTTCCATGTATCATTAGAGGTTTTACAAGTATCCACATGGTGAATGTAGTTGTCATCCAATTCCAGCTTAATGATGGCCGGTGCTTTGTCATCATTTTTCTGCCAAGTAGCTGCAAGGTCCACATCCCAAGGCTTCTTCTCTTTGCCATTAGTAATGGCCCAAAGACCCTACTAATGCTTTATAAGTATCAATAGATACTATGCTTTCAAGCACTTGATGTTGAGTTTGATGCTTGGATTTCTCCCCTCCTTGGCTAATTTGATGGGAAATGCTTGTTGGAAACTTCAATTCTCAGTTAGATCAAAGTGGTAGAAGATTGATTTGAGTGGTAGGAGAGAGAAAATGATGTAGAAGAGAAGCTTGACATTGAAATGGCTATGGCAGATAGTTGGAGAGCCTTTGCCCATGCTAGAGCATCAAATCATCACCAAAACTCTCATATTTGAGTAGTAGAAGATTTACTTGTGTCAAGAGACACAAGAAATGTAAATTCAAATAATACTTTATAAGTATCAATAGATACTATGCTTTCAAGCACTTGATGTTGAGTTTGATGCTTGGATTTCTTCCCTCATTGATTTGATGGAAAATGCTTGTTGGAAACTTCAATTCTCAGTTAGATCAATGTGGTAGAAGATTGATTTGAGTGGTAGGAGAGAAAATGATGTAGAAGAGAAGCTTGATGTTGAAATGGCTATGGAAAATTAGGGTTTATAGGACAAGGGCCTAGTTTTTTTTCTCAGTGTAGCTCATACAGTGGACTATTTCGAACAAGATTTTAGCTAGGGGTGCCTTAGTTGATGGGCTTTCATTGCTGAGAGAAACATTTAAAGATTTGTAAAGTGCCGAAAATGAGCAAATTAATGCAAATTTTATGGAAGAAGGGGTAGGAGTTGGATCCAAGATACTAATGGAATAATTGAAACGAAGCAAAGGAGATCATAGATCAGAGTTGGAGAGAGCATCGGCAGCCTCCCAACCATTAAATACGCGCCAGGTTTCTATGTGTAAGCAACCATTTCATTCATTTCATGATAAATGTTTGATGGAATTATTTATAAATGGATTCCTTTGATTGATAATGTTGAAATTTATCAAAAATTTTGAAAATTTGAAGAAAACCAGAAAATTTAGTCATTTAACAATTTATATCAAAACACACAAAACTTGCAATTATGCAGTTTTCATAGAAATGATAAAGTTTGGGGGTTTTGTTGTGATTTTGGGGTCCATATGGATGAGAAAGGAATGTAAAACCAATTCTCAGTTATTGTGACCAGTCCCAACCCATAAATCATAAATATGCAAATTTTAATCTAAATAAATGAAGAAAATAAGTGAAATTTTTGGAAAAATTAGTTTTTTGCACTAGAAAATTAAGGAAAAATATGCTTTAGGTTTTTGAATATATCCCATGGCTGGAGAATGAGGGATAAGCCTCAGTTTAGTCTTTTCTTCATGTTAAAGTCTGTTTTTATTGCTTTTTATAATAAAAACACATGAAAAGACTACCCTTTATACCTATCAACAATGCATAACCCAAACGGTAGGGGGAAGAGGAGTTTTGATGTTGATTAGTTGCTGAGAAAATTTGACATTTTGATCTATTTGTTTGCGCATACCATATTGGATGTTTATGAATTAAGTTAAAAGGGGTCCAAAGCAGTACGAGGATGCTCAGTGGTGCTAACCCTTAGCAACCTAGCATGACATATAGATTGAAATCATGGAAAGAAACGTTTGTTGCACTTCACAATGCTGATTTACGAATAATAAAATGTTTGAGCACTATGGCATTCATAGTTGTGTTGCGCATACCACATGGTGTAACTCTTGGATGCATTGCAATTGGTTTCTTATACTTATGACCTACACTGAGTTTTGAGATACTTGAGCTGTAGGTTTAGGTGTTTGGGTTCATTGGGAAATTGTTAAGTGAGGAAATATCTTATATTGTAGAACATTTTAAAATAAGAGTGGATTTTGTGACATCTATGTTATTTGTGTTATAGCGGTGCATCGAGGGGCCAATCCCCAAGGAGTAGGAGAGCCGCAGTGGGGCCATAGTGGTAGGTGAATTGGGTAGTCGGCCTTTAACAAACCCCAAGACAACACCACATGACAAAGAGTGAGGATCTCAGCTCAAAAAAACCCACGAGACAGCACCACTGAACACATGATAAAAAACTCTTGATCACTCACTCCTCGCTGAGACTTCAACTCAACACTTAAATAGTTCAAACCTTCAAGCTCTGATTTTACCACTTTTAGAGAGAATCTGATGCTGAAAAAACCGTGGTAGAGACTCTGACAACACAAGCTTTCAGATTCACACAAATCCTATTTTTTAGGGGATGGCAACCCTACGCGGCAAAATGCCCCATAAAGGTGATTGCTTCAAGTATTACAAAATCAGGACCCTCTCTGTTCTTCTTTCCTCAGAGCACACATAAATACAAACCAATTACATAGTTAACCAAACCTTTATATAGAAAATTTTCATACCCATTCAACGGCTACAAGAATCTCACTGCTCTAGACATTCCATTACTGCATCAAAACTGAGCTTGCACTCATATATCAATAGATAATCATGATGACTTACATGGGAAACCAAGTGGGTGTTGTAGAAGTTGTTGAATTCACATGTTTCCTCATAGAGCATAGAAATTTTCTCATAACTAACTCCTCCAGTGAAGTAATAGATGTTGAGAATATGGGATTTCTCTCAATCCCAACAAATGTGTCTTTAGCATCGAAACTACACAATGATAGAGCTTGAATGTTTAGCAATGGTGTTTGCTTTGGAGAAGTTCCGTTATTATCTGTTGTCGACGCATTTTAAATTTAACGTGGACCACGAAGCCCTGTCCTTCCTAATGAACAAGGCCAATGTGAAGGAAAGAATGATGAGATGGCTCCTTTTGTTTCAAGAGTTTGACTTTGAAGTGGTTACCAAACCCGGTCGCTCTCATGTCTTAGCTGATCACCTTTCGCGAATCCCTCAAAGTGATGATGAAGAAGAGAAAAATGATCCACACCTTCCAGATAATTTCTTGTTTCTGGTTGAAATAGTTACCCCATGGTACACAAACATAGCCAACCTCTTGGCAACCCAACAGTATCCCTTGATTATCTCGAGCTGTGAGAGCAAGAAGCTTCTATTGGAATCATCCACCTACACCCAGCTAGGACGTGATCTATACAAGAAAGGAAAGAACGAAGTCTTGCAAAGATATATTACAGTAGAAAAAACCAGCATAGTATTGAAATCATGCCATGATGAGCCATATGGTGGACACTTTGTAGGAGAAGTGACATACAAAAAGGCCTTACTAGTAGGATATTGGTGGCCGACCCTCTATAAGGATGCCTATGATTAATGTAAATGGTCTGATTCTTGTCAATGAATGGGGACGCCTACCAAATCTAGTGCCATGCCCCTGCAACCCATTCTTCCCATGAAGAAGCTATTTAAGAAGTGGGGAATTGATTTTGTGGGCCCCATTTATCCGCCAACCTGAAGGAAACAGAATAGATGCAACTTGTCTATACAGACTACCTAACCAAGTGGTGTGAAGCTAAAGCTCTGAAGCAGGATGATGGTAATAGTGTGGCATTGTTTCTGTACGAGAACATCATCACCTGTTTTGGAAATCCCCTAGAGCTCATCAATGACTGGGGTACCCACTTTGTTAATAAGATCATGGAAGAGTTTATAGAATTGTACAAGATTCGTCACTGTAAGTCCACACCCTATGACCCTAGAGCCAATGGCCAACTCGAAGTCACCAATTGTATCCTCTACTCGATTTTGACAAGAATGATAGTCGCACATCATTGTGATTGGGATGATCGGCTTATAGAGGCCCTCTAGGCATATAGAATCTCCCATAAGGTGGCTATAGGACAAACTCCTTTCCAATTGGTGTATGGAACAGAAGCCATCTTTCCTGTTGAACTCAAGCTACCCTCTCTATACGTGGCCATCAACAAATTCTTGGGAGATGACGAGTCCCTCCAATGCTATCTCTTGCACTTGGAGTGTCTTGATGATATCCACAGAATGGCCTTACAGTGCATGGAAGCCACGTAGGCTTGCAAAAAATTCTATCATGACAGCCTCATTGTAACGTGCGTGCCTATCGGCTATCCAAGCATGTTTTTAGTGGTCCATCGAGAGACGATTCTAAGTGATGCTGCCCGACTCTCCCATGGAATGTTACGGGGTTTGTTGCCTAGGGTTTCCCCAGTCTGCCTCGTAATGGAACATTTGCGATCGAAACCACTAGGATCGACTTGAAATCTAGGTTCCTAGTGGTCAAGGTCTCCTAACAACATTCTAGATTCGGGTCTTGGACATCCTACTTTACACAGAGATACCCAAGCCAAAGCAGATCCATGCCACAACTTAGTTCAAAGAGAATGGGAAATGAGAGGGATGTGCCACTCAACCTCTCTGCCCGTAGGGCATAGTTCCATTCCAGTCCCCTAAAATGGCATGAATCGGGTCTTAACTTAACAATTCCTAAGGGTTGGTCATGGGTAAAACCTTGTGAGAAGGCTCTCGGTTCTCTAGGACCACCCTGCCATAGGATGGACCCATCGGGGATTCCACCCACCCACTTCCCTTAATAGCTTTAGTTTTCTAATTAGGTCCTATAACATTTATGAAATCAGCTTCCTTAATTAGGCCTTAATAGCTTTAGTATCAAGGAGCGATACTATGCAAAATGTTTCTTAACACTTCCTTCCCTCAGCTAAGGCATATGTTAAGTGTTCAAACATTGTACGTGACATAAGTTCTATAGGTCACTTACATTGATCAATAGTCCAACCCTAAATTGGATTGGTGGAGGTCATAGTTATTAGACAGATCTTAAGATATCTCAGCTACAATCCTTATGTTTAATTTCTTGTACTAGCTCTTAGTCAAGCCATGAAGCAATAGGAATTTGTTCCCATATATCAAACATATTATAGGCATAATGTGTAAACACTTGATAAGATAAGTGCTAGATAAACTCAGGTAAACTGGACTCTAATAGGCCTAGCATTGAGCTAGAATCTAGGGTTTCTTGATATTTGGGCTCTTAGGCTAAGTACTTTTGAAGTATCCAAACTTTAAACTGGGACTTTCCTATTCACGATTCTTAATGACATATCTTTTTTAGCAATTATGCTACTTGTAACCCTTGACTATGCTTTAATCTAGCACTTGTATGCACAATCTTCTAATGTCATTCTTTTAGTGACTATACCATTCATAACCCTTGACTAGTTCCTCCTTGTAATTGCACTATCAGCAAATAGGCCATATGTAACTAAGTTTGGTTAAAAGGAACAATCGGAATGCCAAATTGTAATAATAGAAATAAGTTCAAGCTACTCCTTTGCATGAATTCATGCGCATACCGAAGTGATATAGCCTATGACTCACGAATAGGGAAGATGACAACTCATACCTAGGTATTCGGGGATGGCTTAACCATACCCAACATTGCATTTGTATTGATAGTAATGCCCTAACCAATGGCTCCACTGCCGGACGCAAGATTTCCATTGGTGCATGTCATCCTCCATTTTGGGACCATACTTCAGCTTGTAAATCTCCTTCTCCCTTTCTCTCATTGGAGAGATGGCATGCTGGCAACTACCTTCTATCACGATGGAAGGGGTTAAGCTCATGGATAGGAGAGGAAGGCTAAATGCGTATGGCCACCCTCTAAGGAGGGGAAGAGAAAGAGGACCTTCTCAAGGGCTCTCTCTCTCTCTCTCTCTCTCTCTCTCTCTCTCTCTCTCTTTGCAGCATCGAGGCCCTTCCTCTTCTTCTTCTCTCTCTTCTCACCTCTCTTTCTTCTTCTTCTTCTTCTTCTTCTTCTCACCTCTCTTCTTTCTCTCTCTCTCTCTTTCTCACTCTCTCCTTCTCTTTCTCACTCTCTCCTTCTCTGTTACACCTCTCTCTCTCTCTCTCTCTCTCTCTCTCTCTCTCTCTCTCTCTCTCTCTCTCTCTCTCTCTCTCTCTCTCTCTCTCTCTCTCTCTCTCTCTTCCACTGCCCATACAGAATAGGTCAAGGCCTCGTCCAAGGCTTCCTATCTACCTTGCAATTGGGGGGGGAGATATAAGAGAGGGAGGTTATAATTAGGGGGGATTTGGAGTGAGGTGGTCTCCTCCCCTACCCATATCATCGTGGCAATCATGGTCCGCTTCTTCTTCTCCCTTGGCAGTGTTGTCATCTTCCTCTCCTTCCTTGTTATCTCTGCATTCTCCCTCCACATCATCTTTGTTTTCCTCCTCCCATCGTTGTCATTCCTCATGTCTTCTTCTTCCCCGCCCCCCTCGCCACTTGTCAGTGACGACGGGGGGGAATCAATTATTTTTAATAATAGGGGGGACGTTTTATGCTGTGGGTGGGGGATATTACACTCATCAAGCAGAAGGAGTTCAAGGAAGGCGACTTAGTCCTAGCTTATGATTCTCTATTTGGCAAATTTCTAGGCAAGCTTCAACAACATTGGATGGGTCCTTATAAGATACTTGCTATTAATCTGAATGGCTTAGTCCAAGTCGAGATAGTCAATGCTTCGGATGATCCCTTCCTTATTAATGGCTATCGCCTCAAGAAGTATTACCTCCCCTGGGGATCCTAATAATCACCATTGATAGCTTCCTCATCCCTTGTATGAAGTTCTATATGCCTTTACCTAATGCTCCTGATAACCCTCTTGCTGATCTTGATGCTATGGTTTCATCCGGATAGCCCCTCGCAGCCACCTTCCCCTCCCCCTTGGTTTCCTTTCCATTTGATGCAACAGAGGTGGCGAGGATGGTTCTGATATATGGCGTCCCTACCATTCGATGCTTCAAAAATAATTTTAAAAAAGAGAAATAAAAGTAAAAATATATTGGTCATGGGAGAAAAGGACTTCAGTTTCTGACATGCCAACCTAATCTTCAAGAAAAGGTGGAAACACCCTCGCGAGCAGAAAATAAAATAAAATAACATAACATAAAACTATTATGGGAGAAAAGGAAGAAATTCCTTGTCATAACAGGCCTCATTCCAAGACAAGGTGGCACACAACCTTGGACAAGATGTTGGATGTGGAAAAGGTGGTAACACCCCGCAGTCCAGGATTACCAAACTCTTGTAGAGGAAGTTTTCAAGCCACCTCCCTTGGCTTCTTCATCAACCAATTCACATTGATATTATCAATAGACGTCGAAGCTTATCTTCATCGACAAACCTAGAGCGTCATGAGCATTCATCCTAACCAAATGGGGATGTGAGTATGGGCTGCCCTCTGTATTCATCAACAGAGCGTGAGACAGAGGGCGGGTGAGTGACGAGTCCTTGCCCCTGATATTCAACAGAGGTGAGATGTGTGAATGGTGCATTGCACACAGGGGATGGGTCTCTAAATGCACAATGCTCAAAATTGTTACTG
Organism: Lygodium microphyllum; assembly: GCF_053477565.2. Lineage (NCBI taxonomy): Eukaryota > Viridiplantae > Streptophyta > Polypodiopsida > Schizaeales > Lygodiaceae > Lygodium > Lygodium microphyllum. The sequence continues at coordinate 53,898,802 of NC_141145.1, forward strand.
TGCACAACACTATAAGGCTCCCTGGCCTTCCTTCTTGCACCATATGCTGGCACATGGTGGGATGCACAGTTGCACCATCAATTGCAAACAAGGCATACACCCTTTGCACACCTGATTATGAGGATAACATCAATGGGTTTCAGAAATGGGCTGCCCACTTGTATCTATCAATAGAGTGTGAGACAAAGGGGGGGTTGAGGGTGACTAGTGTTTCCTTAATCAATTATCGAGAGGTAAGGATTGAGGGACGTTACGATACTTGGAGTCAGGTACGTTCTCGTTTCTTATACACACACGGGATGGGTTTTTGCCATCACCACAAGACACGTCACTATGTACTATGCACTGCACTATCCTTGGCCTGCCTTCTTGCATCTATGCCAGACGGGGGTGGGACACACTAATGCACCATCGATTATGCACATTGGCATACTCCCTCTGAATCATTTTTCCCTTATTTCATTCCAAATCGGGTGTGAGTTATGGGTTCCCATGATTATTCATTGAGCAATGTGAGAGTTGGCGCGAGCGACTATTCCTTCATCCTCCTCCATGAGCGACAGTGAGCTGAATGTTCAACCCTTCATCATCACCGATGGATTTCACCGACGACAAAGCTACCTCCCTAGGTGCTGTTGTATGGTCCCTGCCATGTTGGATGTGTGTTGTAAAGACGCTCTGGTACCTTCTACAAATGATTGTGATACCACATGTGCCATCAACAATCATCGTTGATTATCTGCAAAAATTGGGCCGAGTGTTTCTAACCCTATTCCTTTTTCTATTTTAAGTGTGGGGACATCGTCATCCAGTGGAATGTCAAGTCTTAGGTCCCTGTTGCTCGGTTCACCCTTCCCATTAAAGTCTTAAGTGTGGGAACGTGTCCTTGCGCATCTATGAGGCATATACTCATGCATATCCGGATTCTAATCATGCATCCATGACATGGTTGGATTTTACCCTGATGGAGTCCCTTCCCCACCTACTCGTCCTCTCTCACCCCACTCCTGAGGACGTTCCTCCCGTGTTTCTCGATATCACTTAATTTGATGAGTTTCCATGTGAATGTACCCTATGTTCACAAGAACCCATACCCAATCTTATAGCCCTGTTTTTCCCTTCGAGTGGTACACTTTTTCCTTTTATATCCCTTGTTCCGATCAACAATTTACAAGTTATTAAATTCTGAAGAATTTTACGTCATCTTAATGTGTTCCCATGTGAACATGATTTTTTTGCTTCAAAACAGCTAATGGATATGACAATCGTGTCCTAATACCTTCCACTTGACATTTTTTCTTTTTAGAGCTCGTCATTCCAAGGTACTATTTATCCATTATTACTTTTTGCGGGTTTTTGTGTCTTTTCCATGCATCTTTTTGTCCTTTTTCTATGCGAACCTATCCTATTCTCCTCGAAACTTTCTTCTGATTTGATAGCTTTGTCCAACTCACCTTTATGCCAATTATCCGACTCACCTTCTTGCCCATTATTCCTTTTTAGCCTGCCTTGTTTTGACTTTCGAAATTTTTGTTATTAATTTGTATCTGTGTTTTCAAGCCCCATTTTATTGTTTTTCCATGTGAACGCCTTCTCATGCCCCCGAAAATGCATTCTAACCTCATCACCCTATTACCCACACTTGTCTTGAAATTTTTCCTTTTAATTGTTTTTTGTTCCGACGTCCAGATCTTCCCCAATTAATTTCTGTGCCTAGTTGCCAATGTAGTTTTCTTGTTTTTCTAATACGAATGCACCTTTTTTGCTTCGGACTAGTAATCTGATGATTGCGGATGATTGTGAGCTCGTGTGTACTCGTTGGAGTCATCGTGTCGTGTTGGGAGTTGCTTGCACATGTTCACATGCAAGGATACACATATCTGCTTATCCGTGCAATGGTGTGTGCCCATCCGTTCACACGTGGCTATTCACATGTAATTGGGTATCCCCATTTGTATTATAAAACTATCCAAAAACTTCAAAAACACATAATGACCATTTAAAAATCCCTAAAAATTCATAAAAATAGAAAAACAATTCTATGTTAAATTGGGAATTTTGGAAAATCTTTTTCCAAAATAAAATTCCGGTAACTAATTTTTGAAAATTCAAAAACTCAAAAATTCCTTTCAAATTAATTTAAAAATAGGCAAAATTCATAAAAATCATAAATTAGTTCCAAAGAAATGTTGGAAAAAGTCCAACCCTTTTATCATGTTGATGAATGATAAATGGATATTCAATTCCTTAATTCATCACTTAATGATTTTTTAATTCATTGAAAATCACTTTTAAATGCCAAAATGCTTGAAAATTTGTCAAAAATTTTGAAAAAAGGCTAGTAAATTCCAAAAAACAATCAGCAGACTTCTTTTCAATATTTTCCATCTTTGAAGCTATTTCAATCACAATTTGACCCCCAAAATAATAATAGTAATAATACTAATACTAATTTTTTTTTAAAAGAAAAACAAAAAACAAAAAACAACAACACACAAATACTAATAACAACCAAACAAACCAAATAGGACCACACTAACCTTGCCTTGATATTTTCCTTTTTTTAAATGAGGTGTCACATATTTTCCAATTAGTGGCTTTTTTCTTTTTGGACTCATTGCATCTTGGGACTAATACGTGCGCATTCAGTTTCTTGCATACACACCCCTGCCAAGTATTTATTTTTATATTTCTTGCTTTATTTATTTTTGGTTACGCAGTAAACACGATTAATTTTTAAAAGGAACTTTAATCACCCACTTTTCCATCCGCGCTCACGTTAAACACATATTTTTCTAATAAAATAAAATAAACCTGCCGTTCACTTAGCACGTGCTTCGTGTGCTACAAAAACATCTAAGTTTAGTAAAAAATAAACCTGTCGTCACAAGTGCACGCACTAAACAAAAAATGCTAAACACACACTTAATTTTTAATAAATGAATTTGCATTTAGAGGCCTCAATCTGGGAAACAGAGTGTGGGTTTCATTTAGCGCACCGCTTCACCCTAATAATTTGTAATTAACACTTTAAAAAGAAACAATCATTTTCTTTTTAAGGTTCAACACCTTATAAAATTTCATTCACTTTTTTTTGAATAATTTCTTAAAAAGAACCATTCATTAAACTAATTTTCCTCATTGCACTTTTTCTTCTCTTCAATAAATACGCTTCGCATGATGGGCACATGCAATCTTTCGAGTTTTTTCTATTGTCCAATTTGATTACATAAGTTTTGATAATGTCCTAAGTGGATTGTTGTTGTATTATGATTTGGTTGTTATGACATGATTACAAGTACGGTTTGTAGTTTTCGTTTTTTTGCTTGATACGAGGATTTAGGGTGTTTGATTATATTGCATCGCATAAAGCTTTTGGTCACGTATGTGCAAAGGTCATGCCAAATTTTTTAGGATATGCGATGCTTGGGGTGGTCAGTCCTTGGGGGCAGTCTATCACGTATGTGTGTGTCTACTCTGGTTGATCTCTTATTTATGGTTATCTTGTTGTTTTGCAAGCATTCGTTGTGTCTATTTGTGAGTGTGTGAAGTGTGTGTAATCCATCTGAATGGCGCCTCGTACTCCTCCTCCAGTCCAGAATGTCCCATTGGTGTCTCACGATTATTCTTTATTACTAGAGTCTAAACTTATTGGCAAAGTAGGTTTAGCCAAGTAGTTTGTCACACTATCATTGCCACTCATCCTAGAGAATACAAATACTTGTGATCAATTTCTAGCCTCTTATAGTAAGAGGTTTGGTCCTATCAGAGGAAGAGTTGTCCAAATGACACCTAAAAGTTTAGGTAAGGCTCTCTCTTTACCTTATTGGGAAGACTTTTTTTCTACTGCTAGACAACTATTCTCAAAGGAAGATATCCTTAAATTGCTACAGAAGCAGACAAAGATGTGTTGGATCCCATGAAGGTTCTTACCACTTCTGGAATTAGTGTCTCCATGATCTCCAATCCTGTGTGGAAGCAGCTATGTTGATTTCTCCAAGACAAGTTTATGACTGCCAAGACACCCTCTAATTACATTTCAAAGGAGTTTTTTATAGCTTCTAGAATGGTGTTGAAAGGCATAACTATTGATTAGACTTCCTACCTTTTTTCAAAAAATGGATTAACACTTTGTTAAAGCCACAAGGGGTAATGTAACTAATGTTACATTTGGTTTCTACATTTTTGTCTTTTTGGCATATGTCGCCCCTTTGATGGAAGTTCTTACCTTGATAGTTGATCCACTAGAAGCTCCTCCCCCTATTGAACACTCTGATGTTGTCATTGAGGATCTTGATCCTATCCCTCCTGTGATAGTTCAGAGGAAACACTTAAAACGAGTGGCTGAATCAGTCCCACGTCCTCCTCCAGTCTCCATTCATGTCTAATCTAGCAGTCACCTACCAGCTTTCCTCACAACGTCAAATCTTTTGAGAGCACATCGTGAGGGTACTCTAGAGATTTCCATCCCTTCAGTACAACACTTGGTAGCTGGAGATGCAAATCCCTTCCTATGTCAAGCCATTCATCATTCTATTGAGCTCTCAGTGACTGTTTGTATCCACTGGCTCTATTCCTCTTGCTATGATGAAGTCCAACAGACCAAAGAGGAGCTGACAAAAGCAAATTCCGAGCTAGCTTTTGCTCATGAACACTTTTCTAATCTTTGTGCCCAAATGGAGCAGCAGACTAAGCTCATTGATACTCAAAAAGAATCTCAAGAGCTTTAGGATTTGCTAGCCTCCCAGACAAAGGAGCTTAAGATAGAAAATACCACCCTAGAACAAAGAAAAATCTAAATTCAACAACTTAATGCTCAACTAGTTCTATCACATTCTTCTTCATAGAGCCCTATTGTACATCCAGTTCCTTCTTTGTCCCCTACGGACTTGGCAGTTCTCCAATGGCAGGCCACATTATGCCCTTTGTTCCAAGCTAAAGTGGAAAGGCTTCAGTCTAGGATGGACTTATTATGGTCTTCATTTGAGCAATTTGAGAAGTATATTCCTCCAGATCATTCCTTTTTTGTCCACTATCAGTTGCAGAAGTTGGCCTTCTATATTAGACTCTCAACGATGGATCTACCTCTTCCAGAGGATGGTTGGAGTGGAGCCTGGTCTTCTGATTTGTTGACAAAAGTAGTCTGCATGGTCTTTGAAGACTCTGTGACTTTGGATACAATACTGATGTCTTATATGTATTTAAGAGGTGATTTTTTGATTCCACATGATGAAGATCTAGCTTGGTATGTAGGGGATGTGGTCTTATAGCTGCCTTGTACGTCAAACATTTGGAGTTGAGGATTGATGAAATGTTCCAATGTTATTATTCTAAAGTGGCTGCTTGTCGCGACACTTTATGGCATACAATGATTGATTTTGTAGTCTTGAACCAAAGACAGAATAAAGCTTCTACTCATGTGCAAAACACTAAGCAACTGAGAGTGGATCTTCTAGCTTATCTTTCCAAGCACCATCCATTTGATTTGTCCTTCTTTGATGCTTACCATCGCCGATCTACTTTAGGTCCCTGCTTTAGGTTCATCCGTTCCTAGCTTATCTTATTATCAACAAATGGCCCATCAATATGATGCTTATTTTTCCCTTTATCAATCCAACCCAACAATCATTTTACCTCTCCTTTTCTAACCTCAGGGTGCCCCTCAAATTTTGATCTTTACCTATTGTTCTTTCATAGAAGATCAAAAATTTTTCCCTTCTTGATCTTGTTCTTTCCCATCTATATATATTTCTTCCACTTTTTCTGCTTATTATCAGTTAACACCTTTCTTAGTCGATTTGCCTAAATTTTCAGCTAATCATTCTTTAACTTATTCCTTATTTTATGATTTGGCCTACCCATCTCTTCATCCTCTTTTACCCATTCCTCTTCCATCTCCTACCACTTCTATTTCTCAACCCCCTTAGTTGGTTAGTGGGTATGAAAGGTTTGATCAGCAAATTCCAAGAAGAAGAGGATGGAGCTCAACTGATTCTCTTATAGGACTATAGACTAATTGGCCATTAATTCTAGGGGAGTGGACAGTTGCTAGTCAAGCATACCAAAATTATCTCCAATTTTCCCAACAATATTGACAATCTCCACATCCTTCAGTGAGATTGACAGCCCACTTTGCTTGGTACCTAGCATATATGCATAGGGATTCACATAATGATCAAAAGGTCATTCCCAAGTTAGGTATGAATGTCAATGTGAACATTGATTTCCAACAACTGGATGTTCTATATTTTCATGCACTTTGTCTCCCTAGCAGATACCTTGTTTTGCTAAAAAGGACATGCTGCCTTCAATTCTAGAATCTTTCAAAAACTTTTGTAGATGAATCCTTATCCATGGATCATTTTCGTAATCATCAAGCCTTCAAGAGGAGGGATCATCTTCACTAATACCTGTGGATGTATCTTTTATGCTTCTTAATGATATATCTCTCTTTTGGAGATGCCATTCAAATGGTTGTTTTGTGTTTGTGCTGTGTTAATTCCTATGTGATGAGTTCGTGGTGGTTGAATATTGGATTTGTTTGAGAGCTCTCTTTTTTACTATTGCCAGTGATAATGATGGTGGATGGAAAGCTTAAGATGCAAAGCTAAAGAACCTCTTATATCCTTTAAGAATTTGTTTGTACTTTTCTGTTGATTATAAGATGTGTTAATGGATAAAGGTGTTTTCCTTTCGTTGTATCCTTTCTTAGATACAGGTGATAAGTTGGGGTCGTGGTTGGGTGGTTTATTGAAGATACTAAAGAAGATCGAGTTGAGATTTTTAACAAACTTGTATTCCCTCTTTCTTAGGTTGTGAGGACTCTCTTATTAAGTGTGGGGATATGTGGAATGTTGAATTTACTAGGTGTTTTTGGTTGATTTTTATTGTTTTTTAGGCCTGAATTATTGATTTTTGATGGATTTTGAGTGATGATTGGTTGTTTTGAAAGTGTTTTGGATGAGATTGATTATGTTTTGGAAGCTCATGATGATTCTTAGAAGAGATATGAGGCTCTGTGATGTTCCGATAGGTTCTATGAGGTTCTAATTGGTTCTGATAACTTCTATTTAGCTTCTATTGTGTTCTGATTTTCTTTTGTGTATAAAGCATGGATTAATGATTGATGAAATTTGATATTGTTTGAAATATCATTGAATTTTTTTTAATAGTTTGGATTGTTTTTAGTATGAGTTATGTGGTGCTGATGCTTTCTGTTGACCTTCTATAAACTCTTTGTTTTGTAGAGCCTATATTTCTATTCTGTTCTTTTCTGTATGCCTCTGTAAGTGTTCTGTGGAATGTATGTGTGACTTTGGGATAGTTTTCTAGCCTTGGAAAGATGTGAATATAAGTTAAAAAGAGCTCAAGAAAGTGGAAGAAGTAGCTACTGAAGACTTAAGAGAAGATTGGAGTGAAGTGACAATAGTGAGCTATGAAGAGTCAATGTAGTGGCTCTGGTGACCTTTCATATCAAACACACCTTTTGGAAGGGGAATCCATGACCAAAGAAGGATTATTATGAGTGATTATTGAGTATTGTAGTGAGGAGATGATGTACTATTGATTGAGAGAGAAAGAGAGAGTCATAGATAGCCAATTCTATGCCAAACAATGTATCTTTCTATGAGAGATTGTAAGAGAAAACTATGAAGACAATGAAGAAGAATACTATGTTATTTTTTTCCATTCAAAGTGGTTTTTTCTTGTGTTCTCTTTGTTGGTTGATGAATTCTATGAAGATAATGATCAATTTTGTTGAAGATAAAACCATGGGAGATTGTTTCTATGATGTTGCATGAAGATTTCTTGCTAGTGGTGTTCTTTTCCTTGTTGTGGCTCTCTAAAGAATGAAACAAAAGCTTGTTGATGTTACAATATATATTTTATTGTAGTAGAAACCCCTTTTCCTTGGTGTTTCTCTTGGGCCTCCACGTCCCCTAACTCCTAGCTCTGATTGACATTCTTTCCTTTGTCATGGGTGACTTGCTTGGATGTGATGTCTCGGGTTGTTGGTTTTGAGCTCCTCTCTTTGAGCAGATCATCTATTCGTATGGCTTCTTCTTCAAAGATCCTAGCCAGCACGTCCCTTTGTAGGGTTGAGTTGCTCACCAAGGCCTTGTAAAGCTCTTCACTTCAAATTCCACTTATGAACACAGTGGAGACCACTTGCTCACTAGGTCTCTCTGCAATGGGATTCTCTTGAAAAGACTCTGCACATGGGTGATGTAGTCTCTGATATCCTCCTTGTCCTTTTACTTGATATTCATAAATCTAACTATGAGGTTGTAAGAGTATCCTACCTCAGAGAACCTCTTGATGAAGAGACTCTTGAGGGTGTTAAAGTCATTGAGTTTTTCATTGTCCAAACTGGTGTACCACATCTATCCTTTATTGCCTAAGCATAGGTTGAAAGCTTGCAAGTGTTGGGCAAGATCTGTGAAGCCGTTAGCCTTGCAGACCTACTCAAACTACTATACAAAATTATGCCGGTCATTGCTTGGCTCGTACTTGTTAGTTCTTTTGCAACTACATGAATTCTCAATTGGATCTTGGAGCACTAGTTAACTCCTAATCCTACCTACAACGATGTTTCTAGCATTGCAGCGCTTTGCTTTGTGGCCAATGCATTGTCTATTAGTCACTTTGAGAAAATCTTTCTCAACGTTAAGTCTGCCTTTACTAGGACTCTCTTCCTTTCTACATTTGGTCATGTTTAGTTTCTATTTGCTAGGGCTACCTCTCACATTTCTATGTCTTGCCGCAATCTCCTGGGCTATTGTTGCTAGTTGTATGCTGTTATGCCTTGCAAGTCTTTTTGCACTAGCTTTCTTTCCTCTTCAAGGTTCCCTATGATGTTTTCCAATGGTGTGCCATGGTGGTCTACCCTAGCTTTCTTTCCTCTTCAAGGTTCCCTATGATGTGTTCCAATGGTGTGCCATGGTGGTCTACCCTAGTTTGTGCATCATATGTAGTCACTATTTGCTAGATTTCGATCGAGAAATATCCTAGGTCAAGCTCTTCATGTCTGTGGCTTACATTGTACTTTGCCATGTCTGCGGTCTCTTGCTCCACTAGATTGTCAATGAGGTTGATAAAGTTGGGCAGCATTGCACTCCCAATGGTGTTGCTCCCTCGATGTGTCTGGCCTTTTGTGTTGTGTTTGTCACTTAGCCCTACCGATCGAGGTTGCTTGATCCCCTATCTAGGTTTGAGTGTCGCCTCCTATTGGTGGGTTCATTCTGTTAATTGGGTCTAATTGTGTTTCTGTTTATTGAGAGCCAACCCTCAATTTTAGTTCACTCATTTTGTGCATGTTGTTCTTTTTTGTGCATTGTGCAAAATCAGACTTTTAGTTCTTTCCAAGTGCACTTCAAGTGTCGAAACAATGTGGGTACACATGCAAGATAAAAAGTGCACCTTCCACACTGCGGTCCAAGTTCTCGATAGAATACGGCTTTATACTCAGTCTCACTGGCCGCTCTCTCTAGTCTCTAGGGTCTATACTACATTGTTCAGCTTGATCAGGGTCAAATTAGGGTCTAGGGGTCAGCCTCATGGTTCTAATAAGGACTAAAAGCTGACATGACTGGTGTCTAGTTGTTCCACTGCAATTTTCTAGGGATAATTTTGTCTGTAAGAAATTCACAGCCTTTCTCAGTTACGGTGTCGTGCAGAAAATAGCCCAGAAGTTCGTGAATTTGCTGCTCGTCAGTGGGACGCTAAGAGAGATAGGAGATTCGATCAAGGAACAAGACAACAGATTGATGACAAAGAACTAGTGTATTGCAATTTTACTCCAAGTACAAATCCAAAGCCAGATTACAAAACCATAGCTCAACCAGGACAACTAAATCCATAGACATAATGCCAAGTCGAATATTCAATGGAGTACAAGAGCTTCTATGAATAAATCCCAGATCCAAGTGCTGGTCTTCATGAATCCAAGTAAGTTCTAGACTCTCTGTAATCTCTTTTATCAAGAGCATCCAAAGAATCTTCTCTTGCTTCAAGTACTCTATTTCAGTAAATCCTTTTCTAATGCTACCAACACAAGAAAATATTTTATGCATTCATAAGCTCTCAATTCCCTACTCAAGAGAATTTCTGCTTATAAATTCCTGTTAATGCTATCCACACAGTGAAGTACAGAGAGCCCTATTCCAATTAGTAGTTTTCTTCTCTCATAATAGCTTAATAAATCTTTGCCATAAAAGCCCATGTTTTTGTACGATAGTCCAGTTCCAGGTATATGCTTATAAGATGACTCTCCCAAAAAGTGTGTCAATGCAATCATTCCTTAAACTTGTTAAAGAACAAAGCTTTATTATAGCATTGGCTTTTCTTCAAGCGTCGTGTGTTCACCCTTTCCATCTTATAACATAAGATGTAAGCTTTTATTCTTCTCCTTATCAACGTTGTTTGCCTCGATTGTATTCACGTCGACTCCTCTCCTAGTGCCTTGACTCTGCCGAATTCAGTGCAGACATCCCCCTGGCTCAGCGCGTTTTTCATGTTTCAAAACTTTTTTCTGTATCATGTAATTTGCAGAGACAAAAAAGCTTCTTTTGAAAAACTTCTTAGAAGCTTCCTGCTTTCATCATTGGCCCAATGATAAGGTAGCATAAACCCATTTTAGACTAGCCTTGAAACTAGTTCAAAGTTATCCCCTTTGAGGTTTCACACTCAAATAGACTAAACTAGTTCATGAAAGGGTTTGATTCTCCCTTGAAAGCTTGTACCTTCATTGTTTTTGCCCAATTTCACTTAGATCTTTTAAACCTTGCGCTAAAAGGTTTAATACACTAATTTTCATGGGATCCCAGACCTCGATAAGTCTCCAACTTTCTTTTGAGATTTCTTCTTTAGAGTAGATTCTCATGTAAAATTTCAGCTTTCGTTCTCTTATGACCTAGCATCCAACTGCATACACAGAAGAACTTATCATATTTTCAATTTTTTCTTGGAGTACACACAGAAACACACAACAAACACACTATCCACACACGGATTTGCACGTAAGTACTACTTAGTTGAAGGATGGATTTTAGGCCCCGGAACGTGCCTAAAAATAGTAGAAAAATGTGGAAATGCAGGGAAAAATACCAGATCGCGAAGGCGGCGGCTCGACCTAGGACGATTTTAAGCATTAAGTGCTTGACGGGCGCCCGTGCAACACTCCGTGAATTTTCATAATTTTTCCGTGTGCCCGTGCCAGTCAGTGAAGCTGCAGGCCTGTCCGGGATGTTGAGACGAGCTCACAGGAATTTTCAGATCGAAGTTCGGAGTCCGGATGCGGAGGATGGCCCGAAACCGGCCGGGGTGCCCAAGAGGGGGCCCAAAAGGGAAATCTCAAAAGGTGTAAGAGAGGGGGGGTGACCTTTGGCAGCCCCCCCCCCCCAAAAAAATCGTGGATATGGGGGGGGCGGCGGCTGAAAACAGCCGCCGAAAAAATCGCGCCCCACCCCACCCCCCCCCCACCCCCCCCCATAGAGAGATGTCAGGCTACACATAAGGCATGAAGGTGATCAGCCCGGGCTCCCGCATCAAGGCTACGCTCCGTATCGCCGCCCTCCGTGCGCAAAATGGTGGACTGGTTGGAGAGAGAGAAAATCACTCTTTCTCTCTCCTCCCTCTCTCTCCTCTTAGCCCCCGTTCGTGCTTGAAGGAATAGGATGGAGATGGACGGTCGGATGGATGCCAATTCTTGACGGGATGAAAGAGCAATGCAAAACCATTGTAGATTGCTGATTCCAAGCAGAATTCATGGCTGGAAATCAATCGTGGGATGTACCAAATTTAATGAAAAACCCGCAAGACATGGTAATAATTATTTTTACAAAGAAAATGGCCTTTTGTTGCAAATTTGGTCGTTAAAAATGTGTTCATATGGATTGAGTTTTGAGTGTGTCGTGCTTTGAGTTGTTTTCTGGCTATTCATCATTTAAAAATCAGAAAAACATGTGCGGGATAGCAGAAAATAGAAAACCGAGACACGAAAAACCATAAAAATGAAGGAAAATAGGGTTTTTTGGGCTAAAAATGATGCAATAAATTAATCCACACCTACTAAAATTTTTGTTTCTGCTGGAATGAACTAAGGGCCACAGCCCATAAACTGAACTTAATTTTTAGCAATTAAAAAATGTGAGAAAATGGGAAAATTTGCAAGAAAATGATGGAAAAACCCTAAAAAATAGGGAAAAATCATATTTTGGGCTTCGAAAAATTGGGAAAATTATGAGTAATGTTCGTGAATGTATAGCAAGGCTGAGGCATGAAGATTTGCTTCAGATCAGCCTTGTTTCCATGTTTTAGTTCGTTGTTTTCCGCTTTTTATATGAAAAATAATGGAAAAAAACTGTAAAATGACATGCAACGAAACAATACTAAACCGGGGGGAGGGCAGGGTAGTTGAGAAGTGTTTAAATGCTATTGCAATTAATGGAAAAGTTGCTGATTTCCATTGCATAAGCATTTAGGACAAGGAATTAATTAAAATTAAGGCCTAGTAGCACGAAGAACACTTCGGTGCTAGGTCTTGCAACGAAGCACAATCGTTAGAAAGGAACCATGAAAAAGATGTTTTGCACTTGTGCACGATACTGTTTTGCTAAATGTTTGAGCACTAGGCATCCACCAAATGCATAGAGCATGAAAAGAATTTAAAAGTATTAGTGATCAGCTCCTGGGCATGCATTGCAATTGGTTTATTAGGACATGACCTACGATGAGAGGCAGTGAGGTACCCATGCTATAGGTAGACGTGGGTCCTAAAGGGGAAAGAGAAGTAAGGACAATGGTACATTCCTGGACACGCTTATTTGGTACCTTGAGCAACTTGTGTGCGAAATGTCTATATGTTGAGCGACGCATCGAGGGGCCAATCCCCAAGGTGTAGGAGAGTCGCAGAGGGTTGACGGCATTCAGCCGTAGGGGGAACCCCATGTGTATGTGATTCGAGCCTTTTGGCTATGTGAAAGGGACTCCCTCTGAGGAACAGTGGGCTAGGATCAGTTGGACTACAACGTATTACAAACGCAATGTTTAGGAAGGCAGAGATTTTGATAGACGCTCCTGGCCGCGAGGCCGAGGGGTTGTCTTGTGCGTCGTGACGAGGTCGGGCTAGTGCATGAGCCGGTGCCGGCCCGTTTTTTGGTCCGTCAGTGGTGCATCTACCGGGAGCCGCTTAAAAGTGGCGGTTCTCGAATCTTGGTTGTTTAGGGACCAACTAGCAGTTTATGCCAAAGGATACTGAGATTGACCCGTTATTTATTGATAAGCATCGTCTAGCAGACATCCAAAAGCAAGAAAGTGACGAAAGAGCTAGGCGACGTGCTGAAATTTTTAGGAGATATTCCCCTAAGCGTAGCGGTGCTGAACCCTTACGAGGGAGTGGATCTAGTGGTCTTAGTACCACAAGCAGTAAGTTAGGAGAAGGTGGAAGCTCTAGTGCTCCCCTTCCTTTGATAAGCTAGTCCACGTCAAGTACGGGAGGTGTAACCCCACCATCCCCTATTCCTAGTGCAAATCCAATCCTCGTCATGGCGCAGCCTATTGCAATTCCAGCAGGAACGACGGATTTGCCGGCTCTAGGTTACCCGCTACCCATTTTTAATGGGCTAGTTGAGGAAGATGCGGAACTCCACATTAGGGAGTTTCAAAAGCTGATGTTTAATTGTCGCATCCAAGAAGAAGGACATTTAATGATGTTCTTCAACATGACTCTCAAAGGAAGAGCCGCTATATGGTATCATAGTTTAGAAGCCGGAACCATATTGAACATTGATGCATTTTATGGAGCTTTTCGAAGGGAGTTTGCCCCTGAAAGGGGTGGGCAATATTGGTTGCGTGTACTCAACGTGACCCGTCAAGAACCACACGAAGATATTCGTGCTTATGCGAAGAAGATAAAAGAGGTTTTCCGTAAGTTGGACACCTCTATTCCTATCCCCGCAGCTGCCCAATTGCAATATTTCCTACATGGTTTGGACTTTAATATCCAATTGCAGTTGAGTAGTGTCCCCTTGGGGGATATAGATACTGCCATTACACGAGCACAAGAGGTGGAATCCCGACTACAAGCAGCCTATGCTTATCGAGGCAATTCGAACATGGGTTTAGTATTGGGAAATAATGTGTCAATGGCCAATGGCAGTAGTAGCCAAGGGATAGCGATGGCTAACCCTAATGGGAGAGGGAACATGATACAGAATGTCCCTTTATTACCAGCTCCCCCTAGCATGTCGATGCCTACGGGTAGTCAAATGGCTTCAAGTGGTGGAGGCCAGGCGGTCAATTCTAACACCATGCCTGTGGCTCAACAACCAGTGCCTAATCGAATTGTTAGGCCGATGGAACAACATGGTAATGACCAAGGCTATGAGTCGAGTTCTTCCAATGTTCTTGGCAAGGTTAAGGACATGATGAAGCATTATACCGACATGATTATGGAGCAGTATCGACAAATAGCCGTGGATGTTAACTTCCTTAAAAAACAACAAAATTTGATAGGAAGTAGATACCCAGATGAGGGTGCACCGTCGAGGTTTAGTTGCAAATGGTGTGGTGGGCAGCACTATCCAAGGAATTGCCCAAATGTTAAGTGCGACATTTGTGAAAAATCCGGCCATTTAGCAGCTACTTGCTGGAGTAAGATCAGTTCCCTCCAGCGAGGTAGTCGGCAACCAGGGCCTGTTAATCATCGTGCCCAAGGAAATGATTCCCAGCGAGAGGATGGGCCTAAACAAATACTTCAATGACCAAAGACTACCGTGGAGGAGCTACATAGTGGTAGTGGGGTTAGTTTGATTGAGGCTGTATGCGTTAATGATGCTGAAACCTCTAATCTGCGAGCTGTCCTTACAAGAGGTCAAAAGGGCAGAGGAGCCGACAAGGATAAGCCTGTCGACGAAAACCCTAAACAAGGTGACAAAGGAATGCAAGTTTTGGATCCTGCCCTGGAAGGGGGACCTTTGAAGCCCGTAGAAAGTAAAGCTGATAAGGAAGCACCAAAGAAGAAGGTGAAAGTTAAGAAAGAGGCAATAAAGCCAGTTCAGCGACCTAAAGAGCGGATGGTTTAGTGTGAGAAGCGAGCTCTATCAAACTATCATGAATTCGATTTGGCGGGCTCTCTTTGCGAAGTCAAGCCGGATGTGAACCTTTTACAGCTTATTAAGCTTTCCCCAGGAGTACGTAAGGAATTTAGAAAGATCTTACGTACTGATTATATCGTAGAACCTTTGGGAATTGCGCGAGTTGGTGATGACTGGTTTGAGCATGCTGAGAAGCATTGCCCAAGGGTTGCAGCCTATGTCGATGGGATATTAGTAGATTATGCCATTGTCGACACTAGATCATCTGTTAACATTATGAGTTCTGAACTGATGGAAAGGTTGGGTCTTGCGATTCAGAAAGATACTTCCACAATTCTTAGAGTGGCTGATGATAGTTTGAGACAGCCGGAAGGCTGCATTACTAAGGTCCATGTCACTGTTGCAAATGTAGAATGCCTGTTGGACTTTAGGGTGATTCGTTTTGCAGGGCGTCCAAGTTACCAAGTATTACTCGGACGACCTTGGATCTTGCAAGCGGACTGCCAAGTAGATATACCCGCCGGTCGACTGATATTCGGCAGAGGTGCCCAGCGTGTGGTAGTTGATGCTTATCCTGAGTCCCCGCAGAGTGAGAGAGCTCCTCTATCTTCTACAGAATTGGAAACATTAGAAGATTTATTTGCCAGTGAGACATCATCGAGTGATGAGTCCAAAGAGGGATCCACCATGGAGAACATCTATCAAATCACTTTGAACGAGCCGATAGAGGGCCAAGATCGTATAAGAGATGCAGATGTTATCGAGCTAGACCTTGGTACGCTTGATAATTCACGGCCAATCAAATTAGGTTCTATGCTCAGTACAGCAGAAAGAGAGGACTATATGGCCTTGATCCAGGAATTCCGTGATATCTTTGCCTGGAGTTATGATGAGTTGAGAGGCATTCCTCCTAGTCTTGCTGTTCATACAATTCCGTTGAAGGAGGGCAGTCGTCCTGTATGGCAGAAAGTAAGGCGTATGCCTTTCGAATTGAGGGACGGCCTGCTTGAAGAGTTATAGAAGCTTCGAAAAGCGGGTTTGATTTTTCCTGTGCAACACATGGAATGGTGTTCGCCAGTTGTGATTAGAAAGAAGAAGAATAATCAAATCCGTTTATGTGTAGACTTTAGGGAGCTGAATAAGCAGACAGTTAAGGACTATTACCCGTTGCCATTTATTGACCAGATTTTGGATCAATTAGCGGGTAGGGAGATATATTCGTTTATGGATTGCTTTGCAGGATACAACCAAATGGCAATTGCAGAAGAGGACAAGTTGAAAACAACTTTTATCACTGTATTTGGTACTTTTGCGTACCATGTGATGGCCTTTGGTTTATGCAATGGGCCTGGTTCGTGGCAACGAACAGCAGATAAGACATTCGGTGACATATCCCCTGAAGAGTTGAAAGTATTTATTGATGATTTAGGGGCCGCCACCGTGAGAGAAAGGCAGTTGATCATTTTAAGAAAATGCTTCGAGCGCTGTAGACAATTTTGCATCGCCTTAAACCCACGGAAGTGTGTTTTTGGAGTACCTTATGGGCTATTGCTGGGTCATGTGGTCAGTTCGGTAAGAATTGTGACAGACCCCGAGAAGGTTAAAGTTATAGTTGCCATGGGTCCACCTCGCACTCCGTAGGAAGTTCATAGCTTTCTGTCTTCGGTTGGTTACTACCGTAGATTCATCAACGCCTTAGCAGAAAGAACGTTGCCGCTTACAAATTTATTGTCCTTTAGCTATTCGTTTGTATGGGGTGACCCTTGTAAGGTAGCATTCGAGGATGTGAAACAGGAGCTAGCAAGAGCACCCATTTTAAAAGCACCTAAAAGAGGTGAGGTATTCTACATATTTTCAGCAGCCACGATGTATAGTATCAGCTGCTGTTTAGCCCAAATTTGGGAGGAGAAGTGGTACCACCCGATTGCTTTTGCTAGTCGGAAGCTGGGGGTATCCGAAATCAATTACACTTACATGGAGAAATTGTGTCTAGCGATGGTTTTTGGGACCAAGAAGTTCAGGCATTACATTCTCTATGAGAAAGTCGTGCTTTATACGAAGGCGGAGGGACTTCGATTATTGATGAATAAGTTACAGCCGCCTGATCGGCTAGCAAAGTGGTTAATCACTTTGTAGGAATTTGATTATGAAATCAAGAGTAAGCCACCAAGGTTGCAAGGCATCGTGGAATGTCTTGTGGACTTTGGGGAGCCGAAAGAATCTGTGGCTGAAGGTAGTGATATGGAGAGGTTATTTAAAATAGATACGGCATCTATTCCCTCCTGGTATGCTGCAATAACGCATTATTTATCCACAGGAGAGGCGGGATCCGAACTATCTAAGGTTGAGAAAAGGAAATTTAAGCAGCAAGCGTTAAAGTTTGCCTTGATCGCAGGTACGTTATATCGGCAAGGGGTTGATGACATCTATCGCCGGTGTGTGATGCCTGACAAGGTGCCATTCATTTTGGAAGAGTGCCATGATTCTGCTTGCGGTGGCCATTTTGCTGGACGGCTTACAACACAAAAGGCTTTAAGAGCAGGTTATTGGTGGCCTGCCATCTTCCAGGATGCGTTTGCGTATGTTAAGCGATGCGATATTTGCCAACGGCATGATAGTCGAGAGAATAGGAAACGACCACTCACCCCTATTATGGCGATACTTCCATTTGAGAAGTGGGGAATAGACTTTGTGGGTCCTATTACTCCGTCGTCGACTACGCAAAAGAGATACATCATTGTCGCAACTGACTACTTCACAAAGTGGTCAGAAGCACGTGCAACAAGGAAAGATGATGCTAAAGAAACTGCTAGTTTCCTTTTAGAGCAGATAATATGTCGGTTTGGTCCGCCGAAAGAATTAGTGTCGGACCGCGGAACCCATTTCCTGAATAAGGTGATTAAAGGTTTGACAGAGATGTGGCAAATCAAGCATAACAAGACAACCCCATATAATCCGCAAGCCAATGGTCAGGTTGAAAGCACCAACAAGCAGCTTGTGGGCATCCTGTCCAAAATTGTGTCAGAAAAGAAACGAGATTGGGATAAAAAGTTATATGTGGTTGTGTGGGCCTATAATACGACTTTCAAACGAGCCACTGGCCATACCCCGTTCAAGTTAGTATATGGGGAGGAGTGTGTCTTGCCTCTAGAAATTGAGCTGCCGACTATTCGGTTTGCCATCAATCATTCTTTGAGCGATGAAGACGCACTTTTTGAGCGCTTGACGACACTGACACATTTAGATGAGCTTAAGCTGCAGAGCTTATTGCACCAAGAAGTGGCGAAGCGCCGAATGAAGCAGCTACACGACCTCAAAGCCAAGAAATACACCTTCAAGAAAGGACAGCTTGTTCTGTATTATGACGCACGACGAGAATTATTTCCAGGCAAGCTAGAACCCAAATGGGATGGGCCCTATAGGATTGTTAGGATAGGAAAGAATAAATCTACAGTGTTGTTAGCTGACCTTGAGGGGATAGAATTTAAAAATAAGGTTAATCTTAATAAGATTAAACCTTATTATTTCTGACTGCACTAATGCTATGACTGCCTTGCAGGTCTAGGTGAGATCGATCAAACATCTGCAAGGAAATCGTGATAGAGGTTGATGGGTCGCCTGATCCCTTTTGGAACAGAGGTATCATCAGGGAAAGCTCATTTGGTGGAGCAAAGGAGACAAGGTGATTGAGCAAGAAGGCGGGACATTTATTTGGAGATCAAGGTCTTCTGCCATCACTGCCTACAAATATTGACGAGTATCCCTATTGAATTCAATGATGATGGAGGGATGGAGCCTACAGTCCACCCATTGAATATGCTGAATTTCGATTACCATAATTACGAGTAGAGTTCTGGATGGCGGGATGTGTAAACCCTTTATGGACGTACACCTTGTACTTTGATGGGGCGTCCAGAGGTGCATGCAAAAAAGGAAGTGTAGGAGTTGTCATCCGAGACCCCCGACGACGCATTGTCATGAAGTTAGCTGCTTATCTCGGGGCGAACTTTACCAATAATATGGCAGAATACAAAGCCCTGATAATAGGTTTGAATATTGCGAAGAAGGGTGGTATCCGCCAATTGTTGGTAAAAGGGGACTCTCAATTGGTTTTAAATCAACTCAATGGGACGTACATGGTACGAAACCCCATCCTTTGTATGTACCATCATACTGCCATGGCCCTGCTAGGCAAATTTGACAGAGTGTCTTTTCAGCTGATTCCACGGAATTGGAATCAGTTTGCCGATTCTTTGGCTAATCTTGCGTATGAAGAGGACCTCTTCTTTAATTGTGGCCCTTGTCCCGATATATCTATTGATGGTGAGACAGGACCCGGTCGTTTGTGGGGTATGCTTTCTGAACATGCCCTTTTTGGCAGACGATGGTTGCTTTGGGTGATGCAAAGGGTAAGCGAGACTCATCTGCCTTTATTATCTCAGACCCACAGACTGATTCGACAACATGTGATGCGAACACCTCTTGCGATATACGCAGGAGGGATAGGTCATAATCTAATGCACCTAGTTTAGGGCTACGAGCCTATGTTCCCCTGGGAATAGTATGCTTTGCTGTCTATCATAGTTGTTTCCAGGAGGATGTTATGCATGGTATTGTTTTATTTCATTAGGCCAAGAGGGCCGATGCAGTTTTGTAGTGAAGTGTTTGATTTCATTAGGCCAAGAGGGCCATTTTCCTGTCTAGTGCGGGTGCGGTTAATCGGTTTTTTTGTTTTAAGTGTTGTGCTGGAAAGGTTTCGTGTTTCGTGGAATTTGGTGGAGCTTGGAGGGAGCCTTTGTCGCGGCATCGATGGAAACTTCTTGTGGCCAATCCAGGTGATACCTCTCCTTTACGAGTACCTTTCTTTCCTGTTATATGTGTATGAGTACTTGTCGAGGGGACACATTTTTGTTGGGGACCGGCAACCAAGGCATGAAGTCCCAGGTTGAGGTTGAGTATGTATGAGGGAGGTCGGAGTAGTCATTGCCTCCTGCAACGACATGGTTAGACATTGAAAGACCTGTTTTAGAAGGAAGTTTTAGTGGCCTTGTCCTGCTAGCCTGCTAGGCAGCCGTTCTAGGAGTTCTTGTTAGTAGTGAGGCAGTTAGAGAAGCCTGCCAGAAGATAATAATGATGATGCCCAGAAACTTTGTATATCCTAAAAGATGACTATAAATACGCAGGTGTGTAAAAAGGGGTTCTAACCCCTATCAAAGCAAAGAAAATGAATGAAAATATATAAGCAGTTGATCATTGCCTTGCGAAGGCCTGGTAGGTTCTTGGGGACGAGTCAGACCCGGGGCCGATACCTTGTCTTCCTAGGGGTGGCTTCTTGCTGAAAACCAAATGAAATGGCAAAACAAGGAAGGCTGGAGCGAAAATAAAAGTGAGCGTTAGAAAATGATTAAGTGTCGCCTTGCGAGGGCTTGGTAGGTTCTTGGGTGCCGAGACAGGTCCTGAGGCTGATGCCCTGTCCTCCTTGGGTCACTACGCTCAGCTCCCTCCTTTTTACACGCCCGAGTATGGAAATAAAAAACCTAAAAGCTGAAATGTGTTAAAAAATTATATATATATCTTTTGATCAGGCTATAGGAGTCCTCGCCTAGGAGGAACTCCTGGTTCTGTTGTCCATAGTTAGGTAGGAAGTTCAAACCACCACTTAGGGCAACCTCCATGATAGTTCTTTTAGTCTGGCCGTGTTGGAGCAGTGGGTTAGTGACTGGCTTCAGGCTTTCTGGCAGATTATGCTGGGCCTACTCCTCGTGGATTTCATGCCTTGGTTTTGTCAGGGGTAGGGTGAGCATTGTGCTGTGTTTTATTGCATTTTTGTTTTGTAGCAGTTTGATGCTCCTTTGGTTGTTTATGTGCAGATATGTTCGTGGGTTCGACGGACTGAGTCGTCCTATCCCGTGGTCGCCAATGAAGGATGGATTTTAGGCCCCGGAACGTGCCTAAAAATAGTAGAAAAATGTGGAAATGCGGGGAAAAATACCAGATCGTGAAGGCGGCGGCTCGACCTAGGACGATTTTAAGCATTAAGTGCTTGACGGGCGCCCGTGCGACACTCCGTGAATTTTCATAATTTTTTCGTGCGCCCGTGCCAGTTAGTGAAGCAACAGGCCTGTCCGAGATGTTGAGACGAGCTCACAGGAATTTTCAGATCGAAGTTCGGAGTCCGGATGCGGAAGATGGCCCGAAACCGGCCGGGGTGCCCAAGAGGGGGCCCAAAAGGGAAATCTCAAAAGGTGTAAGAGAGGGGGGGTGACCTTTGGCAGCCCCCCCCCCCCCCCCCCCCCCCCCCCAAAAAAAAATCGTGGATATGGGGGGGGCGGCGGCTGAAAACAGCCGCCGAAAAAATCGCGCCCCCCCCACCCATAGAGAGATGTCAGGCTACACATAAGGCATGAAGGTGATCAGCCCGGGCTCCCGCATCAAGGCTACGCTCCGTATCGCCGCCTTCCGCACGCAAAATGGTGGACTGGTTGGAGAGAGAGAAAATCACTCTTTCTCTCTCCTCCCTCTCTCTCCTCTTAGCCCCCGTTCGTGCTTGAAGGAATAGGATGGAGATGGACGGCCGGATGGATGCCGATTCTTGACGGGATGAAAGAGCAATGCAAAACCATTGTAGATTGCTGATTCCAAGCAGAATTCATGGCTGGAAATCAATTGTGGGATGTGCCAAATTTAATGAAAAACCCGCAAGACACGGTAATAATTATTTTTACAAAGAAAATGGCCTTTTGATGCAAATTTGGTCGTTAAAAATGTGTTCATATGGATTGAGTTTTGAGTGTGTCATGCTTTGAGTTGTTTTCTGGCTATTCATCATTTAAAAATCAGAAAAACATGTGCGGGATAGCAGAAAATAGAAAACCGAGACACGAAAAACCATAAAAATGAAGGAAAATAGGGTTTTTTGGGCTAAAAATGATGCAATAAATTAATCCACACCTACTAAAATTTCTGTTTCTGCTGGAATGAACTAAGGGCCACAGCCCATAAACTGAACTTAATTTTTAGCAATTAAGAAATGGGAGAAAATGGGAAAATTTGCAAGAAAATGATGGAAAAACCCTAAAAAATAGGGAAAAATCATATTTTGGGCTTCGGAAAATTGGGAAAATTATGAGTAATGTTCGTGAATGTATAGCAAGGCTGAGGCATGAAGATTTGCTTCAGATCAGCCTTGTTTCCATGTTTTAGTTCGTTGTTTTCCGCTTTTTATATGAAAAATAATGGGAAAAAACTGTAAAATGACATGCAACGAAACAATACTAAACCGGGGGAGGGCAGGGTAGTTGAGAAGTATTTAAATGCTGTTGCAATTAATGGAAAAGTTGCTGATTTCCATTGCATAAGCATTTAGGATGAGGAATTAATTAAAATTAAGGCCTAGTAGCACGAAGAACACTTCGGTGCTAGGTCTTGCAACGAAGCACAATCGTTAGAAAGGAACCATGAAAAGGATGTTTTGCACTTGTGCACGATACTGTTTTGCTAAATGTTTGAGCAATAGGCATCCACCAAATGCATAGAGCATGAAAAGAATTTAAAAGTATTAGTGATCAGCTCCTGGACATGCATTGCAATTGGTTTATTAGGACATGACCTACGATGAGAGGCAGTGAGGTACCCATGCTGTAGGTAGACGTGGGTCCTAAAGGGGAAAGAGAAGTAAGGACAATGGTACATTCTTGGACACGCTTATTTGGTACCTTGAGCGACTTGTGTGCGAAATGTCTATATGTTGAGCGACGCATCGAGGGGCCAATCCCCAAGGTGTAGGAGAGTCGCAGAGGGTTGACGGCATTCAGCCGTAGAGGGAACCCCATGTGTATGTGATTCGAGCCTTTTGGCTATGTGAAAGGGACTCCCTCTGAGGAGCAGTGGGCTAGGATCAGTTGGACTACAACGTATTACAAACACAATGTTTAGGAAGGCAGAGATTTTGATAGACGCTCCTGGCCGCGAGGCTGAGGGGTTGTCTTGTGCGTCGTGACGAGGTCCGGCTAGTGCATGAGCCAGTGTCGACCCATTTTTTGGTCCGTCATTAGTGCATACAAAATCTTAGGTTGGATTCAAGCAACGACACACCTAACAAACTGCAAAATAACAAGCAAACGCAAGCACACAACTGAAAATAAAAAACCTAATGAGTGACGGTGACTAATGAAAGTCCGAGCGAGAAGGCCCACCCTCTGGTTTGCAGTGATGGATGCATAGCATCACGACATCCGCCCCCTCCAAACCTGCACATCCTCCGTATGGGCCAAAGCTACCCATCCTCATCACCGCTAAGCTCGACGGTCAGCTCCATCTCATCATCCTCTGCAACATCATCTGCTAAATCCACATCCTCATCCTCATCATCTCCTGCCTCAAGTCCATCATAGATCTCATCATCCAACTCCTCAACTGCATAGGTTGTATCATCTCTCCTCTTGAACAATTTGACCCGTTTCCTAGCAATCGGTATCTACAAAGTTGTACCATCAAGCTCTGCTAAAGAATCTGTAGCATTGTCATGGACATGCTACACCAAGTAAGGCCCAAACCATCGTCTCGAAACCTTGCAAATAGTACTATGCTGGTTGTCTAGACTGCTGTCATAGACTATCACCCAATCTCTCTCCTCAATGTCTCTAGGTCTCAATCTGTGTTTGTTGTCAAATCAGTCTTTGTTGCAAATTTTGGCCTCTTTGAGGTTCTGGACAACTCTCTCAATATCCTTTGATCTCCTCTCCAACTAACAAATACGAAGAGCCAAAAGATCTTATCTAGTCATCTCATCCTATTGCCACAGTAAAGTGGTCCAAGTAAGTGTGCAAGTCTCTGTAGGCACGACTGGTTTCTTCCCATACATCAACTCAGCTAGAATATATCTTGTGATCGCACAATGGGTAGTATGATCAGCCCATAAAGCATAAGACAACAATCTAGGCCACTCCTTGATCCATCCACCGCATGCTTTGGCCAAGGCTTTCACAATCGGCGGATGGCCTCTTTCGCTCTTCCCGTTGCCTTCCGAATTATATGCTAAAGTCAAAGCGAGCTTGATGCCAATATGAGAGAAGAAACCCCTAGCCTCATCAGCAACCAACTCACCTCTATCTACTATAATTTTCCCAATACAACCATATCTGCAAATAACATCATCCAACAAAAACTTACAGACCACTGAAGTATTCTTCATCCTCAATGCTCTTCCCTCCACCTGGTTTGTGAGATCCTCTCGAGCCAAAACAATGTAGCGCATCTACCACAATCCAACAGGCATCACAATCAAATCAACAACCCACTTATAGCGAATACATAGTGGGTATGTCGGGTGAAGCTCGTCTGTATGTCTCGTTGAAGAAACATCTAGCAATCTGTACATGTCTCCACAAACCGTGAAATATCCCTGTACATGCTTCTCCACCAATAGCGCTCTTTAATCTTCTCATAGGTCACCCAAATAGCTCTATGTCTAGCCCAAAGACTCTCATGAAACTCTCTCATTGTGAAGCTCTGTCACATACAACTCTCAATGGTTGTCCTCCTCACTTTCGTGGATGCTTCCAAAGTAGCCCATTCCACAAGAAAAATCCATAAGCTTTCCTCCAGATCTTCTTGAACTCTGCATCAGTCCACCCATCCTGTCTAGACAAGGTACTCAAGTAACGACCAATCTGCAAATACTCTCTTGTGTACAAAGACTCATCAAAACTCTCCAAAGAAGATACATAACAAATATGATCAGCACGAATGGCTGAAAGATCAGCCCCATCATCAACATCATCAGTGTAAGAAAAATCCATATCATCATACCTCGCTCGTGAGAGCATATTGGCCTCTAAGTTATCTTTACCTGCTATATGCTTGAACTCCGGATTCATGGATTTTATGTACCCAATCCACCTAAGCATGGTGATATCTAGAGTAGAACAACTCATGATCATACCTAGAAGAGGCAATCAATCGATCTCGACCACCATAGCAGCTCCAATGAAGTAATCTTTGTCAATCTTGAGAGTCGTGACAACTCCCAAGAGCTCCCCCTTAATCTATGGATACCTGCATTTCTGCTCGTTTAGAACTTTTGCCCCAAAGCAAAGTACATACCTGTTTCCATCTGTATCATCCGACCACCAGCCCATCCAATACCAATCGCGCTAGTATTAATAGTGAGTACAATAGGTCTCCCATACTCATAATCCACTTTTCGAAGAGTCAGAGCAACTCTCAACAATCTCTTCAACCTCTGCATAGCTCTAGTGTGTCTCGTCTCCCAAGAAAATCACTACCCTTTCCTCAAGAGCCAGTAGAGATCATCTGCAATATGAGAGAAATGAGAAATCCAAATTAGATAAAATACACAAGCTGCAAGAAACATGCAAACCTCCAAAGTAGAAGTGCAAGTCTCAACAATCTTCTCTATAGCATCAACCTTTGCAAGAGGAGGTCTCCTGCCATAATAACCACACATATGACCAACAATCACAACCTCTCTGACACCAAAAATAGACTTCAACCCTGATAGAGTCAAATGAACCTCCTCAAGCCTGCAAAGAATCCTCTCAACATCCTTGATATGCACAGCCACAAAGTACCTGCATCCATGAACATCCAAAGTCTCATCTTTCTCCATTTCCAAGCATCCCTTGATAGGTAGGTCATCAATGAAAGGCATGGTAAGCTCTGGAATAAAATCCCTTAAAACCTCGTTCATCCCATTCATCATAGGGGCAACCGAATTAGTAGCTCCCTACGAAAGTGTACACATCCGGACAAGGCCTAAAGGTGTCTTCATCGTAGTCAAATCACCACTCTCAAGGGCATGCTGGAACTAGTCATAACCAGAATAAAGATCACCAAGTGAATAGATAGCACGTCTAGCAAAAGCCTCTGCAAACTCATCCATAATAGGTCTTGCACTAACAATCCGTTTAGCAATCTTGTTCACCGGCTGTAAGTCCTGTATGAGTGTGAGTGTCCCATTCTTCTTGGGAACTATGAACCATCTATTAGAATAAGGAGCTGAAGATGGTTCAAGAATCCCCATCCTGATCCGCTCATCCAAAAGCTCTACCAATTTGGGCAAGTGAGCCCTAGGCACAGGAATAGGCCAAAGATTCCAAGGGACATGTGAAATGGTAAAGATAACCATAGGCATCACAACCCTCGGATCAACACATCTTATCTAATGCGGGTAAAAAGTCAAGGCTCTCCCATGTCTACTCAACATCTCCTCAAAACATCTCAACTCTGCTCGAAGTAAGAAATCTTTTGTCCCAATCTTCATCTCTTTGAGTGTCTCAACTGAAAACCTATGTCCAATACCTGCTGAATCTTGCAAAGGGGGATGCATAGCTGCCCTCTTAATCATCTCATCACTATCCAAAGGAAGTGGTCCTGCAACTGGTTTGACCTTCTTGTCAACAATCTTATACTTTGTTTGTACTCTTGCTTCATTGTTATAGCCTGCAAATTTCAGCCCTTGATGTAAATACCCTGGTAAACCCAAATTTTGCTACATATAAACAGCACCCAACTCTTTTGACTAACAGAAATCAGCCATATCTCTTTCAAATTGCATAAGAACAGCC
This sequence comes from Lygodium microphyllum, assembly GCF_053477565.2. Lineage (NCBI taxonomy): Eukaryota > Viridiplantae > Streptophyta > Polypodiopsida > Schizaeales > Lygodiaceae > Lygodium > Lygodium microphyllum. The sequence goes on from NC_141145.1 coordinate 53,925,485, forward strand.
CAACATTGAGGTTCACAACATACTTCAGCTGTAAGTCTTCTTTGCTGTTGTAATTCAGCACCCTGTAATTTATTTTGCTGAAGTATTTTAGCAAAGAACCCTTTTTGCTGAGCATTCTCAGCACCCAAATTTTTTTGCAACATGAAATCAACAATTTCACAATACATCGCCAGAGAATGGACCTGTAAGACATATGACAGTTCATAATTTTCAGATTCAGCAAAGCTAAAATTTCTCCCATGGTATCTAAACAAGACAGCCCATCATAAAACCCATCTACCTTGTCTTCTTCCCACAAAATACCTGCAAACTTCAATTCTTTTTCTTTTCTTTTCAAATACTGCCTGGAAACCCTAGGGATGTCCGTAATATGCTAAAAACTCAAAGACCTTTCAGTAGACACACCATAAACTCCTGAGGAAAAACTGCCACTGCCAGGAGGCGAGAGCTTTTCCTATCTCATACCACTATCGTCTCGCATGACAATGGTACCTAACAAAATTCAGCTCTCCTAATGGAAGAGGGGAATCCCTCAAAGAATCCTTGTTCTGATGATGATTGACAAAAATTGTCATAAACTGAGAAGCCCTCTTCCCATCCTTACTCTGAATCCGCGCATATGCAGACCCATCATCCAAAGCCTTAGTCTCCATCTGAGACTCAGAAATAAATGGCTGCCCTAAAATAATGGGATAAGAACAAGAATTTTGAACAAAGAAATGATAGCTATCATTCACATCTCCAATACCAATCTGCAAATTTGGACAAGCAGCATACAAATCTCCTGCAGTGTTGTTGGTCACACGCATGCACCAACCATGATCCACATCAACTGTCCATCTCCTAGTATCATACAATCCATGCATCATAACATTAATCTCAGATTCGTGATCCAAAAGAGAAACACAAGGGGTCCCTGTCTCACTAAGCTTGACTACTGTCTCCGTAGTCACACGAGCCCAATGACTGTGAGAAAAATTATTGCGAGGCACCAACCTAGGCGCGCCATCACTCTCTACATACTGTACGAGTTGAAGTAAGGATTGAACCTTCTTCTTAGTCTGCACACATAAAGCTCCATCGGTAGACCCCTCAAAAGTCTCCTAATCAAACTCAATCTCCTCAATCTGCGAACCATAAATAATAGCCTCAGCAACTGCTAAAGCCTCTTGATGGATCATATCCTGTGTCGGCTTGCCAATAACCTGTCGCTTTATTTTAATGATGTCGATGATAACATCATGAAACTCTCTTTACACAATATTAGTGAGTTTGGAAATCTCCCAATTCCCATTTTTTGAATACTAAAAAGGTAGCACTTGAATAACATGCCCATAAGTTTCTCAAAACCATATGATGTGACCTATCATTGGAAAGCTCTTGAAAAATGGAATCTATTGAGTTATAGAGTGCTCAATTTGGAGTTCTAGTATTCAAGTTATAAAAAATCCAAAGATTTGACCATGTGTCCCAAACTTATGGGAAATTCCCATATTCCCCAATATGGTGTTCTTTTGGCAATTCCCAAGACCTCTCCAGTTAATTCCATTTTGCAATTTAGAATCCGATCCTCAAGCACCTTCTTCAAGTCCATAGTCGTCTCAATGTCGGAAAGTAGCTTGAAGCTAGGTTGCTTTTTTGGCTTCGGATCCTTCGTCTTCAGGGGTTTTTGATCATCTTGTACTCTCGGCTTTTGAACATAAGCCATACTCTGCTCTGGTCCTAAAGAAGAAGGCCGAGAAATTGGATTGCTCCTCCTAGTCACCCTCTTTGATCCTTCTGGTTGATCTTCATCTCTTTTTCGCTTCTCCTCAACAAGCACATCAAATCCTTGTGATTTTTCCATATAGGCATAGATAGAATAGACATCAACTCGATCAAACCATCCAGTCCCTTTTCTAATCTCGTCACCTATGACTGAAAGTTCAATTGATGAAGCTTTTTCCTTTTGCTCGGCATGTAGTGCATAAGACCATAAAGGAGATCTGTCCTTCGACAGCTACTATAAAACGAAGTCCATAGGTAGCAGCTTCTCTAGCCACATCTCGTCTCACATAAGAAGAACACAAAAGATACTCTTCCAACAATTTCTTCATTCCTCCCTTCCCAAAATTTAGCGGAATCTGCTCCTCTGTATCACCAAAATAGATCTTTTTGTCCTTCCATACCACCAATTTCAGCCTGTACGCTTCCTCAAACTCTTGACAGTCCTTTCTTTCATGATCTGGACTATCGAACCACATACATCATCTCACACGATCAATCCTAGGTGGATTTGCCAGCCGGCAAAGAAGTAACTGGGGTTGAATCAGGAACTAGAACAAAAGGCTATTGTTCCATCCACGTCATTTTAATCTAAAGGTCCTTAACTCCCTTGGATAGCTCTTCAACCACATCCTCCATTGATGGTTTTGCAGCAGGTCTAGCTGCAGCTGTAGGAAGAGGCATAGGAATGGTAGGCATAGGAACAAAAGGCATAGGTACTAGCATAAGCATAGGGAAGTCTGAAGTCACTGGCGAAGGTAAAGAAGAAGGCATAGACGAAGGTGTCAGAGAAGAAACTAGTAAATCTGATTGCATTCGTGCTCTTCTCCTTTCAGCCTTGACAAGTGCTATCACAACCTCCTTCGCATCCTGCCATGAGCCTTTCAGCCCATTCTCTTGAGTATTGTCATCCACCTTTTGCTCAAGTATCACCTGTAAGGCCGAATCAGCAGCATAAACAAACAACTCTACCTTTTCAGGCTCCAAGATAACCTGCTCCATAGCACTCAACTATTCATAGCGCATCTCAAACTCGCGAAGAAGCTCCGTCACCACAAGTCCTTTATTCGGCTTCCTGCACCACTCCCTGAAAGCCCGAATGCTCATGATCCCTATATCCTCCATAAAAATTTCTTATTTAAGTGTCTTTTTAAAATCAACCCAATCAGGATGTAGTCTGAAGATCTCGGAGACTTGAGCTTTTAATGATGGGATGCAAATCTAGGAGAAGAACTCCCCTATACGATGAGGAAGAACGTTGTGAACCTCCATCTTCAATGCATAGATTCTCAAGTATTCTGAAATCCAACGACCATCAAATAACTTCATCTCACCCTCGACCGCTTGAAGCACTTTAATTGCCTTAGACTCCTACATAGTAGCTTGCTGAAGATTCATCTGATGCTGAAATTGCTGCATGTTTTGTTGTTGAAATTGTATCCACTATTGCTGTTGTTCTTGCATAATTTGCATAAAATACTACTTCATCACCTCGTCTATGGTTCTTGCAGAACTTGAAGACGGAGGTGGAATAGAATTGGAAGCCGAAGTATCTCCCATCTCGATGTAGCCGCTATGCTTCCACATCACGTTCACCAGAATGTCATGCAGAAAATAGCGCAGAAGTTCGTGAATTTGTTGCTCGTCACTTGGACGCTAGAGAGACGAGAGATCCAATTAAGATCGAAACAAGACAATAGATTGACGACAAAGAACTAGTGTATTGCATTTTTACTCCAAGTACAAATCCAAAGCCAGATTACAAAACCATAGCTGAATCAGGATAGCTAAACCCATAGACATAATGCCAAGTCAAATATTCAATGGAGTATAAGAGCTTCTATGAATAAATCCCAAATCCAAGTGTTGGTTTTCATGAATCAAAGCAAGTTCTAGAATCTTTGTAATCTCTTTTATCAAGAGCATCCAAAGAATCTTCTCTTGCTTCAAGTACTTTGTTTCAGTAAATCCTTTTCTAATGCTACCAACACAAGAAAATATTTTATGCGTTCATAAGCTCCCAATTCCCTGCTCAAGAGAATTTCTGCTTATAAATTCCTATTAATGGTGTCCGCACAATGAAGTACAGAGAGCCTTGTTCCAATTAGTAGTTTTCTTCTCTCATAATACCTTAAGAAAGCTTTGCCATAAAAGTCCATGCTTTTTCACGATAGTCTAGTTCCAGGTGTTTGCTTATAAGCTTGACTCTCCCAAAAAGTGTGTCGATGCAGTCAATCCTTAAACTTGTTAAAGCACAAATCTTTATCATAGCATTAGCTTTTCTTCGAGTGTCGTGTGTTCACCTTTCAAGCTTATAACATAAGCTTTAAGCTTTTATGATTCTCCTTATCAACATTGTCTGCCTCGACTGTATTCACGTCAAATCCTCTCCTAGTGTCCTGACTCTACCGAATTCAGCATAGACATCCCCCTGGCTCAGCACGTTTTTTGCGTTTCAAAACGCTTTTCTATATCACGTAGTTTGCAGAGACAAAAAATCCTATTTTTCAAAGCTTCTTAGAAGCTTCATGCTTTCATCATTGGCCCAATGATAAGGTAGCATAAACCCTTTTCAGACTAGCCTTGAAACTAGTTCAAAGTTATCCCCTTTGAGGTTTCACACTCAAATAGACTAAACCAGTTCATGAAAGGGTTTGATTCTCCCTCGAAAGCTTGTACCTTTGTTGTTTTTGCCTGATTTCACTTAGATCTTTTAATCCTTATGCTATAAGGTTTGATACACTAATTTTCATGCGATCCTAGACCTTGATAGGTCTCCAAATTTCTTTTGAGATTTCTTCTTTAGAGCGGATTCTCATGTAAAATTTCTGCTTTCATTCCCTTGTGGCCTAGCATCCAATTGCATACACTCAAGAACTTGTCATCATTTTCAGATTTTTCTTAGACTACACACAGAAATACACAACAAGCACACTATTCGCACATGCATTTGTGCGTAAGTACTACTTAGCGCGTACAAAATCTTAGGTTGGATTCAAGCAACCACATACTTGACAAATTGCAAAATAACAAGCAAATGCAAGCACACAACTGAAAATAAAAAACCTAATCAGTGACGCTGACTAATGAAAGTCATGGCGAGAAGGCCCGCCCTCCAGTTTGCAGTGGTGGACACCTTTGAGAGGTGTTTTTCCTTGCTTGGGAGGCGCTAGATTTCTCAGTCTCTCTTGTCAGAATTCTAGTCTGATTGATAGTGTCCGATTTTACATTTTGGATTCTCAAAGTCAGGTATCTAATTTTAGATGTCCAATTTCAGAGTATTTGATTCTGGTGTGCTTGAGTGCCAAGCATTCGATTTTGACTAGGTCTCGATTTTTGTTTGTTCGAGTGGCCAATGGCCAAGTGTCCGAGTTCAATGCTAATGAGTTCGATCGCCCCAATCAGACAAAGTGAATGTCCGATCAGACAAGCAAGGGATAGTCCAATTTTCAAGATCAGACAGACAACATTATCGAAAAAGTCAAATTAGTCTAAATGTCAGAATTCTAGGAATCGAACATCCAAGTGTCCAATTCTGGGAATCGGACCCTTGTGGACTGTGTCTGATTCCATTGACACACAAACAATGGTAACAAAAAATTGACTTGTGGCCATGATTTTGGCCATGCCCACAAGCAAGGAGCTCCAAAATGCAAGAATGCATACACAAGGAGGATTCTATGTACCTGATATGCAGAGAAAACTCCTGTGGCAATTGATCGATTCACCCTAAGCTTCAAGTCTCTCTCTCTCTCTCTCTCTCCAAGCACGTAGAGAAGGCCGTAAGGCCTTCTATCGAGATGGCCGGATTTTTATAGATGGACGCCCCACCAAAAAGGGGGGCGTGGCCTATGAGACGGGGCAGAGGACTGCACAGGAGATCCCGATACGTGTGGCAGTTTGGAACTGCAACGGCTCCCTATGGTCATGAGCGGACAGACTTGAGGAGATTTTACCCAACCATGATGTTATATGCCTCACAGAGACACATGAGAGCCCAGAGAGAGAGCTTCCACGCATTACATGATTTTAGTGGGTATCTGCATACCAGGCTACTACTAGGCAGAGTACATCTAGGGGCTCAGGAGGGGTGGCAGTTCTATTCTGTCAGGGGATATAGAGACATATCCAGTTAGTGAGACGAGATGAGGAGGCCAATTACATATGGATCAGAGTGCAGATATCAGATGAGAGATGGATCTATATGGCAGTATGCTACTTTTCACCACGAGGGTCCAGATATGCTACTATGCAGGGTGATATTCAGGCCAGAGATTCCCCCTCCCCTTATTCACAGCTCTCAGAGGACATTATTCTATATTCTAGTTTGGGTGAGGTCTTCCTTATGGGGGACTTCAACGGGCGCACACAGAGCCGACAGTGTGAGAGTTTTGATATGGAGCAGCCAAAGATCATGAGAGCATTAGACCCTGAGGAGTTGGGGATCAGTCGGGAGTCACCAGATACTAGGCCAGACGCCACAGGGTATGGAGGGCATTTACTTGAGCTTGGTAGTAGACATCATCTCATTATTTATAATGGGATGGCACGATGGCCATATTCAGGAGGTCTTACATGCTTCCCACATGGGGGGGTGAGAGTACTGTAGATTATCTACTCGGACCGATCGATGGGATGCATATTATCGAGTCCTTCGGCCTTGGGAGACTTCCACTCGGTGCCAATCACACCTTTCTCAATTTCTCACTCCTCACCTCATTACCATCACCACCTGCAGATATGATACCCCACATGCATACTACCACACACTTCACTCATGAGCTCTCACATTTTTACTCACAGCATCTGGAGGAGCACATCACATCACTTGATCCATACGCACCCCTTGATACACTGACCACTGATATCACACGCATTCTGCATGATTCTGCTACACTCAGTTTTCCACATCACACATACACGCACCCCCCTCGGACCGGTACCATGCCACAGAACAGGTGGTATGATGATGAGTGCAGAGATCTACGTTGACAGCTATGCAATTTGGAGGCCAGAGGAGAGATCACACACAGACAGGCGCAGAGACGCATGCACCGCTTGACCCGCCGTAAAAAGCGGGAATGGGAGGAGGAGAGATATTGGGATATATACCACCTTCTTATGAGCAGAGATTGTGCAGAGGCATGGAGGCAGATCAGAGAACCACGCTCACCCACACCGATACATGACCCTACAGTATGGCATGGATATGCACAGAGTTTATATCATGTACCTGCACAACCGCTGATACCCACACCATGTACACCGAGACCGGGTATTTCATCCTTTTTCACCACTAATATGGTGAAACATGCTATCTCACGGTTACAACATGGCCGATCTCGAGACCAGTTTGATCTTCAAGTAGAGCATATTATATATGGCAGAGACACATTGGCTCCACTCATTGCTCACCTCTTCAACCGTGCATTGTCTGAGGGGTTCCCTGACTCGTGGACAGAGCATACCATTGTACCTATCCACAAGTCAGGGGATCCTATGGATCCTAACACGTATAGGACCATCATGATTGGGCCAGTTTTGGCCAAACTTTATGGCACGGTGATGGAGGAGGAGCTCAGCACGTTGGCAGAGAGAGAGTGCATGTGCGCACCCGGACAGGCAGGGTTCATACGTGCATTTTCTACCATAGACCACATCTTCACTCTCCGTTGTCTGATCGACCAGACACGAGTGAAGAAACAGAGATTGTATTGTTGCTTTGTGGATTTCCGCAAAGCCTTTGACATGGTTCCGAGAGAGAGGCTTTTCAGATGCCTACTTGATCTGGGGGTGGATGATGACATGATGTGGAGTATTTATGCACTATATGAGCGGGTTACTGGCAGAGTTAGATGTCCGGGAGGTATATCAGATCCCCTTGTGAGCACCATTGGTGTGAAACAAGGATGCCCACTCTCACCGACTCTATTTGGGCTATACATTGATGAGATAGCAGAGTTTATTCAACAGCGAGCCGATGGAGGTATAGATCTCAGTGGAGCCACAGTTCATATCTTACTATATGTAGATGACATTGTGTTGGTCTCAGATTCAGCTCAGGGATTACAGCAGCATTTATTAGCATTGGATGATTTTTGCATACAGAGAGGCATGACAGTGAACCTTGGTAAAACCAAGGTTCTTATATTCCATACATCAGCTCAGATACGCAGACAGAGTATTTTCATGGCAGCAGGAGGGAGTATTGAGGTCACTGGATCATATGTATATTTGGGAGTCACCTTTACAGTAGCTTCAGGGATTTTCTCGATGACACAGGCAGCTCGTTACCGCCTCACTAGAGGATACTCAGCATTGGCTCTTATGGAGCGACAGTGGGGTGGCTCTTTGATACTCTAGTCACTCCAGCACTGATGTATGGAGCAGCTATATGGGGGCCAGGCCTTGCCGATTATGTATGGACATTGATGGAGAGACCTCAGGTGATCATGATATCTAGATTGATTCGCAACAAGGCCTCAGTCCCACATGACATTGTGCGAGCAGAGCTTGCCACACCGCCCATGCTAGTAGAGGCACTATTTTAGACAGTTTGCTTCCTACACAGATTTCAGGATATGGACAGAGATTGCATTGCATACAGAGCATATATGGCATCTCAGGAGATGGGTCGAGCGGGGGATACCACATCATGGTATGCACAGACTAGAGCTTGGTTTGACAGACATGGGCTGGACATTGATAGACTCCCATCTCTTCTATATGATACTCAAGCTCCCACTTACACCCTCTCTCTCTTTGAGAGGAACAGAGTCATCAGACAGGAGATATGGCATATTTATATACAGAGGACATGGGTCAGCCCTGCACAGCCACTGCCATCGAAGATGGCACATTATTATACACAGTTCTTGAGCATATCAGAGCAGGGATTCATAGAGATTCCGAGATATATGCAGATCTATATGCCACGTAGATTGAGATTTCTTATTGGGCAGCTCAGGGTATCATCACATCAGCTTATGATTGAGAGTGGCAGAGCCAGTGGCATCCCACGGGAGGAGAGGATATGCCCCCTTTGCAGATCAGAGGTGGAGAGTGAGGAGCATTTTGTTCTCAGATGCCCGGCATACTCAGAGTTGAGATCTAGATACACATTGAGCAGCTCACTTCAGGGATGTATGACTGATATGGATCAAAGATCATTTGGCCGTTTTCTGGGAGAGGCATGGCACATCAGAGAGCAGAGCACATAGCGGGTCCCAGTCAGAGAGGGCCCACCCAGACGACTATCACATAGTTCTTTCAAACAGACAGAGTGAGAGCTACTATACCAGCCTCCAGCCAGACCTCCGGGCTCACACTACAGCAGGCTGAGGACCAGCGTACCCGGCGCCGCACGAGGATCCGTGGGTTTCGGACCCCACAGCCACACCGATAGGAGATCCGAAGGATTCTTGATCTACATCGACAGCAGACTGAGATCCGACGACACTCGACAAACTCGATCTCAAACCTCTAGTTTGCTCTTTCTCCACCGCCGATGTACCACATCTTGCATCCAGGAGGGATCACCTGTTATTAGCGACTTCGACGACTGCTACTACATCCCAAGATAGTATATCTCCCTGCATCTGTTACATATACACATCGCACCACTTTTTCACAGCCGACAGTTGTTCCCCATCACAGCCGACATTTGTTCCCCTTTTGTAGCCATTATCTGGAGTACCAGAGCTACATACGCACATACACATACACAACACTTATCACACTCACAGCACCGTATTTTCAGTTTCCAGTTTTTAGCTTTTCATTTAGCACTTTTATTTTGGATAGCTGGACCTCATCAGTTGTATAACAGTTTGTCTCATAGGCTAGTTTTGGTCTTTAGAAGACGTTAATATAACTTTCTTTCTCTCTCTCTCTCTCTCTCTCTCTCTCTCTCTCTCTCTGTGTGTGCTGTAGAAGCTGACAATGAGCCTTCCGCCCCCCTTCTTTGGGTCTTAAACCCTTGTCCTAATGCCCAAGTGCTGTCCCGCTAGTGCTCAAGCCTTGTCAATGGAGTGTAAGCCCATTTTTCCCTTGATTTTGCTATGTTTTGTCCTATTTTACAATAGAAATACTAAATTTTTTGCTTTGATTGCTTTCTCCTATCCTACTTTAAATGCAACAAAAATCAAAACACAAATACTAAAATGATTCCTCCTACTTGTCTACTCATAAAAAACCCAAAATATGTAGTTGTTTTGAAGATTAAAAAGCCCAAAACTCCTATCTATCTCAAGCACCGATTTGGGTATGCAACCCTACTTCAATGCTTGATTTGAGGCATGCAAGTGCTCAAGCTTGAATCCATTGGTCCCAGCAATGGAATCAAAATGTAGTGGGAGCTCACGCTCAACTTCCAAGACCCGCATACTGCTTATTGCTTTACATGTTTCAAGTGAGCACAAATGGCTATCTCTCACCTAGCTAATGCACCTCGATCCTATGGGGGTGTAGTGAGCTTACCTTGATGCCCGAATGAGTAGCTTCCTCCCTTAAGCAAGTTGATAGCTCCATGATTCAAGATGCAAGCTCAAGAAACCTCAAGCCTCCTCCTTCGAGCTCCATCCTCCATAGCCACGTGCAAGAGAAGAGAAGAGAAAAAGAAGAGAGGAGATGATGGAGAGCTTCTTCTCCACGATCCCTCACCCTCACACACTCACTCCCTCGGTCCCTCACACTCCCTCTCTCAAGCATATACAAGCAAGCAAGAAGGAGAGAAAAGAGAAAAGAAGAGATCACTTTTGCTATACACCAAAGAATGAGCTTTTCATTCACTTTTTTAAGTTTATATACAAAACCCTAAATCCATTAGGTACCCATCCCCTTTTTTTACATGACTGGGCATATTGCAAAGGTCCTCTTTCTCCATTCCCTTCTAGTTGCCTTATCCCTTCACCCACGTCCGTTTAGACCTTCCAACTTGCACAGGAGGGAGCATGGTGCTCTTATAAAATGAATTGCATTGCACCTCGTACTTTCCTTGCGAGATCCCTCGGAGGTTCTCCCTCATCCTTGAGAGAGCATTCTTCATCTTTGAGAGGACGTCCTTTATCATTGACAGGACATCCTTCATCCTTGAGAGCACCTTGCTAGAATATTAAGTGCTTTCCCACACTCTTTCTGAGAACCTTGCTGGAATATTCCATGCTCTCCTTCATCCTTGAGAGCACCTTGCTAGAATATTCAGTGGTCTCCCATGTTTTTCTAAGCTTGCCTTCTCCGAACACCATATTAGAGATTTTGGGAATTTCCCAAGTCCCACTTTTAATGATTGTCTTACTTTTGTGAATGAAAGAGAGCACTATGTTTATGTTTATCTTTAAAGGGCACTTTGTATGTTACAAATATGAGATCACACATCTTGAGAGCTTAAGTAATTAATGTAAGCGATGTGGCTATTAGGAGATTTGGATTTCACCTCTATCTTTTCTAGCATACTTAGAAAATATGATGTTGTATGGTGGTGGAAACATCAAGGAGGCTTAGTTAGTATATACCTAAGAAATTTCTAGGCTTAATGTAAGAATACAAAGGTTTGAAGGAGTGCAGAGAGAATTTAGAATACAAGAACCTTAAAAATTATAGGAAAATATGTTATCATGGCCAAATTTTATAATGTTATGGATCTGAAGATATTATAATATGAGTTTTTTCTTTTAGATATAGCATCATTTAAAATGGCATGTATAAGTTTCATGAACTAGGACCTTAAGAGTCACCACTAACTAGGTGTGGTTTACTAACTTGATCTAATACCATATAGTAATAAGTTTGGATAACCTATAATGTGATGGTTCTTTTTTTGTGTAAACCAATAGACACAAGCATGTTGAATAATTTCTCGCCCCATTTACATTTTTTGTATATATATGCATGATATATAAATGTCTTTTGTTCAAAATTTCTATCTATCTTGACAATATATGGACAAGATGGATATTGGCTTTGGCCAAAATCAACTAGCTTCACAGTTTGACTAGCTAAATGAACTTTCATATCATAAAATGAAGATTTATATACCAACCTAGAAGTTTATGATTTTTCTAAGACCAAAGATTTAGCCTTTAACCAATGGTTTGTGTTTCCAAAGAAATAGACATAGATTTTATTATTAATTAAGACTTATTTGCTAGCTAAGACATAAAGTACAAAATTGGACTTAAATCACTTTATAAGAAATTTCAACACAATTAACTAATGTTATTGAAAAAATAAAAAACATTAAGTAGATTCTCTCATTGATATTGGTGGTGTTTAAAAACACCAAGGTAACTACATAAAACACTTTAAATTTCTAACAAGCATATATTTCATAGCCATGCAAAAGTCCTTCATGTAAGGGATATATTTATTTTGGAAGTCAAAATTAGTCCATATAGAATCACTGCCTTGTTGTATCATTTATATTGGAAAAATATAACTTTTATAAATTTTGTATAAAACATTTAGTTGCACTACCATTTATGAAATGTTTGTGATATCCTAACTCATGAGCTAGTTGCATTGCTTCCATATCTTTCAAAGTAGAGACTAAAGGAGTTTGCTTCAACTTGGATAATTGTGAGTTGTTCAATGTAAGTGATAGACGATATCAGGCATTTGTTGAGTATGTTTGTATAATAGACCGTCAAAGTACAAAATAGGACTTAAACCACTTTATAAGAAATTTCAACACAATTAACTAATGTTATTGAAAGAATAAAAAACTTTAAGTAGATTCTCTCATTAATATTTGTGGTGTTCAGAAACACCAAGGTAACTAGATAAAACACTTTAAATTTCTAACAAGCATATATTCATAGCCATGCAAAAGCTCTTAATGTAAGGGAGATATTTAAGTCAAAAGAAGTCCATATAGAGTCACCGCCTTGTTACATCATGTATATTGGGAAAATACAACTTTTGTAGATTTTGTATAAAATATTTAGCAGCACTATCATTAATGAAATGTTTGTGATATCCTAACTCATGAGCAAGTGACTGCGGATTTTAGGCATCGAAACGTGCCTAAAAATAGCGGAAAAATGTGGAAAAGCTGGGAAAAATATTTGATCGCGAAGGCGGCGGCTCGATCCAGGACGATTTTAAGCGTCAAGTGCTTGACGGGCGCCCGTGAGACGCTCTGTGAATTTTTGTAATTTTTTCGAGTGCCTGTGGTGGTCACTGAAGATGCCAGGCAGTGCAGTGACGCACCAAGGGGCCAATCCCCGAGGTGTAGGAGAGTCGCAATGGGATGGCAGTCTTTGGCTGCTAGGAAGACCTCCTTTGGTTGTGCAACATGGTTTTTTGCCAATGTGATGGAAAGCTCCCTCTGAGGAGTAGTGGGTGAAAGGACGAGTGGACTGCAAACGACAAACGCGACAAGACTTGGAAGGTAAAATATGTATGTGTCCTCAACGCTCCTGACCGCGAGGCCGAGGGGGTGTTGAGTGTGAGAGATAGAGGTCCGGCTAGTGCGAGAGCCAGTGCCGGCCCATTTTAGGTCCCATCAGTGGTGCGTCTGCCAGGAGCCGCTTAAAAGTGGCGGTTCTCGAATCCTGGTTGTTTAGGGACCAACTAGCAGTTTATGCCAAAGGATACTGAGATTGATCCGGTATTTATTGATAAGCATCGTCTAGCAGAAATCCAAAAGCAAGAAAGAGACGAAAGAGCTAGGCGACGTGCTGAAATTTTTTGGAGATATTCTCCTAAGCGTAGCGGCGCTGAACCCTTACAAGGGAGTGGATCTAGTGGTCTTAGTACCACGAGCAGTAAGTTAGGAGAAGGTGGAAGCTCTAGTGCTCCCCTTCCTTCTATAAGCCAGTCCACGTCAAGTACGGGAGGTGTAACCCCACCGTTCCTTATTCCTAGTGCAAATCCAATCCGCGTCATGGCGCAGCCTATTGCAATTCCAGCAGGAACGACGGATTTGCCGGCTCTAGGTTACCCGCTACCCATTTTTAATGGGCTAGTTGAGGAAGATGCGGAACTCCACATTAGGGAGTTTCAAGAGCTGATGTTTAACTGTCGCATCCAAGAAGAAGGACATTTAATGATGTTCTTCAATATGACTCTCAAAGGAAGAGCCGCTATATGGTATCATGGTTTAGAAGCCGGAACCATATTGAACATTGATGCATTTTATGGAGCTTTTCGAAGGGAGTTTGCCCCTGAAAGGGGTGGGCAATATTGGTTGCGTGTACTCAACGTGACCCGCCAAGAACCACACGAGGATATTCGTGCTTATGCGAAGAAGATAAAAGAGGTTTTCCGTAAGTTGGACACCTCTATTCCTATCCCCGCAGCTGCCCAATTGCAATATTTCCTACATGGGTTGGACTTCAATACAATTGCAGTTGAGTAGTGTCCCCTTGGGGGATATAGATACTGCCATTACACGAGCACAAGAGGTGGAATCCCGACTACAAGCAGCCTATGCTTCTAGAGGCAATTCAAACATGGGTTTAGTATTGGGAAACAATATGGCAATAGCCAATGGCAGTAGTGGCCAAGGGATAGCGATGGCTAATCCTAATGGGAGAGGGAACATGATGCAGAATGTCCCTTTATTACCAGCTCCCCCTAGCATGTCGATACCTACGGGCAGTCAAATGGCTCCAAATGGTGGAGGCCAGGCGGTCAATTCTAATACCATGCCTGTGGCTCAACAACCAGTGCCTAATCGAATTGTTAGGCCGATGGAGCGACATGGTAATGACCAAGGCTATGAGTCGAGTTCTTCCAATGTTCTTGGCGAGGTTAAGGACATGATGAAGCATTATACCGACATGATTACGGAGCAGTATCGACAAATAGCCGTTGATGTCAACTTCCTTAAAAAACAACAAAATTTGATAGGAAGTAGATACCCAGAGGAGGGTGCACCTTCAAGGTTTAGTTGCAAATGGTGTGGTGGGCAGCACTATCCAAGAAATTGCCCAAATGTTAAGTGCGACATTTGTGGAAAATCTGGCCATTTAGCAGCTACTTGCTGGAGTAAGATTAGTTCCCTCCAGCGAGGTAGTCGGCAACCCGGGCCTGTTAATCATCGTGCCCAAGGAAATGATTCCCAGCGAGAGGACGGGCCTAAACAAATACTTCAACGACCAAAGACTACAGTGGAGGAGCTACCAAGTGGTAGTGGGGTTAGTTTGATTGAGGCTGTACGTGTTAATGATGCTGAAACCTCTAATCTACGAGCTGTCCTTACAAGAGGTAAAAAGGGTAGAGAAGCCGACAAGGATAAGCTTGTCGACGGAAACCCTAAACAAGGCGACAAAGGAACGCAAGTTTTGGATCCTGCCCTAGAAGGGGGACCTTTGAAGCCCGTAGAGAGTAAAGCCGATAAGGAAGCACCAAAGAAGAAGGTGAAAGTTAAGAAAGAGGCAATAAAGCCAGTTCAGCGACCTAAAGAGCGGATGGTTTGGCGTGAAAAGCGAGCTCTATCGAACTATCATGAATTCGATTTGGCGGGCTCTCTTTGCGAAGTCAAGCCGGATGTGAACCTTTTGCAGCTTATTAAGCTTTCCCCAGGAGTACGCAAGGAATTTAGAAAGATCCTACGTACCGGGTACATCGTAGAACCTTTGGGTATTGCGCGAGTTGGTGATGATTGGTTTGAGCATGCTGAGAAGCATTGCCCAAGGGTTGCAGCCTATGTTGATGGGATATTAGTAGATTATGCCATTGTCGACACTGGATCATCCGTTAACATTATGAGTTCTGAACTGATGGAAAGGTTGGGTCTTGCGATTCAGAAAGATACTTCCACAATTCTCAGAATGGCAGATGACAGTTTGAGACAGCCGGAAGGCTGCATTACTAAGGTCCATGTCACTGTTGCAAATGTAGAATGCATGTTGGACTTTAGGGTGATTCGTTTTGCAGGGCGGCCAAGTTACCAAGTATTACTCGGACGACCTTGGATCTTGCAAGCGGATTGCCAAGTTGATATACCTGCCGGTCGATTAATATTCGGCAGAGGTGCCCAGCGTGTGGTGGTTGATGCTTATCCTGAGTCCCCGCAGAGTGAGAGAGCTCCTCTATCTTCTACAGAATTGGAGACATTAGAAGATTTATCTGCTAGTGAGACATCATCGGGTGATGAGTCCAAAGAGGGATCCACCACGGAGGACATCTATCAGATCACTTTGAATGAGCCGATAGAGGCCCAAGATCGTATAAGAGATGCAGATGTTATCGAGCTAGACCTTGGTACGCCTGATGATTCGCGGCCAATCAAATTAGGTTCTATGCTCAGTACAGCAGAAAGGGAGGACTATGTGGCCTTGATCCAGGAATTCTGTGATATCTTTGCCTGGAGTTATGATGAGTTGAGAGGCATCCCTCCTAGCCTTGTTGTTCATACAATTCCGTTGAAAGAGGGCAGTCGTCCTGTACGGCAGAAAGTAAGGCGTATGCCTTTCGAATTGAGGGACGGGCTGTTTGAAGAGTTACAGAAGCTTCGAAAAGCGGGTTTGATTTTTCCTGTGCAACACACGGAATGGTGTTCGCCAGTTGTGATTAGAAAGAAGAAGAATAATCAAATCCGTTTATGTGTAGACTTTAGGGAGCTGAATAAGCAGACAGTTAAGGACTACTACCCATTGCCATTTATTGACCAGATTTTGGATCAATTAGCGGGTAGGGAGATATATTCGTTTATGGATTGCTTTGCAGGATACAACCAAATGGCAATTGCAGAAGAGGACAAGTTGAAAACAACTTTCATCACTATATTTGGTACTTTTGCGTACCATGTGATGGCCTTTGGTTTATGCAATGCGCCTGGTTCGTGGCAACGAACAGCAGATAAGACATTCGGTGACATATCCCCTGAAGAGTTGAAGGTGTTTATTGATGACTTAGGGGCTGCCACCGTGAGACCAAGGCAGTTGATCGTTTTAAGAAAATGCTTTGAGCGCTGTAGACAATTTTGCATCGCCCTAAACCCACGGAAGTGTGTTTTTGGAGTACCTTATGGGCTATTGCTGGGTCATGTGGTCAGTTCGGTAGGAATTGCGACAGACCCCGAGAAGGTCAAAGTTATAGTTGCCATGGGTCCACCACGCACTCCGAAGGAGGTTCATAGCTTTCTGTCTTCGGTTGGTTACTACCGTAGATTCATCAACGCCTTAGCAGAAAGAACGTTGCCACTTACAAATTTATTGTCCTTTAGCTGTTCGTTTGTATGGGGTGACCCTTGTAAGGTAGCATTCGAGGATGTGAAACAAGAGCTAGCAAGAGCGCCCGTTTTAAAAGCACCTAAAAGAGGTGAGGTGTTCTATATATTCTCAGCAGCCACCATGTATAGTATCAACTACTGTTTAGCCCAAATTTGGGAAGAGAAGTGGTACCACCCGATTGCTTTTGCTAGTCGGAAGCTGGGGGTATCCGAAATCAATTACACCTACATGGAGAAGCTGTGTCTAGCGATGGTCTTTGGGACCAAGAAATTCAGGCATTACATTCTCTATGAGAAAGTCGTGCTTTATATGAAGGCGGAGGGACTTCGATTATTGATGAATAAGTTATAGCCGCCTGATCGTCTAGCGAAGTGGTTAATCACTTTGTAGGAATTTGATTATGAAATCAAGAGTAAGCCACCAAGGTTGCAAGGCATCGTGGAATGTCTTGTGGACTTTGGGGAGCCGAAAGAATCTGTGGCTGAAGGTAGTGATATGGAGTGGTTATTTAAAATAGATACGGCATCTATTCCCTCCTGGTATGCTGCAATAACGCATTATTTATCAACGGGAGAGGCGGGATCCGAATTATCTAAGGCTGAGAAAAGGAAAATTAAGCAGCAAGCGTTAAAGTTTGCATTGATCGCAGGTACATTATATCGGCAAGGGGTTGATGATATCTATCGCCGGTGTGTGATGCCTGATGAGGTGCCCTTCATTTTGGAAGAGTGCCATGATTCTGCTTGCGGTGGCCATTTTGCTGGACGGCTCACAGCACAAAAGGCTTTAAGAGCAGGTTATTGGTGGCCTGCCATCTTCCAGGATGCGTTTGCGTATGTTAAGGGATTGCGATATTTGCCAACGACATGATAGTCGAGAGAATAGGAAACGACCACTCACCCCTATTATGGCGATACTTCCATTTGAGAAGTGGGGAATAGACTTTGTGGGTCCTATTACTCCGTCGTCGACTACGCAAAAGAGGTACATCATTGTCGCAATTGACTACTTCACAAAGTGGTCAGAAGCACGTGCAACAAGGAAAGATGATGCTAAAGGAACTGCTAGTTTCCTTTTAGAGCAGATAATATGCCGGTTTGGTCCACCGAAAGAATTAGTGTCGGACCGCGGAACCCATTTCCTAAATAAGGTGATCAAAGGTTTGACAGAGCTGTGGCAAATCAAGCATAACAAGACAACCCCCTATAACCCGCAAGCCAATGGGCAAGTTGAAAGCACCAACAAGCAGCTTGTGGGCATCCTGTCCAAAATTGTGTCGGAAAAGAAACGGGATTGGGATAAAAAGTTATATGTGGTAGTGTGGGCCTATAATACGACTTTCAAACGAGCCACTGGCCATACCCCGTTCAAGTTAGTATATGGGGAGGAGTGTGTCTTGCCTCTAGAAATTGAGCTGCCGACTATTCGGTTTGCCATCAATCATTCTTTGAGCGATGAAGATGCACTTTTTGAGCGCTTGACGACACTGGCACATTTAGATGAGCTTAAGTTGCAGAGCTTATTGCACCAAGAATTGGCGAAGCGCCGAATGAAGCAGCTACACGACCTCAAAGCCAAGAAATACACCTTCAAGAAAGGACAGCTTGTTCTGTATTATGACGCACGACGTGAATTATTCCCAGGCAAGCTAGAACCCAAATGGGATGGGCCTTATAAGATCGTTAGGATAGGAAAGAATAAATCTACAGTGTTGTTAGCTGACCTTGAGGGGATAGAATTTAAAAATAAGGTTAATCTTAATAAGATTAAACCTTATTATTTCTGATTGCACTAATGCTATGACTGCCTTGCAGGTCTAGGCGAGATCGATCAAATATCTGCAAGGAAATCGTGATAGAGGTTGATGGGTCGTCTGATCCCTTATTTAGAACACCCATATTTGGAACAGAGGTATCATCAGGGAAAGCTCATTTGGTGGAGCAAAGGATACAAGGTGATTGAGCAAGTAGGCGGGACATTTATTTGGGAGATCAAGGTCTTCTGCCATCACTGCCTACAGATTTTGACGAGCATCCCTGTTGAATTCAATGATGATGGTGGGATGGAGCCTACAGTCCACCCGTTGAATATGCTGAATTTCAATTACCATAATTACGAGTAGAGTTCAAGATGGCGGGATATGTAAACCCTTTATGGACGTACACCTTGTATTTTGATGGGCCATCCAGGGGTCCATGCAAAAAAGGAAGTGTAGGAGTTGTCATCCGAGACCCCCGACGACGCATTGTCATGAAGTTAGCTGCTTATCTCGGGGCGAATTTTACTAATAATATGGCCGAATACAAAGCCCTGATCATGGGTTTGAATATTGCAAAGAAGGGTGGTATCCGCCAGTTGTTGTTGAAAGGGGACTCTCAGTTGGTTTTAAATCAACTCAATGGGACGTACATGGTACGAAACCCCATCCTTTGTATGTACCATCATACTGCCATAGCCCTGCTAGACGAATTCGATAGAGTGTCTTTTCAGCTGATTCCACGGAATTGGAATCAGTTTGCCGATTCATTGGCTAATCTTGCGTATGAAGAGGACCTCTTCTTTAATTGTGGCCCTTGTCCCGATATATCTATTGAGGGTGAGACAGGACCTGGTCGTTTGTGGGGTATGCTTTCTGAACATGCCCTCTTTGGCAGACGATGGTTGATTTGGGTGATGCAGAGGGTAAGCGAGACTCATCTGCCTTTATTATCGGGGACCCATAGACTGATTCGACGACATGTGATGCGAACACCTCTTGCGATATACGCAGGAGGGATAGGTCATAATTTAATGCACCTAGTTTAGGGCTACGAGCCTTTGTTCCCCTGGGAATGGTATGCTTTGATGTCTATCATGGTTGTTTCCAGGTGGATGTTCTGCATAGTATTGTTTTATTTCATTAGGCCAAGAGGGCCGATTCAGTTTTGTAGCAAAGTCATGTCTGATTTCATTAGGCCAAGAGGGCCATTTTCCTGTCTAGTGCAGGTACGTTTAATTGGGTTTTTGTTTTAGTGTTGTGCTGGACAGATTTCGTGTTTTGTGGAATTTGATGGAGCCTAGAGGAGCCTTTGCTGCGATGGAAGCTTCTTGTGGCCAATCCAGGTGATATTTCTCCTTTACGAGTACCTTTCTTTCCTGTTATATGTGTATCTGTACTTGTCGAGGGGATCTATTTTTGTTAGGGATCGGCAACCAAGGCATGAAGTCCCAAGTTTAGGTTAAGTATGTTTGAGGGAGGTCGGAGTAGTCATTGCCTCCTGTAAAGACATTGTTAGACATTGAAAGACCTGTTTGAGAAGGAAGTCCTAGTGGCCCTGTTCTGCTAACCTGCTAGGCAGCCGTTCTAGGAGTTCTTGTTAGTAGTGAGGCAGTTAGAGAAGCCTGCCAGAAGATAATAATGATGATGCCAAGAAACCCTGAACATCCCAAAAGATGAATATAAATATGAAGGTGTGTAAAAAGGGGTTCTAACCCCTATCAACGAAAAGAAATGAAATGAAAATATATAAGCAGTTGATCATTGCCTTGCGAGGGCTTGGTAGGTTCCTGGGGACGAGTCAGACCCGGGGCCGATACCTTGTCTTCCTAGGGGTGGCTTCTTGCTGGAGAAAATTGACAAAACAAGGAAGGTTGGAGCGAAAATAAAAGTGAGCGTTTGAAAAGGATTAAGTGTCGCCTTGCGAGGGCTTGGTAGGTTCTTGGGTGCCGAGACAGGCCCTGAGGCCGATGCCCTGTCCTCCTTGGGTCACTACGCTCAGCTCCCTCCTTTTTATATGCCCAAGTATGTTCATCCAATACAAGCCCTAAAAGAAGACAGCTACTGAAAGAAAATATTCTTTGCTCAGGCTGTAGGAGTCCTCGCCTTGTACGAGCTCCTAGTTGTGTTGTCTTTAGTTAGTTAGTAGTTCAGACTACCACTTAGGGCAACCTCTTTGACAGTTCTTTTTAGTTTGGCTGTGTTGGAGCAGCTGGTTAGTTTGGCTGTGTTGGAGCATTGCTTCCATACCTTTCAAAGTAGAGACTAAAGGAGTTTGCTTCAACATGGATAATTGTGAGATTTTCAATGTAAGAGACGGATGATGTGAGGCATTTGTTGAGGATGTTTTTATAATAGATGGTCTCTTGAAGCAAGAAGTAATGGAAGGTTGAACATATATACCATCTTTATCAATCATGGTCTCTTGCGGTGCTGATGATGAAGATGAAATACCATCATTCTCTGCTCTACTCCATTCATCAATGGAAACCTTGAATTGAGCATACAATTCATGCCCATATTGAATTGGTTCCTGTCCATATCGATCAAACTTGATGACTTCATGTGCATCATGGTATTTACTTAAGCGAGTCAAGTATGGTAGAAGTTCTTTGATCAAGATAGAGTCTCCACGATCAATATCAAATGTTTTTGGATAAATGCAGGACATCCTTTGTAAGGACTATCATCTATGAGAATAGTCTTGGTAGGCTGACAAACATCTCCATATTGATCCCATACATTCTTTAGAGGCTTGAACATTGCTTCTACTCCCATCTTATCTGGCCTATATATGATTTTGAATCAATGTGTATGACATTGTTCTTGGCCCCAAATCATGAAGAAATGATGCTTACTTTTTGCATGGATCTCCAAGCACTTAATAACTGCCATGACATTCTTATGTAAATATGTTAACCAAACTCCCACTTGGAATCTTGCAAATAAGGCTTCAAGATACTCCATACATCCTAGTCGAAGAACAAGCCATTGCTTTCCAATTTGAAAGCTTTGAAACTTTTTAGACTTCGCAAAGCATCATTGTAAAAGAAGACCATTGAGATCAAGTATTACACATAATTGTGTTGCATTTCATATCAAGGACACATCAATCACATCATCATGCTCTACTGTTGTTGAATCTGTTAGATATCCAAACATAGATGCCTTAGTTGAAGTTACAAAGAAGAAAATAAAGCACATTAGATTCATTTACTTCCTCATCATTCTACTTAATGTTTGAGCTATAAACTGGCATAGAACACTAAAGCAATTTAACTTCACATTGACAAATACATGCATAAGTACTACTCAATAAATGATGTCTTAAGAAAAGAGACATTTGACCATGTGGACAAATCTAACCAAGAGTAATATCATCATGAAGTGAAAAAAATATATATGATGATTTCTTTGAAGTAAAATCTATTCCAATAAAGTCATTTTTCCATACCTACTTTTTATCGCTAATTATAAGTATACTTGAGATACTAACAATAGATTCTTGTAATTAGTTGTAAAAATTGGTGTTTATTAGTCCTAATTATTAAAATAAAATTTAAATATATAAGTGACACATAACAATTCAATTGAGATAAGTTATAATCTATTTGGATAAGTTTTCATAGTTTCTTCTTAAGGACTAACCATTCTATTTTTGAACTAGTTATATCCCATAGATATTTAAACTCATGAATTGTAACAAGGATTTTGCCTTAATATTCCGTATACACACCTCAAAAGATACATTGGAGGTGAAATCTTTGTTGCAATATTTGCTATTGAGGTAAAACTCCTTTGGGAGGTGCAATGAATCTTTTTTGGGATGTGCAATATATTTTTGGCTCTCTTATCCTAAGGTACATGCATAGGCCTACATTAGTGATGTAGTAAAAGAGGTTGTAATATATAAGAGATTTTACCATGTGGACAAATCTAACCAAAACTAACATGACAAGATCATTACACAAAACATATAAGAGTTTAATTGAAATAAGATCTAAAATAGACTTAAGTAAATTTTGCATAGCTAGCTCAAACTTTTCATCATGATAAGTATTCTTAGACACTAGATTACAATTAAACAATTATCATTACAAAGAATGATAAATTTTAATGAACTCTTTAATACTATTTTAGTAAAAGATTTACTTAAATAGATTTTTTCAACCAAACATGCTTGGTACCTTTTGTAAAAAATTAAAAAACTAAAGACATAGTTTCTTTAAGTAATATCACCAAAGAAATAAAATATTGCAAATGCTAATGGAAGTAACTTCTCAAGTAAAAAATAAAAATTGCATCAATGTGTCTTTCTTGATGAAAGGAGAAGGAACGGAGTTTAAACACTTGAAGTAGCCTTTAATTTCTCTTTCATAATTAGACTTTCTATATCTTGCTTGATTCTTCTATACCCTCAGGTGATACTTCAAGAACTTGAACTTCAATAAGAGGAACCTCTTGGAAGTTCAAATTTTGTTTGGCACTCTCATGGACCCTCCACAATTGTGCTTCAACCTCTCTTTGATCTTGAGTGTTGCAAACCACTGCAATAGTCTTCATATGATTTACCAATGCCACCTTAGATGCAAGTACACTTGCATATATATCAAATACAACCTCATGAGTATCATTGAATGCTTCGATTGTAGTTTCCATAACTTTCATTTTCTTTCTCAAAACGGCATTTGCAATCCTTTGTTCTTCTTCAATATCTTCATCATTGCACTCCTTGTCCAAGCCTTCAAAGTCCAAAATGGAAGGCTTGTTGACATTGTTTATATATTGCTCAAAATTGATGAATCTTTTCTCCATGGTCACTAATGTCAAAACCACAAAAGAATCTATAGATCCAAAAGCAAAGGTTTTATCCATTGGTAGGAAGTCAACACTACCAACTAGCATGTGATACTTGCAAGAAATGCTTTCAAGAGCATTTTTCAAAGCTGCCATTTACTTTTGATCAAGAAATGATAATGACATGAATTGTTTAGGTTCACATGTCATTTGTAGTAGAGTGGATACAACCTTTCCAAACTTTATAGAGTCATATTTCATTCCCTCAACCCCATGTGTTGCATCTAGAACAACAACCTCGATGATAATTGGATCTCTGTAAACATTATGTATAAGATCAAAGGTTTCTAGATTGCATCCGACAACATATACACGCCAAGGGGAAGTAGTGGAGGATTGAAGAGGAATTTTCTTTTTTCCAATTAGGAATTTCAGAATATCTTTTGCTCCATTTGGTAGGGACCCTGCATCAGCTCCACGTGTTAGCTTATTTGATACCCAATCATTGCAAATGCCTAAAATCTTTGTGTAGACTTCATCATTGATATCATAATCATCAATAAGCTCTTCTCAAGTCTTCATCACAGCGCTACTTTTTTGGAACTGAGGCATTGAAAAGAGTGACTAATTCATCCTTTAGGACCCTATCTTGCTTGATTTGCTTAGCCCTTGTTTTCATGTCAATCATATCTTCCTTATCCCATTTGTTTCTAAGAAAAAGGATATGACCTTCATTGATCTCCTCTTGTAGTGTAAGGATGTCTCCATCCTTTAAACCCATAAGGCAACGAAATGCAGCATGAGAAGGTTGCCTTCCTTTTTGTCTCAAACTCTCCTCTTGGGATATAACCTCACCTCTAGAGTATCTCTTCATGATTTTGATCCAACTATCAAATATTTATTGGGAGCTAACAATCATATGGCAATCTCTAGATGCACAATTTTCTCCAACGTATGCCACAAATCTCTGCAAAAAAAGGATCAAAATAGTGAGCATAGAACAAAAGAAAGAGCATCACACCAATCTTCACAAAAAGAAAAGGTAAGCTTATATGTGATTACCTGCCATGGTACTCTTTGAGTGCTTGTCTTAGAAAACCCTTGTTGGGGTTTTGGTGGAGAACCAAAATCTAGCCACTGATCTCTTAATTGTTGAAGTTGCTCAACATAAGGGGCATTCTTCATAACATTATGTGATTCCATGTTTGTCATTCATGAGAGCTCAATGCAAATTTTCGCAGGACAATCAACTAATATTCTAGCATTTCTTATGGTGTATAAATGCTTGGTTGCTAGATAACATGTAGTATTACTCTGAATATATATCTTTACTGCATGAATAGAGTGAAGCCTTGATATAATCAAATAATTATAAGTATCCAACTTATTAGCATCCACCTCATCATGATGCATGGGTATCTTCTCATTGTTGTCTTGTAGAAAAGGCATAAGATATGCTGTTGTTGTTGGATTCATGGGATTCTTTATGAAAGACATGGTTAGCTTCTCTACATAATCCCAACATAGTGACCTATAAGCAAACAAAGGAGGTGCCTCATAGCAGCTATCAACGAGAATAGGAAATTGTCTTGTTGGACCAAATGGAAAGAATTTGAAACATGTGAAATCCTGATTCTTCCTTCTTTCCCTTCTTCTTAACTATCTTAGGAAAATCAAATGTTCTTTCTACTCCCCTGACCTCATAAGAAATTATTGGCTTTGTAGGTGTAACTTCTAGCATGGAAGGTAAAGTGACATCATTCTCAATAGTGTTAGCAGCCATACTAACAACAAGAGCTTGCGACAAGGAACTTTGTTAAGGTGATTTTGACTTTGAGCTTGTGGGATTCGGTGAATTATTTACTTCTTGAGGAGCAGGTGAAGATCTCAAGTCTATTTATTTATCTTAGAGCTTCATTATTGGGGAAATCACATTTTCTTGATAGGAAAAGTAGCTCACTATTTTGGACAGCTTAGAATGTTGATATAATGTATTCTGTGTCCTTTATCTCCTCAAATAAGGTCCATCCCATTGTTTTCAAAGACTATTCTTTGTCCTCTTTAATACGTGCAAAGTGAAATGAAAAAGGATCAAGTTTTTATACTACATTTTTCCCCTTGATCTTAACAAGATTACATGGTATTCCCTCTTTCCCAACACATCTATCTACTATCTTCTCTATGACACCATCTTGTTGCAACAATGCAATAAAGGCATAAGAATTCAGCCCTTCAGCATGGTGTATTTGGCATGGGTTACATGATGTAAAGGCAAATGTATGGCAACATAATGCAATACAATTGGAAAATTGGGACAGAGTTATGCTAAGCAAGATGTATGCTACTTATGGCATTTGTAACTTGGATCAGTAATAAAGATTTGGAACAAGGTTTTCAAGCAAGGTTCCATTTATTGGATCCTTATTTTGCAGCTTATAGTGGGATTATTCAATCCTTGGTTACTTGCAGAGGTTATTTTCAGTATTGGCATATGTATGGAGTTCTTTTGCAGGTCTACATAGTTGGTACATGCATGAAATTATTGGTGGCATTAAATGACCAGAACAGAGCATTCACAGGTTGCAAGAAATTTCAGACAGCTACAGTAAATTGCTTGCATAATTTTTTGTACTCAAAAATTTTTAATACTTGATAGCTTATTTGAAAGGGGACATCTTAAGCTTTATACAGAGCCAAGAAATTGGTCATTTGGATCATTAGAGCTCAAGATATTTGAGTTTTTCTTCTGTTGTACACTTAGGACAGAATGTCACCTATGGCTAAAAACAAAAGAAAAGAACCCATTATGGATACCATTAGCAAAGGTTTAAGGGACTATTAACTGGATAAAGAGCGTGAAGCTTCACAAGAGACCATTTACTTTGAGAACCAAGATAATGAGAAGATAGAGATAAGTTCAACACATGTTGCAGTAAACAAACAAGTGAATGGGGTTGGCACTGCTCAAGTCTCTATTGATTCTAATAGTTTTCAACAACTCTCTAATGACATAAAGGATATGAAATTGGGCATTGATAAGCTTGTGGCTCTCTTGAGTGAGAGGATATTACCTACAACTATTCCAAATGCTCCAAGACTTCCCATTGTTCAAGAGCAATGAAAGTTCACAACTCCCAATGTTGTTGGGCACTTTTAAGTTGGAGAGCCATCAAGAGCTCATCCCTCTCATTTTCAGCCTCAATCTTAGCCCCTAGATCAACCCAAGACCTACACTAGCCCTCATGGATAGGATTTGGAAGATAAGACTCATGCTAACTCAAGGCTTGATGATAACAAACATGGATGCCATCTTTTTTACAAGTCTTTTTATGGACAACCATCTACTATTCATAAATCTACATATGAAGAGAAAGTTGAAGAACAAAGGCCTTATCATGATCAAGCAAGTGGAGGTAATAATCGTCATGGCAAACACCCTTACAATGGACATGGTCATGTAAATTCAATTCCAAAATCTTATGGACAGCAACATCATGTCAATAATAATCATGTATATAATCAGCCCTCTAAACAAGGCCCACATTCAAAGCAATTTTGGCCTCATCAAATGAGTGGCTAGCAACCACTTATTAATGCCACAACAAATATACACTCTCCAATGTATGGACTTCAAGTCTATGGTCAACCTCATGTTGTTGGAAAATCTTTCTCTCCGCCATAAGGACAATTTAATCAACCAAATGGGTTTGCAAATATTCATGGATAGCAACAACCATATGTTCATGGAACATGGAGTAATGATGTTCAAAGGCAAAATTCTTTTGGTCCAAAATTTTAAGAACAACGACTCAATAATGGCCAATCTCATCAATATGAGCAGGAATACAAGGAGAAAATAACCATTTCTAATTTCAAGGGTGAAAATCCATCCCCTACTAAATTTGAAGAATGGTTTGACAAGCTTGAGACGTTTTTTTTTTTTGTATCCTGAACCGGAGAATGCCAGGATAAAATAATTAGCTCTACATTTGGAAGGATATGCACACGGTGACGGTACATGTCAAGGATTGGTAATGAACTCTTAACATGGGATGCATGAAAGAGGGCAATAATCAAATTCTTTGTGTCTCCTATTGAAAAAGAGAAGTTGGAGAAGAAGTGGTATGCTCTTGAGAAAAGGGGATTAACAGTTAGAGATTATTCTAACCAATTCCTTAACCTATCCATGTATGTGGATGGAGTATTCAACAATGCCAAGTTGAATAAGTATATATTTGGGCTTGAATCTTCTCTATCGTTGGAAGTGGGAGCTATGAAACCATCCTCTTTACAAGCTGCCATACAATTGACTGAAAATTATGGTTAAAAATACAAGAGTTTTCAACAAAGAACATGGCAACATTTTTAGCCAAACCAGTCCACTAGAACAGTTGTACATTATGGGCAAACGACTGAGTTTCAGCAAGGAGAGAAGCCAACAAATACCTACAACAAGATCCCTACATTTCCTATTGTTTATGGACCAAAATAGGGTAGTAATTTCAGATTTAATGTTGAAAACAAATCAGATGGAAAGAAAACTAAAATAAGTGGCAAAAACTCAGCTCCTATGCAAGGAAAGCATGTGTCTAATGAGAAGCTGAATGACATGTATGTGAAAGGTCTATGTTTCAAATGTGGGGAGAAATGGTTTCCCAATCACAAGTCAAAATGCAAAGCTAAGAATGTCAAAGTGAGCATGATCTTTGAAGAGGAATTGGATGTTGAGGCAAACAAAGGCAATCTATCTCAACTTGATTGCATACCTACTCTTCAGGAGACACATGACCATGATGATGATTGCCATGAAGAATTCTATGACCTTATGGATGGTTTTCCATTCGACCCAGGTGGTTACTACATGGATGATCCTTGGACAAATTTGGATTCATTGAAGCTTTGTTCTATCTCCCGAGATGCATGGAATGGTTCCAAAGGGGACAATACATTATGCCTTAAAGGCTACATTAATGGAAGAAATGCTCATATTCTTATTGATACCGGGAGTACACATAGCTTTGTTAATACATGGTCTCTTGATGAGATGAATTTGTATACAGAATAAATGCCTTCATCATTAAGAATCCAAGTGGAAAATGGAGCTTATGAGAGTAGTAATCAGATTTGTTCCAATGTTCCCATCACCTTATCATCATCTTGTGTCGATTCAGTGAATCTTATTGCCTTGGAGATGGGTCCCATTGATTTCATACTTGACTGCAATTGGTTGAAAGTTATTGGCAGGTTTACCATGGATTTGAATAGGTTGCAAATGGAATTTCAATGGCATGGACAACAAGTTACTTTTCAAGGGATTGAGAAGAAGAAGCTAGAGGTGATCAACACCAAGAAGATTAAGAGAGAGATCAATGCAAAGGCATGTATGTTTACTCTTCTCTTGTCAAAGATTGATGAGGATCAGCCTTCTTCAAATCAGCCCTCTACTCCTTCAAAAGATATGGATCCTTGTCTTTGTAAATTCTTGGAAGAGTATGATGATTTATCTCAACCACCTTCCTCTCTTCCTCCAAAGCGTGAAGTGGATCACCCCATCGACTTTCTTCCAAATACCAAATCTATCAATAAACCTCCATATCGCCTTTCAAAGGTGGAAAGAGAAGAAGTTGAGTGCCAAGTAAAGGAGCTACTTGAAATGGATCTTATATAACCAAGTCAATCTCCCTTTTCTTCTCATGTTCTTTTAGTCAAGAAAAAGGATAGTTCATTCCGCATGTGCATAGATTATCGGGACTTGAACAAGGCCTCTATCAAAAATAGATATCCAATACCAAGGAATGATTATCTATTGGATGAATAAAAGGATGCCAATGTCTTTTTAAAGATCAATTTGCGGTTGGGATACCACCAAATACGCATGAAGGAGGGGGATGAATACAAGACTACATTTAGAATCGAGAGGGGATTGTATCATTTCATGGTTATGCCCTTTGGTCTTTCAAATGCTCCAACCACATTCCAAGCTTTAATGAACAAGATACTTCAACCACTTTTATTCAAGATAGTTGTGGTCTTCTTTGATGGCATATTGATATATTGCAAGGACAAAAAAGAGCATTTACAGCATGTTAGAGAAGTTTTTGACATATTGAGGAGTCACAAGTTATTTGCTAAAGCAACCAAATGTACATTCATGGCCAAAGAAGTAGAATACTTGGGACATATTGTTGGAGAAAATGGCATCAAGGTTGACTCAAAAAAGGTCCATTGTGTGAAAGATTGGCCTACTCTAACAAATACCACTTCATTGAGGGGTTTTCTTGGTTTATCTTCTTTCTATCGAAGATTTATAAGAATTATGCTCATGTGGTTGCACCATTGACTGATAGGTTAAAGAAATAAGATTTTTTTTGGGATGAAATAGCCGACAAAAGCTTCAATGAGTTGAACAAACTCCTCATTTCAACACCCATATTGGTTTTTTCCAACTTTTCTAAGGTCTTTGTGATCTATGCGAATGCTAGTGGGAGAGGATTGGCGGCTGTTTTAGCCCAAGAACATGGTGTCATTGCATACGAGAGTAGAAAATTTGATGAAAAAGAGAGGCAAATGCATGTACATGAGCAAGAGATGCTAGATATACTACATGAATTCAAAAAAAGTCATCATTACCTCTACGAAAGTCACTTTAAGGTGAAAAGTGACCATAGGATGTTGAAGTACTTCCTCTCTCAACCTAACTTGTCTCTTAAGCAAAGAAGGTGGTTGGAAAATCTTCAATCATATGATTTTGAGATAGCATACACAGCTGGAAAAGACAATGTAGTGGTCTCTAGGATGTGGGCATGTAATGTATCTACCGTCTCCACTATATATATAAAGATTGGATAAATGACATACAAGAGGAATATATGATGGAGGAGCATGCTACCACAATAATGCAGACATTACAGCAAGGGGTAAATAAAGAATATCAAACTTGAAATGGCATAATGGACTTTTATGGTACAAAGGAAGAGTCTGTTTGATCCCTCAAAGCAATTTTAGGCTGAAAGTCCTTCAAGATATTCATTCTTCGCCCTTGGCTAGTCATCTTGGTCTCTTTAAGACTTTTGACAAAGTGCACAAGAGTTTCTATTGGAAAGGCCTATGGCGGGATGTGAAGGAGTATGTTTCTCATTACTTAGAATATCAAAAAAATAAAGATTCTTCTTTATTACCAACCGGTCTCCTTCCACCCTTGTCTATCCCACAAGGAAAATGGTCCGACATTTCAATGGACTTCATTATGGGCCTCTCTACCACAAGGCATGGTTGGAATAGCATTTTTGTTGTGGTGGATAGACTTACCAAATCATCCCATTTTATTTCAACCAATACACAATTTTTAGCAAAGCAAGTGCCTGGTCAATTTAGGGAAGGAGTGTTCAAGCTACATGGTATGCCCTTGAGGATAGTGTCAGATAGAGACACTAGATTCATGGGAAATTTTTGGAAGCGTTTGTTTACTTCCATGGGCACTAATCTTATGCCTAGTATGGCTTACCACCCTTAAATTGATGGCCAAATTGAAAGGGTTTACTGATGGATGGAAGTATACTAAAGACACTATTGTCATGAAATGCAAACATCTTGAGATAATTGGCTGCATCTTGCTGAATTTTGCTACAGCAACACATATCATATGAGCATTGGGATGGCTCCTTTTGAAGAACTTTATGGACACAAGGTTCAAATTCCTTCAGCCATGTTTCATGAAGATGTGAATCCATAAGCGAAGGATGAGTTAGAAAGAATGGAGATGCTTATGAACCTGGGGAGATCAGTCATAAATATATGTATGTATCACGTGAGTTCAACATGAGGGATTTTCTAAATACCATTTTTATATATTTTTTACATATAGAAGGGTCGCATATAAAGGGGTTACTTATAGATTGAATACAAAAGGGTTATGTTTTATTAAGAAAAAAATCATAGATAAGGATATTTATAAATAGGCCTTGAATGCACGTGATATAGAGGGTATACATATAGTGAACTACCCGGGCTTATGAAGTAATGTAAAGAAAACATATGAAAGGCACAATATGCCATGAAGTCCTATGATGATGATAGGTAGAGGCACATGGAGTTTGATGTTGGAGATTGGGTCTTCTTGAAGGTGCCCAAGTCTCATTATGCATCCCTTAAGGGTCAAACTAACAAGTTAGCTCATAACTTTTATGGCCCATATTTGGTGTTGGAAAAGATTGGAGAGCTTTCATATAAGCTCCAATTACCCTCAACTACTCGCATACATGATGTTTTTTATGTATCACAATTGAAGAAGTATATTGAGTTATTGAAGAGCTTCCACCACTTGATGAAGATGGAATGATTGTCTATGAACTTGAGAAGATTATTGGGAAGCGTGAAAAGGTTCTTAGGAACTGAACTCTCACTGAATTTTTTATCAAATGGAAGGGGCTACCTATGGAAGAGTCTACTTGGCAACCCTCTTCTTATTTGGACGCTTTTCCATGGCTTTTGCAAGATGAAGGATGATAGTCTATGCAGGGACAGCTTTCTATTTTAAAATATTGTTATTGATTAAATTGCCTTAATGACATCAAAAAGTGATCTTGATGGTATGGAATGATACCTCAGGATGGGCATTTCATTTCTACACTTCAGTCAAAAGTTATGGCAATTCTATTGATGCGGCCATGTTTGGACAGCAAGTAGTCTCACTATTTCAGGTTCATTATGATGTTTCTTCACACAAAGTGCTTCTACATGCTTATGGATCTTCATCGACATAATTTTCTTCATTAAAGATTTACATACTACCTCATTATCTTCAATTTTGAGGACAAAACATCTCTAGGAGGGGATGAGTTGTAATGAAGCAAATTATCAACATGAGAGTTGAAGCCTATTCCAAGTATAAACTTTGTAAATACTTGATCCAAGAGAAAAGAGGACTTAGGGTTTAGTATAAAAAGGAAAGAAGTGCTAATGTAGCATCATTCTTTGGCATTATCACAATTTCATCCTTCTTGTCTTTCATTCCTCTTGTACTTGGTTTGTAGTTCATGGCTACATTGTGCTATGGTAATGGAAGATGTTCCATGGCATGGCCATGCTTGTTTCTCAATTTGGTTCATTTATTGTTATGTGTAGCTTAGAATATTTATATTTCTTGTTCAGTTCCATTGTTAGATTAACCCTTCCTTTTTTTACACCATGCTACTCACTACAAAGGAATACTTGCATTCATGTGTGAGAGGCTATGTAAAAGGTATTCATTGATTCTCATGTATTGAAGGAATAAGGGTGTTTCCAATGTCTAAATACATTGAACTTGTATAGCACAATATCACTACATCCATACTAACTACTCATGTCATAAAAAATAACATCCTTCCTCACATGAGACTCACTACTTATAGGATCTTAATAACGATATCCTTTCAGTAGAGTATATCCTTTGGTTCCAATTTTTTCCTCAACTCATCACATACATGAACATATGTAGTACAAGAAAATACTTTCAAGTGCGATACATCAGGTTTCTTACCTATAAAATCTTTTTCAAGAGTTGTACCATAGACTATAGCTGTGGGAGTTCTATTCATAGTATAGACATTAGTATGAACAATTTCAGACAAAAAATACTTATATATATTCTTTTCAGTCACACCATCAATATCTTTGCAATTTATGTAATTTATCTATTTTTCCTTTCTACAACCCCATTTTGTTGTGGCAATGCTTGTATGTAAACTATCATTTTATTTCATGATATCCTTAAAAAATCAATGAACTCATTAGAAATGTATTCTTCCCCTCCATCTAACCTCAAGTACTTAACTTTCAAGCTTGTTTTTGTTTCAACAACCACCTTAGAAGTTTTGAAGTGCTCAAACACTTCACTATTTTTCTTCATGAAATATAAAAAAAGATTCCTAAAGAAATCGACAATGAATATAACAAAACTTATTGCCACCAAGAGATACATTTTATGTAGGCAAAACATCCAGTATATTCTTGGTTACATCTCTATCATGCAAAAATGGTTGTCTTTCTTGCTTCCCAAACTAACATGCTTCACGAACTTTATATAATTCTACAACTTGAATAGTAGGCAAACTTGTAACCAACCCTTTAAACTACATTAATTTCAGCCTTTATAGATTTTTATGTCCAATATATTTATGCTATATTTTAATGTCTACAACCCAATCTTTTTCTTTAGCATACATAAGAACATTTATTGTAGGAATTCTAGCATCCAAGGTAAATATACTACCAACTTTGTTCCTTTTTCAATCAACTTGCACTTATTATTGAATTATTTGTTAATCATAAGACAAAAGGTGATAAAATAATAGAGCAAATAAAGATACACAAAGGCAGCAAAAGTAAAGAGCAAAAAAAATCAAGCAAAGAACAGAAGGCATACAATAATTTTCAATCAAATTTTGTAGTCACACAATTAACTATAAAATTATTTTGAAAGTTGATTATAGAATTAGCGCAAGTTGTAATATTTTAGGTTGAGAAGAAAGAGGTTTAGCTCACCAAGGGTGTGGGCACTATTTTCCATTCACTTTTGTGAGGATTGGTGTAATGTAACATATATCCATAAATCGAGAAAGATCGATCAAGAGCCAAATATGAGAGGCATATCCAACTTAATTGGAAACCCAAACTCTAAACCCCATGTATAACAACCAAAAAGTAAATGGATAAGCCCATTCTTATGGTGTGTAAACTTGAGAGCATGATTTTTCTATTTCTTGCTCACTCTTATGGTGTGCAAACTTGAGAGCATGCTTCTTCTTCTTCTTATTCTATTCTATCTACTTGTGCTCCATCTTGAGAGTGAGGAAGAGTGAGAGTGTGAGAGTGATGGAGGGGGTGAGGGGGTGAGGGACTTGAGGGATAAAGCTCCTTCCTTGCATACATTCTTCTCTTCTTCCCCTTCTTGGGTGAGAGGTGGATTGGAGGAGAAATTGGGTGTTCTTTCTCATTCTTCATATGTTGAGTACTTATGGATTAGATCGAGATCTATCAAGTAGAGGATGTGAATTGAGCACCATCACATGTGTCATGGAGCCACTATTAAGTTTTCACTTTACGAAGTTAAGGAGAAGGCAAGGTGGTGATCTCACTATACCCTTGTCAGTTTATTCATTCTTAGTGTCATAAGGTTTTGGAGAAGAACAGATATATCGATGAGTTCAAAGGATATATAGACTATATGAGAGGTAGTCATTGCCAAATCAGATGAAGCACTTGAAACAATAAGCATTATGTTAAGTCCTCGGTGGTTCATAAAGCTCTGAAATTTTGGTTTCATTTTTGAGACATGAAAATATCATCCACAAAGGCATACTTTCTCTCTATCATACATTGGACTAGAATCATAACTCCAAAGTGGAATATGAGTGTGTTCTCCAAAATGGATTAGGAGTGGCTTTAAAATGGGTGTTGTTGCACCAAGAGGTAGCTAAACATCAGATGAAATGGTTGCATGATCTTAAAGCAAAGAAATATACTTTTAAAAAGGGGCAGTTAGTTCTATATTACAATGCGCGTAGGGAGCTATTTCCAGGAAAGTTGGAACCTGATGGGATGGCCCTTACAAGATAGTTCGGATAGGTAAAAATAAGTCTATAGTTCTACTAGCTGATCTACAAGGAGTGAAATTTAAGAATAAGATTAATCTTAATAAGATTAAACCTTATTATTTCTAAGTATGCTAACACGCTAAATGCATTGCAGGTCCATGCTAGGGATGATTGGAGACCTACAGGAGAGCTTAAATTGATTGATGGGGCGGTTAATCCCCTATTTGGAGCACCCATATCTCAAGCAAAGATATCATCAGGGGAAGCTTATCTGGTCGCGCAAGGGATATAAAGTGATTGAGCAAGAAGACCGTACCTTTGTGTAAGAAATTAAAGTTTTTTGCCATCATTGCTTACAAATCTTGACAAGCATCCCTGTTGAGTTTAATGAAGAAGGTGCGATGGAGTCGTCAGTTTATCCTCTAAATATGTTGAACTTTGACTATCATAATTACGAATAGGGGAGTTCTTGATGGCTGGCTGTGTAAACCCATTATGGACATATACATTATACTTTGATGGAGCATCCAGGGGCCCTAATAGGAAAGGAAGTATTGGAGTAGTTATCTAAGATCCCCGAAGTAGAGTTACAATGAAATTAGCTGCTTATCTCAGGGTAGGATTTACTAACAACATGGCAAATTATAAAGCCTTGATTAAGGGATTGATTTTGCTAAGAAAGGTGGCATTAGGCGGTTGTTAATTAGAGGGGATTCCCAGCTGATCTTAAATCAACTCAATGGGACATATACAGTCCGGAATCCTCTCCTTCGTATGTATCATCGAACTACTATAACCCTACTTGATGAATTTGAGAGCATATCTCTTCAGCTAATTCCACGTTATTGGAATCAGTTTGCAGATTCCTTAGCTAATTTTGCTTATGAAGAGGACCTCTTTTTCAACTGTGGTCCTAGTCGGGATGTTGCTATTGATAATGAGACAAGACCTGGTCGCTTGTGGGAAATGTTATCAAACCATGTGTTATATGGCAGGCGATGGTTGATATGGGTGATGCAAAGAGTAGCCGAGACCCATCTACCACTATTATCTTCGACCCATAGGTTGATCCGACGGCATGTTATACGTATGCCTCTTGCTATATATGCAGGAGGTATGGGCCATAATTTGATGCATTTAGTTTAGGGCTGAGAGCCCTATTTTTCTCCTTGGAATGGAGCATATTTGCGTATATGTGACTTCTTCCAAGGAGGGATCTCTATGAGATATTTTGTTTGATTTCGTTAGGCCAAGAGGGCTAGTTGCTTTAAGTAGTTAATGTGTGATTCCTTTAGGCCAAGAGGGCTAGTTGTTTTAAGGTTTTAATAATCTATTTCTTTAGGCTAAGAGGGCCAGTTAGTATGTAGTGAAATGTGCTATTTCTTTAGGCCAAGAGGGCCCTATCTCGGTTTGGTGCAAGTACATTTAATACTTTGTTGTTTTAGTGATTGCACCATACAAGTTGAGGAAGTCACTGGAGGGAGCCTTTGCTACGAAGAAGCTTCTTGTGGCCATTCCAGCTGGTTTCGTCCCCTTTTCTCATTTTTTCCTTAAGCAATTAATGATATATATGTGGGTGAGGGTTTTCTTTTTTGTTGGGGACCGGCAATTAAGGCATGAAGTCCCAGGTTTAGGTTCTGAATGTCTGGGGGAGGTCTGAGTAGTCATTGCCTCCTGCAAGGCATTGTCAGGCATGTTAAAACCTGTTTTAGAAGGCAGTTCTAGTGGCCTTGTTCTGTTGACCTGCTAGGCGGCCATTCTAGGAGTTCCTATTAGTTGTGAGGTAGTTAGAGAAGCCTACTAAAATATTGATGAAAAGAGACAAAACCCTAAAGATTTGAAAGCCAATATATGAATATACGAAGGTGTGTAAAAAGGGGTTCTAACCCCTATAAAAATAGAAAAGGAAAGAAAGAAAAACCCTTGAGCTGTTTTTTATTGCCTTGCGAAGGCCTGGTAGGTTCTTGGGAACGAGTAAGACCCGGGGTCGATGCCTTGTCGTCCTAGGGGTGCCAACTAGCTGAAAAATAAAGAAAATGGAAGAAGGTTGGAGCGAAAATAAAATTGAGCGTTAGAAAAGCATTAAGTGTCGCCTAGAGCGAGGGCTTGGTAGGTTCTTGGGTACCAAGACAGGACCTAAGGCGAATGCCCTGTTCTCCTTGGGTCACTACGCTCATCTCCCTCCTTTTTACACGCTCGAGTATGGAAAAATAAAACCTAAAAGAAGAGTAATGTGCTAAAAGAAGTTATTTCTTGATCAGGCTATAGGAGTTTTCGCCTAGTAGAAGCTCCTAGCTGAGTTGTCCTTAGGTAGGTAGGTAGTTCAACCACCACTTAGGGCGATCTCTTTGATCGTTCTTTTTAGCTTGGCTGTGTGGGAGCAGTTGGTTAGTGACTAGCTTCAAGCCTTCTATCAGATTACAATGGGCCTACTCCTCGTGGATTTCATGCCTTGGTTTTGTCAAGGAGTAGGTTATGAGCTGTGTTGTGTATTTTTTGTATCAACTTGATGGTTCTTTTTGTTGTTTATGTGTAGATCTATTTGTGGGATTCGATGGGCTGAGTCGCCCTATCTCGTAGTCGCCAATGAGACAGATGATTTTTTATGCTGAGAAGTGCTTAAAAATAACCAAAAATTACGAATATCTGGAAAAAAATAGACTTCATCAAAGGCGGCGGTGGCAATCAGTACGATTTTAAGCGGCAAGTCCCTAAAGCGCTAGTGCTAATTTTCATGAAAATCAAACGGTGGCGGATGGTCGAGCTGGAGTTTTTCTACATGCAAAATGGCATTAAGAATCCAACGCTAGTCTCGGATCTCCATTCCGAGGTCTTTTGATCCCCCATTTAATCCCCGCAAGGTTAGGGGTTGTGAAGCAGCTACTGGATCTCAAAGCTGGTAAGAGCGTGACGGGGCCCATCTTTGTAGATTTCAACGCCATGGAGCAACTCATCAAAACGAATCTCGAATCCGATGTCGTTTACCCCCTCGAATCTGAAAAACCCACTTGCCGGAAGTGTGAATGCACGATGCATGAACTAGATAAGTTGATTAGAGTTTTAAAGCTCTAATTAAAAGAGCTTAAGCCCACAAATCTCACGAAATGAGACGATGGGGGAGGGAGGGCATCAGTTTTTTGCGCCCCTTTTTTTCTCCCCTCATGATGATTTTCAGATCTATAGAATGGAGAGGAGTGCTCATGGGCCTGGAATGCTTCTATCCTTTACTCTCCATCACCACAAATAGATCAAGAAATGATGCACTGAGTTAAGAGAACAAAAACTAGTCTTTCTCTCTCCTCCCTCTCTCTCCTGCATAGAGGCAATTCGTGTGCAAGAAATCATGAAGTGGAGGCTGAGAAAAGAGGTTCAGCACTGAAGAATGGTTGTTGGTCGGTTTGTGGGCTGCTCAGAATAATCATTAAAAAACCTACAACACGCAAGATACGCGGTATGCTTCAATTTTACAAAGAAATTTGATTGTTTTTGTTGTTTCATGGTCCAAATGTTGTTCATATGCAATGAAATTTTGTTTGTACCTTGTTTACATCATGTTTGAGGGTTGTGAATAAAGAAATACAGAACCGGTAATGATTTAGAGCCCTTATTAAATTTTTAAAACCCGTAAATGTCATTTTCAATGGAAATTAGTGGTTTTTTCGATTTTGAGTTGGAGAAAAGGGATGGAAATGGAATAAAATCAGAGAAAATGTTAAGTTTTAGTATGTCAAAATGATAAGACAATACAAATAAATCAGAAAATACCTATTTTCCATTAATAATAAATAGAGAAAAATAGAAAAAAATAGGAAATTTTGGGATTTTTGCACTCAAAAATATATGGAAAAATAAGATTCATGTGCGTGAATGTTTGGCAAGGTTGAAGCATGAGGTTAAGCCTCAGTTTAGCCTTGTTCTTTGTGTTATAGTTTGTGTTTATTACTTTTTACATACAAAATAACCATTTACACCTATGCAAAAAACAACACCTAAATGGTGAGGGGAGGATAAAGGCTGTGTGACGATCTAATTGCTGAAAAGATAAAAATTCTGATTTCTCTCTTTGTGCATAGCATCTAGGGATTGTTCCATAATTAAATATAGGCGACTAGTAGCACGGAAGTTCCGGTGCTAGTCCCTAAAGTAGCGTAGCATGTAACGATTAGTTAAAATTCATGAAAAGGCTGTTTTTCCGCACCCCAAATGGCTGGTTTTTTCAAAATCATGAAATGGTTGTGCACAATCGTCATACACCTTGCATCAAGCATGCCATGTGGTATCTCCTGGAATGCATTGCACTTGATTGATAAACTTTGGAGAGGATAGGAAACCTAAGCTATAGGGTTAGACGGGTGTTTCCATTGGGAAAAGTTTTGTGAGGCAAATCAAAATCTCCTGGAACGCTGAATTATAAAAGAGTGGAGTTTGTGCGAATGTCATATGTGTTAGCGACGCATCTTGGGGCTAATCCACAAGGTGTAAGAGAGTCGCAGTGGATCTGCGGCAATCAGCCGAGAGGTGCTTCCCTATGTGTGTATTACGAGACATTATGTCTATATGTTATGGGATCTCCCTCTAAGGAGAAGGGAAGGTGAACGTTGGACTACATATTGGATACAAATGCAAAATCATCATAAGCATTTAGTGCAAAGTGAGTTTTAGATGCTCCTGGCCTGCGAGGACATGTGGTGGGGTTGTCTATCATATGTATGAGATCCGACTATAGTCCCATAGCCAGTGTCGGCCCATTTTAGGTCCCATCATTCTCTAACTTGAGAGCTCTCAGTATAGATTAATGATGAGGCAAAGAAGTTTGCATTTCATACTAGCCTAAGAGTTGTTGTTGTGTATGGCGGTGCTCCAATCACACAGTAGCTGCAGGAGATGGAGAGAGGAGTTGACATCCTCATGGCTACTCCAAGACCTTTGTTTGATCTTTTGGAGAGAGCCAGGGTATCCCTTTCTCAAGTTTTCTATTCGGTCCTAGATGAAGCTAATTGAATGCTTGATATGGGGTCTGATATGATGAAAGCAAACACAAAGAGAGAGAGAGGGACAAAGGTCAGGCAAGAAGGAGAGAAACCATGCTCTCTATCCAAATGCATTATCTTTACACACTCTTGTGTGTATACAACTAGAACATACAAAAGTAAAGTAACCTAGATGTAACTGTGGTTGAGTCAGTATGACCCAAACCTTATTCAACTAAGGTAACCAAACCAAAACTTAAGGTTTATGAGCTTGAATCTCAATAGTTATTAGTCACATTAGTAATAGATTATTTTATGCCAATTAGTTAGTTAATTAATTAAGTAGAGAGAGAGATAGAGAGAGAGAGAGAGAGAGTAGGTTGGTTATGTCACTTATGTCAGTTAGTTAGTAGGTTAGTTTGTTGGTTACGTGGAGAGAGAGTGAGAGAGAGAAAAGTTAGTAGAAATTTTTTGGAATTAGATGTAATGCAATGGAAAGCTAATCCAATGTCATCTAGGAATTTTCTTTCTAAATTTTGAGAATAGTTTATATATGCCTCAAGGTTAACACATGGTTTTTGTCCAATATGGAGGCTTCTACAAAGCAAACAAGAATGTGTATGTAGAAAATGTTATACATTGCACTCCTAACATGCACATGAATGTACACAAAATGTTAGAGGTCACAAGGAAGAAGGCAACTTGTCATGCACTCAAGCATGTTGGAGGGCATGATAGTTCAATTAGTTTTCCAAGGATCATTCATCACTTGGATGGGATTGAAAAGCAAGTGAAGACACTATTTTGGCATCAAAAAGCTTTAATTTCTCTTAGCAGTAAGAACATTGGTGACCATTTACAAAGGATGAAGAGAATATTGGAAGAGAAATATGAAGGGAACCTTGATGATGGAGTAATGATATAGGGTGAGGTAGAAGAGATCAGGGGTTATATAGGTGACACATATGAACATATCTAAAAATATTAGTGGCCACATGCCAGATTTTCGGATGATCAATAAAAAAAGTTAAAAGAACTTATTAACAATGCATGTCGTATAGAGGATGGATTATATGAGTTAATTGATCATAAGAACAAGAGCTTAATTGCACCAAAGAACATTGCTTTTGATGTGCAACTTACTTCTTTGAAAGTTTATCTTAATAGAGTCTTAGCAATGTTAACACATATGAATTGCCATGTGGGCTCATCTTCTTGCACTAGAGAATATTTCCCTTAATTTGCAAATTTCTTCTTTAAAAGTTTATTATAATAGGTTTTTGGTCATGTTAACCCAGACTTCTTTGCCATATTTTTCTTGATATATTCTTAAAGAAGTTGTTTGATGAAAAACTCCATTTTGAAACACAATGTTTGTCTCTTGAAAACTATGAAACTATTTTAAATTATTTTAATAGTTTCTTTTTCACTCTGTCTCTCTCTCTATTGCTATTGTTGTGTCCTTGCCTCGAAGTTCTTTCATGTACTAATGATGAAAGGTGCTGAGATACAAGAATGACTTGATAAGATTTTTTGCCATAATCAAATGAGAAAAAATGAATGTTGCAAGGTTTTTAAGTGGAAAAGTGATGTTGCACTTGAGAAGTGAAGTCAAGATTTGCAATTGAATTTGTTATTGAGAAGTCATATACTTAAACTCTATCACAACATTCTTGAATAATGTATTGTTGTATTGCTCGTACTCATTTCTTTTGCAAGGATTGAGTTTTTTAGTGTCCTAGAAGTAGCTAATGATACACCCATGAGTTTGTAACCTTCCCACTTTGAAATTGATCATGATGGATACACTTTGATCAATGCTTTTTCATAACTTGGATTAGATTAGATACATAGAATGGTTGAAGTTTAAACATGTTGGGACACTTTGTATAGTTTGATTTTTCAACCAAAGTAGATCCACCTCTCTCTCTCTCTCTCTCTCTCTCTCTCTCTCTCTCTCATATGGGTAGCTCTGAGTTTAGCAGCAAGCATCATGTATGCATGTGCTCATGCATGGCTATTATTTTTCCTTTTAGTCTAGGACACATTCAATTTTAGGATTGGTACCAATAAGTAGTTGATGTGCTTTTATCTCAAAATGTAGTCCTATAACATCTTCTTTCACTTTACTAGGTATGCATGGCTATGCTAGAACTAATGCAATGTTATTCTTGCAATTTCAAGACTTAGACACATTTGCATCTATGACACGTTCTTTTTTCTCAAGAGATTATATATATGTTGATGGACCTAAAAACGGGCCGGCACTGGCTCATGCACTAGCTGGACCTCATCACTATGCACATGACCATTGGCTTGCGGATTATATGGGGTTGTCTTGTTATGCTTGATTTGCCACATCTCTGTCAAACCTTTGATCACCTTATTCAGGAAATGGGTTCCACGGTCCGACACCAATTCTTTCGGCGGACCAAACCGGCATATTATCTGCTCTAAAAGGAAACTAGCAGTTTCTTTAGCATCATCTTTCCTTGTTGCACATGCTTCTGACCACTTTGTGAAGTAGTCAGTTGCGACAATGATGTACCTCTTTTGCGTAGTCGACGACGGAGTAATAGGACCCACAAAGTCTATTCCCCACTTCTCAAATGGAAGTATCGCCATAATAGGGGTGAGTGGTCGTTTCCTATTCTCTCGACTATCATGTCGTTGGCAAATATCGCATCGCTTAACATACGCAAACGCATCCTGGAAGATGGCAGGCCACCAATAACCTGCTCTTAAAGCCTTTTGTGCTGTAAGCCGTCCAGCAAAATGGCCACCGCAAGCAAAATCATGGCACTCTTCCAAAATGAATGGCACCTCGTCAGGCATCACACACCGGCGATAGATGTCATCAACCCCTTGCCGATATAATGTACCTGCAATCAAGGCAAACTTTAACGCTTGCTGCTTAATTTTCCTTCTCTCAGCTTTAGATAATTCGGATCCCGCCTCTCATGTTGATAAATAATGTGTTATTGCAACATACCAGGAGGGAATAGATGCCGTGTCTATTTAAATAACCACTCCATATCACTACCTTCAGCCACAGATTCTTTCGGCTCCCCAAAGTCCACAAGACATTCCACGATGCCTTGCAACCTTGGTGGCTTACTCTTGATTTCATAATCAAATTCTTGCAAAGTGATTAACCACTTTGCTAGACGATCAGGCGGCTGTAACTTATTCATCAATAATCGAAGTCCCTCCGCCTTCGTATAAAGCACGACTTTCTCATAGAGAATGTAATGCCTGAACTTCTTGGTCCCAAAAACCATCGCTAGACACAATTTCTCCATGTAAGTGTAATTGATTTCGAATACCCCCAGCTTCCGACTAGCAAAAGCAATCGGGTGGTACCACTTCTCCTCCCAAATTTGGGCTAAACAGCAGCTGATACTATACATCGTGGCTGTTGAAAATATATAAAACACCTCACCCTTTTTAGGTGCTTTTAAGACGGGCGCTCTTGCTAGCTCTTGTTTCACATCCTCGAATGCTACCTTACAAGGGTCACCCCATACAAACGAACATCTAAAGGACAATAAATTTGTAAGCGGCAACGTTCTTTCTGCTAAGGCGTTGATGAATCTACGATAGTAACCAACCGAAGACAGAAAGCTATGAACCTCTTTCGGAGTGCGTGGTGGACCCATGGCAACTATAACTTTAACCTTCTCAGGGTCTGTCGCAATTCCTACCGAACTGACCACATGACCCAGCAACAGCCCATAGGGTACTCCAAAAACACACTTCCATGGGTTTAGGGCGATGCAAAATTGTCGACAGCGCTCAAAGCATTTTCTTAAAATGAGCAACTGCCTTCCTCTCACGGTGGCGGCCCCTAAGTCATCAATAAACACCTTCAACTCTTCGGGGGATATGTCACCGAATGTCTTATCTGCTGTTCGTTGCCACGAACCCAGTGCATTGCATAAACCAAAGGCCATCACATGGTATGCAAAAGTACCGAATACAGTAATAAAAGTTGTTTTCAACTTGTCCTCTTCTGCAATTGCCATCTGGTTGTATCTTGCAAAGCAATCCATAAACGAATATATCTCCCTACCCGCTAATTGATCCAAAATCTGGTCAATAAATCGCAACGGGTAGTAGTCCTTAACTGTCTGCTTATTCAGCTCTCTAAAGTCTACACATAAACGGATTTGATTATTCTTCTTTTTTCTAATCACAACTGGCGAACACCATTCCGTGTGTTGCACAGGAAAAATCAAACCCGCTTCTCGAAGCTTCTATAACTCTTCAAACAGGCCGTCCCTCAATTCGAAAGGCATACGCCTTACTTTCTGCCATACAGGACGACTGCCCTCTTT
The DNA here is from genome assembly GCF_053477565.2 of Lygodium microphyllum. NCBI lineage: Eukaryota > Viridiplantae > Streptophyta > Polypodiopsida > Schizaeales > Lygodiaceae > Lygodium > Lygodium microphyllum. Next base: position 53,969,864 of record NC_141145.1, read on the forward strand.
CAACGGAATTGTATGAACAGCAAGACTAGGAGGAATGCCTCTCAACTCATCATAACTCCAGGCAAAGATATCACGGAATTTCTGGATCAAGGCCACATAGTCCTCCCTTTCTGTTGTACTGAGCATAGACCCTAATTTGATTGGCCGCGAATCATCAAGCGTACCAAGGTTTAGCTCGATAACATCTGCATCTCTTATACGATCTTGGCCCTCTATCGGCTCGTTCAAAGTGATTTGATAGATGTCCTCCGTGGTGGATCCCTCTTTGGACTCATCGCTCGATGATGTCTCACTGGCAGATAAATCTTCTAATGTCTCCAATTCTGTAGAAGATAGAGGAGCTCTCTCACTCTGCGGGGACTCAGGATAAGCATCAACCACCACATGCTGGGCACCTCTCCCGAATATCAGTCGACCGGCGGGTATATCCACTTGGCAGTCCGCTTGCAGGATCCAAGGTCGTCCAAGTAATACTTGGTAACTTGGCCGCCCTGCAAAACGAATCACCCTAAAGTCCAACATGCATTCTACATTTGCAACAGTGACATGGACCTTAGTAATGCAGCCTTCTGGCTGTCTCAAACTATCATCTGCCATTCTAAGAATTGTGGAGGTATCTTTCTAAATCGCAAGACCCAACCTTTCCATCAGTTCAGAACTCATAATGTTAACAGATGATCCAGTGTCAACAATGGCATAATCTACTAATATCCCATCGACATAGGCTGCAACCCTTGGGCAATGCTTCTCAGCATGCTCAAACCAGTCATCACCAACTCGCGCAATTCCCAAAGGTTCTACGATATAACCGGTACGTAAGATCTTTCTAAATTCCTTACGTACTCCTGGGGAAAGCTTAATAAGCTGTAAAAGGTTCACATCCGGCTTGACTTCGCAAAGAGAGCCCGCCAAATTGAATTCATGATAGTTTGATAGAGCTCACTTCTCATGCCAAACCATCCGCTCTTTAGGTCGTTGAACTGGCTTTATTGCCTCTTTCTTAACTTTCACCTTCTTCTTTGGTGCTTCCTTATCGGCTTTACTTTCTACAGGCTTCAAAGGTCCCCCTTCCAGGGCAGGATCCAAAACTTGCGTTCCTTTGTCACCTTGTTTAGGGTTTCCGTCGACAGGCTTATCCTTGTCGGCTCCTCTGCCCTTTTGACCTCTTGTAAGGACAGCTCGCAAATTAGAGGTTTCAGCATCGTTAACGCGTACAGCCTCAATCAAACTAACCCCGCTGCCACTTGGTAGCTCCTCTATTGTAGTCTTTGGTCGTTGAAGTATTTGTTTAGGCCCATTTTCTGGCTGGGAATCATTTCCTTGGGCACGATGATTAACAGGCCCTGGTTGCCGACTTCCTCGCTGGAGGGAACTGATCTTACTCCAACAAGTAGTTGCTAAATGGCCAGATTTTCCACAAATGTCGCACTTAACATTTGGGCAATTCCTTGGATAGTGCTGCCCACCACACCATTTGCAACTAAACCTCGACAGTGCACCCTCCTCTGGGTATCTACTTCCTATCAAATTTTGTTGTTTTTTAAGGAAGTTGACATCCACGGCTATTTGTCGATACTGCTCCGTAATCATGTCGGTATAATGCTTCATCATGTCCTTAACCTCACCAAGAACATTGGAAGAACTGGACTCATAGCCTTGGTCATTACCATGTCGTTCCATCGGCCTAACAATTCGATTAGGCAATGGTTGTTGAACCACAGGCATGGTGTTAGAATTAACTACCTGGCTTCCACCGTTTGGAATCATTTGACTGCCCGTAGGCATCGACATGCTAGGGGGAGCTTGTAATAAAGGGACATTCTGCATCATGTTTCCTCTCCCATTAGGGTTAACCATTGTTATCCCTTGACCACTACTGCCATTGGCCATTGCCACATTATTTCCCAATACTAAACCCATGTTCGAATTGCCTCGAGAAGCATAGGCTGCTTGTAGTCGGGATTCCACCTCTTGTGCTCGTGTAATGGCAGTGTCTATATCCCCCAAGGGAACACTACTCAACTGCAATTGGATATTAAAGTCCAAACCATGAAGGAAATATTGCAATTGGGCCGCTGCGGGGATAGGAATAGAGGTGTCCAACTTACGGAAAACCTCTTTTATCTTCTTCGCATAAGCACGAATATCCTCGTGTGGTTCTTGGCGGGTCACGTTAAGTACACGCAACCAATATTGCCCACCCCTTTCAGGGGCAAACTCCCTTCGAAAAGCTCCATAAAATGAATCAATATTCAATATGGTTCCGGCTTCTAAACCTGATACCATATAGCGGCTCTTCCTTTGAGAGTCATATTGAAGAACATCATTAAATGTCCTTCCTCTTGAATGCGACAGTTAAACATCAGCTTTTGAAACTCCCTAATGTGGAGTTCTGCATCTTCCTCAACTAGCCCATTAAAAATGGGTAGCGGGTAACCTAGAGCCGGCAAATCCGTCGTTCCTGCTGGAATTGCAATAGGCTGCGCCATGACGAGGATTGGATTTGCACTAGGAATAGGGGACAGTGGGGTTACACCTCCCGTACTTGACGTGGACTGGCTTATCGAAGGAAGGGGAGCACTAGAGCTTCCACCTTCTCCTAACTTACTGCTTGTGGTCCTAAGACCACTAGATCCACTCCCTCGTAAGGGTTCAGCACTGCTACGCTTAGGGGAATATCTCCTAAAAATTTCAGCACGTCGCCTAGCTCTTTCGTCTCTTTCTTGCTTTTGGATTTCTGCTAGACGATGCTTATCAATAAATAACAGATCAATCTCAGTATCCTTTGGCATAAACTGCTAGTTGGTCCTTAAACAACCAGGATTCGAGAACCGCCACTTTTAAGCGGCTCCCGGCAGACGCACCACTGATGGACCTAAAAATGGGCCGGCACTGGCTCCTGCACTAGCCGGACCTCGTCACTATGCACAAGACAACCCCTCGGCCTCATGGCCAGGAGCATCTATCAAAATCTCTGCCTTCCTAAACATTGCGTTTGTAATACGTTGAAGTCCAACTGATCCTCACCCAATATTACTCCTCAGAGGGAGTCCCTTGCACATAGCCAAAAGGCTCGAATCACATACACATGGGGTTCCTCCTACAACTGAATGCCGTCAACCCTCTGCGACTCTCCTACACCTTGGGGATTGGCCCCTCGATGCGTCGCTCAACATATAGACATTTCGCACAAACGTCACTCAAGGTACTCAATAAGCGTGTCCAGGAATGTACCATTGTCCTCACTTGTTTTCCACTTTAGGACCCCACGACTAGTCTACAGCGTGGGTATCTCACTGCCTCTCAACGTAGGTCATATCCTCACAAACCAATTGCAATGCATTTCCAAGAGCTGCTCACTGACCCTTTCAAATTCTTTTCCATGTTCCATGCATTTGGTGGATGCCTAGTGCTCAAACATTTAGTAAAACAGTATCGTGCACAAGTGCAAAACATCCTTTTCATGGTTCCTTTCTAACGATTGTGCTTCGTTGCAAGACCTAGCACCGAAGTGTTCTTCGTGCTACTAGGCCTTAATTTTAATTAATTCCTCATCCTAAATGCTTATCCAATGGAAATCAGCAACTTTATCATTAATTCCAACAACATTTAAACACTTCTCAACTACCCTGCCCTCCCCCGGTTTAGTATTGTTTCGTTGCATGTCATTTTACAGTTTTTTCCCATTATTTTTCATATAGAAAGCGGAAAACAACGAACTAAAACACGGAAACAAGGCTGATCTGAAGCAAATCTTCATGCCTCAGCCTTGCTATACATTCACGAACATTACTCATAATTTTTCCCAATTTTCCAAAGCCCAAAATATAATTTTTTCCTATTTTTTAGGGTTTTTCCATCATTTTCTTGCAAATTTTCCCATTTTCTCCCATTTTTTAATTTCTAAAAATTAAGTTCAGTTTATGGGATGTGGCCCTTAGTTCATTTCAGCAGAAACAGAAATTTTAGTAGGTGTGGATTAATTTATTGCATCATTTTTAGCCCAAAACCCTATTTCCCTTCATTTTTATGGTTTTTCGTGTCTCGATTTTCTATTTTCTGCTATCCCACACATGTTTTTCTGATTTTTAAATGATGAACAGCTAGAAAACAACTCAAAGCACGACATACTCAAAACTCAATCCATATGAACACATTTTTATCAACCAAATTTGCATCAAAAGACCATTTTCTTTGTAAAAACAATTATTACCGTGTCTTGCGGGTTTTTCATTAAATTTGGCACGTCCCACGATTGATTTCCAGCCATGAATTCTGCTTGGAATCAGCAATCTACAATGGTTTTGCATTGCTCTTTCATCCCGTCAAGAATCGGCATCCATCCGGCCGTCCATCTCCATCCTATTCCTTCAAGCTTGAACGGGGGCTAAGAGGAGAGAGAGGGAGGAGAGAGAAAGACTGCTTTTCTCTCTCTCCAACCAGTCCACCATTGCAGGAGCGGAGACCGGCGATTTGATCGGCACGATGTCTTGATCAGGCCTGAGTGCTCATAGCTATGGCTTGCTTGCAAGCCAGGAATCGATTATGGGGGGGGGGGGGGGGGGGGCGCGATTTTTTCGGCGGCTGTTTTCAGCCGCCGCCCCCCCCATATCCACGATTTTTTGGAGGGGGGGGTGCCAAAGGTCACCCCCCCTCTCTTACACCTTTTGGGATTTCCTTTTTGGGCCCCCTCTTGGGCACCCTGGCCAGTTTCAGGCCATCTTCCACATCCGGACTCCGAACTTCGATTTGAAAATTCCTGTGAGCTCGTCTCAACATCCCGGACAGGTCTGCAGCTTCACTGACTGACACGGGTGCACGGAAAAATTATGAAAATCCACGGAGTGTGGCACGGGCGCCCGTCAAGTACTTAATGCTTAAAATCATCCTAGGTCGAGCCGCCGCCTTCGCGATCTGGTATTTTTCCCCGCATTTTCACATTTTTCTGCTATTTTTAGGCATGTTCCGGGGCCTAAAATCCATCCTTCATATGTATAGATATAGATGAATGAACATCCATTAGTGAGGCCTTTAGGAAATGATTGCCTAGCCTTTAGAAAGTGCCATTATGCATGTCACTCATGCATGGCCATATATATGTTTTTCCATGCATTTACGATTTGTGGTTACAAATGTATCAATCACTTATGTCTTAAATAGCTTTGAGATTTGTTTATTGTGTTATTCTTATATTCTCTTAAAGGTTTGGTATGGTCATAGAACAAAGAGAAGCCATGGGAGATATTCCACACATAGTGCTTTTGACTCCATTGAATGTAGTGGATTCAATAAAATTAAACAAAACAGCCATGACATCATCTCTTCTATGCTTACTAGCTTGGAGCCATTTGCATAGGTATGAAAGATAGTTTTTTAAATTGTGCTTGCATCAAAGTGCTATATATATTTTTGTAGATAATCATTTTTATCTTATGTTGCAACCAAAATGTGGTTTCTAGTAGAATAAATGTGCAAAAAGTGAAAGAGCTGGCAAGAGGGCAAGGAATGCATGTTGCTACATGTACAAGAACTACAAGGACTTGAAGAAACACTAGGAGTACTTCAAGTTTTTTGGACTTTAAAAATCTTGAAATCGAGTTAAGTGAGTTTATGGAAATGCAGATGGGTTTATGCACACATTTCATGCCACTACATGGGCATAGTGTGAAAAGCTCTGGAGTGCATCATCATCCGACTTTCTTATTGATCTAGAGAGTCAATGTCATGCGTGTCACTAGTGCTAGTGTCCATGGCATGGATGGTTCAAAAATACTAGATTTTTTGACAATTTAGCCTATTTTTGATATGTTGGATATTACTTATTATAAATATCCTAAAAAGCTAGGAAAATTTTCTAGATTAGGGTGGCATGCAAACACCAAGTTACTTTTTCAGCCAGTTTTGGGATTTTTCAACATAAAAAAGAAAGATGGGTGAAATTGCGTGCCTCGTGATCGCAGTGACAGATAGTAAAGAACACTTTGAACTGAGAGAGGAAGGAGGAGTGATCTGAGAGATCCCTGAATAGGTATCTTGGGGTTTTACCCCCCCTTTTGGAGTCAACAGAGCCATTAGATTTGGGTTCTAGGCAGTAGAAACGAAGCTATTTTTTTAATGCACATTTTGGTCTACGAAGGAGCTCTAGGAGATCTAATGCTTGGAGATTGCTTCTGAGTAGTGCCAGATAAGGGATTTTAGGTTCTATCAATATATATTGATTCGATTCATTGTGCTTTGTCTTTATTATGTTTTCCTCTTATCTATTCTTTTCCTTCTCTTCCATCTGCTATCTCTACTTTCTTCTATCTTTGATCCTCGATGGATATGACCTTTCGACTAAAATTCCTCCGACAATGTGTTGATCATGCACTTTCCATGTACTCAACAAAAATACATGAACATGCTAAAGATTTGTATGGTGTTGTGTGTGAGACAAAGTACACTTAGAATGTTTTTTAACAAGTCTCAACTAATCTGGGTGGTGAAGTAAGGCCACCTTCGGCAATTATTTCTGAGATAAGGAGGTTAATGAATCTATTGGTGAATGATATATGGGCATCACTCTATTGAGAAATGACAAATGATGTATGCTCTAGGAAGAGCTGACATGAATCCCATATGCACAGTGAGGAGAGTGGAACAATCCAATTTCTATAAAGCATTGTACTTGACTATCACTTTCATATGAATGAATACAATGTCATGATGCTTTGTACTTTCAATTAAGTGTCTTGTCTTTGTCGGTCCTACACAAGATTTTGTTTATGATTCCAAGCTGCCATCTTGGAACCTAATTCACTTGTGTAACAATTTGTCTCTACTTGTCTATGTCATCATGAGTATGATCTTCATCTTCCACCCACCATAGCATTTACCATGCTCTAGATCTGCGACTTTTGACACACTCCACAGGCTTGGGAATGACCAGGAGCCTCTGATTTGCCAAAGGAGTTGTTGATTTTTGTTCTTATAGTTTCAAATGATTGTTCATAGGTTTAATGCCTTGCTGCAACAATTGAGTCATCAAATGAATAGTTACAACTAAGGAGGAATACTTGCTTAGGATGAAACTTATAAGCTCATATTTTCTCACATGTTTTAAAGTACTTGGGCCAACACTTTTTTGTGAAGTCTTCATGGAATGTGCTAAGATGTGCAATGCTTTTGATATAACAAATCATATTTGAGTAAAATGTAGTGAGTATAAACAATATGATATCTTTCTTGAGATTTATATGAAGTAGTTCTAATAATCTACTGATGGTTTATATATTTACATTTTATATTTAACATTTGATATTTGAATATATGCAATAAATTTAATTTGAAAAATCAAACCATGCCTTTGACAAAATGTGTTGATAACGAGTTCTATGGGACCACACGTTTACTAAGTTCTGTTTGTTAGTTGGAATAGATCAATCATGCATGAATTTATAACTAAGTTTTCTATCTCACCAAAACGTCAATCACACACACACACACACACACTCTCTCTCTCTCTCTCTCTCTCTCTCTCTCTCTCTCTCTCTCTCTCTCTCTCTCTCTTACATACATTAGTGCACTCAAAATATTTATAATCAATATTATTGAGCTCCAAGTATTGAAATTGTGTATTTTTATATTTAATATTTAATATTTAAATATACATGGATCATTTAATGTGCATGTATGTATATATCAAGTCATGCCTTCTTTCATTAAATGTGTTGATAACAAATTTTGTGGGCATCTAATCAATATGGGGTGTTCACATCGAGTAACTAGCAGACACTATGTGTTATGTGTTCGTGAGGGTATGGCTAGCTCCATAAGGTGTAAACAATTGGCCATTGCCAAGCTTAGGGCACAGAGAGGGGTTTTAGATCATGATAGATGTTATGGGTATTCAAACCCACCAAAAAAAATTACAGGAACATGCAAATATGCTGATATGCTAGACTACATAATTGACATAATTCTTGCATAGATTCCAACAGCCATACCCAAGAATATTTATGAACACATAACGCATAAACAATAACCTTGATAATCAGGAAAAAAGATACATAAATAAATATTAATCAGAAGTAATTGGCAAAACATGGCATTGTCATTCACTCCATTCAGTTTCATTCATTTGATCTCAAGAAATACAATTGCTCAAATATCAAGACAGGCACATGTAATATAGGCAACATACCACATGACATTTATGGTCACTTTTACATAGGCTGATCTCAAGTAATTATATGCCTATATAAGGTAAAAATACAAAGCAACTATTGGAATTTGAGCCTTAAGGACTTATGCCATAACATGGCACAGCCAGTGGATAACTCTCATAGTCATGACTCAAACTCACAAGCATGTAGTGAAATGTTGGATGACCCAAAGTACATAGTTATACCTTACTAGAGGCCTTGCATCTCTTAACAAGCCACAATGAGCTACCATGATTAGAGCCCCTCTAGGATACTCATACTCCTCTTGTGCAGTTGCATAACCAATTCTAAGTGCCAATCAAAATGATCTATGAATTATGAAGAACCCGAAAAGAAGTAAGAACATCAACGTATAACCAACTTGTTGGGGGTAAAGGCACCTCCGCCTAGCCACCCGTGTATTACTATACTGACAGTACCTGTCACTCCACACTGCAGGTGGCAGGCACCCATCACAGTCACTTATTCTTTATTCATTTAGTGACAGTTTGAATAAAGGAAGGCCCGGCCACACATTGTGGTTGCTGGAGTTCCCATTTCTTGTGGCTCTCTTTCTTGCTCTTGCTCTCCCACCATAGCTCTCACGTGCAAGCTTGGATCCTTTTCACCTTTCAACTGGTATCAAAGCTCGGCTTCCCGACTCCCTGAGCTTGACTCATGGCATTCTCAGCTTCCCATCAACTCCCTACTTGCATCGGGTCTCCATCCCAGCAGTCATAGCCGACTCCCTTGAGCTCTCGTCACTCCTAGGCTTCCCGAGCTTCCTCCCGGCCTATTGCAGCACCCTCAGGGCATTCACACAAAGGTTTTATACCATATAACCTCATCAACCAAACTCTCAACTACATGCTAACTCCCTTTTGCAAAATGAATATGCATAAAACACATCGAAACAATGCACGGTTTCTGAATCTATGGAGGTAATGTTGAATGAGGGACATAGAATTACCTTTAGTATAGTTATGGATGTTGTTGATGCAAATAATGGGGATATACTCGATGGGTCTAGGAAGAATTTCGTGTATAAGTGTTTTCTTGTAAAGGTGCACAATGGTGGTTGTATAACATTGGCAACAACATAATGTGGCATTATTGCCTTGCTTCTACTGGGTGGTCGTCCAATTCACTCATGGTATAAAATCCCAATATAATTAAATAATCAATCCACCTATAACATTCTTATTCAAAGTGACCTTACTCGATTATTGAGACAACCGAGCCTTATTTTATGGAATGAGGCTTCTATGACCCATCGATATATCTTTGAAGTAGTTGATCAAACTTTAAGAGACGTTGTAAGTTGTGATAAGACATTTGATGGAAAGGTTGCTTTGTTTGGAGGGGATTTTAGGCAAGTCTTGCTTGTTATGGTAAAGGGAACACGTGAGGATATTGTTAATGTTGCACTATGTTACTCTGATTTATGGCACTATGTGAGGATATTAAGGCTATTTAGGAATATGAGAGTGACAATGGCTGGTGTAATGTAGTGGACAATGGGTTTATTTTTTGGATTCAAGAAATAGGGGATAGAGTGGGCAACATTACCAAAACTTGTGATAAGTTATGTGTTCCACCTAGCATGGTGTTAAAATGGCACTCTATCAAAACCTTGATCGATAGTGTCTATAGTGAGAAAAGGATAGGGATATGACCACAAACATTATATACAAGGACATGCTTTGGAAAATGCACTGATATGTCATATTTGGTTAGCATATACTCTCTTGGAAGTAAATTATTTTTCATGTTTTACTATTTATTTCACTTTTGGAGATGCATATCTTAAAATGGCACTATTACCCAGCTTCTAACTATCAAAAGAAGCTACAATGCATGTTGCGTACAATAACGAGTGATGATATCATAAGAAGAATGCTTGCAAGAGTTGTTGAGCATTTACATGATGATGTTAATATAGACATTAAGCTCCCAATTTTTATTAAAGTTGTACATTGTGGATTCACACAATATTTTTGGGTGCATATGTATGAGGTTGACCACAAGAAGAGAATTCAACTCTCTCATACTAATAAGATACTAAGGCATTTGTTTAAGTATGGGTTCAAGAGTTCGGATTGTTTTTTAACACTACATCAATGTCTATCATTACCTACCAAATGGTTCACAAATGTTTGGCCAAGCATTATTATTTTTGGAATGAAATAGTCTTTTTTAGTCGTTCCACATACTTATATGGTGATTTTGTTTACATGCATGTGCTAAAAAGAAATGTAAGACTATTGCATCCCCCATGTGATTACCAATAGAAACTATGAGATCAACCATGCTTGGCCTTCACATATTTTTCTCAAGGATAAATATTTACGAATGATTCCTCAAAGAAGAGGAAGCTTTGTTTCTATTAGGCATCTTGGAGACATTGTCTTTTTCTGTAGGCATCGGCCATTTACATGTTGTACTTGGAAGAACATATGTGGATGGAAAAGAGGATGTCTTAAACTTGGCCTTCATGGTTTGATCTAATGGAAAGTAGAATGTCTTATGCCTTTCCTTCATGGCATGATCAGTAGAAAGAGACCAAAGATATTGGTGTCATGCTCTACTTCACCTATGAAGGTCCTATTTTGGGGATAAAAATGATTTCTCCAAAAAGGAGACAACTTCATTTTGACTAGGTCTCTTATAGAAAGTCTTTTTATAGTATTTGATCTTTGTTTCAATTATGATCTATTTTAGTATAATATTGATGTTTCTAAATATCACGTGAAGCAAGCATGTGTTTTCTTATATTTTTGTAAAGGTGAAAGTTTATAAGTATGGTGCATAGAAGAGATTGTTTATGTATCTTGCATTCTTTGCTAAAAATTTTATAATACTTTTAGTTTTAAGTTGATATGAGAGAGAGAGAGAGAGAGAGAGAGAGAGAGAGAGAGAGAGAGAGAGAGAGATAATGACATGAGAGAAAATAAAATAAAACAAAAGACGAAGATAGAGAGAGGGAGAAAGAGAATTTATAGAGAGGATTGGGGGGAAAGTAAGAGAGAGAGAGAAAGAAAGAAAGAAAGAAAGTTATATTAACATCTTCTAAAGACCAAAACTGGCCTATGAGACAAACTGTGATACAACTGATGAGGTCCAGCTATCCAAAATAAAAGTGCTGAATGAAAAGCTAAAAACTGGAAACTGAGAGAGAGAGAGAGAGAGAGAGAGAGAGAGAGAGAGAGAGAGAGAGAGAGAGAGAGAGAGAGATAGATAAAACAACTTAGAAGGGAACAGGGGAAAGAGAAGAGAGAAATAGGAGAAATGGATTATTGAGCAAAGTTACCATATGGCAACTTCACTTGCTGCTTCGTGTGCGAAGTGGCCTATTAACAAAGTAAGATGCAGTCTTGTGAATGTTGAATAGAACTATCTGACTTCAAGTAGGCAACAATAACTAGCCAACTTCAAGTAGACAACAATAGTGGAGGCTCATAGAGGTATATTTCCCTAAACTAGATAGGACTTTGAGAACCCAAGAACACGCTATCAAAATGAGTTGCTTGATTGACCATCACTCATGGGAGTCCCCTAAAACAATACCTCATTCCTAACTTGTGGAATGGACATCAAAATTGAGCCTCTAATGACATTCCAAAAAGGAATAAATGTAAAGTTCCTTCAACAATGCCTATCTCCAACTGATTCTATAATGAAATTTAACTACCAACAACCATTTGTGGCCATAAACACCTAGGGCTTCTACACTACCAAAACAATGGAATGTATCTTTCTCTCTCAAATGGCAAAAACATTGCAATTTGATGAACTAGGAGCCCATTTAACCAACCTATCTTAGGTAGGCAAGTTCCTCAATAGAAGTCTTCACAAAAGGACTGTAATGTGTCCACCTCTTCCCTTTTAGGACATGTCTTAGTAGTCCATCGGAAAGAGAGTCTAGAAAGCTCCGCCCAGCACTCCCATGGAATGTTACGGGGTTTGCGATCTAGGACTTTCCACATCTGCCACGTAGCAGAAGTATTTTGGCCGTTCCCACTTAGGACCAATCTGAATCAGGGTTTCCCCTAATGGTCATTTTCCTAAACGGCAACTAGCGTCGAATCCCAAGTGAACTACTTTACGCAGAAACACCAGGGCCGAAGCGGATTCACGCTACACTTGGTTCAAGGAGAATGGGAAATGAGAGGGATGCAAGGTTCGACCTCTCTGCCATAAGGCATAGTCCCATTCCGTTCCCCTAAAACAGCATAAACCGGGATTATTGTAACCTAGACTCTAGCTCAGCACCCTTGCTATTCATTTCCTTTGAGAAGATCTCCTTAATGTCCATTACGATTGAGAAAAGTTCTCGGCTAACTAGGACCACCCATCCATAGGACGGACCCATGGCCACATCCACCGCACTTTCCTCAAGGTTGATTTAGTTGTCTAATTACCTACCACATTTAGTTGGACATGCATCAAGCAGCTTCCTTAATTAGCCCGTTAGACACTGGATCCTTCACGTAATCTTAGCACTTGACATAGAAAAGCAGCATCAAACAAGTTCCTTTTCAACTGGTTATCATATTTATCTTTGGAATACATTCATAAAGTCTAGCCCGCAGGCTTATCCATAATCCAGCCAAAGGCTATCCAGCAATCCACAGGGATCACTAATCCAAGATTCCACCCGTAGACTAGTATGCGGACCTGGAGATCCAATCCCGAGTCACGTTGGCCTCTTGTACAGGGCTCGGAAGGTGAGGGATTTATGGCCGGAGCCCCCCCTAGCACCCAAGCGTCCTCCTGCTCCAACTAGTGCCCAACGGAGAGACCTCACGCGGCGCGTTCAGTCCACGTTCCTGGCACAACTAACAATCCCCTTGGTTAGGGTCAGGTAGAGAGTCAGGGGTAACTGAAGCTGCCTCTCCCTTCAGGCCTTCAACTTGAAGCATTAAATATCTTTCCATCTTTTAGTTCCTTGGGAAAACAATGCAAACAGTGCTCCTAAACTGTTACAAGCATAATCATTTCCAGTGGTCATTTATTTGCCCAACTGCTAAGGAGTGAATCCTTCTCTCCGAATGCATCCAACATTCGATCCGGGATCAATTGCGGCTTGGCAAGATCCCCAAGGGTTTAGCTGTTCTCCCTTTTGTCCTTGGGTTAGGGCCGTACCCTATTAACCCAACTCAACCAATAACTTAGGTTTTATTAACAGTAAATCATGGCAACTATGTCGCTCCAAATTATTGATTGGTCCTTTGCTTCCAAGCAAATACCTAATTTCCTTATCTTAACTTGGCAATTTTCCCTAAGAAAGGTTATATAACAAAATGACTACTCATCCTCTTGCAAGATAAACTTGCGCTAGAATCTTCCAATCTCATTCCAAGGAATTGGCAACTCTCTTGTGATTGAACCACAAGATCATGTGACGTTGCAACTTGTTGCACAAGTATCGCATCTATTCCATGGGGTCATTTCACTCATCGAATGGTGTCTTCTGGTCACGGAATCATGATTAGACAAGAAGCAGGGTTTAGGGTGTCTTCTTATCCAACCCATTCCCAATTGCACTAGGCCGACAACGTTCGGTCCTAGGGGTTCCATCTCAATCCAAGTTTCAACATTTGATCGAGTGATCCTTAGGGTAGAAACCCTAGATCATTTCTTGCAAGCACGTCCAATTTTCCCTACATTCCGTGAATGTGGGTAGGACCTCAGGGTATGAGGGTTTCGACTTGACAACAAGTGCGACTAGGTCAAGTCCTTAACGTGGTAAACCCTAGTTAGCATTTGTAGTATATTGTACCGATTTAACCATCCTATGCGAATCCTTTGCGGTTTAGGTGTCTTAGGTAATCTAGTTTACTTGTCTTATGACAAGGACGAACCAATCCTAGGGATGTTAATTTGATCTAAAAGGGAAAACTAGTTACATTACATCACAATGCACATCAGCACGCGATTCATTGCCTCTACGTACGACTAGATTCACAATCCCTAACTCTTCTTGTTAAGACCAAAACACATGTTAAATTACGGCATAATTTCCATTGATCCTACTAGGGCTTGCATTCACAAATCATGCCACTAAGCTTTTAAGATTTTACGCTGAAATGAACCATGCAGCCTTTCCCTAAATGTACCCTTCATGAATGAAATTCTTGCATACGTCGAATATGCAACATGTAACCTTTTCCTAACTACTACGTAGTTAAATGAGATTCATTGCAATTGAAGCTAGAGTTAACCTATTTCATGTAGCCCTTAGAATCTTTTCCACGCTTTGAAATTTCCTATGGTTGATAACGACTTTCTTAATGAATCATTACGAAGAATATTTGTCTAAAAATGCGACATGCGATTTAATCTTTCCATGCATAATCAAAGGTGTACTATAAGACTTTCGAATTTGTAATGCTAGTCATTAGTTATTCTAGACACTACAAGGGAATGGGGCAATAGCGACGCCGATTAGCGACGGCGGATATCAGCGTCGCAATTGGCGTCGCTATATGCGTCGCAATTGGCGTCGCTATTTGCGTCGCAAATAGCGACGCGTATAGCGACGCCGCAGGGAAAAAAAGCGCGGCCGAAACCAAAGCGCCGTTTTCATTTTGTTTTCTTCGCCTTTTGAGAGCGAGAGCGAGGGAGAGAGCGAGGGAGAGAGCCAAGGCTTTGTGAGAGAAGAGGAGGAAGAGACTTGCCGCCGCCGCCGCCGCCGCCACCGCCACCGTCGTTGTTCGTGAAGGAGAGGAGGAGCCCTCGTTGCAAAGAGAAGCCGCCCACGCTCGCCATATCTCATTGGTGAGTCTCCCTCTCTCTTTCTTTTACTTGTTGAAGGTTTAAATCGTTCTCTTTTGTTTGTTTAGGAGAGGAAATGAAAGAGAAGGAGAGGGAGAGGGAGAGAGAGGGAGAGTGCATTCTCTCTCTCTCTCCCTTTTGCTTGTTTAATGTTTAAATTACTTTCTTCTTTGCTTGTTTAGGAGAGGAAACGAGAGAGTAAGAGAGAAAGAGAGGGAGAGGGAGAGGGAGAGGGAAAGAAAGAGAAAGAGAAATAGAGGGAGAGGGAGAGGGAGGGGGAGGAAATAGGAGAGGGAGAGAAAGAGAAAGAGAGGGAGAAGGAGGGAGAGTGCATTCTCTCTCTCCCTCCCTCTCCCTTTTGCTTGTTTAATGTTTGAATCACTTTATTTTTTGCTTGTTTAGGAGAGGAAATGAGAGAGAAAGAGAGTGAGAGGGAGAGGAAGGGGAAGGAAAAGAGAGAGGGATAGAAAGAGAAAGAGAGGGAGAGTGCATTGTATCTCTCCCTCTCCCTTTTGCTTGGAGGATGTTTAAATCACTTTATTTTTTGCTTGTTTAGGAAATGAGAGAGAAAGAGAGATAGAGAGGGAGAGGGAGAAAAAGAGAAAGAGAGGGAGAGGGAGAGGGAGAGGGAGAGGGAGAGGGAGGGGGAGGGGAAGGAAATGAGAGAGGGAGAGAAAGAGGGAGGGGGAGGGGGAGGGGGAGGGAGAGGGAGCGAGGGAGAGGGAGAGGGAGAGGGAGAGGGAGAAAGAGGGAGGGAGAGGGAGGGGGAGGGGGAGGGAGGAAATGAGAGAGGGAGAGAAAGAGAACGAGAGGGAGAGGGAGAGGGTGAGAGAAAGAGAGGAAGAGAGGGAGAGGGAGAGAAAGAGAGGGAGAGGGAAGGGAAGGAAATTTAAGATAATATACGTATTGATAATGGTATGCAATGTGCTTTGCATAGGGCCACGTACTTCATCAAAATGAACCCAAAATTATTGTTATAGAAGAAGAAACCCTTAAATTGAGTATAGGATAATTTCTCTCAGGTCTTATGACTATGAGTAGAATTGATTGAAATAAATTTTATTACTATAGTTATAAAATTTCATAGATGGCGCGCATTAATTTTAAAATGGATTACTTATACTCAAAGCCGAGATATAACAAAAAATTATCTACCGGGACAAACAAATCGTTGAGCATGATACAAGGCCGAGATATAACATCGGAAAATCTCTCGACTACTATATACAACGCAAGGTTTATGGTCAACTTGCAACTTGACGTACATCTCCATAAAGCTATCCATTTAAGCCTTGTTTGCTGTAATGTAGATAAGATGGCAAACGAAGAAGGTCCTATTGTTCAAGACCGCGAGTCGTATCTTAATCAGCGTGTCCCATGCCCTTGCTCTCAATGCAAGTTGGCAATTAGACGAAAACGCCGATTGTCTATAGAACACGTACGACGATTTGGCGAGTTTCAATCTGAGATCATTGATCAGGCGATTGCAGACTTTCAGCAAACGGTAATTTGAAGTTAGCATTTTTCATACATTGTACTCTCAAGCTAATTGAAAACCATACACAATAAAATTGGGTCTTGTTGGTAAATTTTGTATCCAGGGGGGTGATGTCTCCACCCAAGGGGGAGTGCACCCTTTGCGACCAATTAGAAGAGTTCGTGGACGTGCGATGGATGGATTGCAGGAGCCAATCGACCACTCGCAAGGCCCATCTATACCGTCAATGCCAGAGGAGACAGACAACCTTCCCGACTTGCCTACAATCTTGGAGCCTGAGATGGATGCAATGATCGATGCATTGATTCCCATGGATGTTGAGACATCTGACCCGCTTAGAGAGGAAGCATCCATACCATTATATGATGGGTGCCGAGTATCTTGGTTGAAGACATTGCTTGCACTCTTAAGTGTGCAAGCAAAATACGGTTGGAGCGATACGAGTGTGACTGAGTTATTCAGGTACCTTGCACACAGACTTCATTGTTTTTTTTTAAAACAGTATTATTGCAAACATGAATAGATTTTTCAAGGTGTTTTATGATTTTTTCAGGTTATTGAAATATCATATATTGCCACCTGCAAACACCATGCCTGAGTCTCGTGATGATGCGCGACATGTTTTACGGAAGCTTGGCATGGACTACAATAACATCCATGCATGTATCAACGACTGCATATTGTTTCGAGATGAATATGAGACTATGGAGACATGCCCAAAGTGTGGTGCTCACAGGTATCGACAGGACTTGCAAGGGCAGACCATCCCTCAAAAAGTCCTCAAACACTTTCCGCTCATCCCCCGCATAAACCACATGTTTCGCACGTCTGCCATGGCAAGCTTGACAACGTGGCATGTGCAGAATAGGTCCACGGATGGAGTGCAACGAATATCAGCAGATTCACGCGCATGGAGCCACATTGACTCTACCTTCACAGGCTTTGCGCGAGAGCCAAGGAATCTTCGGCTCGGTCTTGCCATGGATGGTGTGAACCCATTCGATCTACGCTCGACTTCTTACAGTGTGTGGCCTATAGTGCTTGTCAACTACAACATTCCTCCATGGCTTTCTACAAAGAAAGGACATCTCATCCTTAGCTTGCTCGTCCCGCGCCGCTACAAAGTAAAAAATATGGATGTGTATCTTCGTCCATTAGTCGATGAGCTTAAGATTTTGTGGGAGGAGGGGGTCACAGTGCAAGATATGAGCAGGCGTGATGGTCGGCGGTCAGCCAACATTCGAGCCATTCTCATGTGGACGATGCATGACTTTCCGGGATTGGGAGAGTGCTCAGGTGAGCAGACCTTTGTTGTCGCCGGTAATATCTATATTTTATTTCATTCAATCAAGTATTCACTAGGTCGTGGATCGCCTTGCAGGTCTCGTTACCTCAGGTTATCATGCATGTCCATTGTGTGGGCCACAGTTAGACTCCCGAAGGTCACGAACCATGAAGAAGATGGTATATCAAGGACACGCCGCTTTCTTGCCGGAGGATCATGAACTCAGGGAAGGTTTTCTTGGACGACCTCCAGCACGTATGAACGCTGCAAGCTGGTACGAGCTGAAAATGGTAAACCCGGATTCACATCCAAATGGAATGCGGCGGTTCTCAGTTTTCTACGAGTTGCCATATTGGACCCACTTACAGGTCAACCACTTGTTGGATCCCATGCATATTTTCAAAAATGTGGGCAGCTTGCTATGGGACCACATTACAGGAAAGAGAGACACTATAGGGTCACGAATGGATTTAAAGGAGGTAGGTAAGATGGAGGTGCTTTGGCCGCAGTCGAGTGCTGAAGGGGGAGTGCAGCTTCCTCGCGCTCCCTGGGTTTTGTCTACCAAAGAAGAGCGCATTGTGAAGCAAGTAATCAAGTCTATCCGCACTCCGACGGGTATGATGCGTTCTCTCAGGTCCGCATTTTCTAAAGATGACCAGATTTCTGGGCTAAAATCCCATGATTGGCATAAGATATGTCAGGTTTGTGAACAGAATGGATTTTAATTAGCGTGGACATTTTGAAATTTGAAAAGTGACCATTATTCTTAATGCTTTCTCATTTGTGGCAGTTTGTCCTACCGATCGCGATCGCGGGATGCCTAACTCCAGAAATTCGCGGGGCCATTTACAAGCTGTCGACTTTGGTGCAATGGATCTCACAGAAAGAGATTAAGACGTCCTCTATTGAATCCGCAAGGCGGGGAGCAGTTGAGACGGTCTGTCTCTTTGAGAAATACCTGCCCACTAGCATGCTCACGATACAAGTTCACCTTCTTGTGCATCTTGTGGATGAAGTGGAGATAGCTGGACCTGTCCATACGCGATGGATGTTCTTCCTGGAGTGCTTCATGAAAACCCTGAAAGGCTTTGTGCGACAACGAGCTCGTCCAGAAGGTAGCATGGCGGAAGGTTGGTTGGTGTCAGAGGCGTTAGTGCATATCTCACAATGGCTACCAATGGTGGAACCAGACAATGAAATGCTATGGACGCTGAAGGACGATGACAGGCTGACTGGAGATGTGGTGGTTGGAAATGGGGTAGAAAAAAGAATGGATGCCTCAATGGAAGAGAAGGTGAATCGCTTTTGTATGTTGCACCATGCCTCCATGGAGACGTGGCTCGCCAAGTACCAGATTGCAAGGCAAGATCGAGAGGAAGCACGAGCTGAATTCCGACGCAGTATGCGTCACCGACCGATTCGATATCCCGAAGGCATGGAGGAGATGCCGCGGTTTATGTCAACACGATGGTTGCATGGAGCCTTGACCGCAGCATCCAGCGAAGGGATAGAGGTCTCAATGGAGGAGTGGGAGTTCTCGAGGGGATGTAGTCCAAAGGTAATGAGGGGTTTAGAATGTGTCGTATCTAAATTTGCTTGCTACATCTAATTTGAGTGTTTCAATGTGTAGTACAAAATATGTAGTGCAGTGTGGTCGCGCGGACGGCATTTTCGGGTGGAGCATATTGACAAAATGCGCTCCACAATGGACTGTGGTGTCATGGCAAGGTTTGAGCAAGAGAGTCGGCGACGAGCAATGGATCCGAACACGGTTGTGGATGAGATGGAGTATTTTGGGAATTTGCAAAGTATTATTACGGTGGATTACCGTAGCTTCTCCATGATAATATTCGACGTGCAATGGTTCAAAGTGGTACTTGGAGGAGCTGGCGCAACAGTTCGACGAGGTCCATCTGGATTTCTTGAAATAGATTCCGAAAAAAAATGGATGGATTTGCGCGACACCTTTGTGTTGCCGGCCCATTGTGAACAGGTGCAACTAGGCATTTGCTTGGTAATTGTAATACGACATGGTTTATGTCACAATGGTTTGAAGACGGTTTGTAAGTGCTTGTGAACAGGTAATCTTCTATCCAAATCCCCGACAACCTCGATGGTGGTATGTTATACCTTCAACTCCTCGAGGTGCGAGAGTATACGATCAAAGTGATGTTCCAGGCATAGATGAAGAAAATATGCAAATAGAGGGATCGAAATTACAAGGGGTGGAGGCCACCGCAAGCTTGGAGCCTGCATCGGCTAACAATGATGGAAATACAGAAGTCGTAAAATTTTTTGAGAACGAGACAGACTCGTTGTTTTGTGGTGACATGTCTATCGACCTTCCAGTGTATGCAGAGTTGTGTCAGGAGATTAACATGGGACCATAGAATACTTCATTCTTGGAGAATTGTATTACTCAATCCGTTGTTTAGATCTTCCATAAAGGTAGATAAGATATGCATTTTAAGAGGGATTTTTCAAAAATGATTTTATTAATGTGCTTTGTATAGTTTAAATTGATTATTCTAACATTATTTTTTATCTGTGCAGGTATCGACATTTTCAGGATGAGTCGAGGGATGAGCGATGAGGAGTTTCAGGAGATGATGGCACGTATGTCTCCTGATCAGCTCGCGAGATTCAGAGAGATAGCAGATCAGGAGCTGTCTCGTTCTTCGTCAGGGCGCTCTGCTAGATCAGCTTCGGCACGATCAGATGCTTTAGCTTCGAGTAGACGATCTCGACGCTCGCGACTTAGGCCAGAGGGAGGGACTGCGACTGCAGGAGGATCAGGGGGGTGCTGCTGTGGAGACACGGACGCGGTGTCTCCGTCTCGTCGTTCAGTTGGAGCTCGGTCACCTCCAGGATTTGTCACACCTGTGGGGACGTCCACTCCAGTTACTCCGGCTTTTGCGCAGCCGTCAGCAGATGTCACGCCTTTTGGTGGCACTCCTTTTGGTGGCACCCCCTCTGGTGGCACTCCTTTTGGTGGCACACCCTCTGGTGGCACCCCTTTGTGTGGCACTCCGGGAGAGGGTACCCCCGTCGGTACACCGGATGTTCACGGGTCTCCTGGATATGCCCAGGAGCGTGGACGGAGATGGGAGAGGGCCCATACAAGGCACACTCCTAGGGATTATGGATACCTAGTGGATGGCAGGTCATGTGCCATCATCATGAATGATGAGGGGAGGAGGGTGATGGCTCGCATGAGGGAGTTGTGCCAACAAGTTTTTCGGCACAACGTCCTGGATCATTGGAGGAACATACCGGAGGGGAGCAAGGAGTACATAGTAGCATCCTTGCACGAGGAGTTCCCGGTGCCAGCCGCAGTGGATAGATTCTCTACGGGCTAGATGATGGATTGCATGCGTGCATACATGTCACATAGACGATCCGACGCACGCAAGGCAATCAAGAGTGGGGCTCCAAAGCCCGAGTGGTTAGATGCAGACGACTGGCACCGACTGAGGGAGGAGGCTACAAATTTGCCAGGACGTTGGAGTCAGCAGCAGGAGGCGGCGAGGGCACGAATCGAGGCCAAATCGGTACATCATCTTGGGAGTGGCGGCCACAGGACATATTTGGAGGACTTTGTAAGATTCTCTTTTGTTTTGCTTATTTGTTTTTTTGAGATATTCTTTGTACTGACAATCATGTTTCTAACAGTTAGCATTTTGTTTTCTTTGCAGCACTCCATTACAAATCGCTATCTGCAAGGCCTTGAGACTCGATATGCGGAGAGGCACGGTCTCAGATCATTGATCGACCGATTGTATAGACGCGGCGGCCCAGTAAGTCACTCGTCTTTCTTGTCCGTAGTTACCATGAGATATTTGAATGCATTATTGTATGGTGGATTGATATGTTGTTTCTTTTTCTGCAGAATCCGTTTGATGCTCCTTTATAGCGGGAAGAGCTTTCGGGGGACGACAAATCGTAGCTCGCCCTTGGATCCTTAGAGCTCACATACCTTTAGTTTTTAGTCGCCCGATCCATGTAGACAAATATAACATGTATTAGTGATATTGTTTTATGATTGTACCAATCGCATTTTATGCGATATCATGTATTTATTTCATCCATCAATTTTATGATTTCAATATACATTCTTTTTGTTTGCAAACGCTTTGTATGAAGCAGTGCAGAAACTATTTTGTATGGCTCTCATACAGCACACAGTGCTATATGTGGCAGGGCAGCTTGCTGCCCTGCCACAAAATTTTTTTTTTCTCTGTTACCGTCGCTATTTGCGTCGCAAATTTACTGCACGCGTTGCTATTGCCGTCGCTATCAGTGTTGCAAATTCTCTATAACCGTCGCTATATGCGTCGCATTTGCGACGCATATAGCGACGGTTATAGCGACGATTCTATGGCGTCGTCAATAACGACGCTTTTTGCGACGACGGGGGCAAATTTTGTTGTTTGTATTTTCGTCGCTTTAAACGTCGCTATAAGGTCTATATCTTGTAGTGAGACTCGTCACTTTGCAATGCACAAAAGGCAACTTGCTAATAAGGTACTAAAATGCATATACACCTTATGTTCTTTTTCGTTCATTCCATTGAAAATACAAACGACCAACTTCGTATTGTGAATTACTTTAAGTAAATTTCAACTAGCCAATTTATTTCAATCGCATTTAGCTAGGTGGATTTGACAAGCATAAGTGCATCCTAGTTCCATGAAATAACCATGCATATTGCAATACTTCTACGTAAATCAAAAATAGGAAGAAAACCTGGACTTGTGGGCTTGGTGAAATATCCACATGAATATTAGGAGATGATCCTCCTGTAGGTGCGCCTTGTGACTTTTTAGGGGCCATCGTGATTTCAACTTCTAGTTTGCCTTCGTGGATTCAAACTACTTTCCTTGGTTTGCAGCCTTATGATCTTTGCTCATCTCCCTCATATGCGAAGATCCCCTTTGAAGTACGGATGCTTGACAGAAGTACCGACTTGCGGAATTTGGTTTATGGAAGGCCTTAGGGTTTGGAGCTTGGGCCTTATTTCTTTCGGAAAAAGAGGGGGATTCACGAAAGGATTCTTGAGCAGGACCTTGCGGGAATGGAGACTTTAAATCCCGAACCTAGGGGTGGGCTTGTGGGTGATTGGGGGGAAAGGGCCTTATAGGCTTCCCCTTCTTCTCTTCAAATCCCGAGCCTAGGGGAGCTTGTGGGTGATTGGTGGGAAGGGCTTTATAGGCTTCCACTTCTTTTCTTCAAATCCTGAGCCTAGGGGACTTTGTGGGAGATTTGGTAGGAAGGGCCTTATAGGCTTCTTCTTCTTCAAAGTCTCGAACCTAGGGATGGGTTTGATAGGGGCCTTGCGGAAAGGGGACTTTAAATCTAGGCTAGGAATGTGCTTGTTGTGGATCTAATGGGAAGGGGGCTTAGAGAAGCCCTTAGAAGCTTCCTAGAGAAGCTTCCATGAAGCTTCTGACAGCTACATAAGGGCGTGGAGATAGATGACGCCATTTGTGCGAGGAAGTAGGGTGGATTTGACGGGGGATGGTGGTGGTGTGATAGCCTGTGGGCAGAGTTGGCGACAGCTGTCAACAAGCTCCAGGCGGTGGCGTGAGGATGGCGTTCTCCATGACTGGTGAGCATGCAGCCCAGGACTCCCCCTTGTCACCACTTCCCCCACTTAGCCATCCCCTTCCCTCAGCCTCGCATCGATTGAGGAAAAATAAGAAAAAAAAATTGCCATAAATTTCACCTTTATCCACATAACCTCTTCCGAAGAGGATGTTTCCCCGTGGTTTATGCGGTTTTTGAACCCGGTCCCAGTTTGCTGATGGGACTTAAAATGGGCCGGCACTGGCTATGGCACTAGCCGGACCTTATGTTCACGACACACAAACACCCTCACGGCCTTGCGGACTAGGAGCGTCAATCTAATGCTAAAGGACAACATGCTCTGAAGCTTAATCTATCCGTTTATAGTTTATAGTCCAACGTTCCCTTAAACTCCTCAGAGAGAGAACCCAAACTTATTGGCAATGCCACAATCACACACACATAGGAGACACTCTACCGACTAATAGTCGGAGCCCCACTGCAGCTCTCCTACATCGCAAGGATTGGCCCTTTGATGCGCTGCTAAACATATAACACAAACGAGCACAAACTCCTCTCAAGATACCAATATTTTACGTTCCAGGATGTACCATTCCTCACTACACTTTTCCCTTAGGACCCAACGACTAACCTACAGCTTAGGACATCCTCTCACGCTCATCGTTAGTCACAACCTAAGAAAGATAGGTGCCATGCATCCAGGATGTTTTTCTGATACCTTTTAATTATTATGCTTAATGCAAATTGTGTATGACTGTGTGCTCAGACAAAAGAAAGATCAGCATCGTGCATAGTGCATAAAGCATTCTTTCCATGAATTTTACTAACGCGTGCTGCGTTGAAAGGAGGCGCCGAGCCATATGCTTATGCTACCATCCTCTTTATTTAAACCATTTCTAATATGCCAAGTGCAATGCATAAATTAGATTTAAGATTATACTTTGATGCTCAAACTCCCCTCTCACCCTACCGTTTAATGTTTTGCAATCGTTGATAGGTGAAAAGGTCATTTTATGTGTATTTCTTTATAGAGAAAGCAATAAACACGGACAAAAACATAGAAACGAGGGTAAACCAAGGCCAACCTCGTGCTCTACCTTCATTATACATTGCACAAACACTTATGTATGTTTCAGGAATTTTCCTTTTATCGTTTCCTAATTTTTTCCCATTTAAAACCCATTTTTCACAATTTTTGGTATTTTTCCTCTATTTTCTTCAACAAAAAATTACTAGAAATTAAAATTGATTGTGGGCTATGGTCCTTAGGTTTTTTGACAGCAAAATTTCAGGTTTTGTAGATGTTATATCTCATATTCCCCCTTTATTTTGCAAAAAATTCCCATTTTACCCCTTAAATGCGTGTTTTACGGGTTTTATGACATTGATTTCAACCATATCACTTATGATTTTCTGATTTTCTGAGCATAGACTGATCAAACTCATAGCAAACAACATTATGATGCATAATTAGCCCATGGGAACAATATTTCATCAACCAAATAGTATAAAAACTCATTTTTTCTTCATAAAAATTGAATTACCGCTCAGGCTTTGTATCTCGGGATCTCGGTTTTGCTAGGGGACTGCGTGTTAGCCCTCATTCAATGTCCAGTATCTTCAAGATCAGCAATCTTCATGTCTTCATTGATCCAGAAGCAATCTGGTCTCATCCGAACAGGCTTTCCTTCACCATTCTTTATTTTCTTCTTGCACACAAGAACAGCCCCTTAAGGGAGACAGAGGGAGCTGAGCGAAAGACTAAAATCAGAAATCTTCATTCAGGCCACCATTGGACGAGTGAAGGATAGCGATATGCTCAGCCCACAGGGGGGAATCAAGGCCCAAGATCTGTTCCATGGGTTGTATGCAACCCCCCAATCATGAGAGAGAGGAGAGAGGGCGCAAAATTTGGCGTGAAGATGATGGCATCTCCATCTCCTCCTTCATCTTCTCTCTCCACGTTTTTTCATCTTATATACTTAAAATTTTGAAGGGGGGGTCCAAACTCAAAAGGCATGCCCAATTTTGGCCTCCTAAGTATCCACCTTTTCATATCTTGACCATTTTATGGCAATTTCCCCGTCCTGGCTCTGATTCGAGCTCTGAAAAATCTTGGGCGTCTGGCTTGACATCCTGCATTGACTGAAAAATCCTGACAACCCGCAAGCCAGTCTGAAAAATTATCAAAAATCCAAAAGTGTCGCTTGCGCGCCTTTTAAAAGTCGTATTTCACTTGGTGCTTAAAACCGTCCTAGCTGGAGTCGCCGCCTTCGATGTTGAATATTTTTTCCCTAAATTCGAGATTTTTTGGCAAATTTTAGGCACATCTCGGGCTCAAACCTCCGGTCTCATTTGCCAATGCGGAGGCCTTGATTTTTGCGTGCGGTTTACAGGTTACACTGCCGGTAATTCCAATATCGAAAATAACCTTTGCATGAGTTTCACGCGAGGTGTGGAAAGTCAGTCTAGTAACATTTTTCAAACGGGAATATTACATTCTCTCCCCCTTGGAGGAATCAAGATGCCCTCATCTCGAGATGAACTGGGGATATTACATTCTCTCTCCGTTGGAGGAATCCAGATGTCCTCATCTCGAGATGAACTGGGGATATTGTTGGATGAGAGTGCTTTCATCCATCCAAGTGGCATCCTCCTCGGGATAATCTTTACACTGGACAAGGCATTCTCTTAAGGTTCTGGATCTCAGTTGTCTCTCCCTAACATCTAAGATCCTGTCAGGCTGTAGCTCAAGGACTCCTTGGCTAGGCATTACAACTTGTTGGTCATCAAGTACATGGCTAGGATTAGGTACATACTTCTTCAATAGGCTGATATGGAATACATTATGAACCTTTAGGTTCTTAGGGAGTCACAGTCTACAAGCATTGGGTCCTAGGCATTTGAGGATCTTGTATGGTCCACAATACCTTGGACTTAGCTTCTTGCAATCTCCTAAGGATAGTGAACTCTTCCTTGGGCATACGCGAATGAAGACCATGTCTACTTCCTCAAAGGTTCTATCTTGATGCTTCAAATCGGCATATGCCTTCTGTCTATCCTTGGTGGCTTGGATGTCCTGTCTTATTGACTTCACTTATTCATCCATCTCTTCCAGCATCTGCCTTGAAGCTTTAACCCTCAAGGTTGGATCTGAGAAGTTTAGGGGACTTTGACAGTCATGCCCATACAATGCTTGAAAAGGGGTCATCTGAATGCTTTGTTGGTAAGAAGCATTGTAGGCAAACTCAACCAAGGGCAAGTATTGAATCCACCTTTTTGGTTCACGGCAGCAATGTGCCCTTAGTATATCCTCAATGACTTGATTGACTCGCTCCGTTTGGCCATTAGTTTGGGGATGGTAAGCTGTACTAAAATAGAGTTGAGTCCCAATGGCTTCAAAGATAGCTCTCTAGAAGTGTGATGTGAAGAGAGAATCACGATCACTAATGATTCTTCTGGGCAACCCATGTAGCTTGAATATCTCCTTCATAAACAACCTTGCAATATCTGAGGTTTTATAGTTTGTCTTAATAGGAATAAGGTGTGCAACCTTAGTAAGCATGTCAACCACAACCATGATGGAGTTGTATCCTTCTTGAACTTGGGGTAGGCCAACAAAAAAGTCCATATACTGATGAATTCCCATTTCATTTGGGGAATGTCAAGTGGTTGCAACTTTCCATTCATTTTGACATGTTCGGCTTTGATAGGTTGACAAGACAAACACTTAGTGACATATTTGAGGACGTCACCTTTAAGCCTCTCCCAATAGTAGCTCTTCATAACTGCATTGAGAGTCTTGGCATAGCCAGGATGTCCTGAGAAAGGAGAATCATGAGCTTCCCACAGTATCTTCTACTTAAGTGACTGGCTTGCCGGTATACATAGTCTCATTCGATAGTAGACAAGTCCACTACTGATAGAGAATTCATGATACTTAGCCTGTAGCTTTTGGTCCTAGTCTTTGATAGGGATCTCCCTTAGCATATTTTGATAGGCTGGATCATGGCATGCTTCTTCTCTAGCTAGCTCAAGTATTGGGTTATTTGGCATGGATACCTTTGTAGCTAGAGATCTAGCTGTTGATTGATTTTGCAAGATTATAGAATTAAGGAATGCCTTGCGACTGAGTGCATCAGTAAACACATTCTCCTTCCTATGTTAGTATTTGATTTCAAAATCATACTCCTCCAACACTTCAATCCACCGACATTGCCTCATGTTGAGCTCGTTCTGGGTAAAGATCCACTTGAGACTTTTATGGTCCTTACTAGAGCAAACTCATTACCCAACAGGTAGTGTCTCTAAAGCTTTAGAGCATGGATGACAGCTAACAGTTCTAGATCATGGGTAGCATAATTCTTTTAATGGCTTTTCAGTTTCCTTGAAGAGTATGCTATAGGATGACCTTCTTGCATGAGCACACATCCTAAGGCAAGCGTGCTAGCATCAGTTACTACTTCGAACTCCTTCCTGAGGTCCGAAAGTTTCAGTATAGGTGCTGATACCAAAATTTGCTTTAATCTATCAAAGGTAGATTGTTCAGCAAAACTGACCATGCAATGGATGTTTGCTTCTTCAATAGATCCTAATTTTTTATAAAGACCCTATACCATCCTATCAATCCAAGAAAACTGCGTATTTTTTTGACAGTTATTAGTATTGGCCATTCTAGAACATCTCTGACTTTGGCCGGCGGATCCACTGAGATTCCTTCCGTTGATACAATGAATCCCACATTAATCTGACGTTTGAAGAATGCACACTTCTTCATCTTAGTATAGAGCTTGTGTGCCCTCATTGTCTCAAGGACAATGCGAAGCTAGGGTTCATGATCTTCTTCTTGTTTGGAATAGACTAGGGTATCATCGAAGAAAACGAGTACGAAGTCATCAAGATATGGCCTAAAGATATCCTGCATTAACCAGTTGAAGGTGGTAGGCGCATTCGTGGGCCCGAATGACATAACTAGGAACTCAAAGTGTCCATATCTTGTGTTGAAGGCCATCTTTGGGATATCTTCTTCCTTGATCCTTATCTGATAGTAATCAAACATGAGATCAATCTTGGAGAAAATCTTTGCACCCTAAAGACGGTCAAGAAGCTCATCTATTCTAGGAATAGGGTACTCGTTTTTAACAGTTGATTGATTCAACCCTCTGTAATCAATGCACAATCGAAGCGTTCCATCTTTTTTTTCTGGAACAACACACTGGAGCTCCCCATTGTGAACTACTAGGACGGATGTAGCCCTGATCTAACAGTAGCTTGAGTTGCTCCTTCAGCTCAATTGCTTCCGGGATGGACATCCTATATGGCCTCTTTGCAATTGGCGCAGCTCCTAGCACCATCTTGATCTCATGATCCACTTCTCTTTGAGGCAGGAGTTCTGTCAACTCTTCAAGAAATACGTCCATGTACTCCTTTAGCCATGAAGGTTCTTCACTAGACTCCTGCTTCTGATCTAGCTTATTAAGCTTAATCAAGTAGATAGGTAGTCCCTTTCTAACTCCCTTTATGATCCGAGATGCTTTGGCCAATTGAATTTTTGGCTTCCTAGCCTCTCCTTGAGTTGTTACCAATTCCCCTTCAGAGTTTCGAAAGGAAACTTGGCCCTTTCCATAATGAATGTGGGCATACTTAGGTTTAAGCCAATCCATTCCGAGTAAACACTCATGGATACCTAGGTTCATGACCCTGAATTTGACCGAAGTCGTCTTTCCTCCCAGAAAGAATTCCACCTTAGCAGTTTACCTGGTACAAGTGACCTCAGGACCATTTGCTAATTCCACAAGCAGGGTAGGTGCTTCTACTATGGCTATTCCTAATCTTCTTGCACAAGATGGTGAGATAAAGGAATGTGTACTGCCACAATCAATCAAGGTTTTGAAACCTTTACCTTGATAGTTCGATGGTGTCTGAATCACCGAAAACTGGTGATTCGGGCCTTTCTTGTGAAGAGCGGCATGGACTATCGCCCTTTCAAACTCTGCTTCCATGGTCGGATCTTCTTCTTCGCACATTTCCTTGTTGGCAACATAGGCGGCTCTTCCTCTACCTCGGGTGGCGGCTCCCTGGCCACGGCCGGTTCCTTGGAAAGGAGATTGACGTTGTCCTCCGCTAAGCTTGGGACATTGCCTTTTGAAATGATCAAGCTCATTGCAGTGGAAACAACGGAGATTTCGGCCATTGCTTTGGGTAGGGACAAAGTTGTTGACATTATTGGTCCTTGTTTTCTTTCTTTGTCCCCCGTTTTGACCTTGAACTCTCTTCACTTGGGGCCTATATGCTCCTCTGTTCTGGTAATTATAAGACCAAGTTTTGTTACTTCTTGGCCTAGTCTGCAGCTCTTGAATTATGCGTGCAGCTCAAATGAGTGCGTCCTGTAGATCTGTTGGGCGCATAGATTCGAGGTGGGTATTCACTGGTGGGTTTAAACCAGCACAAAATTTTGACACCTGCTATGTCATGTCCATCTGTGGCGCATACTTCAGAAGTGAGAAAATTTTTGAGTAGTATACGTCAAGAGTGAGACCCATTTATTTTAGCTCGTAGAACTCATTCATTTTCTGCGTGCAATACACAGGTGGTAAGTATCTTCCTTGCACAGCTTTCTTCATCTTTTCCCAGGTAACGAATCCTTCTGAGATCCCTTGATCTCTGCACCATTGCTTCCACCAAAGCCTGGCTTCGTCGGTGAGCTTCAACTTGGCGAGCATAGCCTAGTTGGCGGGTGTAGTACCAGCTGCTTCAAAGTAATCTTCCATGGACTCTATCCAAATCTCAGCATCCGCTTGGACAGTCCTACCGTTTCCGTCAAATTCTGGCGGCTTGATCTGCTTGAGAAGAAACTTTTTCTCCTGGATCATGGCCGTACTTGATGTAGGGGGCAAACTGGGAATCTGTACCTGGGGTTGTGCCTGGATATAGGATTTTTATCGTTACAACTCATTAATCATTATGATTATACTTCATATCCAATTCAGCTATCAACAAAGAACCCTAGCCACTTAACTTTTTATCAATTCTCATAGACAAGACAGACATTGATAAAAAGAAGTCTTATTTCATTTATATGGGCATAGCCCTTTCAGAGTACAATATTTCCTGGGATGATAGAGCAACTGTTACATTTAGATCGGGGAGAATAATGTTGTATTACATTTAGCTATGGGAATTGGATAATAGTATGGTTTCCGGTCATGGATCTTTAGGAATCAATAAGTCATTGGAAGATTAGGGTATCCTTTCCTTTGGTACCCATTCTTCTCGTAGGTAGCACCTTGATCCTGTCGGCGGGGATTATGTGGGTCACTTCCTCGTATACATATGAGCTCAACTCCACCCTCCAACCTTCGATATGTAAAGTTGAGTTTACGTGAGCCTCCACAAAAATGAACAGCTTCACGATCTTTAGGTCGTCCAACCACTTGATCCTCTTTAGGTTGGTTCGAAGGTAAGCAAACCGGTGGGCAGCTATGTAGTAGATTCCTGAGTCACTCGTCCATCTCCGTTCCACATACAAAGGCGATGGATTATAAATACGGTCTAGGATGTTCATCATATCGATCCTTTGTCAATAATCTGAGGAGTGCATTGCGTTCATGAACATGACTCGGAACATTAAGAACCTGTTCCATGCTTCATAATTCTGCAAGACAGCATCGAAAGTAAGGAAATGTTCTTAATAGCGACATTTGCTTTACTTCTTCTTATTAAGATTTCCTATAAAAACAAATCCTTCATTGGTTTACTCTGATACCAACTGTAACGTATTCACCTCTTCCCTTTCAAGACATGTCTTAGCAGTCCATCGGAAAGAGAGTCTAGAAAGCTCCGCCCGGCACTCCCATGGAATGTTACGGGGTTTGCGATCTAGGACATTCCGCGTCTGCCACGTAGTGAAAGTATTCCGGCCGTTCCCACTTAGGACTGCCCTGAATTAGGGTTTCCCCTAATGGTCATTTTCCTAAACGGCAACTAGCATCGAACCCCAGGAGAACTACTTTACGCAGAAACACCAGGGCCGAAGCGGATTCACGCTGCACTTGGTTCAAGGAGAATGGGAAACGAGAGGGATGTAAGGCTCGAGCTCTCTGCCATGAGACATAGTCCCATTCTGTTTCCCTAAAACAGCATAAACCGGGATTATTGTAACCTAGACTCTAGGTCAGCGCCCTTGCTATTCATTTCCTTTGAGAAGATCTCCTTGCTATCCATTACGATTGAGAAAAGTTCCCAGCCAACCAGGACCACCCATCCGTAGGATGGACCCATGGCCATATCCACCACACTTTCCTCAAGGTTGCTTTAGTTGTCTAATTACCTACCACATTTAGTTGGGCATGCATCAAGCAGCTTCCTTAATTAGCCTGTTAGACACTAGTTCCTTCATGTAATCTTAGCACTTGACATAGAAAAGCAGTGTCAAACAAGTTCCTTTTCAACTTGTTATCATATTTATCTTTGGAATACATTCATAAAGTCCATCCCACAGGCTTATCCATATTCCGCCCGAAGGCTATCCAGCAATCCACAGGGATCACTAATCCAAGATTCCACTCGTAGACTAGTATGTGGGCCTCGAGATCCAATCCCGAGTCATGTTGGCCTCTTGTGCAGGGCCCAAAAGGTGAGGGATTTACGGCTAGAGTCCCCCCTAGCACCCAAGCGTCCTCCTACTCCAAGTAGTGCCCAACAGAGAGACCTCATGTGGCGGGTTCGGTCCACGTTCTCAGCGTGACTAACAACCCCCTTGGTTAGGGTCAGGTAGACAGTCGAGGGTAACTGAAGCTGCCTCTCCCTTCAGGCCTTCAACCTGAAGCATTAAATATCTTTCCATCTTTTAGTTCCTTCGGCAAACAATGCAAACAGTGCTCCTAAACTATTACAAGCATAATCATTTCCAGTGGTCATTTATTCGCCCAACTGCTAAGGAGTGAATCCTTCTCTCCGAATGCATCCAACATTCGATCCGAGATCAATTGCGACTTGGCAAGGTCCCCAAGGGTTTGGCTGTTCTCCCTTTTGTCCTTGGGTTAGGGCCGTACCCTATTAACCCAACTCAACCAATACTTTAGGTTTTATTAACAATAAATCATGGCGAATATGTCGCTCCAAATTATTGATTGG
The DNA here is from genome assembly GCF_053477565.2 of Lygodium microphyllum. Taxonomy (NCBI): domain Eukaryota; kingdom Viridiplantae; phylum Streptophyta; class Polypodiopsida; order Schizaeales; family Lygodiaceae; genus Lygodium; species Lygodium microphyllum. The sequence goes on from NC_141145.1 coordinate 54,002,328, forward strand.
TCCTTTGCTTCCAAGCAAATACCTAATTTCCTTATCTTAACTTGGCAATTTTCCCCAAGAAAGGTGATATAATAGAATGACTACTCATCCTCTTGCAAGATAAACTTGTGCTAGAATCTACCAATCTCATTCCAAGGAATTGGCAACTCTCTTGTGATCGAACCACAAGATCATGCGACATTGCAACTTGTTGCACAAGTGTCGCATCTATTCCGTGGGGTCATTTCACCCATCGAACGGCGTCTTCTGGTCACGAAATCACGATTAGACAAGAAGCAGTGTTTAGGGTGTCTTCTTATCCAACCCATTCCCAATTGCACTGGGCCGACTAGGGGTTCCATCTCAATCCGAGTTTCAAAATTTGATCGAGTGATCCTTAGGGTAGAAACCCTAGATTGTTTCTTGCAAGTGCGACCAATTGTCCCTACATTCTGTGAATGTGGGTAGGACCTTAGGGTATGAGGGTTTCGACTTGGCAACAAGTGCGACTAGGTCAAGTCCTTTGTTGAGATATCGAGCTCCACTCGTGATATGCCAGGGTGACCGTTGTGCATTTATGTCACCGACTTGTCAGTTGTGCAGATGCGATTGGTACACCGCCCATGAATAATAGCTACATGATAGCTATCCTTATCTACTCTAGTTCGTGGCTCAGTTAGTATGCCACCTTAGTTAGTTGAGTTTGGTTTGAGACCCATATATAGGGATCTTCTATTTCCTTGTACTTGAGTTCTTTTTGGCTTACACAACTAAGAAGAGAAAAACTGTTTTCAGCCTCCACCTCTGTGTGTATTCCCCATTGTGCAAGCAAGAAAGCTACAAGTGAGACTCCTTCCTTCTCTCCCACAATCTTGACATGGTATCAGAGCCTTGTTCGTGGTAAGGAGCTCAAGAAAGCAAGCTAAGCTCGAAGTGTTCTGGTAAGAGGAGCAGTGTTCCTTTCATTTTTTGTTTTGGGAGCAGATCTCTACAGCCAGCACAGCCAGAAATTGCAAGAGTGCATTGTCTCAGGTTGAGATGCCCTTCGCGGTGAAGCTAGAGGGCAGTATATGCTGCGGGTGAGGGATTTAGCCCTCGGCGACCCTGTTTTTTTAATTTGAGGCCATTTCGGGGCCTGTTTTGGAGGCGGAAGTTTTCTGCACGCACTCAGGAAAAAGCCATGTTTTATGTTGTGCGACCACTGTTCTACAAGTCGGTGAAAAGTTACCACAGATATTGCATCGTATGCTCGTGTGCAGAGACATTGGGAGTTCCAGAATCATCCTTGGTTCATGTATATGCAAAATCGTCACTAGGAAGTGACTGTGTGGTCAATTACCACTTTCGCCAGTTTTGCAGATTTGCCCTTGTGAGGCTGAAGCTGTGTTCTTTGCAGTGACAGAATTTTTTGCAGTGTTCTGTAATGTTCTCTGATTCTCTTTCACAGATTGTCACTGAAAAGCTTGACAAGAACAACTTCCAAGCATGGAAGTTTAGAATGACGAATTTCCTTATGGGAAAAGGATATTGGGAATTTGTTGCAGGAAATGAAGAAGAACCAGTTTTTCCTGATGTTCCCAATCAACAGCAAATGCAGGCATTTAAAGCATGGCATAAGAGAGCCAGGAAAGTTATGTACTGGCTGTCTATCAACATTTCAGACTCTATGATTGTGCATATTCAAGATGCAAGTACGCCAAAGGAGGCATGGGATACTTTGTCAAAAATGTATAGCACAAATACGCAAGCCAAGAAAATGTAGCTCAAGCAAGAGTTGCACAATGTGCAAAGAGAAAATATGAGCATCGATGACTACCACATGAAGGTGAAGAAGATTGCAGAGACACTTGCTTCCATTGGGTCGCCAGTGGAAGATGATGATTTAGTTTCTGTGACCTTGAATGGTCTAGGAAAGGATTATGCAAAGTTCCGAACATCCATTTCCGTCCGTGAAAGATTTCCTGATTTTGAGGAGTTGATTGCTCTTCTAATTTTTGAGGAGCAGAGAAATGGTGGTGCATCTTCTTCAGGAGAAACTTCAAAAGAAGTTGTCTTCTACTCAAATGCTGGAAGAGGTAGAGGCAGAGGTAGAGGAGGCTGATTTGGAGGCCGTGGTAGAAATTAGAATATGAAGCAAACTCAAGAAAACCAGTCCTATGGAGGAGAACGTGGTAACTCTAGAGGTAGGGGGAGCCAAAGAGGTTGTGGTGGATGGCAAAGAGGCCAAAATGCAAACAGCAATGTTGAATGCTACTACTGTGGTAAAATGGGTCATATGGCTAAAGACTGCTATAAAAAGCAGAATGACATCATGAATGGGAAATTGCAACAAGGGAATTATGCATCTTCTAGTAGACAGGGTGATGACAGAAATGAGCATTTGTTTATGGTGCAGCACATGAACAATTCTGTGACAAGTGCAGAAGAAAGCAACGATGTATGGTATGTTGACTTAGGTGCATCAAACCACATGATAGGTCATGCAGAATGGATGGAGGATGCAAGGAAAATGGAAAAACCAGGATTTGTGGAGACTGGTGATGATACTGCACATCCTATTGGGCAGATTGAAAAATTTCCTTTGTCTATGCACGATGGGAAAAAGAAATACCTGTCTGATGTATTTCATGTCCCGAATATCACCAAGAATTTGGTTTCTGTTGGTCAAATGGTTGAGCAGGGCTTGCAGGTCAGATTTAATCCTCATGGATGCTTTGTTGAGGATACGAAAAATAAAGGTTGCTTGATAGCAAAATGAAAGAAGAAGGGCAGAATGTTTACGTTGGATGCAGACATGCCTGAATTGAGTGCAGCAATGTTTGCACATGGGACTGGTGTAGTTGCAGATATTGATATCTGGCATAAACGCATTCGTCATGTTAATGTACAGTAACTTAAATCAGTGCAAGCCCAAAATATTATTGCAGGATTGCTTAAATTCAAGGTTGCAGAAATGCATAAGATATGTGAAGCCTGTCAATTTGGAAAACAGGCAAGGAAACCATTTCCTAGACATGTTCAAGAGAGTGAGAAGCCATTGGAATTAATCCACTCTGATGTGTGGACTACTAAAGTTGCATCTCTTGGAGGCTGTCATTATTTTGTCACTTTTATTGATGACTATAGCAAAAAAGTTTGGGTGTATTTTATGAAAAAGAAAAGTGAAGTTTTTGGGCATTTCAAAACTCTTAAAGCTATGGTTGAAAAAGAAACAGGCCTGCAAATAAAATGCCTAAGGTCAGAAGGAGGGGGAGAGTACCTCTCAAATGAGTTTGCAAGGTTCCTGCAGGAGCATGGCATAAAGCAACAATATTCATGTAGTCATAACCCCACAACAAAATGGAATTGCAGAAAGGAAAAACAGGCATATTGGAGAGGTATCTCGTGCCATGCTCAACGAAAAAGACTTGCCAGATTTTTACTGGACTGAAGCAGTTGCTACAACAGTCTATATAATGAACAGGACTCCCACTGCAGCAATACATGGGATGACTCCAGAGGAGAGGTATACTGGTAGAAAACCAGATATTCCTCATTTGAAAATTTTTGGTTGCATTGCCTATGTACATGTGCCAGATGAGTTGAGATCCAAGTTGGATCCAAAAGCTGAGAAGTGCATCTTTATTGGTTACTCTCTACAGCAAAAAGGGTGTAGATGCTATAACCCTTCTACTTGTAAGTTTACAGTGAGCAAAGATGTTGTTTTTGATGAGATGAGTAGCTGGTATAAACCAGTAAATGTGATTGATGATGTAGATGCACAAAATGGTAATGCTGCAAAGAATTCACAACAGCAGTCACAAAATATTAGTGGACCTCGAGCGTCCTCTAGCAGTGGTTCACATTCTTCGCCATGGATAGGCAGATTGAGATCAGGAGAATCTTCTCAAAGCAATGCAGATAGTGGTATGCAGGTATCACGAAAAGAAAAAGAGAAGGTTGATTAGCCCATGTTTGATGTGAATGCAGGTCACTCTTATGTGGATGGTGAATCCAGTGGCTCAGAAGAGTGCATTGATGATGAGTTGGGTATTCCTTCTATTGTTACACCTGGAGTAAGGAAGACCAGGGATGTTTTGAGAGCACCTGGGAGTGAACCTATTTTGCGCAGGTCTACGAGAGCTAGGTATCCTATGGATAGGCTGAAATATGATGGATTTATAGCCATTCACTATGCATATATGGTCAAAGTGATACAGGAACCAGAACCCACTTCTTTTGAGCAAGCCATGGGAAAAGAAAAATGGGAGAAAGCCATGGATGAAGAAATTGATGCCTTGGAAGCAAATGCTACATGGGAATTGGTACCTTTGCCTAAAGGTAAGAATGCAATTGCCTATAAGTGGGTTTATAAGGTGAAGCACAATGCAGATGGTTCTGTGAACAGATACAAGGCAAGATTAGTAGTCAAGTGGTATGCACAAACATATGGCATTGACTATGAAGAAACATTCAGTCCGGTTGCAAGGATGGCAACTGTAAGAGCAGTCATTGCTATGGCTGCATCAAAGGGATGGTCTTTACATCAGATGGATGTAAAGAATGCCTTCTTGCATGGTGATTTGCAAGAAGAGGTCTATATGGAGCAGCCACCAGGTTATGTGCATGCTGTTCATCCTGAGTTTGTTTGCAGGTTGAAGAAAGCCTTGTATGGCTTGAAGCAAGCACGTAGAGCATGGTCTGACAAGATAGGACAGTATCTTGTTGGCTTTCAGATTTCCAAGGCAGATTTCTCACTTTATGTGAGAAAAACAGAGAAAAGTATTATGCTACTTGTCATTTATGTTGATGATTTGATTATGACAGGTGACAGTGATGAAGATATCCTTCATGTAAAAATGTTATTGAAGCAGAAGTTTGAGATGAAGGATTTGGGAGAGCTGCATTATTTCTTGGTCATTGAGGTGATTAGATCACCAAGTGGGATACAGCTCTTGCAGAGGCAGTATGGATTGGATATGCTATCCAAATATGGGATGACAGGCTGTAAGCCTATTTCAGTTCCTTTGGAGCAGAATGTGAAGCTGAGCGCATATGCAGGTGAGCTTCTGGAAGACCCTACTATGTACAGACGCATAGTAAGAAGCTTGATTTATATGACTATTACCAGGCCAGATTTGAGCTATGCTGTTGGATTGGTAAGTCAGTTTATACAGGCTCCAAGGAAACCGCATTTGGATGCGGCTAGATACATACTCAGGTATGTGAAATCCACATTGTAGTATGGACTATTTTATGAGATTGGGGTTCAGATACAGTTGCATGGATACACTGATGCTGATTAGGCTGGTAGCATTTCTGATAGACGATCTACCAATGGATATGTGTTCTCTTTTGGGAGTGCTGCAGTCACTTGCAGCAGCAAGAAACAGCCTACAGTTGCCTTACCAGAGGCTAAGTACAGGGGTGCAGCAATGGCTGCATGTGAGGTAGCTTGGTTGCATAAACTACTTTATGATATGCATCAGCCTACAGATGGGCCAGTTGTCATTTATTGTGACAACATGAGTAGTATACACTTGGCAAATAACCCAGTCTATAATACTAGAAAAAAGCACATTGAGGTGCATTATCACTATGTGCGGGAGAGGGTTTTACTAGGTCTTATTGATCTAGTTTATGTTAGCGCAGAGGATCAGGTAGCTGACATATTTACGAAGGCATTGGGCGCAGAGAAGCTGTGCAAGTTCAGAGACCTGCTTGGTGTGCAGGAATTGGGATTGAGCTCGAGGGGGGGTGTTGACATATCGAGCTCCACTCGTGATATGCCAGGGTGACCGTTGTGCATTTATGTCACTGACTTGTCAGTTGTAGATGCGGTTGGTACACCGCCCATGAATAATAGCTACATGATAGCTATCCTTATCTACTCTAGTTCGTGGCTCAGTTAGTATGCCACCTTAGTTAGTTGAGTTTGGTTTGAGACCCATATATAGGGATCTTCTATTTCCTTGTACTTGAGTTCTTTTTGGCTTACACAACTAAGAAGAGAAAAATTGTTTTCAGCCTCTACCTCTGTGTGTATTCCCCCATTGTGCAAGCAAGAAAGCTACAAGTGAGACTCCTTCCTTCTCTCCCACAATCTTGACATCCTTAACGTGGTAAACCCTAGTTAGCACTTGGAGTATATTGTACCGATTTAACCATCCTATCGAATCCTTTGCGGTTTAGGTGTCTTAGGTAATCCAATTTACTTGTCTTACGATAAGGAACCAATCCTAGGGATGTTAATTTGATCTAAAAGGGAAAACTAGTTGCATTACGTCACAATGCACATCAGCATGCGATTCATTGCCTCTACGCATGACTAGATTCACAATCCCTAACTCTTCTTGTTAAGACCAAAACACATGTTAAATTACGGCATAATTTCCATTGATCCTACTAGGGCTTGCATTCACGAATCATGCCACTAAGCTTTTAAGATTTTACGCTTAAATGAACCATGCAGCCTTTTTCTAAATGTACCCTTCATGAATGAAATTCTTGCGTACGTCGAATATGCAACATGCAACCTTTTCCTAACTACTATGTAGTTAAATGAGATTCATGCCAATTGAAGCTAGAGTTAACCTATTTCATGCAGCCCTTAGAATCTTTTCCATGATTTGCAATTTCCTATGGTTGATAACGACTTTCTTAATGAATCATTACGAAGAAGATTTGTCTAAAAATACGACATGCGATTTAATCTTTCCATGTATAATCAAAGGTGTACTATAATAATTTCGACTTTGTAATGCTAGTCATTAGTTATTCTAGACTCATCACTTTGCAATGCACAAAAGGCAACTTGCTAATAAGGTACTAAAATGCATAGAAACCTTATGTTCTTTTTTGTTCATTCCATTGAAAATACAAATGACCAACTTCGTATTGTGAATTACTTTAAGTAAATTTCAACTAGCCAATTTATTTCAATCGCATTTAGCTAGGTGGATTTGACAAGCATAAGTGCATCCTAGTTCCATGAAATAACCATGCATAACTGCAATACTTCTATGTAAATCAAAAATAGGAAGAAAACCTGGACTTGTGGGCTCGGTGAAATATCCACATGAATATTAGGAGATGATCCTCCTGTAGGTGGGCCTTGTGACTTTTTAAGGGCCATCGTGATTTCAGCTTCTAGTTTGCCTTCGTGGATTCGAACTACTTGCCTTGGTTCACAGCCTTATGATCTTTGCCCGTCTCCCTCGTATGCGGAGATCCCCTTTGAAGTACGGATGCTTGACAAAAGTACCGACATGCGGAATTTGGTTTATGGAAGGCCTTATGGTTTGGAGCTTGGGCCTTCTTTCTTTCGGAAAAAGAGGGGGATTCGCGAAAGGATTCTTGAGCAGGACCTTGTGGGAATGGAGACTTTAAATCCCGAACCTAGGGGTGGGCTTGTGGGTGATTGGGGGGAAAGGGCCTTATAGGCTTCCCCTTCTTCTCTTCAAATCCCGAGCCTAGGGGAGCTTGTGGGTGATTGGTGGGAAGGGCTTTATAGGCTTCCACTTCTTTTCTTCAAATCCCGAGCCTAGGAAGATTTGTGGGAGATTTGGTAGGAAGGGCCTTATAGGCTTCTTCTTCTTCAAAGTCCCGAACCTAGGGATGGGTTTGATGGGGGCCTTGCGGGAAGGGGACTTTAAATCCGGGCTAGGAATGGGCTTGTGGTGGATCTAATGGGAAGGGGGCTTAGAGAAGCCCTTAGAAGCTTCCTAGAGAAGCTTCTATGAAGCTTCTGACAACTACGAAAGGGCGTGGAGATAGAGGACACCGTTCGCGGGAGGAAGTAGGGTGGATTTGACAGGGGATGGTGGCGGCGTGATAGCCTCTGGCAGAGCTGGCGGCGGCCGTCAAGCGCCAGGCGGTGGCATGAGGATGGCGTTCTCCATGACTGGTGGCACAGGTCAACTTCTCCTTCAACACCCCCTCTTATTCCCCCCCCCCCCCCCCCCCCCCCCCCCCCCCCCCTTAAGGGGGGTTTTTATAGTCCAGGGGGGGAGAGGGGACCTCCCCCACGTGGGTTGTGCATGTAGCCCACGACTCCCCCTTGTCACCACTTCCCCCACTTAGCCATCCCCTTCCCTCAGCCATGCATCGGCTGAGGGAAAATAAGAAAAAAAATTTGCCATAAATTTCACCTTTATCCAGATAACCTCCTCCCAAGAGGATGTTTCCCCACGGTTTATGCGGTTTTTGAACCCGGTCCCGGTTTGCCAATGCGGAGGCCTTGATTCTCGCGTGCGGTTTACAGGTTGCACTACCGGTAATTCCAATACCAAAAATAACCTTTGCATGAGTTTCACGTGGGGTGTGGAAAGTCGGTCTAGTAATATTTTTCAAACAGGAATATTACAAGGACTCAAATACCAAACTTTTATCAATGCTTTTTCTAATTGCTTCATGTGGCCAATGTAAATCCCTTCTTCTCCAAAACATCCACCTCAAGTCCTTATAGCTTGTTTGGTAAAGAAGCTACCATAAACATCATCATAATATTTGAGCTTGAAGGTTGTCGAGGATTCTCGAGATGACGGCGAGTTCTCATCCACCCATTACACAAAATACACAAATAATCCAATCTTTCTTAGCATAATTCAAATCACAATTTTCTGTGATTTCGTCACTTGATAATCGGTCAAGCCTCCCATGATCCCATAGATCCTCCCACAATACAGTGTCATTCTTGAACAAATGAGGTTTGCTTAACATCTAAACAAACTAGATATGAACTCCCACACCTGGTAGATGGCTTAATGAGATGGAAAGCTAGAGCCCAACATCCCCTTTGATACTCTTGCCTCCCCATTGAATATTGGAAATCAAATCATTTTTTGCATTAAGTCATTTGTCTATAGTTTGCATGATCTCGAGCATATAAGGCTTGCATATTAATTTTCCCAGTCACTTGAGCCATCTCCCAGCTAGCTTAGAGTAGAAGGATGATCCAATCCAAACCCACGGCAAGTTAACCCGAGGTTGAGATGATCTCTAGGGGTTCAATATACGTAGCCTCTTATTCTTACATGGTTAAAGCCTAATTTTAAAAATTTTTATTTGTAACTTCATCGTGAATAAAACACACATTTTCTTCTTCTTCTTCTTCTTTTGGAGCTAGGTGCCTAATCAAGGTCAAAGGTGAGTACCAACTAGCTTATGTGTGATGGCCTCTTCATGTCAACTCATCTCACTTTTGCTACTTCCTTAGGAAATGTTCCTTGGAAGACTCTGCTTATCAACCAAATGACAAAGTGTGAGAAGGCGCTTAGCACCATGGTTTAGGGGTCCAAACAGTGGACTCTCACCAACTAAAACCGCCAATCCCAATAGATTCCAAATGAGAGGGATGCCGTACCCGAAGGTTGGGCATCAACTCAAGGGTGCTTTATGTTATTCAATGAATGAAATTTTCATAATATAATACACTTATGTATGTAGAAAATGTTTTACAAGAATTTTAAAATTTGTTTCTATTGAATCCACTTGATAGACTTACATTTTCATGAGTGAACCACTCCTCCAAAATCCCTCATGTCCCCCCAACCCTTGAGGAGACAATTCCAAATTTAGCAACCATTTTATTGTGAGATTCCTTGGCTCTTAGAGTAACTATGGAATACCTAAGCCTCCATAGGCCCTTGATGAGGTAATTTGTTCCCCATTGATGACATGCCAATAGTTCTTCTCCTCCTTGTACCAAACAATATTTCCAAACATATTTTCAATCATGTCCCATGTTGATTTGTTGAATGGAAAGATTAAAGCCACAAAAAACAGCCACATGTTGTCACATATGTTTGACCACAGTGAGTTTACAAAGCACCAAAAGAGGATGACCAGTCCAATATATGACTTTGCCCTCAATCATATCCTATCTTATTGGACAATGAAGGTACCTATCACCCTTCCAAGGGTCAATGTCCTTGAGTTGGAACTTGTAGAGCACCTCATCATTATCATCAAAATGAAGCTTCAATGCCTCCACTTTAGACAATTTGACTTTGGAGTTGTGCCGAATTCATCATAAAGACAAAACAAAGCACAAATACTACCTTCCTCACACATGATTTGGCATTGTCATCCGTGAACATCTGCGATGTAAGGAGATGGAGATGAGGCTAGCCAATAATACTTACAAGTAGATCACATTTAGAACAACCCATGGGGTGTTTCCCACCGCTACTATAAAGTAGGATTCAAAGGAACCATCCGGATTCCGCATTACTTGAAAAAAGTTAAAAAGTATGAGAAAAATTAACCACATCTTGTCAGGACAAGCAGACTACAGAGAGCCGTTGGGGACTTAACCATCCATCGAGACTGATTTCGACTTGTTTATGTAAAACGGGGCGGGCCGCGGGCGATCCTTGAGGAGAATATTCTGGAATCTCTCAGCAGCTGTGCTGACAAAGCCATGGCGAGGGAAACGAGGCTCTTCTCCAAATACAAATATTCCTGCTCAAAAGTCCGATATTTTGACACCGAAAACACTTTATTCATTTTCGATCTTCTAGAAATTTATATGGAAATCGAGTTTAATCGACCCAATATTTTATCCGTTTTTCCTACAAATTATAAAATCTAGAGATTATAACTCCCATTTGGACTAGTCCGTAGGTAAGCCAATGAAAAGAGAGCTTGTGTCAAACAAAATACACGAGTAAAAAGGACTTGTGTCCAGCATGCGTGCTAATGAAGCCTCTCCACACTAAGAAAAAAGGCCTTGTGTCCAGCATGCGTGCTAATGAAACCTCTCAACATAAAGAAAAAAGGGCTTGTGTCCAGCATGCATCCTAATGAAACTATTCAAGTGTTAGTAGTATAAAGAGCCTTTATAAGGACCCAAAAAAAAAAAAAAAAAAACTAACTCACTCTTGTACCCCGAGCCACATTTCACATTTGAAATTTAATGAGCCCAATGTTTGTTTCCTAGATACTAGTCGTTGTCAGCACGTTGCTTTGTGGCTAACTTGATACACTCAAGGACCAATGATGTTAACCTTCTAGCAAATCAATGCAAGTTAATTACACACAATCCCAAGCACATTTTACTTTTTTCCTGCATAGTTCAACTTGTACCGAACAATGTTTGGTTTCTTTACGAGGTAAAGAAGATTCTAATATTAAATCTCATCCCCAATGTCAACACTTTTTTTCACAAGCATGAATGAAGAAACTTAATGGGGGAATCTGAGCATGCGTAGTATAATGCTTTTGATGGAGATATTATAAACATCTCTTGTTCTACATGCCCTTGAAGAAGGTTTCATTGCATGCATAGGCTGCACTAGGTCTTACCCACATAGACGTGTAGCTTCCAACATATGTCAATGTCTCACATGTGAATAGTAAGTCAAATAGACTACATCATCAATATAGAAGGAAATTTCAAGTTAGTTAATAATATGGTTTGAGCCTAGACGGAGCTTGCACTTTATCTGATAATAAGGGATGATAACTACAACTATCAATTATTGGAATGAAGGAAAGTTGCATGAGGTGAATGCCATGCCAATCTATGTGGAATAAGCATTCCTATAGCCACCATTGAAGGAGTATACCACTAATGTTACAAGCTTGGATAAGTACTCATAAGTTGGAAGTTGAAATTGGGAGAATGCAAGGAACCAAATGGTCGTTCCAAGGTCATCGATCCACTTGAAGGATAAACAACATACATTCCTTGAGTCCCCCAAATTACAACAAGCTGGTAAAAGGAGAACCCCCTTGATGCTAATTTTCAATTGCTTCTACCATTAAAAGGCACATTTCAAGCAAAGCAGTGAACGTGTCCCATTAGTCGTGATGCAAGGTCATGATTGAATGGTGGCATTCAAATACACTGGCTATGCTACCTTATAGAAATTCAAGGACCTTGCACAAAAAGAGTGGACAACTTGTTAGTAATTACACAAAACAGCCAAAGAGGAACAAAAGCGACTATGATTACATTTGAAAGGTTGTAGCATCTATTGGGGAGTTAACCTATGGATGGGGGGGTGTTGGCCTCCTTATACTCATGGATCCCATGAAACATTTCAAATCTTATAGTGGAGATCAAACATTAGAGCATAGTACCGTGATTGAATCAAAGAGTGGAACAAATCTCATTGAAAGGAGGGAACAAATCGTATTGCATGATGTATGACCGTGAGGCTTTTGCGAAGACGTGGTAAACCGAATTGAATTTGACGTCAATTCCATTTCCGTGATGCCAAGCTGTGTTGCAAGAACCTTAATAAAAAGTCCTTAATAGAGAAATGAGAAATGGACCAAGTCAAAAAATCGATAGCTGTATCATTTAGCGAGTACGAGCCACGGTTTTCTTTCCTTTTTTAAAAAAATCACACACACACACACACACTCTCTCTCTCTCTCTCTCTCGCGCGCGCGCGCGCCGATAAATACACAGTGATTTCACTTGATTTGTAGTCCTTCGCAGCGTGTTGTCTCCTCGTCCATTTTTGTTGCATAACATCACCAATCCTCTGGACATCTGCAGTGCAACCGACCATCATCACTTGCTTCTCTGCACAGCCGCAAATCAATTTGAACTGCCGAATTGCACAAGCTATTCGTTGCAATCAGATCATCAGACCAGCCGCCATCACTTACCATGCAAAATCTATCCGTCACATCCTGTGCATCATCAAGATCGGGGCATGCCCTTTTTAATCGTGATCGGCTACTGCTGGTGGCCGCTTCCATTCTTGTGATTCTCCTCCAATTCTGTGATGTGGCCTCTGCAAAGACTCGCTACTTCAATTTCACAGTAAGCCTAAACGATTATAACCTACTGTACAACAAACTTGAATTAACATGATTTGTTCCTCAGTTACTTTGTCGATGGCAATATTCCCACAACAGCTGATAATGATGACACCGATCATGATTTAAATGCTGATGTGATAAACGAGCCAACAGTACTTATACGTCTCAATGAAGATGACTGTGATCATGAGCTGGATGCAACAGTATGATGCTGACGATTGACTGTGCATTTCACTTTGGCAGCTTCAATACACAAATGTCACACGCCTTTGCAACACGAAGACACTAGTCTCTGTCAATGGCGAGTTTCCAGGCCCCACGAGCTATGTACGGGAAGGAGACAAGGTGGTTGTCAATGTCACAAACCTTGTAGCATACAACGCAACCATACATTGGTAAGTTAGCTTTTGATGCAGGAGCACTCTTACCACTCCGGAGAATTGAGCACAAGTATAATAAGATCGTGTGTTTAGACCATAGCTTACTGGCAAGTTAGCTAGATGTGGGATTACTTTTAGCACTCGAGCATAGGTAGCAGCAGATCATGTGTTTAGACCACAGCTTATATATTCACTACTTGATTCTGTGATCTGTAGTTAGGACGTACTCTTTTGAGCTGAGTGCTGCACATGGTTTGATCTTATCTTGACACCAACTGGTGGTGTTTCTAGGCATGGAGTCCGTCAGTTACGGTCCGCTTGGGCAGACGGTCCAGCTTATATAACACAATGCCCAATCCAAACAGGGCAGTCTTATGTCCATCGCTTCCAAATTATTGATCAACGAGGCACGCTCTTCTGGCATGCTCATTTCAGCTGGCTGCGAGCTACTGTGCACGGAGCCTTTATCATCCTTAAGAAGAACAAGACACCTTACCCCTTCACCAAACCCCATCAAGAGCTACCTCTTCTCTTAGGTAACATCATCTTTGAGGCTATATAAGTCTTGATCCCTTGTGTATAATATAAAATGCAAATGTAGCAAGCTCAAGGCTGAGATCCCTTCGCAACCCTTCTCAATTATAGCTCTAAACCATTCAGTTAATCGCTGAATGTTGAGCGATGGGAAGGGCTGACTATGTTCTCCAAGAGTGCAAAGCTACAACTAATTTTGCATACGGTCACAATTGCTTTCTGGTCCATCTATAGCGTGTTCATGTGTAATTAACGCTTCCCTCGGGTCCTGCTTATTTAATACTGACAGGTGAATGGTGGAATGCTAATGTGGAGGACGTTATTACTCAGGCTTTAGCCCAGGGTGGAGCTTACAATATCTCAGATGCCATTACAATCAATGGCCAACCTGGTGATCTGTACAATTGTTCATCTTCTGGTTAGCCCTAAAGATCCATGTCTTATTAGCTTCATGAACAATAATTCCTGTGCTCAGATTAGAACGTGTAGTTTGGTTTCCGTGTACAGAAAGCCACACTGGCTTGAATTTTGGGAATTTAGGCCCACAAGCAGTGAAGGTTATTTTCGGGTCTTCCACTAATATTGGGGTGGCCATATTAATGTTCAAGGCCACATAGCATAGGTTTTGAGAGTGATGTGGGTCTTTGATAAAATTGCAGGAACTGTGGTGTACAGTGTGAACCAAGGTGAGACAGTGATGCTGAGGATCATCAATGCGGCACTCAACTTCCACATGTATTTTGCAATCGCCAACCATAGCCTGACGGTGGTAGAGGCAGATGCACAGTACACCGAGCCTTACACAACCGATGTAATAGTGCTAGCTCCAGGCCAAACCACAAATGTCTTATTCACAGCGAACAACTCTATTGCTCAATACTACATAGCAGCTTCCGTTTTCTCGCCGCCTAATTTTACACTAGTCCCTTTTCCTACCACAGCCACAACAGCCATTCTGAGCTATTATGGCTCTACCGCATCTTCAAGCAGCTCTTTGTCGTTGCCCACCTTCCCTTTGGCCAATGACACCACTTATGTGAACAATTTCTTTGCAAGCCTGAAGGGGAGAAACTACTCAGAGGGCTACTATTACTACGACATCCCAAAAAGTGTAGATGTAGATCTGCTTCACACGGTAGGCTACAACTTGCAGCCTTGCCCCTCTGGCCAGACTTGCCAAGGTCCCAACAACACGCTCATTCGAACCTCGGTCAACAACATCACCTTCGTCACCCCGAATGTCTCATTGCTTCAGGTATCAACATCGCATCATCCTCACATGACGACTTTATGATGCATGCAACCATACAGTACTCAAACCACTAGAGTTGTTTTACTTCACAAATTGATGGTATTCAACCCGCCCCCAACCCACAAGTGATAAGCGACTCATTTCAGAGCATTGCATCGTGCAGGCCTACTTCAATGGGATGAGTAACGGGGTCTACACGACCGATTTCCCTGATGTGCCTCTTTATCAGTACAACTACACCGGCGTGAATCCGGACAATAAGGCGGGACTTCCGGGCACGCGGGTGAGCGTGATCCCATTCAATTCAACAGTGCAGGTGGTGTACCAAGACACAGCCACTCTCTTCTTTGAGCAGCATCCCATGCACCTTCATGGCCAAAACTTCTATATTGTGGGGAGTGGCCTTGGCACGTATGATCCCAATACTGACCCCGCCTCCTTTAATCTGGCAAATCCCCCCTCTCGAAATACAGTCTCGGTCCCTGCAGGGGGCTGGGCAGCCGTGCGATTCAGGGCTATAAACCCGGGTGGGTCTCTGTCTCTGTCTCTGTCTTCTCCCCCCCCCCCCCCCTTTCTCTCTCTTATACAGCTCATACTCATATATCTGCATATACACTCACGCACACAAGAATAGACAGGCTAATAGCTTATCTTTTCTTATTCTGCTGTTGCAGGTGTGTGGCTGCTTCATTGCCACTTCGACATTCATCTGTCGTGGGGGATGGACATGGTGTTCATCGTGCTGAACGGGGCCGGCCCCGATGAGACTTTACCTCCACCACCTGCTGACCTTCCTGCTTGCTAGACGTAGATTGAGTCGCCTCTAAGGAACGTCATGTTAATAACAGGTGACGCATGCATGGACCATCATCAATCACACTCTCCGCACCCAACCCACGGTTGAAGACATTTGCCTCTAGTGAAAAAAAGGAAGATTTGCTCCATCCCCGCCAATAACATTTAAAGGAAATTCCTTCCATTGTCCTCTGTCCTCGGAGACCCTTCCTTCCTAGAAACATTTTTTTCTTCATATTGCACAGGTTCGAAGGTTTCTCCTTTGTGCTAGAGACTGAAATTTGAAGGCCCTAACATATTTGCAAGGGGGTTTCTTACTTCTAGAACAAAGCTATACACATATCAACTTTCAAAGGGATACTAGTACATCTCAAAATATATTCATGTGTGTTGGAGCTATATATAGCTCACATTATCTAGACTAGGTCTCAAAATATATTCATATGTGTTGGAGCTATATATAGCTCACAAAATATATATGTATATTGTGATCAATATGAAATAGTCTTTGGGAGTGTACATGGTGTGCCTCTTCTCTCATTCTCACATCTCTACATATCTTCTCTCTCTACATCTCAACATTCTCTTTTCTCCCTCTCGTATCTCTGCATATCTTCTCTCTCTACATCTCAACAGTATGCCCTCTTAAACTCTTCACCAAGAACACGAGAGAGCTCCTCTACGGCCTTCCAAATGCAAAATTGGGCAACCTTCAAACCTAGTGCCTCGCATATACTTCACTTTCTCCCTTACATTCTCTACAATTGGAAAACAAAAAACCCTTGACAACACCATTCATAAAAGGCTTGCCCAGCAGACTCATTTAATTTTTCTCAAATAAAATTTCTTCTAGATTTTATACCAATAATTTTATCAAGGGGAGTAGGAATAAAATATTTACTATAAGGGGGTCAAACCTTTTTTTGCCCATGACTAATATAGAGCCATTCTAAACATAACAAAGGGTTAGCTCATGTAGTGCATATTAGATCTTAGGAAATTGCTTCTACCTTACTGCTATTAGATTATCAATAATTCACCTAATGCAGCAATGAGAAAGGTCCCAATCTAATTTGCTAAAAATAAAAAATTTGTAGTACGTAAGCCTACAATGATGTTGAAACAATCATCTTTCTCCCAGTAGATGAGTCATTTTCAGTTAATGCAAATCAATCCTTTTGTAATAATAAAGACTAGATGCTTGCTTGCTAGGCCCACTAATTGTGCTTCATATAGTTGGCATCATTGGTTGGCATCATTTTGAAGTTTGTGAGGCTATGCCTCAGTCGCTTTGCATCGTAGTGAGCAATGTGTAGCAATTGTACTATTGCACAATTGCCTCCCTTGTCTCACTAAGAAATGAAACCAAGAGTGCAGTCTATACCTAATGATATCTATTTAAAGTTACCATGCAAAGATGGGTTCACAATAATGTTTCATGTGTATAAAAGACGTCATGCAATCTTTATCTTCTTTTCTTGACTTCACGAAGTCAAAAAATGTCACATGTAGGTGATTATAAAGATTAGGGTTAAGGGGAAATAAAAAGAACCCATATCGTAGAAGAGATGGCTTAAGTCAAAATGTCATTGTATGTTATTGTCTACACAAATAAAAACCCATATCCTAGTACAATCCCCCCATACTTGGATATCATTATTGGGATAAATGTAGGAGTTACTTTTTATAGAACCATATTTAGTTGTTAAAAGGCACACATGCATGTGCACACACACACACACACACAGTATGATTAAGTTGTGCAAATTAAAAGTTGCTCTCTCATACATAGAGACACATCCTTCATGCACACACATTTCTTATACATGCTACCTTGATGTTGCTAAAGTTGGTCAATCACCTCTCTCTCTCTCTCTCTCTCTCTCTCTCTCTCTCTCTCTCTCTCTCTCTCTCTCTCTCTCTCTCTCTCTCTCTCTCTCTCTCTCTCTCTCTCTCGTTATTACTTCTCTTCAGTGTTTCCAGGTGTAAGACCAATGTGAATGAAATTTAATAAATCAATCACTTTTACTTTTCATCCATTTGTGAGACCTTTTTGTTACAATGGTCTCTCATTCTTGCTCTTTCATATACATAGACACATATATAGATATATGCACATGTTATAGTGGTGTTTCAAAAATTGATCAATCACATGTAGATTGTGACTTAATTGTACTTATAAACATATGTAATGGTTTCCTAACATTTTAAAACATAGAGGTGTAGGTCCAATCTATTTGAATATGCATCAAATTCCTTGACTCATGGTGCTAGGATGCATTTTGGTAATAGGCGTTAACTCAATTGTTGGTCTATAGGTATATCCTTTTTTAAAAAACAATATATAGGTAAATACTACAACCTTCTCTTTGTTTAATACAATTCATGCTTTGTTTTCTTAAAAAAGTAATGGTTTATTTTGACCCTTAAAATATTTACATGTTTTTTGAAGTTGATTTCTTTAGTTTAATGGATTATTGGCATGTATAAGTATTTGAGGTATTGTCTTGATAATTTGATAGTACCATGTCTTTTGCA